>NC_081292.1:53461666-54115833 GCF_030435805.1 Mustela lutreola | reverse complement strand
TTGCAAGTGATGCTATATGACTTTCAAAGGGAGGTCACACATGGCATGGACTTTTGTTCTGTTATCTCAGGACACGTGCTCTTAGAACCCAGCCACTACGAGAAGAAGCCAAGCAGGATCATGGAAAGGCCACATGCAGGTGTTCCATCCAACAGCCCCAGCTCAAGCCCCAGTTTCTAGCCACTATCAATTGCTAGACATGTGAGTGGGTCTTTGGGTGATGGTTCCAGCCCCCAGCTGTTGTCACCAGCTGATGCTGTGGGAAGAAAATGGCTGTCCCTGCTGAACCCTGTCCCAAACTGTAGCTCATGAGCAAAATAAATGATGGTTGTTGTTTTTTTTTTTTTTAAGATTTTTATTTATTTATTTGACAGAGATCACAAGTAGGCAGAGAGGCAGCAGAGAGAGAGGGAAGCAGGCTCCCTGCTGAGCAGAGAGCCTGATTCGGGGCTCCATCCCAGAACCCTGAGATCATGACCTGAGCCGAAGGCAGAGGCTTTAACCACTGAGCCACCCAGGCGCCCCATGGTTGTTGTTTTAAGCCACTAAGTACAAGTAGCTTGTTTTGCAGCAATAGTTAACCAGAACAGCCACCAATAGTTCACATGCCAGTGGAAATAGAATAAAGAGCCCTCTCTTCTATTTCTGTTCTCAATCCAGGTGCAGTGAGAAGCAACATGGTCAAATGCAGGTAGTATTAGAACCAACAGGATGGGGGCACCTGGGTGGCTCAGTTGGTTAAGTGTCCAACTCTTGAATATGGCTCAGGTCACGATCTCAGAGTCATGGCATCAAGCTCTGCATGGGCTCTACGCTCAGCTGGGAGGCTGCTTGGGATTCTCTCTATCTGCCTCCATGCAATTATCTCTTCCCTCTAATAAAATAAATAAATCTTTTAAAAAAGAACCAACAGGATGACCCAAACTAGGACAAACAGTCCCTAGGAAATTAATTAGAGTCCATTATAATTCAAACAGACACACTAAAAATGCATTTGTGATGTCTGGATTTTTGGTTTTTTGAGGACGCAGAATAGAGTATTTTAAGCAATTGTAAACAACAACTCTATTATTGTCCTACTGACATGTTAAGAATCATGTTATAGGTATGGGGAATTTAATTATCTAATGCTGGTGTTCTGTGACATTGTGACAAAGGACCTGTTACTGCTTCAAGATTTGCCTACAGTTCCTGAATAATCAGTTTGAGCAAAATGTGGTTACTGACCTCATCAATGCTTTTGTCACAGTAAATCATACGGTGATGAAAAAATTACACAGGACTGAAGTGCTCAATGCAAGTGTAGATGAGTTAACTGGCTGGTTTACAGACGGGCCACTTTCTTTCCTGGGAAGTTACGTGTGACAGTTAAATTAACCTGAAGGGACTTGGAGGTTGGCAAAGATTTGCATACTTTTTCCCCATCCTTTAAGAACTGCCAAGTTCTTTTGAGAGTACAACAGTGCACCTTTATATTAACAATGAAATACATTATTTGGGAGGAAGCAATGAAGAATGAGATTGAAGAAACCAATTTGGGGCTTATCAACCATTTCAATCTATGAAAATACTGCAGCATATAACCTTGAGTGGCACTGCCTTGGTTCCTTATTTTTTTGAAGATTTTATTTTTAAGTAATCTCTATACCCAACTTGGGGCTCAAACTTAAAACCCTGAGATCATGAGTCACATGGTCTACTCACTGAGCCAGCCAGACAGGGGTCCCTGCCTTGGTTCTTTAATGAAGACAAACTATAAACTACTTTTTTTTTGTCTTTTTTTTTTTTTTTTTTTTTTTTAAGTAATCTCTATGCCCAACATGGGGCTCAAACTTATAATCTTGAGATCGAAAGTCTCACTCTACTGAATGAGCCAGCCAGATGCCCCATGTAAACTATTTTTCACTAAGAACAAAAGGCTGTCATATTTCAGGGCACTTGGCTGGCTCAGTTGGAAGTACATGTGATTCTTGATCTTGGGGTTGTGAGTTTGAGCCCTACATTGATTTTAGGGATTATTTAAATAAATAATTTTAAGAAAGATTCTAATTCTCCTTTTATTCCCACTTAAAGTCAAACTACCTATTTCTGACCTTGAAAATGGCAGCTGTCAAGTCCATAGGGGTCTGACATTAGCAAACCAGGATGCCTTCCAAATCAAACAAATCAAACAAATGCAAGCGTGTCTACTTGTTCTCTGGCAGCAGGACACCCTCCTTGATCCAGCTGGAAGAAATGAACCTCAAGACCCTCTTTTCCTCTTAACGTTTTTATCATCTTTTCTCTTTTGCTCATAATTCTGAGTGGTTGCTGACTTAAACTACAAACCTGATTCCTAATACATTTTTTTAAATGTATTTATTTGACAGAGAGAAATCACAAGTAGATGGAGAGGCAGGCAGAGAGAGAGGGAAGCAGGCTCCCTGCCGAGCAGAGAGCCTGATGCGGGACTCGATCCCAGGACCCTGAGATCATGACCTGAGCCGAAGGCAGCGGCTTAACCCACTGAGCCACCCAGGTGCCCCCTTAATACATTTTTTAAAGTTTTAAAATCAGTGCAAACTTTAGGAGAAGGATGGCACCCACTGGCATTGTGGCCTCCCTCCTGCAGTGCCACCCTGCTGTACTGTCAGAGTCGTGGAGGGCTAAAACTCATTAAAGATCACTATCAAACCTCAAATATTGACAGAGCGTATGAAGAAAAATGCTCATCACAGTATTGTTTATGATTTTTTAGATGTCAAAAAATGAAAAACTGCCAAGAATCTTGTGTTATGCATAGCTTCTGCATCATGGTTCTGAAGAACATTTAGTAACCAGGGAGATCTCATTCTATAGAACAGAACCCCAAACAGTAAGTAGACTGTGATCACAACTATGCAAACAAGAGCTGATGGAAAAGGGAAGGAAACATATTAAAATGCTAACAAAGGCTGCATTACGGAAGTAGAACAAAGGGTGATTATTTTTTCTTCTCTCATTGTTCTCCACAATCTATGAAGGTGATTACATAATTGCTATTAAAATTATTTAAAACAATCGTTAAGTACTTAATAGTGCTTGAATCCGGCAAGAGAGAACCGAGATCATTTTAAGCTATAGGCTAAAATGAAGTGACACATAAATATGGAGAAAGTCTTGACGGGGGTCCCTCTTCTGTCATTTTACCCACATTCAAGAGGCACACAGAGGTGACTTTTATCGGTGGACAGACTCTCCTTACAAATAAACTCTACTCCTATCCTTCAAAAGAGTCTTTGCCTGACTTCTCCATCTCACTCCTTCACATCCTCAACCCTTCATACAACCTGGAATTAACATAAGGCATTCTGTTTACAAGTAGAAGTGCAAAATGTTTTACTTTTTAATTTAGAAAACAGCAAATGCACATCAGAAATTGCAAAGCTGTATTTGAGAAAACACGATTCCACCAACGTGAAGAGGTATGAAGAATATATGAAGATGTAATACTGTCAGAGGTAAGGCTGATTTTGAGGGGAAAACCTTAAAACTAGTGTAAGACAGCCAGTAAGAAGTGGAAGTGCAATTTGCAAAATAGATATAGTTGAAACCCAAACTTTATAGACAAGTACTGATATAAACAAAAGTTAGATTATGGACTAAAGTCAGATTAACTTGGATGGGGATGATTGGGAGAAAGAGGGTATTCTGGGTTTCCAAAGTACACTGGGGTTGCACACCTACCGCCTTTTTGTCTTGTTCTTCTGTCATAAGAATGTTATTAAGCTGCAGTTTACATGTGTACTTAGAACACAAATTCAGATTTTAGAGATTACAAGAAGTTCTTACTTTCTCCCCTTATTTAACAAGGGGAGTTTTTTTCCCCTGCTTACATAAGTTTAATCTTGAATGATTTTTGTTTTCCTGTTCATTACAAATTTTTGTTTAAAAGAGTATTCAAGGGCACTAGGGTGGCTCAGTCGGTTAAGCATCTGCCTTTGGCTCAGGTCATGATCCTGTGTCCTACCTAGGATTGGCTCCCTGCTCAGTGGGCAGTCTGCTTCTCCCTCTGCCCCTCACCCCACTCTCATGCTCACCCTTCTCTCTTTCTCTCTCTCAAATAAATAAATGATATCTTTTTTTAAAAAAAAAAAGTATTCTAGTTACAAGTAAGTATGAGCTGATTAATGCAAAATTTATATAAAATGGTGTTTAAAAATGTTCTTTGGGCATTTTACCCTGCATGCCCCTAAAATAATTCCATCAAAAGTTTCTATTCACTTCCCAAATGTGAAAACCAACATTTCTAAAATTCTGGCTGGTATCTCCTGGGCTCACCAATATTATTTCCATATATGTGGAATAAAGACAAAGGACAAATAATATTCTCTGTGCCTTGCTTGAAGTCAAATTTTTTCTGGAGTATCATTAAAAATTATCATTCTCTTAGGAAATCCATTTTGTAGCCCAACAGTATTCCATGTAGACATGTGTTTGCAGTAGTTTTTTTTTTTTTAACGATTTATTTATTTTCGACAGAGAGAAAGAAAGCACTTGGGGGAGGGGCAGAGGGAAAGAATATCCAGCAGACTCCTCAAGGACTGCAAAGCCCAATGCGGGGCTCAATCTCACCACCCAGAGATCATGACCTGAGCTGAAATCAAGAGTTGGACAATTAAGGGACTGAGCCGTCCAGGTCCCCCATTCTTAATATGGTTATAAGAAATTCTTCACAAAGTAACCAATTGGGTATAATAAACCCTTTATCCATTCTCATTCCCACAATCATTTCTTTTTCTCTTTATTAATTGAGAAAGAGCATGTGAGCAGGGAAGAGAGAGAGGGAGAGAGAATCTTTTTTTTTAAAAGATTTTGTTTATTTATTTGAGAGAGAGAGAACACATAAGCAGGGTTTAGGGGCAGAGGGAGAGGGAGAAGCAGATGCCAAACTGGGGCTCAATCCTTGGACCCCCTAGACCACGACCCAAACTAAAGCAGACACTTAACAGACTAAGCCACCCAGGCGCCCCTCATTTCTCTCTTTGACACAAAAGTATAAGATACTTGTTTGCAAAATATATCTTGTTAATGCTTCTAAAAATTCCTCTTCTCCTTCCTTATGTAAGTAATTCTAATCAATTTTTCCTCATACCTCAGGAGCAACAATCACCCTTCACCCTCATAAAGAACAAAAGACCCATGAATCGGGGGCTTCCAGTTTTTTCCAATGGCAGTTCCCATAATCAGTACTCTAGATGTGATCTACATCAATTATTTAACCAACGACTATTAGAATCTAGCAAGCACATGTTTGTCATTCAACTGTTACACATGATTCAAGTATGAGCCAAATCCTTTGGACACGATTCACACATGGATCAGGTGCTTTATTCACACCTACTTTTAACAGTAATCCTTCCTAATGCTCTAATTTTATGATATAATTTTAGTAGTGGAATTACCCTGGAACAACTCAAAATTATATAATTAATTACATTCAGCTTCATTTCTAATTACTGTTTAATCTCAGCCTCTCAGCCTGACGCCCCAGCAAAAATCTGGTACACAGAATGGCAGTCATGGGTGGGTGGAGAGGCCTTTCCAGTTTGCTGATTCACACAGACTCACAAAACATATAAATTGTATTTATTTTTGCTAAAAAGTCTCAGGGTTAGTCCAGTGTATGCCATTTCTTTAGACTTGAGGGTTTGGAGAGGTTAAGGGATGGAGAGTGGAAGGAACTCCCTTCAGCAATTCCTAATTATGTTTCCTTTATCACTCATTTTGAAACAGTTTAATTGGTATACTTTTTTTTTAAGTTCCTGTGGTCATATGAATTTGGTTTATGTTGAATTAAAAAATTAACTAGGTTCTTTACGATAGAGGTTCTTGATCTTTAATATGTTAATATATGTTGTGGATCTCCAAGAGATGGGATATAAAATGTTTCCCAAACTGTTTTGAACAGAGAACACCCTCTCCTTTAAAGAGCAACAACAGCTTTGGGGCACCTGGGTGGCTCAGTGGATTAAAGCCTCTGCCTTCAGCTCCAGTCCTGATCCCAGGGTCCTGGGATTGAGCCCCATGTCAGGCTTTCTGCTCGGTGGGGAGCCTGCTTCCTCCTCCTCTCTCTCTCTGCCTGCCTCTCTGCCTACTTGTGATCTCTATCTGTCAAATAAATAAAATCTTTAAAAAAAAAAAAAAAAGAGCAACAACATCTTCATTAAAGTATAATTTACATGCCATGGAAAAATTCATGTGTTTTAAAGGTACAATTAAGTGAGTTTTAGGGAATTTATACACTTGTACAACCACTACTAACCAAGTTCAAAACATTTTTATTACCTCAAAAGCATTCCTTGTTCTCATTTGCCATTACTCTGAATACCCACCTTCAGTCCCAGGTGAATACTAATCTATTTTCTGTCTTTATGGATGTGCCTCTTTTAGAAATTTCATATAAATGGACTCATGCAATATTTGGTTGTTGTGTCTAGCTTCTTTCATTAAGCATAATGTTCTTGAGGTTCATCCATTTTATAGCATCTATCAGTACTTCATTTATTTTATTGACAAATAATATTCTACATGGATATACCTCTTTTTTATCTATTCATGAGTTCATAGGCATTTGGACTGTTTCCACTGTGAACTTTGGCTATTGTGAATAGTGCTACTGACCATTCATGTCTTTGTGTGGACATATGTCTTTATTTCTCTTGGGTGTATATTTAGGATTGAAGTTGTGAATGATACGGTAAGTTTATGCTTAACTGTTTTCCAAAGTAGCTGCACTATTTTGCATTCCCACCTGCAGTATGAGTTCCAATTTCCCCACACCTTCACCAACTAGTCTTCAGAGCGCTGCCTAGTGGCATCTCAGTTCTGGTTTTGATTTGATTTCCTGATAGCCAATAATACTGAGGAGCTTTTCATGTATTTATTGGTCATTCATGTATCTTCTTTGCTGAAATACCTATTGAAATGTTTTGTTCATTTTTTCAATTTTAAAATGGGTTACTTCCTTATTATTGTGTTGCAAGAGTTCCTTGTCTTCTGGATACAAGACCTGAAACAAATATGATCTGCAAATATCCTCTCCGTGGCATATATTTTCCCTTTCTTAATGGTGTCTTTTTAAGCACCAATATTTTTAATTTTGATAAAGTTCAACTTACTAAATCTTTTCTTTTATGGCGTCTGCTCTTTGGGTAATATTTATGAAAGTCATGAAGATTTTCTACGTTTCTTCTAAGAGTCTTATCATTTTAGCTCTCACAATTAGGTGAATGATTCATTTGTAGTTAAAATTTTGAGAGTGATGGGAGGTAAGGGTTTAAATACATCTTTTTGCATGTGGATATCCAATTGTCCCAGCACCATTTGTTGAAAAGACTATCCTTTCCCTACTGAATTGCCTTGGCACCTTTGTTGAAAATCAATTGAGCATAAATGTAGGAGTCTTTAATATGTTAATGTATGTTGTGAGTCTCCAACAGGGAGGATATAAAATGCTTCCCAAAATGTTTTTAACAAGGATCCTACCCGCACCCCCCCCCCCAAAGCTCTTTTAAACACAGGCTTTCACACAGGTTCTCAATGCTGTCCACAGAATAGACTTCAGGGAATGCTTCTCTAAGGTGCTCAGGGCTCTAACTTTACTTGGAATGTTACTACTTGTTTTTTAGAGGCTGAGAGTTGGTTTAAAGCTGCAAACCAAAGACATAATTTCTGGCAATATGCTTATAGTAAATACAGTAAGACATCTTGTTACACAGAAATGTATGGAAAGACTGCAGAAAACACTCATTCCTGAATTAGGTCCATATTTTACGCATATATGGTAATAAAGGGGAGTTTTCTTATAGGCATAATGAATGAACTTTGGAAGTAGAATTTTGCAATTGTGTGTTTAAATTTTCAGGGCAATGCATCTTGCTTCATCATGACATCTCAGAGGAGTAAACATCAGTATTCAGGTGTTAAGACCGATTTCTATACACCTCAGCATATACAGATACTCATACATACAGACACACATGCATATATACAAATATAAACACATATGTTAAAGATATATTTTTTCCTTCATAAAACCAGTAGATTTTTGTCTTAATGTTCTTATTTAACCAAATATAATGTAAAATGCTGAATAACTGGGTCTCCTTGGTGGCTCAGTCAGTTAAGCATCTGCCTTCAGCTCAGATTATGATCCCAGGGTCCTGGGATGGAGCCCAAGCTCTCTCCTCAGCGGGGAATCTTCTCCTCCTTCTCCCTCTGCCCCTCCCCTTGCTCTTGTCTCTCTCTCAAATAAATATATAAAATCTTTTTTTTTTTAAAGATTTTATTTATTTATGAGAGAGAGCGAGAGCGAGCACAGGCAGACAGAGTGGAAGGCAGAGTCAGAGGGAGAAGCAGGCTCCCCGCGGAGCAAGGAGCCCGATGTGGGACTCAATCCTGGGACGCTGGGATCATGACCTGAGCCGAAGGCAGCTGCTTAACCAACTGAGCCACCCAGGCGTCCCTATAAAATCTTTTTTAAAAAATGTTAAGTAATTGCTTAAGTAACCTTCTTAAAATGATGGTACTATCACTTTAGCATTGTATTACTAAAACAAAAAGCCTTAGTACAAAAATTAAAAGGGAAATTAAAATTACCATCTTTTAATCACTTTATATTTATCTAAGAACAAGAAAAATACAGATAAGGTTCAATGACAGGGGGGAAAAAATGTTTTGATGAGGGAGAATGTGTCATCATAAATCTAGAAAAGCAGACCAAAACACCTTTGTCAGTGCTTTGCTCACAGAGCCTGGTGAATGTTGTGAACCCACTGACAGGGAGTGAACGCCTGGGGTGTTGGACTCCTCAGAAAATGACAGTATAAACCAAACACACTGGTGTTCTATCAGTGCAAGCTGAAGTGCAATCAATGACCTTAAACTGACGTGCAGACTTTCTAACCAGGCCTCCTCCTGCTAGTGATTTAGTGGTTGTTTTTAGAGCATAATGCTGTTTCTTAATATTTAAGATGGCATTATCCTGCTTTATCCACCAAAAGTGATCGTATACAGAAGTTTCCAAATAGACCATAATAGTATGTTTCTTTTGGATATTCTATTTTTCTGTATATCTACAGAAAATCTCTTTTCTTATAAAATTCTAGCCATAGTTAGGGCAGAATGCACAACACGAAACACCTCCACTCTCCCTTTGTCAGTTTGTGTTCCATCTACATTTGAGGCTTAATGGCCCTCACCCATTTTTATTCTCACTTTAAGTAACCTGAGCGTTCATCTTCATTTAGATCTCAAACCTTTTTCGCAAATGGATGTAATTTAGCACCTAATTTAGGAAATTTTAGTAGTATTTTATTCTTTCATTTGTTACCTGAAACCATGCTGGATGTTTGCTCAACATTGTAAGATTTTTTTTTTTTTTCCATGATGCTCGGAAACTTCCAGGCTACTTCCCCCCAAGGAGGCCATTTACGGATTTTGTGTTTAACTATTTGCTCTTTGGCTTGTGTGTGGCTCCTTTTTTCCCTCTTCGGCTACGTTTCGCTTACCTGAGAAGCCCTGTCGTCGAAGGAACAGTGCTGTGCGAGGACTGCACCAAGTTAAACACTTGGAGCTCTGCCCTCCGTGACCTTGCCAACCTCGGGCGCGCGGTGGGCGGGTGTTGATGACGTCACGGCCCATCTGCTCTGGCGGGTCCGAGGGTTAAATTCCTACCTCCAGGCCTCCCGGCTGTGGGTGGGTCCTGGATGGAGAAAGTAATGGCTTTCATGAACCTATCGGGCATCCTCGTTTCGCTGGTGGGGGAAATCTCTTCTCAGCCCGGCCCCCAATTCTGCTAAAGGCGAAAATAAAACTTCCATCTGCGCAGCTGGGCAGTTTCAGAACGAGTAAGGGCAGAAGGCTGATCAGAGCCTGGTGCAAACAGGAAGCCATTCCCCTGGAGCTAGAAATGAGGACAGGAATTCACATGTCTTTCTCCGGAGTATTAAAATCTGGGCGATTTTCCTCCCCGAAGTAAACGGCCCTAAAATGAATTGACAAAGCAGCCGCCCAGGAATTACCCTGGAGCGTGCTCCCCTGTAGGGAACAGGAGAATTTGAATAATAGGGGAGGAAGAATCCATTCAGTGAAGGGGATTATTCTGCTATAAACCTGGATAAGGTTTTTGTGAGAGTGAAGAGGAATTGAAAGTGGACATATTTGGGGATACGTGGGTAGTTCAGTCTGTTGAGCGTCTGCCTTCAGCTCAGGTCGTGATCCCAAGGGTCCTGGGATTGAGTGTCTGCATGGGGCTCCTTGCTCAGCAGGGAGCCTTCTTCTCCCTCTCCCTGCTGCTCCCCCTGCTTGTGGGCTCGCTCTCCCTCTCTCTCATTCTGACAAAGAAACACTCTTTTAAAAAAAGAAAATCGATATATTTGTAGTCATATATAAACCAGATATTGTAGAATGCTTGTAGTTCTTATTCAGCAGTGTTGACGCCATCATTGCCACATCAGTTACTCCTTTTGTTATCTTTATAAAGCTCTGATGTAAAGAACTCCTACCCTGTTGTTACAGATAAATATCTGGACTGGTGGAACTCCCACATCACTGTAAGTAACCAGTAGGCAGGTTTCAATCTGTTTACTCCAGTGCTACATTTTGCACATACAATAAGAAATACAATCAATAAATGATGACATGGGTAGAAACAATATTGTAAATTGACAGTGTATTCCTACTTAATTACTTGCACTCTTCACGTCTCCATTCCTTCTATTTACTTTGCAAAGAGAAAAGCCCTTTGAACCCAAACATTCACCAACGCCAGCCCTTGACAAGTCACAGAAGAGGCCAAAGGGAAGCAAATCTCTCAGCATCTACTTCTAGCATAAGTAGAATTGCAGGGAGTAACCCACTCAGGAGCAGTTAAGCAGAATTGGCAGTTTTCCCCACACAGCTAAAAGACTTGACTCAAAAAACATCTTCACACAGGCATTCAAAATGTAAGTACAGTCTAGTTACTAAATTGAGTGTGAGTGATTTTTAAATTGTTCACACAACTTCCCTCCTGTAGATTCTCTTTAATTACCTTAAATAAATGTGTATGTTTTGATTAAATAAAAAGGAGGAAAGGAGAGGTAGATTGTGAAATGAACAGAATTAGAGGCATCTCTTCTGCAATGAGCAGAAATAGATATACCTATTCTGAAAGTGTCTTTTTTTTTTAAGATTTTATTTATTTATTTGAGAGAGAGACAATGAGAGACAACATGAGCGAGGAGAAGGTCAGAGAGAGAAGCAGACTCCCCGTGGAGCTGGGAGCCCGATGCGGGACTCGATCCCAGGACTCCGGGATCACGACCTGAGCCGAAGGCAGTCGTCCAACCAACTGAGCCACCCAGGCGTCCCTGAAAGTGTCTTAATAGTCTGGGAAATTTTTCAGAGGGAGAGGCGATTAAAGCAGGAAAGATTCCTATGCTAGGTTAAACTGTTATTTGCTTAGATATATTTGGGGTGGGAAAAAAATCACATTTATTTATAACCAACTTATTGATACTTCTTCTGAAACATAGTCTTTTTCTTTTTTTAACTTTTAGAAGTGTGGACAGAAATGTCTTTACTGATCAGAAAATGAATTTTAGTATCTAAAAGCAGAGAATGCGAGAGTATCTACAAAATGAGGTTCATGGTTGTAAAACTTGGATTTCAGAGTATTGCTTGAAAGTCTAGTAATCTCTATATGTATATATCACCTTATAATCACTTACCATCTGTCTGAACCAGTTCTTAACCTAAGTGTTGCACTGCTCTGGGGAACTATCATGTTTTTTATGCAAGGAAAATAAGTTGATTCCAAAGGGTAGTGAGTAGGTTTTGAAACCTCAAAGTTCTGCATAGAAACTAAAAGGAAATCTCTTGTTTGAGAAATTGTGGTGAATTAAAGTTGTCTGCAAATTATCACTACCTCCCCTACTCAGAAGTGGAATTTATTTCCCCTCCCTTTGATTATTTGCTCTGGGACTATTTAATTAATAGAAGATGGCACAGGGATGGTATGCCAGCTGTAGGCTTAAGCCTTATGAAGTCCTAAAGGGGGCCCCCTGAGTGGCTCAGTGGGTTAAGCCTCTGCCTTCGGCTCAGGTCATGATCCCAGGGTCCTGGGATCGAGCCCCGAGTTGGACTCTCTGCTCAGCGAGCCTGCTTCCTCCCTCACTCTGCCCGCTTCTCTGCCTACTTATGATCTCTCTCTGTCAAATAAATAAAAATTAAAAAAAGAAAAAGAAGCCCTGAAGGTTTCCATTTCCTGTCTCTTTTGGGAGCCCCAAACTACCATACATGAGCCCAGCACAGAGAGGGAGGGTGCTCAGCCAGCTGACCTGGGCCAGGGTGGCTGCGGGAGCTCCAATGATGCCTCCGCCATCCTTTGGACGACACCAAGGGAAACCAGACACACTGTTGTTGAGCTGTCAACCCACAGAAGCTAGAAAGCAAATAAAGTGGCTGTCATTTTAAGCCACTAAGTTTAGGGTAATTTGTTCTGTAGCAAAAAAATAACCAAAATAGAAAGCAAGTCATTCACTGTCACCTATAACTCTTGGTTAAGAGGGAATAGCTTTGTTTTATTGGATGGGCAGCTAGGCGTGCGTCTCTAGATTGGGTTTTGATTATTTACTGTGAGTCACAGGGGGCTCCGGCAAGGGTTCTTGTAATTAGGGAAGATGGGGAAATGGGGGTCAGAAAAAACACTGCAGGAATGCCCAGCTGGCTCAGTCTGTAGAAAAAGCATGTGATGCTTGATCTAGGGGTCAGAAGTTTGAGGCCCGCATTGGGTGTACAGATTACTTAAAAAAATAATAAATAAAATCTTTAAAAGAAAAAGACAAGACAATGCAGGGAGTTGAGGGGGGAGAAAGGGGTAAGGGATGACCTTCTAAGCCTGGGACGTTGGTGGCAGACATGAGGACCCAAATAAATTCTGTGAAAGAAACCAATGATTCCAAGGCATTAGGTGGGATGTGTGCGTGTGTGTGTCTGTGTGTAAAGTAAATGTATAATTGTTCAAAAAAATGTTTATTCATATGCCACGTGAAATTATCTACTCTACCACACTTTTGAAAATGCTGCCCGAAATAGCACCCTTTTTATGCCTTAGGGCTTCTTCTAAAGAAGTCCTTCAGGAAAAATTAAGTACATAGGTATTTTCCCATTTTTAAAAAGCTGACATATGTTTTCTTACATAAATCTTTTTTCATTACTTTATGTGGCAGTCACCTTTAGCCCTATCAACACAATTAGACAGACACACATGGAGACACACAACACACACACAAACATGCATTCTTAAATAGGAAGACCTTTTTAATTGGCAAATATGAAGAAAAATGGTCAGCTTTTAAAATTGGGTGAGACTATTTGATATCAATTCTGGGGGGGAAATAAATGTATTCATATTTTCAAATATGTAAACATAAAACTGCATAATCTAAAAATTGCATATCATTTTTGATTCACAAAATTATTTTAGCATTTATTAAGTTGAGATTTCATCATTAGCCCTTTCAAAAAGAATCAGAATGAGGGTATGTTCCCTGGACAAAAGAAAGCTGCTTTTGATTTCAGAAAATTCCATTTCTATCAACCTATTGAAACCTTGGGTTATGATCTCATAAGCATGTTATTTTGCCTGAAAGAAAGACCCATTTCTTTGAAGCCCAGTGTCTTCCTTTATCAAATGGGTATTTACCTGCTTGAGAGCAGGATCACTGGCATGAGGTTAGCCATGTTTAAGAGCTCAATAAGCTGCAGAAGAGAATAGCTTGCCTGGGTCTTAAAGATTTAATAGGTAGTATTTTATTTTGTAATTTTTTTTTAAAGATTTTATTTATTTATTTGACAGACAGAGATCACAAGTAGGGAGAGAGGCAGGCAGGGAGAGAGGGAAGCAGGCTCCCTGCTGAGCAGAGAGCCCGATGTGGGACTCGATCCCAGGACCCTGAGATCATGACCTGAGCCGAAGGCAGCGGCTTAATCCACTGAGCCACCCAGGCGCCCCTGTAATTTTTTTTTAAAAGATTTTATTTATTTATTTGACAGAGAGAGAGAGATCACAAGTAGGCAGAGAGGCAGGCAGAGAGAGAGGAGGAAGCAGGCTCTCCACTGAGCAGAGAGTCCGATGCGGGGCTCGATCCCAGGACCCTGAGATCATGACCTGAGCTGAAGGCAGAGGCTTTAACCTGCTGAGCCACCCAGGTGCCCCATTATTTTGTAATTTTAAAAACAATTTATTGTTGAGACTGTTTCTTCCCTTATACAGTGGTTACAAGAGCATTTACTCAAAATTCTTAAGCAGTTAATTATTTGGATTGTTTTTAAAAATGCCTAGATTAAAAAAAATGCCTAGATTTTTAAAAAATTGTATTTAGTCTGAGGAATTCCTATCTATCCCTTTTGTGTTTTCTTAGATGATGAGTTTCTCCTGTTCTTTCTATATATTTACCATGGAATTGTGAGAATTTAGAGCTTCAAGTAGTCACGGAAATCACTTAGTTCTTATCCAAACATTTAATTTGGTAATAATGGTGGCCCAGAGAGAGTTATTTTTGCATGTGATTTCTCTAGAAGATCCCATTTCTCTGATCTCTTTCAGCTGGTGAGATTCCTGCTGTTCCTCTTCTTATTTTGTGACTTGGTCCCCAACATACTTGGGGGGGAGGCAGCATGTTACAAATGGAAAAGCCCTATACACAGAGTTCAGCCACAAATGTTCGCTCCAGGCAAGGCACTTAACATCTCTAGTTCTTAATGGAAGGAATCAGATGATCTCTAAAGTAAAAGAAAATAAAAGAAAAAAGGAAAGAAAGAAGGAAGGAAGGAAGGAAGGAAGGAAAGAAAGAAATGCTTAATCTAATCCTAAAAAAGGAGACTAATTCTTTTATCACTTCTCTTTTTAAAAGAATATACTGAACTTGATTGCACTGCAGCAATTCAGCCTCCCTTCCTGCCCCTTAATCTGGAGACCAGAAGACTGAAGTGGGAATTCACGGAAGAGCAACGTTCTCTTTGTGCTGGGTCTCTTTGAGTTGTGAGCTTGGGGCTGGGGAAAGCAGAAGACACATTATTATTTCTAAAGTAGTGAGAGTAAGTAGGAGTTAACATGAAATAAAGGGGGAAAGTATACTTCAGAGAATCTAGAAGTCATGATCTGAGGAGTTCAAGCATGGTGTGGAAAGCCACAGGGAATTTGCAGGAGACTGCCTGCCCAGCTCTTATCAGACCCCTTTCTCCCAAGAGAGAACTTTCTCTCCATTTAAAAATCAACATTCTCAAAAAAACCCAAAAAAACAAAAAAACAAAAACAAAATCAACATTCTCAATGACAGATGATAGGCTCTAAGGCTCACACTTGACTGAACTGGATCAGTCACAGTTCTGCCCTCATGTTTGGGAATGAGACTCAGTGAGTAGTGTTCCTGGAACTAAGATGATAGAAATTGAGCTTTACTGTGACTTCATCCAACACGTGTTCATAGGAGCAATAAAGTGGGTCTGCAGAGGTGGAAAGTTAAGAGGCTTAATGAAGAGAAATAGAGACAAAGGGCAGAAATGGGGAGGGTGTTCTGCCTCACTCCTGAGGTTTCAGGTTTGGGACCAGGTCCCTGCTGGGAGCCTGGGTGCACTTGCCCTCGGACGGTGAAGTATCCCTATGTCCCTGAAACCCTACTACAAACCCTACAACAAACAAGGGTAAGTATTCTTAAGGCAATATATAAAAAGGGGCAGGAACATTCTTGTCTAGTTGAGACTAACGCGAAAATCAGTACAGATAAAACACATCCTTAGTCTGGAAGTTCTGTTCTTAGACAAAAGATAGAAGGGTGAATCCCAGAAAAATTGAATGTTAGCTTCACAGGGTCTTTGCCCAGCTTCCCTGCATCCCCACACTCCAATCTCTCCTCCTCAAGGCTAGATCCTTCTTAACTCAAACTGCTGAGAAGTCACCACCTCAGGCAAGACTTTCCTCCCCAACTCCAGTCTCTCTTCCTGATTTTTCCTCAGATCATAAAGAAATAGGCTAATGATTTCCAAATTAGCAGATTCCACAGAACTATTAACATTGCCTTCCAGCTTTATTTCAAATTTCAGCTAATGAATTAACTAAGAATTTTTCTCTTCCATTCCACCTCCTCAGCAATGACTATCCCTTCTGTTCTACGAGGCCAAAACGTTCAGTTCAAAACTGAAAAGAGTAGTCAGTCCTCTGGGTTTTTCTAAGCATACCTGGATGACAAGAGAAAGCTCCTGCTTTTCATCCGATTCTAGGTAAAAGAGATGACATTATCTAAGTCTCCCCTCCATAAGGAAGCCCAGGAACTCTAGCCTGCTCCGAGGCGTCCTGCAATGGCGTGAGTAATAGAAAGATGGCGAGCTGAAACATACTTGTCCATGTGTACTTTTCCTCGGGAGTCTGGGAGGGGTTCCCCCCCACCCCCATTCACTAATCACTATGATAGAAGGATGAGGAGAGAAGCCAGCTGGAACTCCACCTTGCCATTGAAGATGTGGGCGACCTTGGATCAGTTACTTGGCCTCTCCAATCCTCACTCTTCTTACCTGTATAATCGGTACAATATCAATGCAGCGGGTAGCTGAGTCAATAAGGAGGATCGCAGACAGTGGGTATAATTTTACTGGCCAGCATCAAGCACACACACAAAAATGTCAGATGTCCTTTTTATCTAGGCAGAAAGCCCACGTGGATACGCGAGGCTGTCATTGTTGTCCTCATTTGGACTTCTCTGCTAGCCCAGCTCTCATCCTATGTCTTCTACCCCCGCACATAATTACAACTTCTGCTAAATAAACTGTCCTACCCAATGAATTGTTTTCTAGTGGCAGTGCCATGAGTTGCACTGTATCGGGCCTTTTTTTTTTTCTTTTCCTCATGCTAATGAGCTCCAGATACAGTGTTGCTTTTATTTTTCCAAGAAAATATATTGCTTCCTTTCTATGTGAATAGCACAGATGCTTAGAATTACTTGGTGATCAATACTAATTAGGTATTCTGTTCAGTGGATGCTTAATGCTTTCATTGGAGACTTTCATCTAGTCACTTTGAATTGGTTAACCCAAACTCGATATTGATTGAATTGTCTTCTTTTTGTTTGAACTCTTTAGTGAGGGGGAAAAAAAAACCAGCACTCAGTTGTGTTCTTTTAAATTTCAAACCTAAAAATCAGTCTGTGGATATAAAAAGGAAAAACCAGGCTTGCAATCATATTATGGCAAGATGTTGCTTATGAATTCAATTAAAATTTAATTGAACTTAAAGAAATTCCATTTTTTTATGGAGACAAAAGCTAGAATCCTGTGAAAAATTCTTAGAGTCTCTCTTTCTCTCTCCCCCTCTCTGTTTTCTTCATTCTTCTTCTCTTTTCTTTTTTTTTTTTTTTTCATTCTTATTTTCTAAAAAATATTATTCAGACTTGAGACCCTATTGGGAAATTTCACTTTTAGTTTTGGGAAATGTCAGTTACCAGTGGTGGGAATATCAGAATATCTAGGCAAGAAAAAATAATTTCTTCTCTCTCACATGTGTTAAAAATAGCCACAGGGTACCCCCCTCCCCTCCCCAATTTCTGTAAAAGAAAAAAAAAATCATCTTTGGACTTAAGTTAATGAGGAATTATTTTCCTAGGGGAAAAATCTTTTTAGAAAATTAAAAGAAACAAAATGATTTGAATTGTTCTCAGTCTAGGCAGAAGGACAGGGTTGGTCAGTGGCATCTGCTTAGGCAGAGCACAATGGGCCCCACTTTCCTCACTTGCTCTCTAGGCCTTTGGACAGGCACAGGCAGGCCACCAGGGAAAATGGCTCTGGCCATGAGAAATACCCTCCCCCCTCCCCCATCCCCTTTCAGCTTTTCAGTGGGAAGAAGCGGGAAGAGTAAATCCATACTCTGAAACTTCCTGCAGGCCTGGCCTCTTAGGCTGGGGTCTCATCCCATCCGCAGTGAGTCAGCTGAAAGGTCCAACTTGACCCCTAAGCCAAGCCAGCCAAGAAGAGCTTCTCCATCTAGTTCTCAACCTAAAAAAATGGGCTCAACAACCTTACTGGTCCTCTCCCCATCTCTCCCCCATCCTGAGCCCTGCCCATTTTTAGCTCCCAGCATTACTGACCCTGCACAGGGAGGAGTTAATTCTTTGCTTGCTTTTGTCCCAAATGTTCTGCTTTTGTTTCTTTTCCACTCCTTTCCTCCAAAGCCCACAGCTGTGTTCTTCCCCAGCCAAGTGAAGGACTGTAGGACCGACTCAGATAGAAGACAAAAGATGCAAAGGCAAAAGATTTTAGTAGTAGGTATATTCTTGTTGCCCATTTATAGAGGCTGAATTTGGCAGAAAATGCTCAAGCAACACTTGACTTTGAATGTACGAACATCAGGTAGCGCTTACTGTACTCCTCCTAATTCGTAGGTGCCCAAGAGTTTAAAATTGCGGTCAGATCTTACAGAGAAAATAAGGAAGTCAAAGTATAAGGAATAGGACAATCCCAAACCTGGGGAACCTGCACACAGGCTGTGTACAAAGAAAAGGACCCAAGACAAGGGTAACTAAAATAAAACCACGTGTGTGGTTCACAGATCCTTAAATTTTATAGGCTTCCATGACTGTCACCTTTCCAGTTCTGGACCACAGACTCAACTGGAAATTACCAGGAGGTATTCAGAATTCCAAATTAACTTCCTCCCTGGCAGATCCCTCCTCCCCTAAGTAGGAGCAAGTGTAAATGAGGCTCTGATCAGGAAACTTTCCTTAACTCTTGAAGACATTGCAGCGCTGCTGCTAAAGCACTAGCTGCCCAGGACTCTGGCCAAAGTTGCCTTGAGGATAGGCTAGCCCTTGATTATCCTCCAGCTGAGCAAGGGGCTCTTGCCACGGCCAACATGACTTGTTGCAAGTGGATTAACGCCTCTGAGGAAGTTGACACTTGCCTACCTAGCATTACTGAATGAGCCAACTGACTTCAAAAAGTGACTCCTTCAATGGGGTCTTTCTTTGATCTGTTTGAACTGAGTTGGCCTGGAAAATGGGGACTGTGGCTTCAGCGGGCCCTCCAGACTTTGGATATTATTCTGCTTATAGTCATTCTAATAGTCTCCGTGCTTCACCATGTTCCCTTGAAAGCTTTCGATGCACCTGTGTAACCACTGGTGAGCAGACAAATGATCTTCTTCTGCCTAGGACACCCAAGAGAGGATGATTAAACAGCCAACTATGGGAACAAGGTCTCTGTATCGTGTCTTCCAGTATGAGAGCCACCCTGACTTCAACATCAACAAGAAGCGTTGGTCCAGACTGATGCTAATATCTCACTTTCTGATTATCGGTCTCAGCACCACTGGCTAGAGGTGGACGGACTCCTGTGACATTGCTTCTGGCAAATAGTGCACAATTTTGTTTGCAAGCAAAGAGTTAAATACAAAGCCAAGATCTTTCTTGTTGATGTTGGGCTCTGAAGACTGGCTTCCCATTCTCCTTCTTAGCACTGAAGAAAGGAACAGTTCGGTTTACAGAACAAGAGCAAATTGCTAAACTCAGAACCAATTTCAACTGAAGAGTCTAATGAGATACGTGATATTCCCTGTTAACATCCCGTTAATTCTGAGGGAAAGGGGCTTAGCATGGCAAGCAGGTGTCTTTGCTATGTATCTCTATTTCAAAGTGGTTCCCCGTTCCATTTCTTCCTCCTTGATTTAGAACAAGTTTGCAGATAAATAGTTTTGAATGCAATAGAAGAACAATGCAAAATAAGAACATATTTACAATAAAATCATTGTAAGAAGGGAAAAAAATCCAAGGATTGATCGAAAGAGGGAATTGATAAAGTTAATTAGTATTGTGACCCACCTCACAAATATAGACCTAAGTCAGCGTGCATTTATGGGAAACACCTGTCAAGGAAACCTAACAGGCACCAAATCAATCCTGACCCTAACCCTAACTCTATCCTAGAAAATAGCACCTGCTAGCCTTATAAGGAAATCCTTAGTCTCCTAGTCAGTCTTGCCCTGCTTCCGATTTGCTTCTTTTTTTTTTTTTTTAAAGAATTTATTTATTTGACAGAGAGTGAGAGAAGGAGAGAGAGCACAAGTGGGGGGAGCAGCAGAGGGAGAGGGGTAAGCAGGCTCCCCACTGAGCAGGGAAGCCCCATTCGGGACTCGATCACCAGGATCCAGAGATCATGACCTGAGCTGAAAGCAGAGGCTTAACCCACTGAGCCACCCATATGCCCCTCCGATTTGCTTCTTTTAACGCTCTACAAAAACCTGCCTTTGGGGACACCTGGGTGGCTCAGTCAATTAGGCGTCTACCTTCAGTTCAGATCATGATCTAAGGGTTCTGGGATGGAGCCCTGCTTGGGGGCTCCCTGCTCAGCAGGGAGTCTGCTTCTCCCTCTGCCCCACTTCCTTGGCCCCTCTCCCCCACTTGTCTCTTGTGTGCACTCACTCTCTCACTCTCTCTTTCAAATAAATAAATAAAATCCATGAAACTCGCTTTGCCACAAATCTCTTAGGGGAAGCATGTCACTGCTTGGAAGGTATTGTACTCCCCCAATTCATGGATTGTTTTCCCTTGAATAAAGCATATAAAATTTTTTACTTAAAAATAAGTATAAGCAAGAGGATATAAGCAAGTTAAAAATAATATGGTTTATTGTTGAATTCAGAATATGTATTTTTAAATATTGCCACAATCTTTAATACCTATGCAAAGCTATATTAACACTTTGTGCTTAGCAGATTTAGCCCTGGACGTTTGTTACTTTCTATATTTCTGAAGGTTACAATAACATACACAAATTTATTAGAGGAACACCTTAGAAAATAAGAAAACAGGGGTGCCTGTCTGGTTCACTCGGTAGAGCACATGACTCTTGATCTTGAAGTTGTGTGTTCAAGCCCTACCTTGGTTGTGGAACTTACTTAAAAAAAAAAAAAAAAAAAAAAAAAAAGACTCATGAATTTACATGTCTACCTAACACCAGAAAAAGTAGATAAAATTGAAAAATTCAGTTGATTCATAAATATATTTGACCCAAGGTTATATTCGGTGTAATTCTACATAAGATGCAAAGAAAGTCCCATGTTGTGGAGTGTGGTCAGGGAGCAAACCTGCTCAGTGATGACTAATTTGGGGTCTTTACCCCAGTCCTGCCGACCACTGCTGTGTGAATCTGGGTAGCTTTTATGATCTAAGGCTTACTTTCTTTTCTTTTTTTTTAAAGATTTTATTTATTTATTTGACAGAGATCACAAGTAGGCAGAGGCAGGCAGAGAGGGAGTGGGGGTGGGGAGGAGCTGCCTGCTGAGCAGAGAACCCTATGCTTGGCTCAGTCCACCTGAGCTGAAGGCAGGGGCTTTAACCCACTGAGCCACCCAAGCACCCTGTCTTTCTTTCTTTCTTTTTTTTTTTTTTAAAGATGTCATTTTTAAGTAATTTAAGTAAGTCATTTTAAAGTAATAATACCCAGCAGAGGACTGAAACTCACCATCCTGAGATCAAGAGTCCCAAGTTTGGGCGCCTGGGTGGCTCAGTGGGTTAAGCCACTGCCTTCGGCTCAGGTCATGATCTCAGGGTCCTGGGATCGAGTCCCACATCGGGCTCTCTGCTCAGCAGGGAGCCTGCTTCTCTCTCTCTCTCTCTCTCTCTCTCTGCCTGCCTCTCTGCCTACTTGTGATCTCTCTCTCTTCAAATAAATAAATAAAATCTTTAAAAAAAAAAAAAAAAAGAGTCCCAAGTTTTTTGACCTACTGAGTCAGCCAGGCACCTCAGACCTCAGTTTCTTTATCTGTAAAATGATAGAGTATTAGTACTGCCTTCTCAGTTTAAGAAGATTAAATCAAATGCTAGTATCTAGAAATTGCTGAGAATAATGCCTGGAATGTCGTGAGCCCTCAAAAATGTGGCATATCCACTGGATGGGAAGCAAAAACTAGAAGTCATTCATTGTATGTCAAAATGAGTGAATATTTAGAGTTTTATAAATATAGTTGGATGTTTGCCTACATTTTTCATCTTTTCTTTTTGGTCAAAGATAGAGTTGAACCCAGATGGGCTATCACATAATTACAAACCTACAAATTTTCCTGTTTCTTTTGCATTGGTACCTTATTTGGGATTATGTGGGTAGAAGAAAACAAAATATTCCTTGGAGTAATACCTGAAAACAGGAGTTACAAATTAAGACATCCAGAACAAAAAACAAAACAAAAGCCCTGACTATATGCACAGAAACAGTGTCCTTTAATGCTTGAGAGGATTTTTTTGACCTTTGCTTTATGAAACATGGATAATCTTACATTTGATTGGTGAATATGCTCCGATTTTTTTTTTTTTTTAAACCATGTTCCCTGCCTGAAAGCTAAACCTATTTATGGTGAGCACTGTTTTTTCAATTAAGTTTATTTTCATTTTCCCATAGGCCATGTTAGCTGAGAACGTCCAAAAGTTTATTTTTCTTTCCTTTCCTTTTTATAAAGGTTTCAAAATAAATTATACAGCACTTACATCTATTGGTTCTTTTGAAATACTGTGAATTTTTTTTCTCACACATTTAAGGCCAGGTAATAAAAAGCTATTTTAAAATGCTTTTCATAGAGTAATAGTAATCCATTTTTGCGGTAGACTCTGGGTAAGCCACTTTGTGAAACGTCTTGTGCAAGCCAGTGCTAAACAGATAGTGCTTAAAAATGATGTGTTTGTGACTTGGCTTGTCCCAAAAAATTTCGCCTGGATATCAGAAAATATTGTTTCATTTTCCGAGCTCCGGATTGAGAATGCGTTCTCTCCACGAGGCCCCTCATGGCTGGGGGGCGGGCGTGTGGAAGGGAATAGGCTCCCAACAAAACCTCGTTATCACCTTTCTAACAGTTTTGTAACAGAAAATACTCTCTGCTGAAAACACTTGGAGAGAGCCAGTCTCAGCTAAGAACTCTCCGCGGCCGGAGCGCGTCCTCTCCGGAGCCTGGCTGGCGGGGTCCCGCTTGCAACCCCTGGGGAGCTTCGCACATCCCGGGAGCACTGCGGGCTGCTCCCGGTCTAGGGAGGCCGCTCTGGGGGCTGGGAGGGTCCGCACAGCAGTCGAGAGGTCCGCCCGTCGAGGGGGAGGGGAGAAGGGAGCCTACGGCCGGCTCCCGGGGCGCTCCACCCGGGCTGGGGGGCGAGGGTGCCGAGCGGCCGCTGACCTGCCCTCTCCCCGCCGCCCCGCGCTCCCGCGGCTCCGCCCCGAGCGCGTCTCCCCACCGCCGGCCGCCGTCCCGGCCCGCCCCAGCGCTCGGCCGCCGGCTCTCGCTCCTCCTCCCTCCCCCACCAGGAGTGGGGGCAGGAATTCGGCCGGAGCACCCGGCCGGGGCACAGTGCCTTGGAGGGCTGGGCGGGGCGGCCAAGGGCCGCACCCTCCTCCCCGGCAGCCGCTCGGCTCTTCCCCTTCCCGGGCTCCTGCTCCCCACTCACTCCCTCCCACTCGCGTCCTCTCGGGCACCTCCCCGCTCCTCGGCTTCTCCGCCTCCCCTGCACTCCTCCCTGCCCCCCACCCCCACTCCCGCTCCCTTCCTCCTTCCCTCCGCCGCTCCTCCCCTCCGCTTCTCCCGTTTCCCCTCTCCTCCTCGCCTGCTCTGGAGCCTCTTCTCCTTGCTCTCCCTCCTCCCCCCTTCCTCTTTGATCCTGTCCCCTTCCTTTCCTCCATCCCAGCTCCTCCAGTTCCCCTCCTCTCCCCGACCTCTCTCTCCTGGAGCCTCTCGTCTCCTCTGCACCTCCCTTGCTCCCCTTCTCTCGGCTCCCACCATCTCTCGTGCTTTCCTCCCTCCTTCCTCCGGTGTTGCTCCCCCGGTCCCCTCCTCCTCCCTCTCCCTTGCCCCTCTCTCCAGCTCCCCTCCTTCCTTCCACCCCTGCTCCTCGGCCGGGTCTGCGGAGCTCCCACGCGGTTGCTATGGAGGCGCCAGCGGCTGCTAGCTGCCGGGAGGGAGCTGCCCTGAGGCCCCGGGGACGGAGCAGTGACTCTGCCCTGGGCTCTGGCGCCTTGTCCCCACCCCACCCCCCACCCCCCGGGGCCCGGGAACAAAGAGCGCCCTCCCCAACGTCGGGAGTGCACTGAGACCTTCAGACGCCCCAGGCCGGGAGGCTTAAGACCACCGCGAATCTGCTCTCCTCCAACCTCTGTAGACCGGACCCCTGGGGTCGGAGTGACAGCTGTGCACCACAGAACTACCTTCCCGGTCCCCCGAAGATCACTCCCGCTCTCCCCATCCCCACCCCCAGCCTGGAGGTGTCAGTGGGGCTGGGGGACGGCCAGATGGCCCCATTTAACAGGACTGTCCCCTTTTGTTGGGGACCGAAGCAGCGTCCAGGCCAATTTACATAGGAAAATGGGGTTTGTGTCCCCAATTCAGTGCAGTGTCCCGACAGCTGGTGGCTCTGTCATCATGTCAGGAACCCTACAGCTTGATGTTTAAAGTGGCTTTATGTGTGCAGATGTGTGAGTGTGAATAGCAATTGATTGGGAACCGGTAGCTATTAGGTCTGGTTTGGAGAAACTCAGCGTTCACAGAGAAATTTTATCAGCCTGGTCGCTGCGGAAGATCGTGGAATGGGAAAGTCTTCCGAAGACCTCTGATGCTCTCTTACAGAGCTCTTACTTGGTCCAGAAATCTGAAAAGCCAACTAAGCAGTTTTTCAAATCGTTGTTATTTACACTTTCCTGCTTGCAAAAGTTGTAAGGTTGAACATAAAATGCGTAACTGACAGGACTTCAAAACAAATTAATGAAAGGTCTAATTCATTTTATTAAACTACTTTAACTCTGCTAGCTTGTGTCTAGGGCAATTGCTTGCAGCAGGCTGAAAATTACCATTAATTTGTAATCAGCAGTTTAAACGTGTGTGCTGAAGTGATAGAATGTTAAGGCAGGGACAAACTTCAATTCTTTATTTTACTGGCGAGGAATTCGAATCTCAGAGAGGTTAAGTGATTTTCCCAAGGTCCTACAGCTCCGGAATATGATCTCAATGGTTAGAATCCATAAAAGATGAAGGCAAGGCAAGATTTAAGACAGGAGATTAGGAGCCAGTAAAAATACCTTAATCAAGAAGCTCTCAAACCTATCCACCAGTCCATGGGAGCCACCAACAGGTAACTCCCTAGAAGACAAGGGATTGAGAGGAATTGTTTCCCACAGCCTTCACACGTTCAACTTTATCTCCTGTTTGCACTGGAGCCAGTTCTAGCCACTAGAATCTTCTAGAACTCTGAACTGGAACTCGTGACTTCATTTCACTCAGTGCCACCATTTTGTGACAAGATGACAATTGCACGGTTAGGATTTGAATGAGATGGGAAGTCAAAGCTGCCCTGAAACCGTCTGGCTCTGTCTCAGTCTGCTCTGGTTTTCAAGTGGTGGACAAAATGACTGTAATGGAACCTGCATTCACCTGCTAGAAGATAGGGTGGCTAATCTGGAAAGGCTTTGAGCTCCACAGAACAGCAACTGCTAGCTACCTTTTAACAATCAAAAAAGAATCCTTGAACCGTTCCCTTACTTCTGGGCGTGTTGGAAGAATTCTATTGGCTAAATTTAACCAATAGACTTCTAGGCACTACTTCTGCCTTTAAATCCAAGTGAGTTTGTAATATATTAGGAGAGTGCTTCGGGGGAAGACTTCAGTTAGAGCCGCAGTGAACACAGGATGCCACATTAAAAGACAATATGACATGGGGAGATGGAGAGGAGAAGGGAGTTGAGGGAAATTGGAGTGTGTGTGTGGGGTGTGAACCATGAGAGACTATGGATTCTGAAAAACAATCTGAGGGTTTTGAAGGGATGGGGGTGGGGGGTGGGGTGGGAAGTTGGGCCAGCCTGGTGGTGGGTATTATGGAGGGCACATATTGCATGGAGCACTGGGTGTGGTGCATAAACAATGAATTCTAGTACACTGAAAAGTAATTTAAAAAATAAATAAAAATTTTAAAATAAAAATAAATAAATAAACAAGAAAATAATTTTAAAAAAAGGACAATATGAAAATTAGAGTTCTTCCTAATACTATCCTTACCTCTGGAGGTTTCTGATAACCCAGAAGACAGACATCTAGACAGAGGAGCCATATTTCAGAACATCATTGGAATGAGTGGCTCTGGATCTGATTATTTTTTTCATTTAAAAAAATTTAAATTCAATTAATTAACATAATTATTATTTGTTTCAGGCATATAGGTCTTTGATTCATCAGTCTTCTGTAATACCCAATGCTCATTCCAACACATACATCGCCAATGTCCATTGCTCAGTTACCCTACCTCTTCACCCCCTCCCTCCCCAGCAACCCTCAGTTTGTTTCCTGTGATTGGGTCTCTTATGGTTTGTCTCCTCTGGTTTGGGCTTGTTTCATTTTTTCTTCTCTTGCCGCATGATCCTCTGCCTTGTTTCTTAAATTCGACATATCAGGGAGATCATATGATAATTGTCTTTCTCTGATTTATTTCGCTTCGCATAATACCCTGTAGTTCCGTCCGTGTCATTGCAAATGGTAAGTTTTCTTTTTTTTTTTTTTCCTAAAGATTTTATTTATTTATTTGACAGACAGAGATCACAAGTAGGCAGAGAGGCAGGCAGAGAGAGAGAGAGAGAGAGAGAGAGAGGGAAGCAGGCTTCCTGCGGAGCAGAGAGCCCGATGCGGGGCTCGATCCCAGGACCCTGAGATCATGACCCGAGCCGAAGGCAGCAGCCCAAACCACTGAGCCACCCAGGCGCCCCGAGTTTTCTTTTGTGATGGCTGTATAATATTCTTGTGTGTGTGTGTGTGTGTATGTGTGTGTGTATCACATCTTCTTTTGGATCTGAATTTCAATCCCAGCTCTGCCAACTGATTCCTACTTTGAGCTTTAGTTTCCTTGTCTGGAGACATGACAGTTCCTGGATATTTTTATGAGGATTAAATAAGCCATTGTTTATGAATGCTTAGAACAGCCCCTGGCAGATAGTAAATGGAAGATAAATGGTAGCTTCATAATTATCATTTTTAATAATAATTTACTCTTAGTTCCAATTCTAAGCATATTTTAAACATATTTTAAAGCATGAGTAGCTTTGGTTATCCAGTACCAGTGACAAAAAAAAAAAAAAAAAAAAAAAAAAAAAAAAAAAGAAAAGAAAAAGAAAAAAAGAGCTCACATACTGCATTTCAAACCTGAGAAAGCAAAAATGTTTAACTGGATTGGAATCCAAAAAGAATGTTAATTTCTTTCCTCCTTTTCCTCCTTCTTCCTCTTCTTTAAGATTTAATTTATTTGTTTGAGAGAGAAAGAGAGTGAGAGAGAGAGAGATCTCCTGCAGGGGGAAGGGTAGAGAGAGAAACAGACTCCCCGCTGAGCAGGGAGCCCAATGCAAAGCAGGACTAGAACCCAGAACCCTGGGATCATGACCTGAGCCAAAGGCAGACGCTTAATGGACTGAGCCACCCAGGCCTCCTTCTTACACAAGAACAAGTTAGCAAATTTTTTCTGCCTCCTATTTGCTTGGGCTCATATAGTACTAGGAGGAGAGTGCCACACACAGGATGAGGAGGTTAGGTAATGAACATAAGAACCTTTCAAGTCCTGAAAAGAGCTTGTTTTTAGAATCACTAATAATGTGTTATATTAAAAAAATAACTGTATAAGGCAATTCTTTGAAATTGACTCCCCCACCACAACCACACACATGATCTCTTGTTCTTAGCTGCTTTATTTGGACTACTTTTTAGCACTTGTATTGGTTAGCTATAGATGTATAATAAACCTCAAAACTCAACACCAGAATAAGGTCATTTATGATTCTGGCTTATGCATTTGTGTGTCAGCAGGAGGTCACCTGCTGGTCACATCGGGTGGATGGTAGATGGCGCTGCTGATGTTGGCTCAGTTTACACCTGCATTCCGGGGGCTCAAGGGGCTCTGCTTTAGACTCAGTTTGGCTGGAGAGGATTCGCTGGAGCAGCTCTGCTTCTCACCCTTTCCCTTTCTCCAGCAGCCAGCACACTAGCTCCGGCATATTGTCCCGGCAATGGCAGAGGAACAAGAAGAGCGTTGGAATCACCAAGGCCTCTCAAGGTCTCTGTTTTTCTAGATTCAGGAGCTGGCATGCTGTGGCTTCTACATTGTTCTGTTGGCCAAAGCAGGTCACATGTTCAAGCTCAACGTCAAGGAGAAGGGAAGAAGCCCAGCTTATCACAGGGGACATGACAAAGGGGATGAATAGAAGAAAGGTAAAAAAAAAAAAATTGGGGCCATTAATGCAATCAAACACAGCACTTGCCAACATCTGGCATATTATACATTTTACTTATATAGAATTTTGTTTCTCTTCCTGCTAGAATGTAAGCTCTATATGGGCAGATTTTTGTCTGCTTTGTTTATTGCTACATTCTCAAGTTCCAGAACAATGGAGTGTTAGAGATGCTGAATAAATATTGGATGAATCAATTAGGAGGATTACATTAATTATTTTGGCTTAATAAAGTCCCAGTTTCCTGAGAGCGAATGTGATTTCATTACTTTATCCTGTGTCTTCTGATTTAGAGATCATTATTCATGTTTGCTGGCTACAGAAACTGCTGGCTTTTTAAAAAAAGCATTTTTCTTCTTTTAAAGATTTTTATTTATTTATTTGACACAGAGAGAAATCACAAGTAGGCAGAGAGGCAGGCAGAGAGAGAGAGGGGAAAGCAGGCTCCCTGCTGAGCAGAGAGCCCAATGCAGGACCGGATCCCAGACCCCTGAGATCATGACCTGAGCTGAAGGCAGCCGCTTAACCCACTGAGCCACCAAGGCGCCCTGCAAAGAAATTTTCTTAAGGTCATGCTTTAAAGGGGAAATTCCTGGGCAATATATTTTTTTATTCCCTTGAAATTTGAATTTGTGCTGCCCGTTTTTTACTGTGACAGATGATGAAGTAGGAGATAAAGTAGGCGTTAATGCTTAGTTACATAAAGGGGAGCTTTGCATATGTCCATACTTAGCAGCAGGCTAATTTGAGACTCCTACAACAAACCCAGGTCTTTAACACTGGAGTAAGTATCTGAAATTTCATAATGCCAAGTGACTAATTTCTCAGATGGGCGGCTTGTAGAACTGAAAGCTTGATTCTAGGTAGATATATTACGTTGGATAAGAGAGGCACCTGCAAAGTTAGGGGCCCAGAGACATCCTGAATTATAGTCGCTTCTCTCTTTCTCTTTCTCTCTCTCTCTCTGCATGTCATTCCAGAGTCCCTCCACAATGATGGTTGTAAGTTATCAATTTAAAATCGTGTAAACACGTCTCAGAAAGGTTTCATTTATGCATTTATGTGAATATGTCTGTTTTATTATTAGTGAGACCCAAAGACGTTCAACTCTTTTCAGTTAGGTCTTTTGGGTTTAGAGCTTAGAGATTTAGAAGTTCATTCATTTAGCAAACATCCATCAGGGTCTCTTAGACAAAGCCCTTGGCCCCACGGAGCTCACAGTCTTGGGGAAAATCTGAGTGTCCATGGCAAAGTCAACACAGTGGGATAAAGGCTCTGACTAGGAAAAAAAGTGCGGTGGGAGCTTAGAGGAGAGGTGCCCAGGGGTTCCAGGGAAAAAAAGAAAGCAAACTAACATTGGTAATTGTGTGATGCTTCTGACCTGTAGTTCTTTTGCCTTCATGGATCTCTTCTCGTTCTGGCAGTTTCCCTACTTGTAGGTTGGGACAGGGTATCATTCCAAGGATACCCAGGGGAGCTGGTGGCTGAAGGGGGTGCAACCTCAAGGTCGTACACTTTGTAAGGGGCGGATCCTACATTCACACTTGGGGCCCCAAGTTCTCTAGCAGGGCTGTTTCCTTCTCGGTCCTACCGCCACTCCCACTCTTGGCCAGGCTGGGTAGTCCTGGTGTTCCCAGGCCTTCTATCCCTCAAGTGTAAAATGAGAACATTGTCCAGGATGACTTGAAGATCTTGTGCCTCTCAAGGGTCTATGATTCCAAGCATGTTTGCTTTCCTAGTCACTGAGAAACCTTGATGTGAAAGTAGTGTCAGTTTTTTATTCATGTTTTACAGAACCCCTTATGATAGGCTGATCTTAATAAAAAAAAAATCTGTTTCAAGATGAAGACATTGAGGAACTAGGATCCTGCCACTTCTCTGTGGTGCCACAGGGTCCTGGAAGGGTCAGTGTTCACGCTTCTGGCTCTTGAGTTTCTGATCTCTGATTCCTCTGTGTGAAATGGCTTTCCCACTACCTCTTAATTTTTATTTTACTTCCATTTCTAGTGGGTGATGCTTGAAACTGTGTTCTGTAGTTAAGTACCCCCTAAGCTATTTCTTGCTCTAGATTTTTTTTTTTAAGATTCTATTTACTTATTTATTTGACAGACAGAGAACACAAGTAGGCAGAGAAGCAGGCAGAGAGAGAGAGGAGGAAGCAGGCTCCCCGCTGAGCAGAGAGCCCAATGCCGGCTCAATCCCAGGACCCTGGGATCATGACCCGAGCCGAAGGCAGAGGCTTTTACCCACTGAGCCACCCAGGCGCCCCTAGATTTTTTTTTTAAGATTTTATTTATTTATTTGTCAGAGAGAGAGAGAAAGCGAGTGAGCGAGAGAGCGCGAGCAGGAGGAGCTGCAGGCAGAGGGAGAAGCAGGCTCCTCGCTGAGCAGGAGCCTGATGCAGGACTCTATTCCAGGACCCTGAGATCATGACCAGAGCCAAAGGCAGATGCTTAGCCAACTGAGCCACCCAAGCATCCCCGCTCCAGCTGTTTTAAAGTACATGTGTGCACACGTGAGCACACATGGATTCCCTCACTTGCTGGTCGTTGGAAAGAGGTTGCAGACTGAAAGTTGAAGGGCCTGATGTTTGCCTGCAGATGTATTTTTAAATATTTTAAAATTTATTTTGCCCAAGTAACGCTTGAAAATGGTACATATTCCAAGAAAGACCCTCACAGGATTTTCTAAACGTTTAAGCTGACATTTAATGATTGAAGGATTTCACACATAAAAATCTGGGTTTATGACGTCTCATGAAAAGCAGATCTGGCAACAGGAGCCCATATTTCCTATGATGCCACCAGTCAGCCTTCCCTTCTTTCGGCTGACTGTGAGCTTACCACACCTCTTCCTGAACCCCATCCCCAAGTCCTTACCACTGACAGCCTCTAGCTGTCTGGAATCACTAGGTGTCCACTCTACACATCTGTGTTTGCACCTCTTCGCCTCAGGTATTTGTGTTTTGTTTGTTTGTTTGTTTTCTTTTTTATGTAGGCTCCACACCCAGTGTAAGGCTTAAACTCACAAGTGTTTAAACCAAGAGTCACAGGTTCTACCTAAGGAGCCAGCTAGGTGCATCCTACGTATTTGTAGGTTAGATGCTCCACAAGCACGGGAGGGAGCCTGGTGGGTGTGTGGCTAAAGTGCTCCTAGCGGCTGGTGCAGGAGGGTGGTGACCTTCACCAGCCCTGGGAGGATGTAGGTGGGTGAGTCCTATAGGAGATGATGCCTCGTCCTTTCTGAGAAGAAAACAGCTGATCAAGAGCGAGGCTTAGGGTTGGCTGGGAGATTTATTTTCTGGGCAGCAAGCAAACAGTGACAACAACAAATAAAACAGGGAGACCAAAGGAAACAGAAAATGAAACACACACACATACAACAACAACAACAACAACCAATAAGGGCATTGAAGGGCAAAATAGGCCAGTAAGAGGTACTGGAAATGAGACCCATGAGCAAATGATTACTCTCCCTGCTTCTCACCTGCCAAAGGGCATGTGTTTCCTAGAGAACACTCGTGAGTGTAAGAGGCAATGTAATGAAAGGTTGCACCAAAATGCCAGGGTTTTCATAGATTACAGAGGAGGTGTGTTACCTCTGAATGTACATGTGGCTGCTCCACTTCTTGATGTAGGAAGTAAAAAAAGAAAAGAAAGAAAAAGAAAAGAAAAAAGATGGGGCGCCTGGGTGGCTCAGTGGGTTAGGCCGCTGCCTTCGGCTCAGGTCATGATCTCAGGGTCCTGGGATCGAGTCCCACGTCGGGCTCTCTGCTCGGCAGGGAGCCTGCTTCCTTCTCTCTCTCTCTGCCTGCCTCTCAGTGTACTTGTAATTTCTCTCTGTCAAATAAATAAATAAAATCTTAAAAAAAAAAAAAAGAAAAAAAAAAAAAAAAAGAAAAAAGAATTTTCTGAATAAAACTCTGCTTTTTTTTTTTTTTTTTTTTTTAAACCAAATAGCTGTAGTCTTCGGGCATTAAAAATGAGTTTTTGAATATGACAGTGTTTCTCTTCCCAATGACAGTTGGTCCGTGTGGTCCTGCCCAGTTACAGAGGGCCTACAGAAGATGAGCCTGCAGAGTTAGTGTGACAGTTTGCATTTCCAGAGGAAGTGACTTTACCCTTCTCGTGATTATAGCAAGTGCTCTGGCTCAGCCTCAGCTGAGTTCAGAGTTTGGCTGTGTGTGCCCCTAGCACACACATGTGAATAGGCTTATCTGATGTCATTAGGCTGGTAACAACTCTTCCGGTTCTCTCCCACCCAAGGACATGATAAAATTGTGCTTTTGTGTTGTCCGGAGTTCAGCCATGCTCATCGGACTTTCTTTAGCTGAAGAATTGCATTTAGAGGTGATTTGTGTCACATCAAGCAGCTGCCTGACCACAGAAGCCATGGGAGCATGTCAAGACCCTCCATCAGCGTGGCTTCCTGGCTGACTTGGATGAGCAGACACCCCTAACATCCTGCACAGAACACACAGGGGACATTAGGAACGAACTTGGGATGTCACAGCACTGTTCCTTTTGTTTGTTACTGCTGCATAATGTGGCCTATCCTGACTGATAAGGATAATATTTTATAGGTTTTTTTTTGTTTTTTTAATTGAAGGAGATAGAGTTTTTGTTTACTTCTCTTGCTTCTTTTGTGGAGGGGAGATGGGGAGAGTGAAAGGGACAAGGACGTTGGAAGGAGGTGATATGGATCTGTTCTCTAGCTAGGCCCTTTGTCTGATTGGAGGCCACAGTGGAGAAAGAAGTTGAGTAGGAAGCTAAACAAACTCTTTTCATGGGTGATTTTCAGAGTCTTGCCCTAAGTTTTCAGACCCAAGTGACAACATGATGCCTTGAAATCAGAAGAGAGCCATATTCCCACCTTTCTGCTAGGACCCAGTGGTCTGGGGAGGATCTTGACCCAGCTTCTCCTTTTCAGACATTGGTATTTCTACGCAGGAGGGAGCAGCAAAAGCAGGTATGGTTTCCTGATGTGACAGCAGGAGCAGGCAAACCTGGGCAGACTTGGGACTGGACATGCCCGAGATATCACCCAGGAGATACCCAGAAACAAGTTGGGGGAATTTTGGGAGGAGCCGCTAAGGGTGGGGTGTTGCACTGTTGATGCTAAGAGCTGCCGTCATTTGGAATTCATATTAATGGGACCTCCTGCATATGTCCAGGCTCGGGAGATGTGGAGACAGTGAGTCAGATCCTTAATCAGGGGTTTTGGTCCAGCAGGGCCTGAGGCCAGGCTGCAACCTGGTGACGATATGCACCTGTTGATTTTCCTGACTGACTTAGCTTTCCGTGATTGCTATCTGGCACCGTGGGTCAGTGTGGATTCTGTCCAGCACTCAAACTGACTATGCTACAGATTCATTTCATGAGGAAGAAAACCAAACTGTTTAATATTATTTTATAGACCACTGTAATTTCTAGGCTTCATTACAGGACCAATATTCCTTTTTCTTTTTTCTGTCAACATGGAAGACAGCATTTATTCTCTTCATAATCAATGATAATTTTCTCTTGGGGATAGAGTTTGGGAGGCAGTTTAGCAAACTACATTAACCTTGTTTATGAAATGACTTTTAAAAGCCACCATATACTCCCAGACAGACAAAGTGCTATCGAAGCACAGGTATCTTTGTGAGGCTACATGATGCCAAAAAATAGAGACTATTTTGTTATAATTAAACTTCAATTGTGCTGGTTTGTGCTGGCTCCATTTTAACACCCTTCACTAATCCACAAACTCAGTCCTTCTACCTCGAGGGTATTATTAACAGCTTATATTCATCTTAGGTTCTCTGACCCCTGAAGACGACCTGAGAGGATCAATTCCTTGTCTCTCTTCTCTATTTTATTTTCTTTGTCTCTGTATTTAGGCAGCAGTGTGGAATTTTCTGGCAGCACCTGCAGTAATGACCCTGGCTTTGAGAATCCATTAATTCCTCTCCATCAGCTTGGATCGAGCGCTTAGACAACTCTGGGCACCATGGTTTTGTGTACAACAGAGCCATCTTCCTATTGAAATGTAATGTAAAAATCTGGGACAATGTCAACATGGGAAATAGCATTTATTCTCTTTATAGATAATGGAAAACTTTTATTTGTTAATCAGGTCACATCTCCTTAAAATATTATAACTTAACACTTATAAAGATCTTTCTAATAAATTAACACAGTCTCTCACTCCGAAAGGGTGAAGTACTGATTCTTGCTCAGGGTCACCAATTAGTAGCAGAGATGGAATTCTTTTTTTTTTTTTTTTTTTTTAAAGATTTTATTTACTTATTTATTTAAGAGAGAGAGAGAGCACAAGCAGGGGGAGCGGCAGGCAAAGGGAGAAACAGGCTCCTGGCTGAGAAGGGAGCCAGACTAAGGACTCCATCCCAGGACCTGAGCAGAAGGCAATGCTTAACTGACTGAGCCACTCAGGCGCCCCAGAGATAGCCTTCAAACTCCTCAGGACTTCAGGCTCCTTTACTAGCCCTACCCCCCTTCACTTGGGAAGCATTGTAAAGTAATTAAGGGGTGACATCTTCTACAATACTTTAAACTTCCACACTGACTGGACTTGTTTTACAAAAAAAAAAAAAAAAAAAACTTCCACACTGTTATTTTGCTTCTAGAGAAAGGGTTACAGAAAAAATTTTTCCGCTTTGATGTAAAGTACAATGGCATGTTACTAATGCATGGGTGTTACATTTCCCTAAAGAATTGCGCTCTTTCTTACATTGGCAAAGCAAGCCTGCCTCTCTATGGTCCACCCTACAGATCTACACCCAAATCTGAAAAGATACTAAATACAAGCAGATATCTGGGATCTGAAAACAAAGGATTAAAAAAAATATATATATATATAGATATTTATATATGTATATACACACACACACTCATATATACACATACATTTATATATAAATAAATATCTATTTATTATATTTATGTAGTATATACTATATAAATACATTAAATAATCAATAATAAATATATTAAATAATATACAAATATATTATAAAATAAATATATTTATTATATTTATATTTATTGTAGTTATATGTTTAATATGTTATTTATATTTATTGTAGTTATATGTTTAATATGTTAATATTAATAGTGTATATTATATATTATGATGTTAATAATATATAATATATAATAAAATATATATAACATCATGATGTTATATATTATATTAATATATATTGTATATATAATATAAATACATTAAGTATATAACTATAACATATATAGTAAATGGTTGCTTGGATATCACTTCATCCAAACCCTTCCTTATTAGCTCTAAAGAGAATTATGATCACAGAATATAGCAAAACCCATTTACTGAGTGACTGTTCCTGGGCCAAGCATGGCACTCAGTCTCGTGTCTATCTGCTGTCATTTAATTCTCACAGTGACCCATGACCTCAGAACTAGATTAGCCCCATTTTACTGAGGAAGAACTGAGGCTTACTGAGTTTACGTAAACTAAGCAAGTAAGTGGCTAAGTGGTATTCACAACCACACCATTGATTTTACTCGTGTACCTGAGGAAGGCTCATTTCTGGGGGGAGGTGGGGAGTGGGAATGATTTTCACAAATTAAAAAAATGGAAACAACCCAGAAATGAGTTGAAGAAACCATTGTAACCTATGTAACAGATTTACACTTCGGGTTTTGGAAGCTGGCTTCAATGAAGACCTGTTAATCTTGTCAATTTCTCTAGAAAATTAATTTGCTTTGCAGCAAAGCCTCAGGACAGTGTGTATTAGACATTTCAAACCAGCGAGACCCAGTCTGCCTTTAGTCAGGCACAAATCATACACTTTATAGTGGGGGAAAACCCTATAAATTAAGACAAAGCAAGGTGAAACATTCTTCATTTAAAGAAAAGCTAGCCCCTTAATATATCTTCTAGCTACAGGGTCTTGACCCTTGAGGATGCTGAAAGGGAAGGAATAACAGGGTTGATTGAGGAAAGGGGCAAACATCAACTTTAGAAAGGCTGTAGCAGAGGAGCTGGCATTATGATGCCCGTCATGACTTCTGCCTGCCAAAATGAGATTCATTAAAGAAAACTCTTCACTAAATTAAAACCCTCCTCACCAGTCTCCTCCCCTCCAGATGTTAGCAACCCGCTGCTGTTTGACAACATGGCTGTGGGTAATCAGTGGAAATGCTTCATCACATTCTAACAGAAGGGATGACAAGAAGCACGGGGAAATATTTTATTTACTTGTAACCCAAAATGATGGAAACAGCTGACTGATGACTTTTTTTTTTTTTTAAAGATTTTATTTATTCATTTGACAGACACAGAGAGATCACAAGTAGGCACAGAGTCAGGCAGAGAGAGAGGAGGAAGCAGGCTCCCTGACGAGCAGAGAGCCTGATGCGGGGCTGGATGCCAAGACCCTGAGATCATGACCTGAGGTGAAGGCAGAAGCTTAACCCACTGAGCCACCCAGGCACCCCTGACTGATGACTTCTATCAAGAATCCACAAGGAAATGACAGGATGCTCTCACTATGGGAGGCGACTGCTCTCAAGTTCAGATGTGGCAGTTCCTGCTCCAGCGAGATGCCCAGATGCCCTTATGATTCTTCCCTGAAGATGACAGGATGGCTCAGGGGGTGGGAGCAAGGAGGAGCCCGTGGCTCAGAGAGCATCAGGCCCTTTGGTGAACTGTAGTCTTTCCCAGACTGAACAACTCCGGCAGGCATTTCAGTTTATGGGAAATGGCAGAAAACAAAACTCTCCACGTCAAACAAAAATGAACTCACTGTTCTGCTATGTTGAGTGCTCTCTCAAAGGCACATCTTGTTAGCGAGGCCACGGAACGACACGGCCCCTTGCCAGTGCGGCAGGTGCCTGCACCCGGAAGAAGACAGCGGGGGCCACAGATCTTGTATTCCAGCTCATTCGGAGCAGGAGATTAGCGTGCCCCCTCTGTCACTAAAGTCCCAGGGAATAAGAGTGTCAATACGAGTCACAGTAGCATTTCTTTGCTTGGATCTTTGACTAGACCCTCAGGTCCTTAAAACCAGGGATACAGCTTGTTTAATTAAATTCCCAAATCCTCGTTTAGCTCTTGGCCCTCAGTGGGAACATAATAAATATTTTGAATGAATGAATGAATGAATTTGGTCTTGAGTTGAAAATTGAGGAGGGTACTTTCTTCGTTCTCTCTCTCTCTCTCTCTCTCTCTCTCTCTTTTTTCTTCACTCTCTTTGACGATGCTTTGGTCAGCCAGGGTCCGGGGGTGCCTGTTGCTAAGGTAGAGTCATTACCCTTAGAAGACTAGATGTGCCCCGTATACAAGAGGGGAGGAGACTTGGGGTGAGCTGCTTTGCTCACTCTGCCCCAGGGCTTAGGGGAGAAGGGAATCTTGTAGTTTTATATTTGTCCTGAAGCCAGTCTGGGGCTGAAACTCCAAGTCAGAGTTCTCAACCTTCGCTGAATCTTAGAAGCTACGGGGGCGATGTAAAACAACTTCTGGGTGGGTCGTTGGCTGAACCTCTGCCTTTGGCTCAGGTAACGATCCTGGGGTCCTGGGATTGAGTCCCACAGAGGGCTCCCTGCTCAGGGTGGGGAGCCTGCTTCTCCCTCTTCCTTCTGTTCCTGCCTGCCTGCTTTCTCTCTCTCAAATAAATAAATAAAAGCTTGAAAACAAAACAAAAACAACACCAAGCTCCTACCCCCGACTCATTACATCAGAATGCTGGCTGGTGATTCCAAAGCGAATAATGCTTGGTGGCTATCTCTAGGGCACAGCTGCAGTCAGGGACCACGGCTCCAGTGCAAGGTGGTTCTCAGCTTCGTGATGCATTAGAATCACTTGTGACTGTTCCCAGTGTGTCAACACCTGGCCCCATTTCCAAAGTGGGAGTCGGGGGTTCAGCTTGAGTTCACACTTCTGTATTGACACAGGGTTTTGAAAAACAGCAAGGATTGAAGAGAACCCTTTGGCTGGGGGGATGGGCGTGGCCTCTCAGAGAGCAATCAGGATGCTTGTTAAGAACACACGTTCCCGAGTCCTCCCGATACTTCCGAACCCGACTCTCAACCAGGGGCGTGGGGATTCGCGTTTCTGCGTAGAGCTGCGGCTGATTGTCAGGACAAGGAGATGATTCCAGACGGGTTTCTCAGAGTGTGGCCCTCAGGCCGGCAGCATCAGGACAACCTGGGAACAGGTTAGAAACACAATTTCGGGGGTCCTACTTTAGACCCACTGAATTTAAGCAGCCCTGTAGGTGATTCTGATGGCCACTGGAGCTCAACAACCACAGCTCTAGTTCCCTGCTTCTCAGAACGTGGAGCCCAGACAAATGGCCTTGCCTGGAGCTTGTTAAAAATCCAACTCTCAGCACCGCCCCCCGAAGATCTAAGGAGCCAGAGTGCCCGTATTAGGCTATCCCCGGGCGATAGGGATTGCACTGCGCGGCTTGAGAGAACTCTGCTTATTAACAAAGTAAATATCACTTCACTGTGGAAAAAGAAAAATGTAAACTCCTTTAAGGCGGAGCGGAATTCCCAAATCAGTCATAGGTCTCTACTTAATTAAAGAAAAACGGAAGCAGATCCCTTGGACCTGTACTAATATAATTAATAGATCCCAGCATTGTGTTTTTAATTCAGCTTCAGGAAAGGGTTCAGGTAGGATTCAATATGATCTTCTAACTCCTGTCCTGTATTCGTTGTTCTTTCCCCAGTTTTTCCTCATTCGATATAGAGTCTATCGAATTACTGTACGATATTATCTTATATACATGTAAAGGTATGACCTGGGGAGGGAGGGGGAGAGGAAGGAGGCAGAGGAAGAGAGACTGGATGGATAGAGGTGCTTTAAGGAATTGGCTCACATGATGATCATGAGCCTGGCGAGTCCGAAATCTCTAGGGCAGCCTGGCAGCTGAACAATGCCAGCAAGAGTTGAAGTTGTGGTCTTGACTCCAAAGGCGGTCTGGAGGCACATTCCTTCCTTCTTGAAGGATGTTAGTCATTTTTCTCTTAAGGCCTTCAGCTGATTGGGTGAGACCCCCATATAGTATGGAGGATAATTTACTTACTCAAATTCTACCAACTCAAACCTGCCTTCAATAAAGTTTCTTACAGCTGCAACTAAAAACACTCCTCACGTTTGTGGGTCTTCATTCATCTTCCACATTGGCCCTTGGGGGTTAAGTCAACTCAGCCTGAACCCTGGTTTCAAGGCCTGGGTCAGTCAGAAGTCCTTTTCACTCTTTTTCAATTTGCCTGCCTAACTTCCTCGTGACTGCATCTGCTCCACTTCTGGGTCCAAAAGGGCCCGTGAGTCGTGGCCCCTGCTGTCTGGAAAGACAAGTTCAGATCAGGCAGAGACAGGAGAACGACTGTCTTGAGGACTGACTCCTTTTAATTTGGAGGCATTTCCCCTTTGGGCATTGTGTTTAAAATGAGACGAATGATTTCTGGTGGTAGCAGGGAGATAATTTTGCATAGGCAAGACTCTGAAGCTGGTGTAGTTTGCCTGGCTTAAAGAGAGAAGAGAGGTTTAATTTATGAGAGGGTGGGTACGTGTAGTCCTTGAGAGCTGCCCAGATTTTTGCTTTGGCTTGTCTTCATTGCCATGCACGAAGGTCACCTTATGCCACCACCACTGGGGCCCAATCCCTGGCGGCCAAGGAAGTCATGCAAAACACTATGCAAATGACAGCAGTTCCCAAGATGCAATCTGGCCACCGTTTGTGTAGGTGGATGATGCTTTCCGGAGGTGGGGGAGCTCTGTGCCAGAATCTTGAATACTACTCTTATGTTGATCCTCAGTTGTCACAGAATTGACTCCTTCAAGCTGCCTCCCATGTCCTTTTGACATGGCTTTGTTGTTCATTCTTCAAGCATTTCTCTGATTTCTGGTCCAACAAGATGTTCTAGGTTTATCCTGTACTTTCTCTGCAGCAGCCTTGCAATTGCCATTTCTGTAAGGAATTCTGGTTTATTTTGAAGTAGAGTGGTATTTAAAACAGGGTCTGGTTGCTGTTCTGCTCATTACTATTGGGCTGTGCTTACTGATGTGTGCTCATGGCTCCCCGGCCCTTTTAGTAGACAGAGCTACGGTGCATACACGCATGCTCCCCCATATATGTTTCTGTATCTAAACATTATCTGTCTACCTATCATCTACCTATTTATCAAAAGCCAAAAGGTCACCCTGATAATTCACAACACTCTGGGGTTTGAGCTGGTTCCCATTATCCTTTTTTGTTGTTTTTAAAAGATTTTATTTATTTATTTATTTATTTATTTGAGAGGAAAGAGTGAGAGAGAGTGAGAGAGCACGAAGTGGGTGGGGGGCAGAGGGAGAGGGACAAGCAGACTCTTCAATGAGCTGGGAGCCCGACACGAGGTTTGATCCCAGGACCAATGTGTAACCTATGTGTGTAACTAATCCCCCATCACTTCTGCTGCCTCCTTCTCAGCGTGAATACCTCCTGATCCAGCCAGTCTTCCAACCCTCCATGGCCCTAGTGGATACCTTCTTCACCCGCCTGGGCTCTACAACCTCTGAAAGCTCCCCCTACTGCCCTCAAGCACGGGTGCCCTTCCCACCCTTCTTAGACTGTGACACCCCTTGGTGAGATATCCCTCTGTGTGGATGGCAGGATTCTTTTTTTCTTTTTTCTTTTCTTTTATTTTTTTAAAAAAGATTTTATGTATTTATTTGAGAGGGAGATCAAGAGAACATGAGGGTGGGGAGGGGCAGAGGGAGAGGGAAAGAAGCAGGCTCCCTGCTCAGCCGGGAGCCGGATGTGCCGCTCGACATGGGGCTCGATCCCGGGACCCTGGGATCACAACCTGAGCTGAAAGGCAGATGCTTAACCAACTGAGCCACCCAGATGACCCCGAAGGGTTTCTTTTAAGGGAGAAAATATTAGAAGTGGTTTTAGAAAGAATTGCTTCCTTCTCTTGTTTTAAGCGAAAATCCTATAAAGCACAGGCGAAGCATCGCGGTCATTTGAAACCGTCGAAGTGGCCTGCAGACTTCTCCAGCATGCAGCTGGATGACCCTGCCACCATGGAAGGGCTTGAACTCTTCAGCATGACTTAATTTTCAATGTAAATGGGCTTCCGGTAGTTGTTTTGTTACCGAGCCGAGCAGAGCCGAGCAGGTTGCAGCTTTTCTCTTTAGATTTTGTTCATAAAAGCCCAGAACTCTCTCCTAGAAAAGTGCTCTGTTGCTTTCTGTAGCGCCTGTCTTATATTCCTAAAATTGTTTCCCTTGGTAAGTTGAGCCTTTCTTGCCCTTGAACCCAAATGGAAAATTGCTGGTGAAAACCCCGTCCGTTCATGCCAGCGTGTGTTGAGTGGACACATTCAGAGATGGCTGTTTAGTTGAGCATGGAAAGGCACTGAGAGGAAGCCTGCTGTGCCCACACAGTTTCCCACAGCAGACCCCAGATGGCTTCTCTAACTTTCCCAAGCTCACAGAGGGGCTGAGAGACACAGCTGAAACCCTTACTTCAATATGTCTAGTTGTGATGGCTAATTTTATGTGTCAACTTAACTGGGGTGCCCACATGACTGATTGACTATGATTCTGGGTGTGTTCATGAGGGCGTTTCTAGGAGAAACACTTGAATTGGTGGACTGAGTAAAGCCGATGGCCTTTCCTAATGTGGTAGGCATCCTCCAATCCATCGGAAGCCTGAGTAGGACAAAGAGACGGTTCAATTCACTCTGTGTCTGATTGCTTGAGCCGGGACACTGATATTCTCCTGTCTTCTGTGCTTCTGGGGCTCAGGCCTTCAGACCTGGACTGGGATCTCCACCATTGGCTCACACACCTGCACACAATACCATTAGCTTTCCTGGGTCTCCAGCCAACAGAGAGCAGACTGTGGGACTCCTCAGCCTGCATAGCCACGTGAGCCAATATCTTTTTTCTCCCCCTAAAGATTTATTTATTTATTTGAGAGAGAAAGAGAGTGGGTGGGGTGGTGAGAAGGTGGGAAGTTATGAGGGGGAGGGAGAGAGTCCTAAGCAGACTCTATGCTGAGCGCAGAGCTTGAGCCCGACATGGGGCACGATCTCTAGACCCTGAGATCACAACCTGAACTGAAACCAAGAGTCACATGCACAACTGACTGGGCCACTGAGGTGCCCCACGTGAACCCATATCTTATAATAATAACCTTTTAATAATAATAAATAATATATAATCTTAAAATGGTTCTCTCTCTGGAAAACTCTAATAGAGCAGTTGTTACAAGTTCACACTGAAGGTGGTATGGCATGTGTGAGTTTTTACTGAATTTGAGAATCCATGTGAGAAGTAAAAGAATAATTAAATCAAATATTTGGAGGGGGAAAAATCATACAGGTCAAGGGAGCAAGATGACGGAAGCATTTTAAGGGCAGTCTTCGATTTAGCATATGGCTGTTGGAGGGATTTATGGTCCAACAAGGACTGGGGCATCAGGTGAAATGTTGCCAAAAGATGAGGCTCCTCAGTCCTAAGGAAGATTGATGTGTTATAAGCCCAAGACAGAACTCTGTCTAAAGAGAAAGCTCATTTTCTGGATATACAAAGTTGTCCAAAAAAGTCCATGAAACACTTTGCTGCTGTTCAGAAACTAAGAGTAGGAAATAAGTGCAGACCCTAATAGAAGTGAGGACAGAGAATCAGGCCAAAGAGGGACCTGGGGGTCTGCACACCCCAGTGATACGCAAGTCATCTCAGGGGACACCAGAAGGAAACATGGCTTTGCATGCTATGCTGTGTAGAAAACAGACAAGACAAAGAAATTTAAATTAAATGATGGTAGCTTGGTTTTTTTTTTTTTTTTTTTTTTTTAAGATTTTATTTATTTACCTGACAGAGAGTAGGCAGAGAGGCAGGCAGAGAGAAACGGGGAAGCAGGCTCCCCACTGAGCAGACAGCCAGATGTGGGGTTTGATTCCAGGACCCTGAGATCATGACCTGAGTGGAAGGCAGAGGCTTTAACCCGCTGAGCCAGCCAGGCATCCCAAAAAAGCCTACATAAAAGGCAATCAGAAGGGATGAGCATCTAGACGCCTTGGCTCGCTCGGTTGATAGATCATGCAACTTTTAATCTCAGGGTTAAGAGTTTGAATCCCATGTTTTTAAGAAGAGATTACTTAAAAAAAAAAGTATGACTATCAGACAGCCAGAAATTAGAGTTAACCTATTCTTCAGTTTTACAAACTTTGTTTAAAAATTAGTATTTCTGCTGTAAAAGCACATGGTAAATATTTTAATTACAGATCCTTATCACAATCCTTTAGTTGCAGTTCCCCAAATCCTCAGACTGTGAAAACTGAAGTTAAAGGAAAAAAAATTTTTTTAAAAGTAGTTTCCTTAAAAAGGGAAATCTTAAAGCACATAGATTGTTTGGGACAGCTGAGCGGCATGCCAGGCCAATGGCGCAGCCAAAGACCCGGTGAGCTGGAACGATGGAGACTTCGAGAATTTTAGATGTGGATGGATACTCTACAAAGTACTCGGAAAACCTGGCCTGAACAGATACGAAGTTATTTTCCCATTTCATCTGATTATTTTTTTCTGCCACAGAAATATTAAGGTGTGTGATTATGGGCTGCTTCTTGACTCTCTTTGCAGATACATTCTATTGCCCACGAATGAAAAAACAGCCATTTGAGAGACTTCTTAATATTTTCTTTTCCTGATCCTCCCAGTTTTGGTTTAAAGTAGATGTTTCCATTATCCCAGAACTGTGCCCCAAGATAGGATGGGAATGAACAAGTGCCAGGTAGAAAGGAGCAAAGATGCACAAGGAATAACTTGCCACGTTCTTAATCTTTTCCCACTTGCCTTCTTCTTCTTCTTCTTCTTCTTTTTTTTTTAAAGATTTTATTTATTTATTTGACAGAGAGAGAGAGAGATCACAAGTAAGCAGAGAGTCAGGCAGAGAGAGAGGAAGGGAAGCAGGCTCCCTGACGAGCAGAGAGCCCGATGCGGGGCTCGATCCCAGGACCCTGAGATCATGACCTGAGCCAAGGCAGCGGCTTAATCCACTGAGCCACCCAGGTGCCCCCCACTTGCCTTTATTTATGATTCTACTTCTTCTTTGGTCTTCAGAGTTCACTAGAGAACTCCCAAGTGAGAAAAATAATTCTTTCCCACCCGGAGCTTTTTCCTATCCAGAAATAGTAAATTGTTTCATATATTATTAATAATGTAACTTCCGCATCTCTTGCCACATGGGCTCCCAGCCCACGCTTTCTAAGATTCTTCCTTTTTGTACCTGGGAATTGTTACCTGCCAGAGTCTTGAAGTGTTCTTCTTCCTTACATGACCTTCCTTGTGAGTCTTCTGGCACTAAATACGCCATGATATTAAAATAGAATAGATTATATAACGTGAACACGAATGAATTTGTACACAATCTATTGAGTAAGATAATGTAAATAACATATGTAACACATTTCCTGGCCTTCTCTTGAGACTCCGTAACTGTGTGTCATCATCATTATGACGACAACCATGATGGTGGTTATTATTGTTCTAGTATCCAGAATCCCTGCACAGCCTTGTCATCATCCCATGTTCATTTCCCTGGGTTCTTCTCATGCTTTCTGATACTTTTTGCTGGGGCCAAAGCAAAGGCAGGGATGGCTCCCTCATTCTCTTGGAACCTCATGAAGCAGGCTGATTTCCAACATGTCTAGGTCTTACCATAGATGGCATATTCATCTGGGTAACGACACACAGCCTCCCTAGGACAAACAATTTTGTATAGCATGCACTTGGGGGGCAGAAAAGCCCTTCAGACTTATCCCAGAAAGGGGTCATGTTCCTTCTTCATAGATTAGCATTGTTAATTCCTCTTTTTCCTTTCTTCCAAGAAAGCCCACCTTTCCCATCCCACAAAAGAAAAATAAATCTTAACTCTGAGAACACCTCCACATGTTCCAAATTTGGCTGCCTTCTTGACTCTCCTAAAAGCAAATTTGAAAAATTATACCTTTCTTTTCCCAGGAAATTTATATAACCTATGAATTATTTAGCCTTCAATCCCTACAGAGTCTTCATACATTTTGTTTTATTATCTTAATAACAAATGCGTATTGCAAACAAGTTAGAAAATAGATGCCAATTTCCATAAATTAAAAAAGGAAGTAAAATTATGTATACTTTTGACATCTAGGATTTGTTCTGTTAGCATGTAAATGTGGTGACTTCCATGTTTTCTCATATAGTCCAGTTCTTGGGACGGGAGTATCATGTACATGCCATTTTGAACCTGAATTTTAAAATTTTAATTTAACATATTTTGAAAATCTTTGCCTGTTAATAAATAAAATGGTCCCAACATTGAGGTTCAATCTGGAAGGGAGGAGAGATAGGCATAATGGCTAATAGTCCTACTGCGATTCATCAGCGTCCACACGGAGCTTGAAAACATGTCACTCTAGCAGAGAGGCCATTGTATCTCTTTTAGCTCTCTTACCTTGTTGTTCTTTTTAGCTCATCTCCTCTTAATGACTTTTATGTGCGGTCGGTGGGTTGTCCACCCTCCCCACCAGAATGTACGCTTTGTGAGAGCTAAGATTCTATTTCATTTGTTATATCCCTGGCAGTAGAACTATATCAGGTACAAAACCAGCACTCAAACAAAATTTATTGAATTTATAAAGAAAGAATTCACATCAGGGGTGCCTGGGTGGCTCAGTGGGTTAAAGCCTCTGCCTTCTGCTCAGGTCATGATCCCAGGGTCGTGGGATCGAGCCCCACATCAGGTTCTCTGCTCAGCAGGGAGCCTGCTTCCCCCTCTCTCTCTGGTGCATCTCTGCCTACTTGTGATCTCTGTCTGTCAAATTAAATAAAATCTTTTAAAGAAAGAAAGAAAGAAAGAAAGAAAGAAAGAAAGAAAGAAAGAAAGAAAGAAAGAAAGAAAGAAATCACACCATGATCTACAATGATGTTTTTGTTCGCTTATTTGGTATCTTCTTTATTGTCTAGCCTTCTCCACTAGGATGTAAGCCTAATCCCTGACACAGTAGGTCCTCAATAGATAGTGGTTTTTTTTTTTTTTTTTTAAGGTTTTACTTATTATTTGACAGAGAGAGAGAGACATCACAAGTAGGCAGAGAGGCAGGCGGGAGTTTGGGGAACAGGCTCCCTGATGAGCAGAGAGTCCGATGTGGGGCTTGATCTCAGGACCCTGAGACCATGACCCAAGCCGAAGGCAGAGGCTTAACCCACTGAGCCATCCAGGCACCCCAGTAGTTTTTGATGAATGAATGAATGAATAAATTGTATCCTCACTTGGTATGACTATAATAAAGTCGATTGTGTCAGAAACATTGTTACCAGATGTCCATGTTCTTCCCACATTTCTCAGCATCCCATGTAGAGAGAGAGAGAGAGAGGGAGAGAGAGAGAGAGAGAGACTGCAGCCATGTGACAAGTTCTGGCCAATGGATTATGAAAGGAAATAACCTGTGTTACTCTGGGGATGAGGCAGTTATGAACCAGCATACTTCTTGCCTCTCTTTCTTTCTCCGGCTTGGGACCTTAGGGGCCAGGTGTTTCAGCTGACATAGCTTAGGGTGGAAGAAAGACACCCATGCCACTTCAGATTGTAGGTAAGTGAGAGAAACAAAGTTTTTTGGGGGGTTAATCCACTGATATTTTAGAGTTTGTCTTTTTAGGGCTTACAGCAACATAACCAAGACTATCCTGACTAGTACGTATATAAAACCAGATACAATGCAGATATAATATAAAATTAGAAATGTGTTCTTTGGCCATGGACTTCAACAAATCTAATTCACATAAACTAGGATGTAGCCTATGATTTTGAACTCATGGTTTTATTTGCTTTTATGACACCCATACTGCTGAAAGGAAAGGACAGAGCCTGAAAATGTTCTGAATATAAATGAGATTTCTTTAGAGGTGTCAGGGGTTTGAAATAAAATATTTTAGTTTATTATACTATCTAGATTGTTTCTATTGTAAATTCTAATTTCACCTAACCCATAGGTTGTTTATAATTTTGAACAGGAGCAATTCCTTCAGAGCTATAGTAAGAAACAAATTCTTGTACTCTTGGGGTGTCATATTTTCAGGCTGACAGCTGCTAAGATGGCAAGCATGAGTTAGAGAGTGCTATTGGCTTGCAGGAGTCAATCATTTCCCTACGCAGAAGTTCCCAAACTTTCTCAGCTCCTGGTTAGAGTCAACGGAGTAGCTTATTCATTGGCCGTAGACCAAAAAATAAATAAAAACATTTCAGATTATTATGTACTCAGGTCCGAATAAATTACCAGTAGTAATTTGTGCCTGACAGATGTTGTCACTTTTCCCTCAAAAATTTAAAACTTCCTGCTGGGCCTGTCTGATTCACTGCAATGACTTAGGGCACCTCAGCATGCAAAGTTTGAGAGCTCTATATTTCTTTGATTTCATATTTGTGAGGCTTTGAGGAGCCCTATCTTTTGAAAAACTCCTGGCCTTTTGAGAGCTTCTGTATTGGTGTAGAGAAATCTGAGTATCTACTGACAACATACCGAAAGGTAGTAACTTGAGCTTCCAGTGAAATTTGGAGCATTTGTTGAGTTTGTTGAAATTGTGGGCATTGTTCTGTATGTTTCACAATTCAAGGAAGAAAGTCATCAGAGTAGATGACAACAGACCAGTCCCTAGACAAAAGAGTGAAGTGGGTAAGCTAGTCTTGGTGCTTCCAACCTCTGTTCTCTTGGCTTCCGGGAGTCCATGCTCTTGGGCATTTCCTGTGACCTCTCTGGGTAATCCTTCACAGCTTCTTTCATCAGCTAATCCTTGCACTGGAGCTCTTAACAGTTGACATTCTTCAAGTCCTAATCTTAGGTTTCAATTATAGTTTATAAGCAGATGGCTTCCCAAACCTTTAATTTTTTTTCTTCATACTGTGTTTCTCTTTTAAAATCACTTGAGTCCTTTAATAAAAGAAAGTCAACATTGCCAGCCATGTGTAGGGATCTTGGGAGGACAGAAGGCTAGGGTAGTCAGGACGTATTTCCTCAATGTTCCTTCCCTCAGGTCCCATTGAGGGAAGCTAGATCCTATGAAGGGAGTGGAAGCATTATAAGTCTGGGTGGTGACCAGCAGTATAGCGAGGGGGGCTCTCGTAAGGCAGGACCCAAAGGAGGAGACACATGGTACCCACACATGATGTCTGAGGAGACAACCTCAGAGAAACTTGAGAGGCAAAGCTTCCACTTTTTGCAGTATGCTGGACCAGGGGGTTCTTCACTCTAGACTCACAGGAGAATCACCAGGGAGATTTTTTTTTTTAAATGCCAAAGTCCCACACTGACCAATAAAATCAGATTTAGGAAGAGAGGTTTGAGTATCATTTTAAAAAGCTCCTGGGGGATTCCAGTGATTAGTCAGAGTTGAGAGCTGCTTTGCTAAAGGAAGCTGACCTGAGAAACCAGTAGAGATGAGGCTGGGGAACACTGAATTTGAACCTCTTCTGGTCTACCAGCGCATTCAGGGACTAGGTTCTGGATCTGCAGGCAGACATCTTGCCATAAACCCAACATGAAGGACTGTGGAACTAAGATATGGAAAAGAGTGTTTCTTGATGACATCACTTGAGACATTCCCGAAGCTAGCCATGTGTCTAAAAACTTCAGCTTTGTATCCCATTCTTTCTCTCTTACTTAAGCAAGTATGGCTTGGGTTTACTGCCTTTGTAAAGGGAGACAGCTGAGGGCTGCTTTCATGGTTTTTACTCCCTATTTCTCCCTTCCTCTTCAGAGACTTCAAGAGACATTTACCTTTTATGCCTTATATTAAGGACTTTGTTTTTGCTTTGTTTGGCAGAGTCTACTCCCTGTGTCCCAATATTTGTTCTCCCTTTCTTTCATGTAGAAAGCTCGGCTAGCTAGAAAAATAAAGACAATTTTGAGTCTCCATTGCAACTATGGCCAGAAGACTGAGTTTTGGCCAATAGGATGCAAGCAGAAGGATAATGTGATAGCATCCAGAATTCTTAAAGATGGCAAGACATTCTTCCTCCATTTTGTTATCTCAAACATGGATGTCGCCATCTTTGACTCAAGGATAAGGCCATACTTTAGGAATGGGACAAATGGAAAGTGCAAATCCTGGGAATTCCAGGAAGCAGAGCCACCACATTGACTCTGGCCTGACGCTTCCAGAGTTCATTTATGTGAAAGAGAAATACTTTCTATCTTATTAAGCCAATACTATTTAGGGTTTTCTGTCACTCAAAGCTGAATCTAATCCCAGCTAATAAGCCTTATTAAGTTTCATCTTGATAGACTTGGGCCATTACTTTGTGTCTTTGGGTACTGATGTCATCATTCAACATCTCTCCCCCATCCAGCTCTCTGTCATCTGTTAATAAGATCAGTGTGCCATCTGTGCCTCTATCTGAGTCATTAATAAAAATAGGATCTGGAGAGGGCTAAGAACAGCAATCTCCAGCCTACTACAGAGAGCCCTCTCTTTGGGTGATCTATGCATCTGCAGGTGGACACAGGTGGTGGGTGGTGCAGAAGGAAACTGAGGAGTGTCTGCCATAGATCCATGCATCTCAACCTTTGGTGCATATCAGAACCACCCAGAAGGCTTGTTAAAACACAGACTTCTATGGGGTGCCTGGGTGGCTCAGAGAGTTAAGCCTCTGCCTTCGGCTCAGGTCATAATCTCAGGGTCTTGGGACGGAGTCCTGCATCAGGCTCTCTGCTCAGCGGGGAGCCTGCTTCCTCCTCTCTCTGCCTTCCTCTCTGCCTACTTGTGATCTCTGTCAGGTAAATAAATAAAATCTTTAAAAAACAAACAAACAAAAAAACAGACTTCTAGACCTCAGCCCTGGAGTATCTGACTCTATATGCCTAGGTTGAGGCCCAAGTAATTGGTTTTCTAATTAATTAGTAATTAGAAGTAAGTAATTGGTTTTCTAATAAATCCCAGGTGATGCTGATACTGGTGGTTCAGTGACCACACTTTGAGAACTATTACTCTATGAGTTTTATTTGGAAGGTGAACTACAAAAGAGAGAGAATATTTAAAAGTGGCTTGACCATGGAAGGCAAGTCTTTTGAGGAGAATAAGAGGGGATAGATAGCACAGTATCAGGGAAGGTTGGATTCTGATAGGACTGGGGCCCTGCATTGTGGCTTGTAGGAAAGAGACCAGTAAGGCTGGGCACCGATGAAGGCAGACTGGGCCATTTGCTTTGAGGAGGCTGTGGGAGCTCTTGTCCAGTGGCTTTTCTCTCTTCTCAGGGAAGATATGCAAGGGCATTAACTGATGTGAGGGACAGTAGCTATGTGAGGAGAAATTATGAAGGAGTTTTTGCCCATGCAGTGTTCCAGTGTTCCGGGGGAGTGTAAGACACTATGTGTAATACATAGTTGCTGTGATACACTCTAGGGAAAGATAGGAAGACTCCAGCAGGTTGAGTACCCCTTTAAGGAGTTAACTGACTAATGTTCATATTTGTACACTACTAAGAACATCTAGATATTAATCTTTCAGCACTTCTGGGGAATATATGGCATGATATCCATCAAGATGTCTCCAGGCCCAGGGATGCCTGGGTGACTCAGTGGGTTAAGTGTCTGCCTTTGGCTCAGGTCATGATCCCAGGATCCTAGGATCAAGTCCTACATCAGGATCCTTGCTCAGTGGGAGCCTGCTTCTCCCTCTGCCTGCTGCTCCCCCTGCTTATGCATGCTAGCTCTCTCTGTCTCTGTCTCTGTCTCTGTCTCTCTCTCTCTGATGATTTAAAAAAAAAAAAAAAAAAAAATGTCTCCAGATCCAGAAAAGTACTTGGTGAATGCTCAGTTCACAGTAGAGGGGCATGTGAAGTTCAGTTTGTAGTTTAGATGGTCCGCCCTGGAATGAAATGAGTTTGTTAGCTTTTACATGGGCATGTTTTTTGTTAATGTGTGACTGTCTTAGGAGAGATAATGTTTTATACATGGTTGGAGTATCACACCTTAAAACAGAAAAAGACTACAAGTGTATAAGCACCAAACCTTGAAAAGCAGTGTGGAAACTTCATTCTTTCCAGAGTAGTTGCAAGAAATTCCAACAGGTGTTGCCACATATATGCGCATTTAGGCGTACTTCTGACACATTCGAACAGCCAGAATCATGGTTCCGCAGGCTCCTCTTTGGGCATGTGAAAAATAGGGGAATAAATCTGGGGGCATTTGGAATGGCTTCCCACCCCCACCAGAGAGGTAGGGATTGGCCTAAGATCACTGTTGGTTCTGAGAGGAAGAAATTAAAACCAGTAGAAAAGCAGAGGACAGCTCTATCCCTAGAACAGCTCCCCAGAGGACAGGGTGGTGACCAGCTGTCTCCACGTGCTTGGGAATAAGGAGGTGCCAGGGATGTGGGATTTTCAGTGCTAAGCCTCTGGTAGTCTAGGGCAAACCAAGACAAACTGATCGCCCAAGCAGGGGCTGCCCCTGGTGCAGGGGGAGGAGGGACCCCAACAACAGTGAGCGCAGCAGGAGTGAGGGCTGTTTTGATCAGTGGGAGGAGAAACCGGGCGTCGCGAGGTCCGCCCAGCCCCGTGTTGGGTGTGGTGCTCACCTGGAGGACCTGATGCCGTCTGCCCGCGCGCCTGGAAGGCTTCATCTCTTCTGAGGAAAGGGCTCCTCGGTTTCCTTTTGTACCAGGTCCTGCAGGTCACTAGCCAGTTTGCAAGTTGTGTAGGAAGCGAGCTGGGGTTTCTGTCTTTATTTCTAGGAGGCCTGATGAAGAGATGAAGACAGGTTCTCTCTCACTCCTTCCTCACTCCCTTATCCCTTGCCCCCTCTCCCTCTCCAAGATCCTCTCTCCTCTTCTCCCTTCTTCTGTCCTGCTCCCTCTTTCTGCACCTCCTCCCTCCTTTTCTGCCCCTTACCCCCCTTTCTGTTTTTTCCTCCCCCAGTCTCCATCCCTGTCTACCCCTCCCCCTCTTTCCTCCCCTGTCGCCCGCCCGCTGTCCTCTTCTCCCCAGTCCGGTCTTCCCCCTCCTTCTCCCCGCCCCCCCTCTTCTGTCTCCTCTTTCTGGTTCAGCAAAACCCACTCGAGGTATTTCTTTTTTTTTTTTCTTTTTTTTTTTTTTTTAGATTTTATTTATTTATTTGACAGAGAGAAATCACAAGTAGATGGAGAGGCAGGCAGAGAGAGAGAGAGGGAAGCAGGCTCCCTGCTGAGCAGAGAGCCCGATGCGGGCCTCGATCCCAGGACCCTGAGATCATGACCTGAGCCGAAGGCAGCGGCTTAACCCACTGAGCCACCCAGGCGCCCTCGAGGTATTTCTTTACACGTTCGTTTTCTACAGGCCACGCTGCCTTGGCACACGTGTGAGTGCACACAAACCCCAGCTTGGCTCAGACGCAGCGTTTCCACCCGGGATGCGTTTCTCCCCGCCAGGAAAAGGGAGCAGAGGGAACCGATAAAGTATGCAGGGAAGTTTAAGACAGTGGCAGAAATGCCAGCTAAGGAATCCCCCGAGGAGAAGAAGCCACACGGAACTGGACATCAAAGGGAAAAACCCCAGGGAAGATGAAAAGGGAGATCATTGTAAGTTACGAGAGTTTTCAAATCGAGGGGGTAGTGACAGACACTTCGGCGGAACCCGAGGGAGAGTTAAAACCCGGGAGGGTGGGTGGTGCCCCAAGGAGGGTCCCCGGACAGATTTCTCCTGTGGCAATTTATATTCTCTCCAGGTGACTCTTCTTTCCTTCTTGAATGTTGACATCAAGAGTTTCAAACGAAAGGGGGGGTGAAAGGGGGGTTTCCTTGCGGGTTTTCCGCGCGCTTCGGCCGCGCCCCCGACCAGCGGCGGGGAGTGCCGGGAGGCCTGGAGGCCCCGGGGCGAACGCCGCCGAGTTCCGAGGGTGACGCCTTCGAGCCGGTGTTCGAGCGGCCGTTCCAGGGCTGGAGGGGACCTTCGAGAAGGGGCCGGGCTCCGCCGAGTCCTCCCCGGGCCGCGTCTCCTGCCGGGGCGGTGGAGCCCAGCGCAGCTCGCGGGGGTGGGGCGGGGAGGGCGAGGCAGCGGGGACTCGGGCTCGGGACTCCCGGCCTTCGGCTGCAGGGACGCTGCCCTGCCGTCGCGCAGGGTCGGTGCCGCGGGGCCGCGCGGGGAAAGACGCAGCCTCTGAGATTTCCGACGTATTTCTCCTTCTACCGGGAGCTGCCGAAGCCCTAAGAATGAGGCCCGGGGACTGGGGTCGGAACCAGGCAGGGATTCCGCCCCAGGGGCTGAAAGGATGCTCCGGGCTCTGGTGCCTGCAGGTAATCAGGACGGCCCGCTGCTGCAGGTCTAGGCAAAGCCCTCTGAGCTTCTTGGGGTGGGGGCGGGGAGAGGATGCTGTAAATACAAAGCATGATCTAGCTGGGGGAAAAAAAATTATTTTTAAAGCTCAGAGAACTTGGCAGCCTGCGTGTGTTTGGGTCCCGAGTTATATTAAACTAAGTGATGAATGACTTGCAGGCAATGAGGCAGAAAGGCAAGACAGAGGTTTCCAAGTGGCTGCCAGTATATCCAAAGCAAGGGCATCAAACTCTGGTGTCCTCCTGCTTTCTTGCTAAAACAGCCTTCCAGAGTAAAGGTTGCTCCTCGTTGAAGCTCTGCTTTAACAATATTGACAGAACAGGATCGCTGATACATGATTTAAAAACTATTGTGAATATCTAGACAGTTACAGTGGTCACTTTTATGAAATAGTAGGCATTGAAACATTTTGTTGGGGTGCTTGTGACGTCAATTCAGGTCTGCCTTGGAAAACAGACCACTTTTGCGTGTGTTAAGATAAACGTTTCCCAGCAAGATAAATATTTAGAATATTTAAGAAAACGACGACAAGGTCAACATTTTATGAAGGGCAGAGTTAATTGAAATTATTGTTGGATGGTGAATATTTAATTTCAAAAGATGTGCATCTATCATTACCGTTCTCCTTTGTAACCGGTTAAAACTTAATTAAAATCTATTTTTAGCAGGTTTTTACTGAAGAGTCCACTAGAGGGCAGCATTCGATAAAGGTTTAATAGGAATCCGCGTTAACAGTAATTTACAGATATCACAGAAGCTTAATTTGTTTTATTAACAATGATAATCATAGAAACTACTATCTTGCTTCCATCGGCACAAAAGAAACCATACATGCTTGGTTGCTTCATGGGGTAAATAGTTGTTAAAGCAGCAGATCCTAAGTTGGAGAGGGTGTGTGTGTTTTACAGTTTTCAAGATGGAAAAAAACAATCAAAGGAACTAAAAACAATTTAGGTAGTACTTTACAAGCCCTGGATTGATCCCATCGGCTTGCTAAAAAGGAGTTTGGTTGTTTTAACCCAATCTCCAACACACTATTTACCCTCCCTGGGAAACCATCCAAATTTGGCTGCATTCCATATTGCTAGGAAAAGCTTAGAGTCAGAGCCAGCTGCCTGTTTGACTGAGGTGGCAGAACAGCACGAGGAGAGGTTTCAGGCTATTTTCCAGGGGCTAGAAACATCCCTGCCACACCCGTTGTGCAGTAATGATCAGGAGGTGGCCGGGGAGATATGCCTGGTGCAGAGAGTTTAGTCAATAAATGTTGGTTTCTCTTTTCCCTGTAATCGTCTCCTGACTTGTGATGTTGCTTGAATTTGTGTGTTGTACTTATAATTAAAAAGTTAAAGAAATGCATGCACATGGCAAACAAACAGTATAAGAGGATACATGATTGAAACATCTTTCAGACCCCACATGGCATACCTCTCCGGAGGTAACCTCCAGCCATGACTTTCTGTGTAGTATTTAGAACATTCCAATGCAAAAACATGCCTATATAAGCATATGTATACACTGTACACATTTTTATACAAATAGGAGCATATTATATCACTGGTAGTCTGTATCTCACTTTTTAAAATTCAACAATGCATGTTAGAAATCTCCTTATCTTATTGTTTACCTTTTTCAATTTTATTTCTCAGTGGCAGGAACTACATACCCCCCCTCCCTTTTTTTCTCTTAGTGTCAGAGAGAGTACTATCAACATAGGAAGTGTTTAATACCATTCTGGGATTGATTGGGTGAAATGCCAGTCTGCCCCTGATGAGGTATGACAAGAAAGATGGAAGAGTTCGAGTCACACTGAGGAATTTGTTTTGTTCATTTCCAAAAATAAGTTAAAAAACCAAACTCCTTCCCCCAAGAACTAGGGACGGTACATCGGGTAATCTTAACTGGTATTTTTCTTAGCCCCTGATGCTTGAAATTGACTGCAAAAATCTTGCATTATTTTGGTCTGTGGGTTGTCTCAGCTCCTTTCACTTCTTTTATTCGTCAGTTTGGCAGGTGTTCATAATCTCATTACTATGACTGCTTGATGACAGGGTATGAAGGGGCAGCATTCATGTAAGTCTAGTGGTTCCGCGCTATGTAGCACTGATGATGGTTCTCAATTTTTACCCCCTTGAGCCTCTATCAGAAGGCCCTGGGCCCCTCATCTCTCATTTTAAAGATTGTGTATTAGGATAGATGAAATCACAAACAAAAATCTTAGTACTTTTTACGATATATCCTTTGTTTAATGTTTAGAGCCTTGATTTGAGGAACCCTTTTTTTTTGTTCCCAAAAGATCTATGTATTTTATCATTTAGAAAAAAATCATACCTAAAGACTTGATTGTGATATAACCTTTTAATTTTTTTTTTTCAAATCTTTGCATAGTTTTAACAGTGAGCTACAACCATTTCATACTGAATGAAGCCTAAGTCTGGTTGGGGTAGGATTACAGTGAATCTGAAATGTCGCTTTCCTTCCAAGGATTCAGGTGTCAGCCAACCGGACCGTTGTGCTCCCACTTTCTTGCTTCTGGGCCTTATCCTCTTTGTTTCTCCTCAGAAGTTCTACCGGTTTCTTAAGGCACAGCTTCAATGCTACTATTTGCATTCAAGCCAGTAGACTCTGAGGTACTCCATGTGCAGAGATGGATTCGTGGCTCTGGGGAGACAACATGGATAAGGCTTGGTTTCTTCCTTGCAGTAGCTTTTGGGTGATGGGGACCACAACCACATGGGCAGTGCTGCAAGGGAGGCCTCCGCTGTGCTGTGGGAGAACACAGAGGGAATGACTAATTTGTACTGGGGATGAGCATGTGTCTTCTTAGAGGTGATGTTTAAGTTGGTTTTTCAAGAGTTTGAAGCCCTTGGTTGACCAGTTGTTTGTCAATAGAAGGCTGTTCCAGGTCTGAACAAAGGCTGTAGATATTTTCTAATGTTGAGAAATGGGAGAATGAGGGAGAGTCTTTGTCTAAGGGTAGGGTGCTATGGAGGAGGCTGGAGGTAGACCATGTGTAAGTTCTGAAGAGCCTGAATTGTCCTGCTCTTGGAATGGACAGCCGTGGAAGAATTCTATGTAGGGGATGATTGGATGGATGACGATTGCGTGAGTTACAACAGGGATCATACGATGTCCAGGCAGGGGGAGAAGATTATGTTGGTCTTGTACATACTGAGTTTAGGGTGCATCAGAGACCTCTCACTCACCGGTGATTCCTGGTAAGATTTTGGGAGCTCAGAGGAGTCGAGAATAGGGATTTCTGAGTGAAAGATTAATAAAACATTTCCCCCTTCTTAATGAAAAATAAAATGACCTGGAGCTAACTTTTTTGCTCTGTTTGCCTGGAAACCCAGCAGAGGTGAATGCTAGCTCTGTTTTTAGGCCACGCTGCTCGTGGTAAGAACGCGCTGTGGTTGCTAAGCTGAGTCTGGGCTGGGAGGGCCATGAATGAATGTACCTGCCTGGTGAGAAGGCACAGCTCTGGGCTTCCTGAGCTCTATGGGCACTAGCTGGGTTCTCCCTTCACTGACTCCTGGAAGCTGTGGTTCTGGGGCTGTTCCAGTGGAGATGGTTCTCGAGGGATGGGGCTTCTAAGCAAGGGAGGCTCCTGCACACCCTCGCTGAGACTGTGTTTGTAGTCTCTCCTCTCTGACCAGGGGCGCACAGCCTTGAAACCAGTTCCCTGCAGACTGGGGACACCCCTACAGCCATGCTGCTGCTTCTGCATCTCAGTGAGGCCGGCACTAGGTGAGGCTCCGGGGTTCCGTAAGTCTTCTATAAGGGAGGACTATAAAAAGTGGACATTGTGGAGGTCAGTACTGAATTTATTGGCAAAAAGCCAATTTCTTCTCTTCCTGCTCATAAACGAGAATACTCTGGCTTTGTGTGATCAACTCCTACTAAACCTCAGCAGCGAGCGCAGTGTGTGTCCTTGGCGCTGAGCGCAGTCAGTGCCGCTCACATAACGAATGCTCAGTCATTAACTGTTGCGGTGGCTCAGTCAGCTAAATGTCTATCTTTGGCTCAGTGTCCCGGGATCGAGCCCTGCATTGGGCTCCCTGCTCAGCAGGGAGTCTGCGTTTCCCCCCCCCTTCTCCCTCAGCCCCTCTCTCCGCTTGTGCTCTCTCTCCCACTCTCTCTCTCTTAAGTAAATTAATAAAATCTTTAAAGAAATAAATATTTACTGGTTACCTTCCATATTTCAAATTACTCTGGTGTCAGCATACAAATATGTGTCAATATAGGTTGAGGAATTCGTATTTTATTAGAAAACAGAATGAATTTTGTGACCTAAGCCGAAGGCAGAGGCCTAACCAACTGAGGGAATGATGGATCGACGCCTGACGAGGCTGAATGTTGTCTTAGAGCAGCAAGAGTGAAGCCTCGATTTGGATTCATTTTTTGTTTGAGAAGGGAGGCTGAGGGAGAGAGAGAGAATTTCAAGCGGGCTCTGTGCCCGGTTTGGAGCCGGATGCAAACTTGATCCAATGACAAGATCATGACCTGAAGAGAAATCAAGAATTGGACACTTAACTGACTGAGTCACCCAGGGGCCCCAGGATTCATTTTTTAAAGCATGTCTTTTAACTTGTTTTTGGAGTTGTATTTAAATTCTCAAATTTTCCTGTCTCCCAGCTAATCACCAATTACCGTCATCCTCTTCATCAGCACAGGTAGCACTTAGTAAGCACATATTATATTTGTCAGGAATGATGCTAAGTGCTTTATGCAGATTATCTAACTGAATCTTCATAACAGCCTCATTGGCTAATTACTAAACATATCCTCATTTTACAGGTGAGAAAACTAAGATGGTAGAACCAGGATTCCAACCTGACGTCTGACTCCAGAGCCCGCCTTCTTAATCGTCCACCGTTCTTCCTCTTGCTGCTATCACCTCAGTGGTATGTAGGCGAAATATACTCCAGGACTTTATCTTCTTGGGTCATCAAAAGGACAAAAACACAAAATACAAAAATACAAAATACAAAACACAAAAATACAAAATACAAAAATGTGTGTATGTCTGGAAGTAAAGGAAAGTAAATTATTCTTCAACTGCAATACAGTGGACTGAGGACTGAGAAAGTAAACATGCTTAGTTCTTCTTTTTTGTTTTTTTTAAAGATTTTATTTATTTATTTGAGAGAGAGAGAATACAAGAGGGAGAGGGCCAGAAAGGCAGAGAAGCAGACCCCCCACTGGGCAGGGAGCCCGATAAAGGACTTGATCCCAGGACCCTGGGATCATGACCTAAGCCGAAGGCAGAGGCCTGACCAACTGAGCCACCCAGGTGCCCCCAAAATGTCTAGTTCTTATTTATAAATCTGGTAACTGAGAAGTCATTTAATGTTCTGTGTAAGGCTTTAAAAGCACATAGGAAGCAAAAAAAAAAAAAAAAAAAAAAAGTCATTTTAAAATTGTCAAGGACCTGAATAGACATTTTTCCAAAGAAGATACACAAATGAATAAGAGTTATATGAAAAGATGCTTAACATCACTAATCATCAGGGAAATGTAAATAAAACCACAATGAGAAATCACCTCATACCTGTGAGGATGGCTATTATCAAAAAGACAAGAGATAACAAATGTTGGTAAGGACATGTAGAAAGCAGAGCCCTTGTTCACTGTTGGTGGGAGTGTCCACTGGTATAGCCACTACGGGAAACAATACAGAGTTCCTTAAAAAATAATAACACTGCCATATGATTCAGTAATTCTGCTTCTGAGTATTTCTCCAAAGGAAATAAAGTCACTATCTTTTTTTAAAGACTTTTTATTTATTTATTTGACAGACAGAGACAAGTAGGCAGAGAGGCAGGTGGGGAGCGGGGGGAAGCAGGGTCTCCGCTAAGCAGAGAGCTTGATGTGGGACTTGATCCTAGGACCCTGAGATCATGACCTGAGTCGCAGGCAGAGACTTAACCCACTGAGCCACCCACGCGCCCCTGAAATCACTATCTTGAAGGGATATCTGTATTCCCATTTTCATTGCCGCATTGTTCACAATAGCCAAGATATGGGAGTAATCTAAGTTGTTTGAAAAAAAAGACCAAGCTCATACAGAGTAGAATGGTGGTTACTAGGGGCTGGTAGGTAGGGGAAATAGGGAGAAAATATTATATTATATACTGGAAATTTGCTAAGAGGGTAGATCTTAAGCATTTTGACCACATGCGCATGTGCATTTACACATACACAGTAAAAACACACATGAACAAAGTGTTGGATCTAAAGTTAGAAATTAATGTCAAATAGTATATCTTTTTTTTTTTTTCTTTAAAGATTTTATTTATTTATTTGACAGAGAGAAATCACAAGTAGTCGGAGAGGCAGGCAGAGAGAGAGAGAGGGAAGCAGGCTCCCCGCTTAGCAGAGAGCCCGATGCGGGACTCGATCCCAGGACCCTGAGATCATAACCCGAGCTGAAGGCAGCGGCCTAACCCACTGAGCCACCCAGGCGCCCCCGTCAAATAGTATATCTTAGTTATAGCTCAGGCTGTTGGATTTTTGGGTTTTACTTTCCCTTAGAAGTGGTTGTTTGGTTTTATTGTATCCTTATGGAAATGTCAGATAATTTTATTTTAAACTTTAATTATGTCTTGAAAATTTGTGTTCTTACAGATTTAACTGCAGTAGAGTGTTCTGCATACTAATAATGGATTTTACTAAACACAGAGAAGTGGAAAGACATTTAATCTGTCTAGTTTTTCTTGGTAATACTTGAGAATACCGGAGAAACTATATTTCTCTTTCTTTTTTGATAACTGGCTTTCTCCGCACTGCTCTCTCCCTGCTTTCACCCTCCCCTAGCTTACTTAGGGGAAGGATAGTTTGGTCTCACTTCTGTGCTGGCGGGCCCACTTGTGAACTGGTCTACCATGTTGATTGGCTCTTGGGCTGCTGGTTCTGCCCCACCCCCCAAGGCCCCCACCAAGCTCTTGCACAAGGCTGCTGGAGAGAGGTGATGGGTAAGTCTGAGCTTCTCTTCACATTCCTTTCCTCAAATCTCTACAACACCACCAATACAAGGTGATGTGTGTAAGTAGGGAGTTGATATGATACATTGTCCAAGTGGGACACTTGAGAGTGAAGCAGGGACTCTTAGTAATTACACGAGGATATCAGATGCGAGGGGGCAGCCCCAGGCAGTTTGACATGCGTGGCCCCTTCAGCACAAGAGATGTTTACTGAAATTTGTGGACAACAGAAAGGAAACACAGAGCAAAAGGCAACTTAGCATTGACTGTTACTCACTCATCGCCTTCTTGAAAGTCCTTCAGTGTCTCTGCCCTGGGAGATTCTTTCTGGAGCTTTCAGGCCTCTCCCTGCTGTTTGTGGTTCAGGTTTGGGGAAGGGGAAGAGTTGATGTGAAGGGTCCTCTTTTCTTCAGTGTCTTTTGGAAGATAACCATTAGCCACATGTGGCAATTTAAATTTAAGTTAAATAATTTAAAAATTCAGGCTTTCAGTCATATCACCACATTTCAAATGCTCAATAGCCACATATGGTAAGTGGCTACCGCATTGGGCATAGAATATTTCTATCATCATAGAAATTTCTGTTGGACAGTACTGTACTCTCCCCAAGTCTCCCTGTTTCCTTTTCTGTTCCCAGGTCCATTATCCTCGGTGTCCTCCACGCAGGCACGCACACACGCATGCACACACACTGCCCAACTGTCCAAGTTCCATTTGCATATTAGGCAGAAGAATTGGCCATTCAGGCTTGCCCAGAGAACCTCTTTTCTTCCTCCTAAAAAGAACTGTCAAAGCTCTCTGAAGTTTTTCCCTCAAAACCAAAGACCTTTCCACCTAGGGATGAATGATCCCTCAGTCCTAGAAAGCAGAATCTACAGCCAGTTCTGGTTTCTCGAACCCTACGATGCTGATTTTCAAACGTGGCATCTGGAAGCAGTTTGATTATGGTGTTATCATATGGTGAATAAACATGTACAAGAAGTTCTAAGTCAAATCCATTGTTCATGTGGCTATAAAAAGCAAAGAGAAGAAGATGAAAAAAGAATTAGAGCTCAGCCTTAGGCACGCCCGCTTTTTGTTTTTTTTTCTTCAACATCAACTTCTAAATAGAAAATACTTGACTTGTACCAAGGAAGAGTCTGTTTACATGGTGTTGAATAATTTTGCCAGATGGCTATCCAAACAAATGAACTAAAGCAAAACTGGCCAGATTTATGGTTTCACTGTAGCCAAAAATACCTTTTCTATTAGTAAAAGTAAATAATTTCATGTGAAGGTGTTGTGGTTTACATAATAATTTTGGACTATGAGCTTTGCTTGAAAATAGTGATACTGCAGAAGGTGGCAGACACTGGGCAGAGAAAAGAGATGATTCATGTTGTCTAGGCAAAGTCAAGGATGCATGCTTATAATCCAGTTTTTCCAGATTGTCATCAGATTATAAAAGTTCTAGGACTTAAATCTCTATTCAGAGACATTTATTGCTTGAGTTTTTTTCAGAAAACCATTTTTCCATTATTACTGCCTCAAAAAACTTAGAGGGGAGATGGTACACTTTGGGTTTTCTTTTTTGTCAACTTTTTTTTTTTTTTTTTTTTTTTTTTTAAAGATTTTATTTATTTATTTGTCAGAGAGAGAGCGAGCGAGAGCGAGCACAGGCAGACAGAGTGGAAGGCAGAGTCAGAGGGAGAAGCAGGCTCCCTGCGGAGCAAGGAGCCCGATGTGGGACTCGATCCCAGGACGCTGGGATCATGACCTGAGCCGAAGGCAGCTGCTTAACCAACTGAGCCACCCAGGCGTCCCGTGTCAACTTTTTTTTTGGGGGGTGGTCAGAGGGTGACTGGTAGATCAAACTCCATGTGACTGAAGTAGCTTTCCGGTTCCTTTCTTTCTTTCTCTCTCCCTTTCTCTCTTTCTTTCTCTCTTTCTTTCTCTCTCTCTCTCTCTTTCTTTCTTAAAAGTTATTTATTTGAATAATCTCTACACCAACTTGGTGCTTGAACTCACAACCCTGAGCTCAAGAGTCGCATGCTCTTCTGACTGAGCCAGCCAGGTGCCCCAGCTTTGCAGTTTTCATTCCGTTTATTCATTTAAGAAACTTTCAAGTACATTTTGATGTGTGTATCATTCAAGGCCTGATTGCCCTCTTTCCCTCCTAAGTTTGTTTGGAATTTACACATTTGGTAGAATAGGTAGATCGAAGCTGAGATTATGTACAAGGAAAGAAATGTGGCCAATTTACTACTGGAGATTTTGACCAAGCACAAGCTAAGTGTCATAAACTAAGCTGCATGAATTGGGAAAATAACATATGAGAAAGAATGATTGGTAATGAATTGAGACAAACACTTTGGGTACCTATGACTTGATTCATGTTTCCTACCTGCATCTCCCACATCCTTCTTTTATGCTCGTTCATTCATTCATTCATTCATTCAGTCATGACCCACTGGTTACTACATACCAGAGAAGTAGCAAGTAAGATCAGCATAGTCCCTGCCTTCCCAGAGCTCTTGGGCAGTGACTAAGAAAGACCTAATCTCTGGTGGGGTGGGATTTTCCCCAAGGAAGTGACAAGGAGTTAGCCAGATGAAGGGTAGGAGTGGAGGTGAGGACAGGGAAAAAGACAGTAAAACTTAGGGGGAACTTTCTGGGCAGAGGAAAGAGCATGGGAGAAGGCACTAGAATGGGACACAGGACATGTGCCTAAGGGGCCGAAGCCAGCAGGTAGAGAGAGGCTTCCCTTGGACGGGGCCAAAGTGAGCAGGGACTCACATTTGCTGGCCTTGTCGGGAACTGGAGTTCTATCTTGAGAGCCAAGGAAATTTGCCAACGTGCACAAAGTAAGAGCTGTGTGATCACTGTTTGTGTTTTTAAGGGCACAGTGGCTCCTGTGAGGCGAATGCACCAAAAGGGCTGGAAGATGCAGGAAGGAGACTTGCAAGGTGCCACTGAGGAAGGACCGGCAGTAAAGGATGCCGTCTTCCACCTGAGTGGGAGTGGAAACACAGTATGGATTACATTTATGAGATAGTTTGTAGGGAAAAGCCAATGGACTTGGTAATGAACTTGTCCCAAAGAGTGAAGGAGAAGGTATTGTCAAAGATGACACTGGGCTGAGAGGGGCACAGGATGTTATAAAGTAGAAACTTCATAGGGGGAGGGGAGGAGGAGGAAGAATTTGGAGAGGCAGAAAGGAGAGCCACAGAGCAACCCTCTGGTATAATCTCACCAACAATCCTGTAGGAGCAGGAGGTGTGAGCTATGCCAAATGCATTTAGGGAGACTTCAAAGTCGAGGAGGTCTCTGCCCGGTTTTCCAAAGCTTGCTGAGGTGAGGGACCGTTGTGGCACCTGAAAGGCCACGTAGGAGAGGTAATGCAGCATGTCAAGGTCTAGGATCACCCACGACAGCTTTTGAGTCTCCCAGGACCCCAGGAGAGAGGCAGAAGAGTTGAGACAAGGCCAGGATGATGGAAGGGTCCTAGAGGGGGTAATGTGGGGTATTATTAGGAGATGTGCATGGGCTTCATGCCAACGAGAGATCGTGCAGGACCGCAGACATCAAGAGCCAGGGATGGGATGGTGGAGATGGAAGTCCGAAGACCTCATGGAATGAAGGTCTCAGCAGATGACAGAAGATGATTTCCCGGACCAGATTCTGTCCGCCTCGCCATCCCTGTGCCTAATCATGTGCAAGTGCCCAGAGAAAAAGGAGGCAGGAAATACCTTGAACTGCCTGAGTTTAATCAGCAACAAAAGAGCCTTGAGCAGATTCCAATATGATAAGAATTTAGTAGTTAATGGTAATGTGAATCTGCAGAATGGCTGGGTTAATCATAAATGAGATGGGGACAATTGGCCAGCTATTTGGGAAGAAAAAAAATTACATTTTGATCTTGACCTATAACAAATATTTTAGATAGTAAAAAGAACCCCAATCCCTCCCCAATAGTATTAAAAAAAGCTGAAAGAAAATGTGAAGAAATATTTTCTGATACCTCAATATGAGGGGCCTATCTAAGCTATAAGTAATATGTGAAATTTTAAAGAAAAACATCAACAGATTTCGTGATACAGTAATTTAAAAATTTGTATGCAGAAATGCCTCTGAATTTTAAATGCACATAAATTGGGAAAATTATTATAGCAAATAAGACAGAAGTTTACAAACTAGCAATATAAACAACTCCTACTAATACATAAGGAAAAGTTACGATCTCAAAAGATAAATAGGCAAAGGACATAAAATAACATATTGGAAATAGGAATTTTAAATGGTTGACATAGAAAAATATTTACTATCAGATTAAAACAAGAGCAACTTGTCTTTTAATACCTATCAATTTAGGAAAGATTTTTTTTTAAAAATGGTAATACTCAGGGCACTTGGGTGGTTCAGTGGGTCACGCCTCTGTCTTCAGCTCAGGTCATGATCTCAGGGTCCTGGGATCGAGCCCCGCATCGGGCTCTTTGCTCAGCAGGGAGCCTGCTTCCCCGTCTTTCTGCCTGCTCCTCTTCCTACTTGTGATCTCTCTCTGCCAAATAAATAAAATCTTTTAAAAAATGGTAATATTCATTTTAGAAAGACACTCATTCACTTTGCTGTTGGGAGAATAAATTGAACCAAATAATTTGGACAGTAATTTGGCAATCTGTATTAAGAATTTAAAGGGGTTTAAAACTGGAAGCAACCAGGGACACCTGGCTGGCTCAGTGGGTAGAGTGTGTGACTCTTTTTGTAAAGATTTTATTTATTTATTTGACAGACAGAGATCACAAGCAGGCAGAGAGGCAGGCAGAGAGAGGGGGAAGCAGGCTCCCTGCTGAGCAGAGAGCCCTATGTGGGCTCTATCCCAGGACCGCCAGGATCATGACCTGAGCCAAAGACAGAGGCTTTAACCCACTGAGCCACCCAGGCACTCCCAGTGTGTAATTCTCGATCTTGTGAGTTTGATCCCCAAGTTGGGTGCAGAGATTACTTAAAAATAAAATCTTAAAAAACAATTGGAAGCAACCTGTGTTTGCCAAATAGGGGACTATTTCAGGAAACCATTGTATATCTACATGTTTAACTATTACACAGCCATTAAAGTGGAGGCATTCAAAAATATTTCATGATATGGGAAAATGCATATGTTATCATGTTAAGTGACTACAAGCTACAGGTTGAATTATATATACTGTGTGATCATAACCGTGCTCATAAATATGCACGGAAGTAGTTTGAAAAAAATGCATCAATCTACCCATGGTTTTTTTTTTTTTTTTTTAAGTGTTGTCATTATCAGTTATTTTATTTTCTCTTTACTTTTCTTCTGTAGTGTAGAAGAATTCTATGTTGGAAAAATTAGAAATGATCTTTGTCAGACATAAATATCTACTTATAGCTTTACTGCCACTTAACCAATGGCTCCTGCTCTCATGGTTTGATGCGATTTTTTGGTTAATGCATTTGTCTCAAGCTATTTAAATGATGATGGTGTCAATGACTCACATAATACTTTTATAGCCCTCAATGTGTGTAAGGCCCCACACTGCACACTTTACACATATTAACTCATTGTGAATGCACAGAACTCACAGGAGGTAGGTCATATTATTATTATTATTATTATTATTATTATTCACATTTTATGGAGCAGGAAATGGAGGCACAGAGAAGTTAATTGACCTCCCAAAGTCACACAGCTAGTACATGGTGGAGCTGGGATTTGAATTCAGGTAGTGTTGCTCCAGTGGTCCTACCCTGTATGGGCTTCATGGTTAAGTTTAAGAGAATAGACAACTTTGTTTTTCAGAAAACAAGAAAGCAAGAAAATCTTATGAAAACAAACTAACATTAAAACTAACTAAACAAACTAACATGCAAAATGACATTCCTGGGTCAGGAATCTCATCTAGGAAGTAAGAGTTAGGTTAGATGATCTTTAATACCACCTCCAGTGCAAATTCTACAATTATGTGTATTAGCGAGAAAAACTGACTTTTGTATTTTGTAGTAGGAGTGCTAATTATTTTCTCCACCCATCGTTTCCTTCCCAACTTCACACCTTTTTATTAGGGTCCCTCCGCCATGATTCCTAACACCGTACTTCCCCCCACGCCCCTTTGATTGGAACTGGAGGTCAGGGACGGGGAGATATCTCTCCCAAGCTGGCCAGTGATTCCTGAGTTTGGAGTTGGGTCTCCAGGATTCTAGGCCACTATGGAGAGGTGCTGTGAGTTCAGTGTGGGCCTCTGGTGGCCATTTTTCACCATTGCAGGGAGGGGATAGGACAGGAAAGGCTTCTGTGTTTCCCAGTGGCTTTCTCAACCTTGCTTCTAAGCCTCCACAGGGCCTTGCCATGTTATCCTTATTATTAGTAAATTCCCCACTTGTGTTTGCCTCATCTAGTTTGAGTGGGATTTCTATGTGCTGCCAACCGTGGACTGGTTCCCAGCGTGTCCAATAGAGCCCCAAGGTAAATAATGAGGAACTTGGGCCTGCAGCTGTTTTTCAAAAATCTGACTCAAGGCGTTTTCCTGTGATGATTTGGGCCTTACAAAGAAATCAGATAAATAAGGAATGGACCGAAAACCAGGCATGTTGGTGCACGTGCTGTTGAAAGAGATGGAGAGAGACCCACCAGCCAGCTGGTTGGCTGAAGGCTCTGGTCTGGAGTGGAGGCTAGTTTACAGATTGAACTTGGAGGGGAGGATGCTTGACTATTTGCAGGGCTCACCACACTTTAGGGAATCGATTGCTAGTCAGCAGACTCATGAGAGACTCCTGGGTCTGCCGGTGGCCCCACAATTTGATGCCAGCAACACGCATGTCTTGCTCAGAACTTTCGATCTGCCCTGTGGGCAGGGGCACCCTTGGAACTGAGGCACTTGCCTGGGCTGGGCCCTTTGCCAGCCCCTCTGCCTCCCTCTGCAGCCTTATGCTGGGCCGTGTCTCCCTCGCTCTGGGTACCGTGGATACCTCTGTCTGTGCTCGTCGTCCTGTCTGCCAGGCAATATTTGCATATCATTTAGAAAAAATGGAGTCGGATATTAGAAGAAACAATGAAATGAGTTAGAAATAGCTGCTTCTAAGCATATGAGGAAGGGGGGGGAAGGGGACAGAGCAGTTAGGGGGTCTGCTTTCAATATAAGCTTTTTTCTGCCTTGATTTTTCATTTTTACTATGTACTTATATTACTTAGAGACAAGCAAGTAAACAATCACTGTCATAGCCGGCTGCCCCTTATAAAATAGTGTCTGTCCTGTCTCAGGGCCAGCCTAGATTTCCTATCCTGTGTTATCGACTCAAATCTGGTAGTCTCCTCCTATTCACTCTGCATGCTTTTAATAGTGCTGACCTATTTTGCCATTTATTTCATTGAGAAGCATCCTTTTTTTTTTTTCCTTAGATGCTTATTGAATTATTGCTATGTGCAAGGATTTGTACATTAAAAACAGTGGATGTTACTGTACCCTTTGTCCTGTGTTGGGTAATTGTTAGGTAATCAATGTGGTCATTGGGAGTTGGCTGTTCTGACAAAGTACATAGCCTAAAGAACCTTAAAAGAATGCTACTTAGGTCAAATAAATGTCTATGGCAGTCTTCGAAATGTTCACTTACTTCCTCCCACTTTGCTGTTTGGGCAATGGTAGATTGAGAGCAGAGAGCATATCCAGAGCCTGAAGAAACACTCTGATCTGTTTGTTCATTTACTCATTAAAAATTGATTGCTCACCTCCGATACACCTGGTGGTGTATTATCAGAGGTGGATTTTAAAAATAGGAATAGTCTGCAACTTAAGAAATGGAGGGTCTTGGAGTATATATTTTGAGGGAAAGGAAGTTTTCATTTTTTTCCATTAAAATAATTCGTTTCTTCAGGAGCTTTCTCTATGCAACCTTTTAGATAGTAAACATTTGGTAAAAATGTGTTTCGCAAACAGATGATTTACACATGACCTTGCAAGTCAACATCTATAGTCCTGATTCTCAGTATTTTCTCCTGCTTCCCACCCTTGAGGGCTGCACAGCTTCTGAAAGCGGCTCTTGGAGGACAGCTTCCTGGAGCCTTGCAGGGAGAGCCTGGGAGAAGCAGGCATGGGGGGCTGGAGCCCCATTTATGGAGGTCGCTGTGTCCATCCTCATTCACTGCACAACTGTAGGTGCCGGGAGTCCCCTGTCTGGAAACCCTTGTCGGGAAGCCTGAGGATGCTGTGCTGTGGAAGGAGGGCTGGTATGCGTGCAGCCGTGAGCCGGGCAGACATGCCGTGGGGAAGCCCCGGGAGAGCTCTAACTGCTGGGTGTGAATACGGGGCCCAGCTGTCCCTGCAGTGGCTTCAGACTCCGGGGAGAGACTGGAGCCAGAAGAGATGAGAGTGAATAGAAGCACGGAAGGGGATGACTGGGAGGAAATGGGAAGCAGTGATGGGGTTGACAAGCCACCCACCTCTGGTTCAAGAATAGAGGAACGCCAATAAACAGAGGAAAGAGATGAGCTCTGTTTTAGATAAGTCACAACAGGCTCGTAGGACACTAGTCCCTAGAGACACAGAACACCCATGGGGCAGGGTAGGGAGGGTGGGGGAGGCCAGTCGTCACCCTCAGCCCCTCAGTTCGGGAATAGGCTGAGCTGTAGGGCTCTGTCTCTACTGCTCATTCTAGGAACTGATGAAATAATGACGATCGGGGTAACCGAGAAAACATCCAGATGTGCTGTATCAGCTATTTGCTAAGCCAGGACATTTTTATTTTAGAAAGAATCTTAAGAAACTGAAAAGAAAATTCTGGTATTTTTAAGCACTCATTCTGGATGTCCGAGGGTTCCAGTTTTTGAGTATTTTGGTTTCCATTTGTGGGCTACTTCTCCGTGCATTGGTGACATGTTAATTCTCGCAATCACCCTGTGATGTGGGACCTTCTCTGAACCAGGCAGTAGGAAAGAGATCATAGTCCTCCCCACCAATCCCAAGCCAAGGAGAGGATTGGACGAGAAGTAGGTAAAGATACTACCCAAGCTAGGCTAAATCTTCTTCCTCTCTTTTATTATCATGTTCCATGATGAGGATGGCACTTATAGGGTTAAATCACTCGTCCAGTTATTTATCTTGCAAGAGGCGTAACTTAGATTTGTGCCCAAGTGCGTGGAACTCCAAAGCCTGCTACCTCGATGCACCCATACATATGCTTGGCTCTTGTAGGTGACTATATCAAGTTCTAGCGGACCCAGCCTTGGGCTGGGGAACAGTCTCCAGGCTGGCTTGGCACAAGAATACAGGTATCCTCTCCTCTGTTTGCCAGGTTGTGTCTGCCTGTCTGATACAATAGGTCTAGCGGCACAGGGTGAGCAGCTGACTTACCTGGGCAGGCATGGTCAAGGGAATGGGTTTGAGTTGTAGTTACTGGAGCTGATCTCTAGAAGACAGATGTCTCTTCCACATTTATAAAGATAGCCTTGATGGTGAATGTTGATATGGGGAAGACATTCTTTTGGTTTTATTTTTCTTTCCTTTTTCTGAAAGATTTTATTTATTTGAGATACATGAGCAGGAGGCAGATGGAGAAGTAGACTCCCCACTGAGCAGGGAGCCCCGTGCAGGGCTCCATACCACGGCCCTGAGATCATGACCTGAGCCAAAGGTAGATGTTTAACCAGCTGAGCTGCCCAGGTGCCCCCTCCCTTTAGTTTTAAATTATTTTTTACAACTGTAGGTAAAACGTCCAACCCTCTGTCCTCAGTGAGACTTTCTTGGGTATAAGTTAGTTACCCTTTACTTAAATAAACAGTTCCCCAAAAGAAGCAGATACACAAAAACTTTTATTAAGTGGAAGTTAGACTCCATGGTAATTAACCAGTTACAAGTGCATTTAAATTCATCTGTGTGGACACTGTAGAAGTCAGGATGGTCTTATTGAAAGTCCAGTGTTCCCGCTTGGCATGTGCCAGTGCAACCCAAGGTAGAACCATACACGCAGTAAGTACAGGTCAACGATGATGGCAGACTACATTGGCAACACCATATTCATTGTTACAGCTAAGCATTACAGAACATGAAAGTCCAAAGACCAGAAGACTATTACTAAATTGATTCTTACTCTAAGCCTTTACTTCTACCTAAATGCTTCCATAGGACCAGTGTGGCAAATCCTCAACGCTGCGGGGACAGCGCCATTTTTATGCATTACACTTCAGTGGGCCACAGAACCTGTGAACCTTCAGTGGTCCTCCTGACGCTTACAGAAGGGAGGCACCAGCTGTCCCCTCGGGAAAGTGCAGTTTAGTTCACCTGGTGTGAACGTCTCATGTGGTAAGTCTTCACATCGGAAATTTATCTTCTATTTCAATTAGCACCAGTTTATTTGAAATCTTTTTCCTGGTGTGAAATATTTAGGAAACCTTTTTTTTTGTTTGTTTTTTTGTTTTTTAAACCAACACACAAAGTCCCAAACAATGGAAAGCAAAAACATTCAAAAAGTTGTTTTAGAGAACAGCATTTAGAAAAAACAACGTCATTTAAACATTCAACAAATCTATGTACAATGGGCCAAAAGCTGGCAAGGAGCACGGCCGAGGAACAGTCACGTCCAAGCGGTATTCACCTGAACGTCCACAGGCTGTATTTACAGTCAGATAGGTATTCAGAAATGTAGTATCAGAACATCGGCATTTGGCTAGAAATCATATAAAAAGACACATCCCCAACCCCAAAAACGTCTACCTAGGTAGCAAACATATCCAGTATAACCGTAAGTACCAGGTTTAGAAGTGCGTGTTTCTGTATTTTCCATATTTCTACAAACAGTTGAGAAACTTGCTCAACGGACATAGAAGAGAACTAGAATGGTAGAGAAATGGAGTTATTTCAACACTGTCAGATGAAAGAAAAGAAGGTGTTTCTCATGCAGAGTAACAAAGTACTGATTAAGGAGAAAGGGTGAGTTAGTAGGGGAAAAGCTTCATGGAAATAAAAAATCAACAAGAAGGCTGAAGAAACGTGTGTATATTCTAAGTGGATATTCCAGAAATGTATAAGTAATTATCTCCATGTAATTTTGAAAAAAGCCTGATGATTTGATGGACAGCATTTTTATATTTTGTTCTCCAAAACGCTATCACCCAAACCCTTTGGAAAGTAATTTGTGTTCTCAGAGTGAGAATTAAACACAACAGACATGACCTAGGCTATATTTATCCAATGTGATGCATCTTCACCTTGCGCAGTTTTGTTTGCTTGTTAATCCAGTGTTACTAGAAGATCCACCTTCAAAAAACCGGGCACGTTTTGTTACAGCCAGCATTTCTCATTTCTGCTTCAGAAGTGAAATAGAAACCATTTCCTATTTATTTACCTTAATGGCTGAAGTTGTTTAGAGTCTGAAATTTCAATGCACTATCTTGAAAAATATCAGCTGGAAGAAAAGAGACGGGAGTCCCACATTCCCATCATGTTATGTGTTCAAGTTTATTTTGAGTAATTTGTGTTTCTGATAACTTTGTGAAAAAATTTACTTGGATACAAAATACACGTTACTCTTTGAAAATGCATAGTTTGTAACTTTATACATTCATTCACTAATATTAAAGACTTTTTTGTAAGCAAGTACTTCCTTACCTCCAAACGGCGGTAAGGTTGTATTTCAGAAGATCTCTCAAAATCAGATAGCATCGTCACATTGCCTTTGAATTAGCGCCCAATGCCTGGTTAACTCCTGTCATTTTCCCACTAGCATCACACAGGAAGGACTGCTGCTTTCTCTTCCTTCCCGCTTTACGTTGTTTTGCGGGCACTAAAAAGCGATGCTTCTTACTGACAGCATTTCCACTAGATACCCCATTTGAAATATTTTATAATTTTGTTTTAACATTTTTAGATTTGGTGTAGAAAACGATTTGAAAGATGGCTTAATTTTTAAAAGAGTTTTTGTTTTTGTTTTTTTTTTAAACCTTACCGTGGACTAAGGGCAACGGAGGGTTTGTGATTACTGTTGTTCTCTCGCTCCCCAGCCTTCTCTTTTCAGAAAGATGACCGTAGGCCACTCGGTAGTTGCATTTGATGATGGTCATGAACCCTTTGGGACCTAGCGAGTTTTACTTATCCTGAGTTCTTCTTCTAAGTATATAGATTTTGAGACATGAAACACTTTGGAAACTACACTAGTATCTGGTTATTCCAGAGAGCATATGTTTAAATGGCTGATCATCATCCAACCATTAATTATAAAAATAGGAATTCTAGGTCATGTTGTAGGAAAATATTGATTAATGGCATTTTTTTTTTAAAAACATATATAATCCACATTTCTGGGTTGTTTTACACCCAGAGCATTTTCAGTTATTGAAGTCATGGAACATTTTGGGGGTATTGAGTTCTTTCCTAAAAATCTAAGTCTATTCTAAAGCTTTCTACCAGTGATCACAGAGGTTCCCCAGACCATCAGGATACTTTGGAAGAAGGGGCTTTGCTATATTATCACAGGGCTTGGTCAAGTCACAGTCATTGATTTCCAATTAGCAGAGAATAGGATAGAAAGGCATAAAAAGCAAAGCAAGGATTTGTAATCTTTTTTGGGGGGGGCAGTTTATAATTACACTACACTGTAGATCCCTGAGGGGTAATTCAAGCTCTTGCATTGCTGGCCCCAAAAGCTCTCCCTTTTTCCTCTCTGTCTTGGTCATGTGTGCCCAAAGCATGGGAAGAGAGCTCCACCAGGGTGAGGCACAGGGGCTTACCAGTGAGAGCAGACTGGAGTAGCTTTCTCCTTGCGTACATATAAAGTCAAAATAATTATACCTTGCGGGAGTCACCTACTTTTCACACAATAAAGGCCAAGTCAGTTTTCAGACTGTATAATTGCGGGCAGAGTTCAGGGCCCAGCGACATTAAATGTGAAGCTCCCTTCTTCTGTCCTTCCAAGGTGGTCTGATCACACAGCTGGCTTTCCCCGTGGAAGGGCCTGGTGGGTGACTCGAGCGGAGGGCTTTAGAATTCAGGTGAAGGGATTAGAGATCTGCCTTGTCCTTTGTCAGCGAGTCTGTCTGAGTGTTGTGATGTGTGTCGCAGGTTGGGGGCGCTGACTGACCTGCTGTCTGTATGATCACCAGGGGCTGTTCAGACGGATGGAAATTTTTCTTGGAAAGAAGAGGATAGCCTCACCGACTGAGCCTCACGTACAAGTCACAGTCCTATTTATCCCCTTGGACCTTAATTTTTAAGAGTGAGAAGTCAGCAGCACAGAAGCAAAGGTGTTTAATTTGGAATTTTTGGAAGGGAACATACATAATAACAGTGTGGCCTCAGTAAGGTCACGCAAGCGAACAGGAGATGATGGTTGCCAAGATGGGGGGGTGGGGAGGACGAGGGAGGGTGTTTAAGACTAATCACCAGAATGGGAACTGTTCTCTCTCTCTCTCTCTTTACGCTCAATTTCTTCTCCAGAGTCCTGGTTTTCCTCCTGAGTCAGAGATGTAGAAAGCATTCAGAAGGAAGCAGATGAGCAATTTTTTTTTTTGAAAGAAAATTTTCTTTAATGACAGCTCTCTTGCCTTTTTCAGGAGTTGCTACATTCCACTCTCGTGAATTTTCTGAATTAAAAATTTAGGGAATTGTCCCTCGTAAGCAACTGTAACAGTTAATTATGCTCAAGAATTCATTTTTAGCATTTTCATACTATAAATAAAGGGGCCCTTTTCTTCGGAAGCTGGCTGTTAATAATGACGTGAATGGTGCCCAATAGGAAAGAACATTTTTTAAAAACAAAGATGGCGATTTGAGCGTTGAATTCACAATCCCGCCTTCTTTCAGAGTCTAGAGTCATCTTGTTTTGGAACCTCCGCTTCCTGCTTGTTCACGAAGCCCTGCCACTGGGGCCCAGTGCTCACTCCTGCAGAACGGGCTTCTTCCCCAAAGAGGAGGAGAGTGCTTGGCTGTTTCCTCTTCCTCCTCCTCCTCCTCTATTCTCGGACAGAGAGCAAACACATCACTTATCAAAAAGCCTGTTAATCAAGTAGGTGGCAGGCCAAAATGGTTTAGGTCCCTTCTAGCTCCATGACTACACTCCCTGGGAGTGGCTTCACCCTAAAGTCATGATGGGAAGCCTGGTAAAGTAGAGGGAGAAGGGTCCCTTGAAACCTGTTCATTACTGGACAGCCTTTTAGTCACTCACCCTGATGGAGATCTCAGGCCTCGACAATGTCATTTCATTTGCATTCGTATTTAAATGCAACTTCACCATCTCATGGGTATTTCCAACTTTGAGTTGGATTTGATCATTAAAAATAATAAATTTGAGCTGTTTTTCAGTATTCTGGCAATGATTTCCGTTTACCTGGAGAGCAAATGTTGAACGGTGGCAGCAAAGTAATTTTTTTCCCAAGGAGTCAAAACTTTTACTCAGAACATCATATTAGCTCAGAAACTCCTATGATTAACCATTTAGATGGTAAGACCTTGGGGAGTACGGGCATGGCAGCAGCCTAAAGGGGTGCTGCTGGCATTGGTTAAGTTTGCATGTGACAATGGGGAATGAGTGTACACTTGGGTTTCTATGCTGAAGATCCTGGGCTGAGAACCTGGCGGGTCCCTGGGTCTTTCCAGGTTTAGCATCTGGAAGATGCTATCAGTCTGACCCAGTGCTTTCCCAAGCCCTTCTTCTCCTCCCTTCTGGCAGTGACAGGGCTGACTCACGGGCTTAACACTATCCTGGGCTGGCCTTGGAGGTGATTCCAAATATTCCTACTCTACACTGGGTCCTTAGGAAGGTCAAATGAAATAATGTATCTGAAAGAAACATGCTTTATAATATATGTGAAAGGGTTAGCAATTATCCCAATACCATCAGGACTCTGGTGTAAGATATAGTCTAAGTAACAGTCCATTGGAGCCAAAGAAGCAACTTCTAATTTTTTCATGACCCATTCATTCCCATTTTGTCTTTGCCTTCAGACAAATGTGCGAAGGTTTTCTGGGTGGAAAAACTCCATTTTGGGGGTTAGTGGACACTCTAAAATATCTCCCGGTTCTGAAGCAAGGGTGTTGCTCTAGGGGAGATGAAACAATGGAAATCTTACCCTGGCATGAAAACTCTTGAGGCAGGATGGAGTGGGAAGGAGTGTAGAGGGGCTGGCAAAGGGCTTTGGCACAAGGAGGCAGAGTGTGCTATCTCAAACTCCAGGGGCTCCTGGCTGCCTTCTCTGAAGGCACGAGGCTGCTCTTTGCCAGACCTTCATCACAGTGGTCACGGTAGGTGAGAACTTAAGTTGGGATGACCATTCTTCCATGCTTTGGGGCATGGCCTCGGCAGGCCAGAAGGGGACAGAGGGAGAGCTGGATAGTACTTCAGAGTATTTTGATCAGAGGCAAGGCTAGCTTAAGGAGACTCTATTTTTATATTCAAGTCTTCCATGAGAATGGTTTCTGGGGAGAACTGACCTCTTTCCCTTCTTTTGATTTTAGTGGCCCAGATTGTGCCAACATGTGAGTCTGTGGGCCTGAGGGACGAACCTGACCCAGTGGCCGTGAGATGTGAGATGTGCTTTCCCCAGCGGGTGAAACTGGTGGCCAGAGGCTGCCTCTGCCCATATGTAGGTTCTCTTTGGTCTGCACAGTGTTGGCCAAGAATTTGAGCTGTCAACACTTAAATGTCTGGTAACATCTTACTTCCAAGTCAGAAGATCTAGTCGCCCTGGGCCTGATTTCTGCATGGTTCTGATTGTCTAAGGCTGGGTGCCCCACGCAACGGGGGCATTAGCTCTCTGGTTTACCAGCATCTCCACCATTCTGTAGTGTCCCTGTGTTACCTGATCTGAATCGTTCGTTTACAGATCCTGCCTGGCTTTTCTAAGGCTTCTGCTATAAACCATTAGGAAGCTTCTATTTCAAAAAGAAGCAAGACTCATTGGTTCAAAACCAGACAGCAATAAGCACTTCTTGGGGATTTGATGCGAACAATGGAGATAGTCAAGGGAATGAAGATACAGATTTGTAGACAGCCTCATCTCAGAGACCAGGAGTTGAGGCTGTACATGGTTTCCCCTGTCTCCACGCATTTCTAGTCCTCACGTGTGCAGATTCTAAAGCCTATTTGAAAGCAAGATCTGAGTGACCCTCTGACCACTTCATAGGAGTTGCCCAATGGGTATATGGTCATTCTATCCCAGCTTTACTTTTGATGTTATCTGCTTACTGCTAATTAGTCTAGCTTTTGAGTTACTGAAATCTTAGAAAGAAAAGATGCTTGTTTTTTTTTTTTTCTTAACAGTGAGTGGGCTAGAAAAAAACTGTACAGAATTATGAAATGCTTTTGGCAAAGCTCAAAATTATTTGTGCAGTTAGTAAACTCGCCATGGCTCCCTCCCTTGTTTCCTGACTCTTGGGAATACAGTGACTTTCTGATCGCAACCTTGCATGTCTATTCGTTCTTCTCGTGACAAATCAAGCACTTGCTTTGATAAGGAAATTAAAGTTACTGAGTTAGTGCTGAGGAAAAACTACTTTAAACACCACTGACCACCTAAAAATTCTATCTTTGGGCTTATATACCGTGGTTTGGGAAATTACCACCCAGTGATACTTGCTAGTTAAATGCAGGTTTGTGGTGAGCTTGTCGTTGTGACAGAATCTCATTTTACACTAAAGAATTTCCAAAATATTTCTCCCATTGCCTGCAAGCATATCTACTAACATTCTTTTTTTTTTTTTTTTTTTTGATTTAAGATACATAGGATGATTCTTACCGTGTCTTTTTCCATCATACTTTGCAAACACACTGGCAATGATAAAAGGAGTAGCAGTTGCTAGCTTGACTCTCTTGTAATACTCTTTCCGTCTGATCTGCATTTCTACCCTTGCTGCAGAGGGTTCATTGAAAAGATATGCATTAAACACTTGCTTAAAAGAGGCATAGCCCTTTGTTTGGAGAGCAGGAATTGCTTATAATACTAACACTTCCTGTCTGGTAAATACTGTATTTTAAAAAATAAGCTACAATGTATAAAACCAAGGTCATTTCCCACAAAATGTTCATGTTCTTTGTGATTACAAAACACGGCATCTTGTAAAATATTTCCAGTTCTGTTAACTTGAGAAGTTAAGTACTAATGCTTATTATAAAAGTGTCATGTCTCTTAGAATCGTAGAAGCCTAAAGCGGTATAATCCTTGTCTTATTTGGAAAATGAATTACAATTATTATCGTATTTAAGATTACATTTTTGACACAACACATTACCATTGTGATTCTCAGACCTACAGAAAAAGGTATAAAACATGAGATTGTCTTCAAAAAAAAAAAAAAAAAGGAACTATTTACAAAACAGGACCAGAAGTAAAATTCCCATTTTTGATTTCCGGTCCCAGGATAGATACACCTTTTAAAGCATGGATATCATTGGATACGGGCTTTTTCAAAGTCAGTCACAATAAGCAAACTGGTCGGTCTTAAATACATTTTATACTTTCTTGATCTATTGGTGTGCATTACTTAATCATACACTTGGTACCTAAAAGTGCTAATCTCATTTCATTTACGGACTTCTGGTTTGACGAGTTACAATGCAAAAAGACACAACGACACAGTTCCAGCGTGGAGGAATCTGCACAGGTCTGAGAATGGGGAGAGGGGGTGTGCCGCTGGTAGGGTTATTTTCTGAGAGAAATGAAATTTCCAGTTGACCCGTGTAGCCAGCGCCTTCTCCAAAAGGATCCACATCTTCATCCATATTCATGAATTCTGCTCTGTTCCCACTCATTTGTATGCACAGATCCTTCCCTGTGTTCGTACAGGTCAACGCTACAGTTGATGCGGTCGATAGAAATTCTACAGGGTCATGAGAAAAAGCAGCACCTTGTCCGCATTAAGTCCGTGGAAGTTTGTTCCTTAACACGCCATTAACACAAAACACGTGTCTTTAACAGCTCTCACCTACGGGATTCTGCGTGCAGTCATCCAACCGGCCGATTCGAAAGAGGAACACCAAGGCTTCGTATTCACAATTACATTCAGAAAAAGCCTTCCATGAGTCTATGAACACCGGCCAGGGAGCGTGCTTGGGGTTCAAAGGTCAGCCTCAGGCCGCCGTCAGCCACAAAGAAATAGCTCTTTCTCATACAGCATTCCTGCACATCTCCGAAAGTTGGTGTGGTCCAGTTCATGGAAATCTGCCTTGAAATAATTATCATGTTCCTTAAAAAACAAACCCCCAAACACCAAACAGTTCTGACCCGAAAAGACTCTAGAGATAATAAAAGTCTTTCTAGTCTTAAGATCCTCCAGATCTCTCTTTTATATACCCTTTAATTTTCCCTGAGGAAATGAATATTATTTACAGTATTTTGCTACTATTCTCAAGGTATTCTCTCCTGTAGGTACAATCCTTGCCACTTCTCTCTCAACATTCTCAATTGAACGCTGCTCTTTCTTTTTCCAATGAAATCTGAAGGAGGAGAAAATGGGTTCAGCCGCGCCGGCAAATTCAGAGCCCAACGTGGCTTTCAGAAGTGTGGCTTTGTGTGACACTGGAGACAGCCAACTGAAACGCAAAAGATCTTGAAATCTGATAGAGGGCATTTCAGTTTCAGAAATCTCTTGCAACATTCATGTAACTATTTCCCGGGGAAAGGTTTTGGAAAGCCCAAGAGCTGTAACCCCCATCCTTGTCTATTGCAAGTTTTCATGGGCAGCACAGTTACGACAGGGAATCGTCTAATGAAGGGCACCTTGGCGCGTGGCGGGACTGACAGGCACTCCGCATCTGGGCATGCCCTCAGGTGGAAACCAGCTGCCTTCTTCCTGACACTGGCTTTTCCCAACCAAGAGAGGAAACTCACCAGCACGAAAGGGGGCGGGAAATCTGTGCCCCCTAGAGATGTGCGTGAGGTCCTGTATCCCTGGGCAAAGCTGCTTCCCTTCCGGGAGCTCTCTTCTTGCCTCTGGCAGCCACTCCTGGGGGACCACATGACAGCTCCCTCGGAGGTGCCCAGAAACAGTCCCCCCTGGCCGACCAGCTTTAAGAAGATGAGCGGGAGCCAGATGTCCATAGACCTCTTGTATATCTCTCTGGTCCCCAACCGACCGACTTGCTACCTGCATGTTGTCTCCAACTTGTCACACTACTTCCCACAGATTGGGTATATATCCACTGGGAAAGACTAAGTCTTAATACTACAGCCTGATGAACTCTTTGCTTTGTAGCTCCCTGAAGAATGCCCGTCCATTACTATGAGATGCCTTCTTTAGACAGAGATGAGAACTATTTTCTGAACGGAGGGGATCAAGGGAGAGAAAGGTCAAAAGGCTACAGCACGCCTTCTTTAGAAATACTTTGTGTCCAGAATCCGTGTATTGCCATTCCTTTTGCACACGCAGGTGTCTGAGGTCCCTGGGATGGACGGAGCTTCAGTTAACCAGTCATGCTGTGGGACCGCCCTTTCCACCCATCCTCTGCTTCCCCTCGCCAAATGAAGACACAAAAGAACATGGTACCACAGCAATGGCAGAAAATGAATGTTGGGCTTAATTTGGCACTTCATTTAATTCCAAAATATAACAAAATAGCTCTGTCTTTTTTTTTTTTTTTTTTTTTTAAATTTTAGCTCTTACAACCAGAGCTATATATTGCAATTCATTGCTTTCTGGGTGGTTTGCATTAAGTTAATCACTCCCCCCACACTCCCCAAGGCCAGCCAGGTGAATTTTGGTGGTTCTCTATTTATGACATGCCTTGGTACAAAGAATGGATGTGTGTATGTGTGCAGGAAAAGTCTGTGCACACCTGGATACCAGAGAAGAAGGTACACAGAGATCAGAGCCAGTTGGCAGAAAGGAGCCCCTACGTAGGTAGGAGATGCAGAAGAGTATGTGTAAAGAAGGCTTTAGAAAGGTGAAAAAATCCCAGGCAATTTGCCTTCAGCTCTACACTTCTGCTTGCACCTGTGCATTGGCTACAAACCAGGTAAAGACTGAGCTTGGACCCCCACCCCCCCAAGGCCAGAGCTCAGAACTAATCATGGCCTGCATCTCTAGGGTCCAGCTACAAAACCTCATTCCAGGACTGCTCCCTGGCGAAGACCTCTCCCTCCTTATGTTCCAAAGTTCTGGAGGGTAGGGAGGATGGATTTAGCCCCTCATCACTTTGATTATTTTTGATGAGTGACTTAATCCCAGGATCACGGGCCAGGGAGCCTCCCTGAAGAGAAAAACCTCTGCGCGGGGATTGTGCTCCAGCCAACTATCCCTTTTGGACTCACTGTGGCCACAAGGCAGCCCAGCCCACCCGCAGCTCAGGCTGGAGCATCAAGTCATAGCAGAGGGTGCCTACAGGTAGAGCAACAGGATTCCAGGGAGGAGACAAGACATGCTGGGACTGAGAATGCAAATACATTTCCTCCTTTAAAAAAAAAAAAAAAAAAAAAAAAAGCCCTTTCCTGGCTGACCTTGTAAATATGAAAACATACATTATAACTGGTGCCATAGCTACTCCTGATTGGCAATCCTGACATGAAATTAAATGAAGCTCTTTTCCTCTTTTCCTGCTCTCTTGAAATAAGCGTTGTTGAAATAAAAATAAATGGAGGAAGACAGGATCCCTCCCAAGGAATAATGTTTGAAAAGTCACATGAAAGCTTAAAAAATAAATTTGCCAAAAAGATTCGAACACACAGGTTGTGGATATGATACTGTGGAACCTCCTTCTATTTCCCTCGATTATAAAAGGAAAAGGATATTCGTTATTACTAGATGACTCCTTTCAAAGCTTTAAAACGAAAAGTGTATGTACAATCTCTCAACATATATTAAACTTTCTTCTGTGCAATTTCATCGAACATTCCTATGGCTGATCGTAGGCTCTCCGTCCTGACACAGCGCCCCCATAAGGTGCTCTTACTACTTTTTGCATAGGTATAGGAGAAAGAACTCATTCGCAGGGCAATCCAGAGTAGGGTGGAGGAGCTTATAAACTCTCCTCCTCCATACCACTACCACCAAAACCGACCAAGCAACCAACCAACATATGTACATACGTAGCAGGCTAGGAAACACAGTGAGAGCCCTGGTCCGACTAGCTTGAGAAATGCCTATACCCACATGCATTTTCCTTTGGGTGTTCTGTATGTTCCCCTCTGAGCAAATTCTTAGCCAACAGTTCCAATATTTTTATAAGAAAAATAAAGTTTGGGACCTCCCATGTACCCAGATCATATTTCTGTCGGTCACGAGCCCATCTCCCGGACGCGCTAAAGCATACAACCTATGAAAGTGCACTCAGAATGGATGTGAGTTTGCGGACCTCGCCCGTCTCCGAACAGATGGGGACGTGGGCGGTGTGCTCCGCCGTGCGTAGCGAACCTGCGGGGATAGTCCGAGCTCTCTCTACCTTTTCTGAAACCAGCCCGGGGTGGAGACTGGAGGGAAGGCCGGCTGACCCACTGTCCTGGCAAGGACACTGTCAGACGAGCAGTGACCCACAGACCGGGGGCCGCCGACTGCCCCGCGTCCCTGAAAGAAGCATCGAGGCTTACCCGGACAGCCGCCGCCCGCGCGGGTCCTGCACGGGGCCGGGCCCCAGGCGCCCCCCGGGGAAGAGCTTCTGAGACCGCTAGACTCCTTGGGGTGCCCGCGGCGGGATGTCCTGGGCTCAGCTGGGGGCTGAAGTCTGCTGGTGATCGCTTGGCGAGGGGATGCCCTCCGGGCCCTGCCGGCCAACAGCGCCGCGGCGGTTCCAAGCGGGGCCCATCTTGGAAACAGGACAGACGGACAAACGAGACAGAGAAGAGATACCCAGGTGCTCAGCTTTCTGGCAACACGCCATGATGTGCACTGCTCCGAGAGGTCGGGGGAGAATGCTGTTCACAAGGAAAGGAGGCGTTGACCTCTGTACAGATGCCACCGAATAACGTGGAGCTTCTTGTTCTTTTAATATGTCCCCCAAAATCTCAGAAATGGCATTATTCAGAAAGCTTATCAAAATATGCCTCCTCTCTAGGTCAAACAGGCTTTGTTGGTTCAGTTGCTACGGAGTCTGCAGTTTTCAGACCTAGACATACAGCAGGAAAAAAAAAAAACCAAGACTGTTCTTTTTCAAGGAAAAAACAAAACAAAACAAAACTGCCAGATGCTGGGTTCTCAGCAAGAGCAGTGAGGGTGGTGACCTTATTTTATTTTATTTTTTGCTGTCATTCCACCAAGTTTCCTGGAAGTGCTTTTCCTGGGCGTCAAGTGGAATTTGTTCGGAAGAAAAAGCGCTTTTCCAGAGCCTGCCGTGGAAGGCAAGGGCAGCGGGGCGGCGGGCCGCCGGCTCGGTGGTCTCAGGGGTCAGTCAGTGAACCTCTGGCAGGCTTTCTTCCAGCGGCACGCCGTGCACCACAGGTCCCGGTTCTCCATGCCATACACCTTGCGGCACTTCTTGCCCTCTCCCCGGGGTTTCCTGCAAGACAAGCAAGGAGCAGTTAGGCTGGGGGGTACGGGGCGGGGCGCAGTCAAGGAGCTTTCTCTGCAAGGCTTGAGAGCCCTCGAGAGAGCCAGAAACAGCATTAACAAACCTAGCAGGGGTTCTTGCTAGATTTGGACTTGAGCACCTGCTGGATGTTGTCCGGCCACCAAGCTCAGCTGTTACTATTGGCTACTGTAACTCTGAAGCTTCTGCTTGTCCATTTGGGGCCATGTCCCTCTCCATCAAAATGAATTAAACAGGTACATGCAAAAAATGGCAGTAGAGAGCTTTATTCTTTTAAGTTTTAAGTATGTGCTTTCCAGTGCTTTCTTGCTCCTCAAATTTCTAGCATTCTGGTTAAGGAAAATTGGAGGTGTTTTTTCTTGATCTGTATTAAAAACTGTATCTTAAAATTCTTTTAATACAGAGGGTAAGGCCATATATATGGTTTTAAATAGACCCAGTAATCTCCATTGCCTATTCCTTGAGAAAACCTACAGCAAACTGTCCCCCTCAGCCACCATCCCCAGCCCCAAACAACTCTTTGCTAGTAATCGATGGGTGGAGAAAATGATGGCCACAAAAGAAAGGGCGTTTTGTCCATTCCAGGGAAAGTTTATGGAAGATGGTTTCTCTGGTTTCCCTTCTCCTTGCTGTTCTTCTGTTTTTCAGTTAATTCCCTTGAGATGAGGTGGCATTTCAAGCAGTCATACCTCAGGCTGACGGTCCCTCTGGGTGGTGAGGACAAGACCGTGTGAGTGTGCTGTCTCTGCTCTCCTGTGCCCCCCAGATGATTATGTGTTGGTGACACCTGGCAAGGACATGAAAACAAAGTTGATGGGGCAGGTTCTTCTCACCATACTTTCGTTTAGCCTTTGCCACATGGGCAGTGGTCAACATTAGACATGGAAATGAAGGGCTTCCTTCACAGAGACACCTGTTAGCATGCAGAGGGGTGATGCTCGTGGTATAATTTAAATGCTCCCCGAACAGAAAAGACTCGGCAATGATGAATACTTAAAAAATCCTCATGACTTCACATATGTATTCCAAGTTGCCCATAGTAATGTTTTTTCACCTGAATAATATTCAAAACCTTAAAATATAGTCTCACCTAGTCTAAGCCTCATGATCTACCTTTAAAAAAAGACATCCCTAGAGATGCCTTGGTGGCTCAGTGGGTTGAGTGTCTGCTTTTGGCTCAGGTCATGATCCCAGGGTCCTGGGATTGAGTCCCGCATCAGGTTTCTTGCTCCTCAGGGAGCCTGCTTCTCCCTCTGCCTATCTCTCTCTCCTTCTCTCTCTCTCTCTCTGGAGAATAAAAATAAAAATCATTAAAAAAGACAAATCCTGGGGCACTTAGGTGGCTCAGTGGGTTGGAGCCGCTGCCTTAGGCTCGGGTCATGGTCCCGGGGTCCTGGGATCGAGCCCCGTATCGGGTTCTCTGCTCAGCAGGGAGCCTGCTTCCTTCTCTCTCTCTGCCTGCCTCTCTGCCTACTTGTGATCTGTCTGTCAAATAAATAAATAAATCTTAAAAAAAAAAAAAAAAAGACAAACCCTAGAGAGGTTAGGACAGTTACCTAAAATTATATAGCCAGTCAATAGCAATGACAGAGCGTGGACCTTGGCTCTCTGTTTGCTTTACAAGATCATTACAGCCCCTATATAAATGACTTCTTGCATAAAACATCCACACAGCAGATGGTGGGGTCCAAATGGGAATAAAGGCTGGAAGCAAAGAGTCCAAGCAAGTCAAGAACAAAGGTCATCCTTGAAATACTCACTGGGCATTCGCTACATGCCAGGTTCACGGACAATGGCTTTAATTGTCACAACTACCCCACGTGACAAGTACTATTCTTGTTCCTACTTGATAGATGAGGAAACCAAGGCATGGGGCCAAGGTTGTAAAACTTGGCCAAGGTCATGGAACTTGTAATGGCAGGGCCAGCGCTTATATTGATCTCTACCTGATGCCGGAGCATGTGTCTGAACCCTGGTACCCCTCTGCTTCTCAGTCCCAAGAACAGGAGGCGCCTGGCTTTTGAAGCCCCTTACATTTCTTGCTAGACCCTTTGCATCATTTGCTCTCATCACACTATGTATCGTCCTAGAACCTGGGATTCTCAACCGCTACGAAAAATGAGTTTTTATAAGAAAAGAGAAATGATATTTCAAGTAAATATAGAGCATTGCCATTTGTAGAGGAGCAGAAACTTGATGAATTTAGAAACTTAGTTATCTAGAGACCAGCACGGCCATCGAAGTACAAGTCCTGGAACGTACAGTCCTGGGAACATTCCTAAGGCATACTTCTAGAACTGAATTTCTCTAGTACAGGTATTGGCATTTTTTATTTTCTTTCAATTTAGTGGAACAGACATCAGTGCTATCTTCCTAGATGTTAATTGAAAAAATTAAACACATAAGTAAAAACCCAACATTTTAAACTGTTGCCATGATTCTGAATTATTCTGTACCATTGGTCTTTAGTGGTCTTTACGTCACACCCCTTTTATGAGATGACAGGGCGCTCTTCATTCAGCAGGTATTTCTCAAGTTCTTATTGTGTACCAGGCACCCTTCTAGAATGTGGGTACCTAGCTGTGAACAATGCCAAGTCTCTGTCCTCATGGAGCATACATTCTAGTGGGGATACAGACAATAATACAGACAATAAATACGAACGAGTAAGATCATTTCAGTGATAAGTGCATAAAGAAAGTAAAAATAGGTCAATAGGCAAAGCCTCATTAAGGGAGAAGACATAGACTTATTTAGGGCCGTGAGAGAAGGCTCCCCGAGAGGTTATCTTTTTTCTTTAGGGCACTCTGGAGAAAGGGGGAGCAATGACAGAGACCTCCTAACTGAAGAGTGCCCATGGGGCCAGAAGATACTGTGTGGAGGCTGAGCTGAGAGGACAGGAGGTGGTGGATTCAGGTCATGCTTCCTGGCTGATAGAGGAATTTTTTTTTTTTTAAAGATTTTATTTATTTATTTGAGGGAGAATGAGTGAGAGAGAGCATGAGAGAGGAGAAGGTCGGAGGGAGAAGCCGACTCCCCAAGGAGCTGGGAGCCGGATGCGGGACTCGATCCTGGAAGTCTGGGATCATGACCTGAGCCGAAGGCAGTCGCCCAACCAACGGAGCCACCCAGGCACCCTGATAGAGGAATTTGAATTGAATGTTGCTCTAAGTGCCAGGGAAGCCATTGGAGAATTTTAAGAAAGTGAGACATCTGATTAATGCTTTAAAAAGATGCCTGTGGCTCCTTTGAGAATGAATTGGAGACAGCCTGGAGAGGAGACCTGCTGTCTAGTTAAGAGCTCTGCGCCATTTGGGGGGAAAGATGATTTAAACGAGAGCGTGGCAGCGGTAAGGTTAGAAGCGGCCGGATTCATGGCAGAATCAGGCAGAGTCTGGCACTCGCTGAAGGATGGGAAAAAAGGAAGACAAATCTTGAGAAGAATCAGGAATGAATCAAGAGGAGTCAAGGGTGAATCCTAGCTTCTGGCCCAAGCAGCTGGAGGGGTGCCACTTACCGAAATGGGAAAACTGGTGATGTGATTGGTTTGAGGAAGGAGTGAGGACCAGGCTTTCGAAAATTCCAAAGATACCATTTGAGGACTATGGAGGAACAACCCTTCACTACAGTCTTTATTCCTGCTCTGGCTTTCTTAACTCGGAAGCTCGGGGCCTGAGTGCATAGTCCTGTCTGGCAGCGACTCCTCCCAATCCACCCAAGTCCTGGGTTTTATGGGGGCACAACGCAGCAGAAGCCGGGACCCGCTTTACACATTGGCTGTGACTCAGTTCTGTGTGCGGACCAATACGACCTAACTCGTGAATTTTCCTTGAGACTTTTAATAGCAAGACAATCATGGTGGAAAGCTTTTTATTTTAGCAGGGGCTAAGGGTGGAAGGGAAGGGAGCAGCTGGCGTGGGAACGGTTATTTGTTTAGTGCTCGCAAACGTGAGGGCCAGGCTGCTCCTTCAGGTGTCATTTCTTTTCATCCTGCCAGCAAAGTGCGGCTATCTGAATTTTGTAGATAAGAGAATTTAGACATGGAGCCAGGAGGCGGCTTGCAGAACCTCCCAGTGTTCTAAGGAGTGGTAGTAGTAGTTTACCGAGGGCTTGTTAAACAAGAGGGCCTTGGAAAGCTATCTGCCTTCCTTTTCACTGCGACCCTCGGGTCCGTCGTAGTGTTGTCGTGTCCACGTCCTCGGTAAGGCAGTGGGGAAGTTCGGTCTGTGCTGCATCATCACTGGTGGGGCCTGTACTTGAACACAGGCCGTCGTCTCCTACCAGCTGACCTTGGCACTAGTTCTGAGTGAGGTCAAGGCTCTGCTCTTGCCACTCCTCCATCATCCTGCTGCGGAGCTGATGGAAATACGATGGGCCCTAAAATAAAGCCCTGCATAGCACGATGTCAGCTATCTCGCCCGGCAGTCTCCCCATTTCAATCTCTATTCGGGTTTTTATTTTTATTTTTTTTATTTTTTATTTTTTTAAAAGATTTTATTTATTTGACAGACAGAGATCACAAGTAGGCAGAGAGGCAGGCAGATAGATAGTGAGAGAAGGAAGCAGGCTCCCTGCTGAGCAGAGCGCCCGATGTGGGACTCGATCCCAGGACCCTGAGATCATGACCTGAGCCGAAGGCAGCGGCTTAACCCACTGAGCCACCCAGCCGCCCTCTATTTGGGTTTTTAAAAAATTTTTAAGTCTTTTTAGTTTTATATCTTAACTGTTTCTAAGTTCTATTTTGGGGCATGGTCTATAAAGCATGCAATAGACTTGGAGAGTACTCTATGGTATTTTTCCTAAATAAATAGATAAATTAAAAAATTTTTTTAAAGTATAATCTCCATTTTATGTTTTCCCCAGAGAACAGTTTTTCTTCAGTCCTTAAGGACTCAGCTCCTGACATGGGCTTTGGTGGAGGGCTTGGGGAAGCCCCCATGGGTCTAGGTGGGGGTGGGGGTGTTGGGGCCCTCCAGGCTTCAGGAGAGCGATTCCTGGCTGGCTTGCTGTGAATGGCACAGCTCACACAGTGATGGTGTCTCACACACAGGCCTCTGCATGCCTCTCATTTTGCTGCTGATTAGGTGGGACCTCGGAAGAGTTTGAAGAACACTAGTCTGCAAAAATCATGGCTGATTTCTCCCCTGTGTTGGGTAGGTATGGGTTATATCAGTCAGTCCTGAATAGGGAGAGTACATTTCTTCTGACAGGTATAGTATACCAGTGGGACACATCACAGGCAGCAAGATAGTGAATGCTCCATAATGTTAGCCAGTGCCAGGCACTGGACTCAATGATCCAACTCCATGGGGGCAGGGCACCTGGGTGGCTCAGTCGGTTAAGCATCTGTCTTTTGATCAGGTTATGATCCCAGGGTCCAGGGATCCAGTGCCTCATCAGGCTCTCTGCTCAGTGGGGAGCCTGTTTCTCCCTCTCCCTGCCCCTTTGCCTACTTGTGCTCTGTGTCAAATAAATAAAATCTTAAAAACAAAACAAAACAAAACAATTCTGTGGGGTGGTTTAAAGTGAAGGGCATTGCTTAAGAGAGATCCTGTGGCTGGCCAGACAGCAGACGCCAGAGTCAGGGTTTGTATCTGAGCCTCACACCCAGAGAAGTTATAAAGAATGTTGTGTCCCTCTGTAACTAGGTTGGGGAAATTTCTTTTCTTTGGGATCTTCTGTCTCTCAAATGGAGAAGCTGATGTTCCTTGTCTTGGTTGTAACCTCTTATACTATTCTGAGTCCTCCCTCAAGGTGTTAATAAAAAACAAACCAGCTAGGGGCACCTGGATGGCTCAGATGGTTAGGCAGCTTCCTTCAGCTCAGGTCATGATCCCAGGGTCCTAGGATCAAGCCCCACATGGGGCTCTCTGCACAGCAGTGAGTCTGCTTCTCCTTCTCCCTCCATAATCTCTCTCGCTTTCACTCTCTTAAACAAAAACAAACAAACAAACAAAAACAAAAAACACCAGCTAAACGTTTGATAATTAAGCACACTATTTTAGGTTTGGAGATCCTCCCTCCAGCCTGACCCCCCTCCTGGAATAGCCCTTGGATGGCAGGTCGACTCACTCTCGGTTGTGTGGGCTTGTTACAGACTGCATGTTTGTGTCCCCTCCCCCACCCTGCCCCAGTTCGTATATTGTCGCTCTCATCCTTAGGGTGGTTATATTTGGATATGGGGCCTTTAAGGAATTAATTAAAGATAAATGATGTCAAAAGGCTGGGACCCTGATCCAACAGGATTTGTGTTCTTATAAGAAGAGATACCCAAGGCCTCTCTCTCCACCCACCAGCACCCCTTCCCCCACCTCCACTACTAGAAAAGGCCAGATAAGGACATAGTGAGAAGGTGGCCTTCTACAAGCCACAGAAAGAGCTGTCACCTGGAACTAGCCAGCACCTTGATCTGGGACTTCTAGCCTCCAGAACTGTGAGGAAATACATTTTGGGTGCTTAAAGTGATCCAGTCTATGGTATCCTGTGATGGCAGTATAAGCAGACTCATTCGGGGTAAAGAACTCTCAGCTTTCTGTCGAAAAGACAGAGAAAAGAATGTGGATAATTAGAAGAAAAGGTGTGGTCGTTTGGGAAAAACAGCTCAAAGAATGCTCTATTTAATGAGCGTCTTCTCCCTACTCTTATGTCTACAGCCTTCGGCTAGAAAACACTGCCCCGCCAGTCACATTTGTAGCTATGCAGAACAGCCTGCTCCACTCCACGCCTCTGCGAAGACGTCTTACCCAGGGAACTTATTAAAGCCCGCCCTTCAGGAAATGTTATGTAGGCAAATGAATAAATAAAATCCTGCAAACCTTGGGATTTCCCTGACGGAAATTATTTCCATTCTCTAGGAAGCATATAAAAGCATCCCTTCTTCAATACCGGGTCTCCAAGATGTGTGTGTGTGGGGGGAAGCACACCTTAAATGGGGTTGACAAGCTCAGGGTATTTGCTTTGGAGTACAAAGAGAAACATGTTCTTTAAAGAGCATTTTATACAATGGGAACTGCTTTGTTCTTCCGTTTGGATACAGTTGAGGACTGCGCTAATACTAATTCATTATAATTTAAAATGTTTAGAGCTTCTTTCTCAAAACCCTATTACACTAGTTTAGAAGGTAGGAATTCATACGCTCTTAGAGTCTGCCTGGCTCCACGTCTTCTAGAGATGGGGACAGCATTTCTGGAGAATTTGGGGATAGTCATTGGGATACCCAGTCAGTAGACACGTACCAATTGTATGCTTCTGTGGTGCGGCACTGTACGGTCCAATTCCCACAAGAAGGAGGCAACCAGTAATCACTTATGTTTTTTCAAGCCTCAATAGACAGTATATAACATAAAGAACATTTTTAATAGCGAGCCTTTTCTCTAGGGTTAAACAAAGCCTGGGAAAATAGCATTCCCTTCCCTTGAAATAAGAATGGCAGCTAAAACAGTCTAAAGTGTTGGCAGAAACATGACACAACCAGACAGATGGAGAATTCCGTGGTGAAAGAGGACGTTAGAAGCGCAAGTAGGATTTTAGTGGGATACCTAGTTAACCCAACCACTCTATACACTTTCTGTCAAAGCTCTGGTCTAGACTGTCCCGGGGAACTGATGAAGTTAGGGTCTTTGAACAATTAAGGCATTGAGGTGAGAACAGAGATACACAGTATCCACAACAAGGAAGAGTGTTAAGATCTTGCTCCTGGAAAGAAAGAAGAAGAGGGTATCCTGGCTGGTATCTTATTGGGTAAAGCATTTAGTAACTTTAGGAGAAACATAGCTGGTCATCCAACACTCAGTGATTTCTCTGCACATCAGAAGATGATTTAATTAAGAAAGCAAAAGGAAAGAAATTCCATTTTGGTTGGCCACAGAGGTAATCTGAAAAGGAGTCTGACCTGGGCTGTTCCAGCCAGACGCTACACTTGCTTGTACTCCAGGTGAGAAATACGGTATATGCTCTCGAAAATTCTCAAATCAAAGACTGGAATTAACGAGATTCAGAATAGTGGGTCTCTATGATCCTGTAATTGTGGCTGCCTTTCTAGGGTAGAGGGCTTGTCTCGAAAGTGATACTGAGAGCCACTCCAGGTCTTTTTATGTCTATCAAAAAAATAAAAAAGTCGAAGTTCCCCAAAGGACTGATGGTTAACCTCTGACACCCTCCTCAGCTCATCATTGTTCTTGACGGAAACAAAGCGGATACCTACATGCTCTCTTCTAATGTCTACTACAAGATCCCTCCTTGCATTCTCTGTCCTTCAGACTAGCCAGCCATTACTACTATTTGACAAAGCAGGTGACTTTCATAATTACTCTAGATCCTCGATCGTTATTTAAAAACCAAATTCCAGGAGTATTTTCTGGTAGCCACAAATTCCCAAATTGCTGCCAGTGGGATGCTTTTTATTGTTGGCTGTTCTCCTAGGAAATTTAAAAAGTATTCATCAACAGAGCACAGCATAATTGATTGAGCTGCTTCCATTTTTATCAGTGCTGTAGGAGGCCTTAGTATTTTCTGGAAACCTCTGAAAGTCGCCACTGATTGACAATAAGAGGCTTTTGTGAGGTCCTTGGGGAGAGGGGTGGAGAGGAGAAAATAGGGTTAGTGTCTGTTATCATAAGCCACTTTGTGAACCTTATCAGGAGTTTTAAGCCACTGTAGGCATCAACAGTGTGTAGGTCCGTGGATATTCTGTGATAAGCTACAAAAGACCCAATACATTTTTAAACGAATGGCTAGGTATCAAGTTAATTCATGGTGACTTATCAGACAGCAATCATTTACCATGTCAAATCAATGCTTATATACCACTTAAACCTGATTGCATAGTTTAGCACTCTTATTTTCAGACTGCCGATCAGCATGGATTACTCAAGCTTTGGAAGAAAAAAAAAAGATTTCAATTTATGGGATTTTTTTTGAACCTTTCAAAATGACACACCTACAAACAATAATTTCAAAGTCATAAATTTTATCAAGTTACTCATAACGATAAATATCATTTATGGACAGGGTCCTTTTCTTTCATGTTCAGCGTCTGAGTTCAAAAAATAATTCTATAAAGCCTTTTGGAAACATACAAATACACCACCGACACAAAAAAATCTTGACACATTTTTAACAAGTTGTTTATCAGCAGCTGCAACTCCCCTAGTTTTCTCAAATGCTCCTCATAACACCTTTTCCACAGACAAGCTGGGCTAAGCTGGACCGTGAAATATGCACCCGGGTGTTTACAAGTGACTTAAGGAATAGACTACTTCTGGCATTCTGAGTTTTGTCTTTTTCTTGCATGTTTTTATAATTTGTTCCCCAAATTTATGTACAGTGATGACCAGATTTCTGGCTTTTTGTTTTTCTACTTACTGGAATGCCGGTGAAGGTAACTGGAGGAGACTGCCAAGAAATGCTGAAGCTGCTGCCATTGGGGGTGAACTTGGCTGATCCTGGAATGGTCACAGGGGGCGTGGCCTGTCCAACAGAAAACGGAGAACATTGTTATGAAACAACATTTCTCCTCACAGTCCTAAACTATCATTGCCTCAGCTGGGCCCCGAAAATGGTTTCAGCTGGATTAATATCTTAGACTAATTATCCAATGGGAGGAGGTAAACATAGTCCAAGAGAATAGCTAGAAATAAACTTACTATGTATCTCAGTAAGCTATCTAAGGAATAAAAGCAGATGGTTTTTGATGGTTTCTGAAGAGAAATTTTATTATACATACATACACCTATTTTAGGACATATCTGTGTGTAAAACGCAATGCTTCACTATCAAATTAGGAAAGAAACAATCTTATACAGGGATGCCATGTAGGTAGATTGTTACAATGCTTGGTAGATTGGTACAAGGCAATCTGGCAAAATATCTCAAAATTCTTAGTATTCTTTATATTAGCTATGCCACTTCTAGAATTAATTCTAAAGCAATGGATACAAGGATGTTCATTGCAGAGCTATGTATTAGGGTGCTAAAAACTGGAAATGCAAATGTCTAATAATAGGGACGTGGGTAAATAAATCATGATATATCCACAGAGCCTGACATTGTTGAAGAATAGTTATTGGCAAGGGAAAATGTTCATGATATAGTAAGTGGCAAAAACAAAGCACAAGAAAAACAGTATTAAAATAAATTCTACCCCCCACCTTTTTTAAAAAATGGGTATACATACATAGAACAAACTCTTGAAGGACATACAAAAAATATTAACCAAGGGGCTTCTTTTTGTTGGGATTAGGGGATGAATTTTCTTCATTTGCTTATGTTTTTAACATTTTCCATGCTGATAATTTTTAATGTCTATAAATAGAGCAATCCCAATATTGTGAATACATGGTTTGGAAAGGACCTTTTAGATCCCCTACTGTGTGTTCCAGCTCTCACAGAGATGAACAACATAGTTGAAATCGGTTCAGGCCCATGATTTCGAGCCTGTGTTTCTAAATGCAACACTGACAAACAAGAACAAAGAAATTATTTATTCTTTTCGACCAACATAGCAAGAGTCAGGAATGAAATTTATTGCCTCAACTAATTTAATAATTAGCTCCATTCCAAAGCTCTTGAGCGTAAGTCTAGTAAATCAGTGGCTGGTTGTTTCTTCCACAAGTTTCTACATCTAATTATAGATGTAGCTGCTGGTGTCTGTGGTTTTATAACTGGCATTGCTGGAAAATATTTTGGCAAATACTTTGCAAGAGCCATAAGCTGTTCATGTTATATCCTCTGACTCAGTAATTACTCTTCTGGGAATTTAAAGCAGGGGAAAAAGCTACTGGCACAGAGGTGTGCATAGTAGAGTTACTAATGACAGTGGAAGAAACTGGATAGACTAAGGAGTAGATACCTAACAGTAACAGAATGATTAAAAAACGTTGGTGCTTCAATGTAACTGAAAACTATTCAATTACATGGAAAGTGTTTATAAAACCAGGGTGGGAGAACACAGACAGGAGGTTTTTTTTTTAAAGTTGCACAAAGTGGTTGAGAATTATGAAAAAAATGTTTTCTTAAAACTTGAATGTTTTGAAATGTCACTAAAACAAATCAACGTTTACAAGAGTTAATAATTGCTGAGGGGACAAAGGAGCTTTGCAGGGTTGGTCTGTAAGGTCTTATCAGACTTTCCAGTGAAGGAGACCAGCTTCTGCCTGGCAGGTCTGGAGTGGTCCCAAGAATTTACATTTCTAACAAGTTCCCAGGTGATGCTGACACTGTTGATTTGGGGAACACTATAATCTCCTCTATCTGTGAGGCGTAGTTACCATTTTAGAAGGTGGGGTAGGAAGTCCCAGATTTGGGGTGTGTGGCCATCATGTCATTGTGCCAAAGCGGTTCAGTGCTCTTTTCATTTATTTTATTTTTTGTTTAACAGATACTTATACCGTGGGCCAGGCACCCTTCTGAGATCTTTACAATATGAAGGATTTTAATCCTATGACAACATCTAAGGGATTGGATCTTCAATCAGTACTGGGAAATCCAAGAGCCCATAGGGTCCCATCTGTGTGAGATCTGGGCTTTAAAAGGAGAAAAAGAAAAAACGAACTCAGCTCTTGGGCTACTTCTGTGATGCTGTTTTCCCACCAGGTAACCCTTTCCTCGCGCGGCAGAATGCTACTGCTTTTGGTTGGCAGGGAGGGGTCAAGCTTTACTTTCACAGTCCTCGGCCCGTCACCTGGTAAGCATGGTCGGTATGCACGAGGTAGAGGGTGGTGGGAGCTGAGCGGCTCAAGGGTGTCATCAGTTTAGTCTCAGTTTTGGCACAAGGAGTCTCTGTTCGGCTTGAATCTGGTATGGGGTAAGTGGGAGGCGAAGCCAGGGATTGAGACGGTGACACGGGAGCCAGGCTGCTCAGTCCATCTGCCACTGAGTCTGTGTTGAGCTTGATCTCCGTGTAGTAAAAGTCCTCTTCGCCATCACTGTAGTCAGAGTCCCCAACACGCCTAGGGCAAAAGAGGGCAACACGATTATACCAACCCAGTGAGCTTTCTTGCCTCGAAATCTTGCACTTGCTATTTCCTTTGTCTGGAATGCTTTTCCTTGGTCTTGTCTGTCTGGCAAATGCTGACTTATTCTGCAACACTCAACTGTCTACTTTCAAAGGAAGCCTTCCTTGACCTCTTAAAACAATTTATCCAATCAATTATTCAACAACTAATTGAGAATCTGGGATGTCCAGGTGCTTTTTAGGGTCTCCTGATATGGTGAACTAAGCACAGGCTATGGCCTGATGGAACTGACCCTCTAGCAGGGGAGGCAGACACGGAACCCATAAAGAAATGTATATTTAATATATCAGTGGTAGATCCCACAGAGAAGAACCATTCAGCATCCTTTAGCAGGGGAGTTGCTGAAGGGAAGGCATTTGTTTCAAAGAAAGTGTTGAGAAGAAGTCTCTCTGAAGAGGTGACACGTGGGCAGGGGCCTGAGCGACGTGAGGGAAAAACCCACCCCAGGTTGTGCAGGAAGATCTCGCAGCAGAGAGCAGCACGCGCTCTGGGGTGGGCGGGTCGGTGTTTTCCAACCCATGGCTAAGAGGCCCGTGGCTGGTGCTCAGCGCAAGAACAGAGACAGAGGCAAGATGGCGCAGGGCTGCGTAGGCCTTGGAATGGCTTTGAACGTTGTTCTCAGTGTGATGGAAGCCAGGGGGCTTGTGGAGCATCTAAGGTGCTTTAGGATCACTCTGGTGAGTGTCTGGAAGACAGGGGGCAGGGGGCAAGGGCAGGAGGCAGGCAAGGAGGATGTGGTCAGTGATCCTCCAGGTGACCGTTGGCAGTGTCTGGGCAATGGAAGTGACCAGATGTCCAATCTGGGTTGTATGTTGAAGGTTAGGAGTCAGGATGTAACTCCTCACCGCGAGGTCCACTATGCTCCCTTGGAAGTGTATTCATTTTATTTAATTCACTTTACTTATTTATTTGGCACATTTCTGTAATTTTTTTTTTTTAAACCCTCATCACCTCCCTAAGACTGGGATTCTCCAGGGCTATGTCTTATTCGTTCTGTGTCCCTCCACACATATCGATGTATTCAGCACATGGTAGCTGCCTATTAAAGGTTGCATGGATGAAGCTGAGGTCCTTGTAACACAGTGATTATCAGCATTAATCCTGGAGTCAGATTTCCCAGGTTCGAATCCTGACGTTTTCAGCCATGAGTGTGATGGGACAGCTTCCATGGCCCAGGGCTTCCGGCTTCTCACAGACGAAATGGGGACAATCGTAGTGCCTGCTTTTTTGAGACCTTTTTTGTGAGAATTTTGTGTGTATTAATAAATACTCAGGGTTTAGAAGTGTGCCTCACACATCAGAAACATTGAGTGCTTATTGAATTAAATAAAAATATTTACATTAAATTAAATTTAAATTTAAATGAAGTTGAGAGCACCTGGGTGGCTCAACTCTTTTCCCGCTCCCACTCCCCCTGCTTGTGTTCCTTCTCTCACTGTGTCTCTCTCTGTCAAATAAATAAATAAAATCTTTAAAAAAATAAAATAAAATAAAGTTGAAGTTAGAAGGCCTCAATTTTTGCTGTCACCCAGAAAAATATCTTCTTGGTGTTTTTAAAGTTCTCCCTGAGACATGGGCAATTGTTTTGTTTACTCAAACAGAAAGTTTTGAGTAAAATAAAATAACTGCCCATCTCTTTATTTTATTTTTTAAAAGATTTTATTTGTCAGAGAGAGAGAGAAAGCACAAGCAAGCAGAGTGGCAGGCAGAGGACGCAGAGAGAGAAGCAGGCTCCCCACTGAGCAAGGAGCTGGATGCGGGGCTCCATCCCAGGACCCTGAGATCATGACCTGAGCGAAGGCAGCCGCTTAATGGACAGAGTGTCCCATCATCACCTTATTTAAAAAAAATTATCTTTTTACTTTAGTTAGATGACTTTTTTCTTAAGCCTGTTGTTCCCCCCCTAAGATTTTATTTATTTATTTGAGGGAGAGAGAGAGAGAGAGAGAGAAAGGGTGTGAGCTGGTGGGGAGGGGCAGAGGCAGAAGGAGAAGCAAGCTCTTAGCTGAGCAGGGAGCCTGATTGTGGGGGGGGGGGGGGGCTTTATCCCAGGACCCTGGCATCATGACCTGAGCCAAAGTGAGATCTTTAACAAACTAAGCCACCCAGGTGCCCCTGTCCGTCACCTTAGAAAACATTTATTCAATTTGTTAATTTCTGCACAAGTGGTGCACATCTAGCAATTTTTTTTTTAAGCATCCTGGTTTTATAGGATGGCCTCTGTACATCTCCCATCCATGAGGTATCCCCAAATTTCATATCCAGCAGCAGTAGTAGATTACTCACTTGGAATAAACTCCACCCCCCCCCTTTCCAAGCCCTATATAGAACCTAAAATAAAAATCTCCCCCTCTCCTCCACCTTTCTGTCTGGTCAAATCCACAGCTTCTCCCAGCCTTGTCCCATTTCCCCTGAGCTCTCAGGCCCAGGCGTCTGGGGAGGTGTCTCTGTACTGTACCAGGTCTGGCAGGGTTTGGCTTTCTGACAAGCATACCATTAAAGACCCCAGAGAGTGGGCCCAAGAATGTGCCCCTGTTCTATTCCTGTCCCCACTTCCTTTCCAGAAAAGGGCAGGCTGAGTTGCTACTAATAGACACACACAGGCCTAGGGGAAATCGTGTGTCCCACACGGGGATAAATCAGGATCAGCCCCTGCTGTACAAGAGGGCAGTGACATTGAAGAGAAAAGCAGTATATTTTTTATACTTTTGGTGTGCACTGCAGCCGTATCAGATGTGATACATATTTTGGGGAGGGGGGCTCCCCTTCTCTCCCCACCAGCCAACATTCATTAAAAACATTCCATCATCTTATATCACATACTTGAGCTCATGGATTAAAGCAAAGGTGATTTCCCTCTCCCAGCCAGTAAGAGAGCTGAGGCCCTGGGCTTCGGATTCACACAGACAGGCCTCGGAGCTCCGCTCTCCCAGGCCCAACCCCCCGGCGGCGGCGGCTGACAGGGCTGGGAATCCTAATTCACCAAGGCAATTTTAAGAGCACAGTGTAAAAAGGGAATCCTAGGGAAGCCAATAGTAGTGGCTGCGTTTTGAATTTTACCCACCGTGAGAGCAGCCCGGGAGCTCAGAGACAAATCGTAGATGCCACTTATCGTCTATAAATACATAGCCTTGGCAGGCTTCTTCGAGGTACTCAATAGGATTCAGTTTTCTGGGCAGATGGACTTTAAAACAAACACCCTCACTCCTGATTATAGCTTCGGGAGGTTTTTTTCTCTAAACCTTTAAATAACTGAGTTATTTACATTACGAGTGGTCCTGACAATGAGGTTTGAGGGGAGACACTGCAGGATTTCCTTCTAAGGAGACCTCAGGAACAGGAGTGAGGGTGCTCTGCCTTGTGGGGTTTTGGTGTGGTATTTCTTGGACCGTGAAGGGAGATAGCCCCTCTGGCGAGGGGAGCAGAAGCCCAGACTGGCTGCACCACGCCCGCAGCGCTCTGGAACCTTCTGTGTGCTATCCTCTGGAAGGGTCTGGCTGTGTTGCCAACCGGGAGCACTACCAGGAAGCAGGCTTGATCCCTGCTTCTCTCTACAGTCCTAGAAGGAATCCACCCGCACAGAGCCACCAAGTCACCTTAGAACCCATTTTCCTTTTCATTTTTTTTTTTTTTAAGATTTTATTTATTTGACAGACAGAGATCACAAGTAGGCAGAGAGGCAGGCAGAGAGAGAAGGGGAAGCAGGCTCCTTGCTGAGCAGAGAGCCTGGTGTAGGGCTCGATCCCAGGACCCTGGGATCATGACCAGAGCTGAAGGCAGAGGCTTTAACCCACTGAGCCACCCTGGCGTCCCTTGTTTTCTTTTCATACCACTTTTGTATGGATGATGAATTTCCTAAATTTGTCCCTTGCTGGGCAAGGTGACTCTAGTGTTTATTTCTCTACATCACCTTGTTGAAAGGACTCCTCTGTCCAACCATCCGGGGACTTGGCCATGCGTTTGCATTTGCCTTATACACATTGGTTATTCCATACAGCCTCCGGAGGTCCTTCCACATCCGATGTCCCTGGGCAGGAGAGACCCAGAGACTAAGGGAGAAGGCTGCTGAACCTCCACTGCCCCATAGGTGGGACCCCTCTCATAGCTGCTGCTGGAAACTTTGTGTTCTCTTTCCTTAGAAAGGTTTTTACATAACACAGGGAAAAGCATAGAGTGGACACATAAAGGGCTTATTTGAGCAACAGAAAATGATGGAACCAACTCATCGGCTAACATAAGAGTAGAAACCACAGCACTGATTGACACAGTGGTTCTTAAGCCCTTCTAAGGCCATATATATGCTTTTGAGGCTCAAAGTCATGAATACTCTGCCTTGGGAAAAAAAATGCACATTTAATTTGACAGACAATTTCAGGGGCTCCAGGGAACCTGTCCTACCCTTGCGTTTTATATTTTTCAGACCACTCTCACACACTTTTATATTTTGATCCTTAAACAGGGCTGATTTTACTATTGGTCTCATTGTCAGAGGGTACAGAGGCTCAGAGCAGTGACTTGCCTAAGATCACTTAGCAAGTCAACTGGGGAGGCTTTGCAAGGTTAAATCCACATTCTTCCCACGGTGCCAGGCAGGCCTGTGTGATTGGAGTGGCCATCCCCATAGGGACTAGGAAGATCAGGCAGGCCTGTGTCAAGATCAAGATCTATTCCTGTGTCATTTCTTAGAGCGGGTGGATGCGATGGTGCTCAAGGCAGCCACAGCAAGCCCTGAGGGGAGGACTGCCTTACCCAAGATGAATGGTCCGTATGTGTTTCTGGATGCCCGCTGCCGTGCTCAGCACCTTCCCGCAGTTCTTCCAGAGGCATTTGAACATCACCTTCATAGAATTCTGTAAAAGAGAAAGTTACATTAAAATGAAAACTAGCCCATCAGCATTTTCTGTCGACCCAACACATTTTTTCCCCTTTGTTAGAAAAGGAACAACTTGGGCACCTGGATGGCTCCGACGGTTCAACATCTGCCTTCAGCTCAGGTCGTGATCCCAGGATCCTAGGATGGAGTCCTGTGTTGGGTTCCTCACTCAGCGGGGGGCCTGATTCTCCCTCTCCCACTCCCCCTCCCTCCTGCTTATGGTCTCTCTCTTTCTCTCTCAAATAAATAAATAAATACCCCTTTCCCCCAGAGAAAGAAAAGTAACAGCTTGCGGTGCCTGGGTGACTCAGTTTTGGATCAGGTCATGATCTCATGGTTGTAGGATCGAGCCCCACGTTGGACTGGGTGCTCAGCAGGGACTCTGCTTCAGATTCCCTTCCACTCCTTCTCCCTCTGCCCCTCTACTCTGCACTCTCTCTTTCCTAAATAAATAAATAAATAATCTTTTTTTTTTTTTTTTTTTTTTTTTTTTAAAAAAAAAGGTAACAACTTCCCATCATCTTGACATAATGCAGCATACCATTCTAGGGAACCTTCCTATCCCGCCAGCTGGTGAGGAGCTTGGTGACCTCAGACATTTTTTCTGCATCCTTCATGGATTCTAAATTGCCCTGAGTATTTAGTTCACTTTCATTAAGGCGGTCACAATGTCATTTAGGTGTTAATGATGGTATCTAACATCCACTGTGCACTTACCACATGCCAAGTGCTGTTACAATAGTCTACCTCATTTAATTCTAAGAAATAGATACTATCATTGCCATCACTTACAGATTCATAGAAAGTGTCAGTAAACCAGTAAACCATAGAAAGTGAATAAACCAGCTTCTAGCAAAGCTGGGAATGCTGGGAGCTGGGCACCAGGAACCGCCCCTTTCTATCAGGACACAATGACAGCTTCTTTTCAAGGGTCTCAGTGTCTTCCCCAAATAGTCCAGCACAGTGATTGAGAGCAGTGAATTTGTTTTTTGTTTTTTAAATATCTTATTTATTTGACAGAGAGAGAGAGAGAGAGAGTGAGAGACAGAACATAAGCAGTGGGAGTGGGAAAAGCAGGCTTCCTGCTGAGCAAGGAGCCCGATGCGGGGCTCGATCCCAGGACCCTGAGATCATGACATGAGCCGAAGGCAGACGCTTAATGTCTGAGCCACCTGGGCATCCCTGAGATCACTGATTTTGGACTTATTCAAGTCCTCGGCTCCTTTATTTAGTAAGTAGGAATAATAACGGTACCTGTCTCAGAGGGATATTATGGGATTAAATGAGGTCATGAAAGTGAATCCTTTAACACAACACCAACAGGAGTAATTTTTCAAGTGGTCGTTGTTATGGTATTGCTAGGGTTATACTTCCTGAAATGAATTTGACAGGATATTAGTTTTCTCCAGAGAAGGCCCTTGTCCTTGGGATGCTGCCACTTTGCTGATTTTTCCCATAGGCCTGGTGACGGTCACTTCTGTGTGCTCCCCGAGCCCCGTTTCCTTTTCATCCTGAACACACAGCGAGACTTCATTTCCCAGCCCCCCTTGCTGTCAGGTGGGGACGTGTGACTGACTTAGGACTAACAGACTGTGAGTGGAAGTGATAGCTATTCCTTCTAAGACTCGTCTCTAAACTACGTGGCAGTGCCATTCCAGCCCTGGCCACTGACTAGATGCTGAGGACACTCAACCACTCAGGGGACCCACTTGATCAGGGGTTCTTAATCTTTTGTTTGCTGTGCACCTGTGGAAACTAATATATATATATTTTAAAGATTTTATTTATTTATTTGACAGAGAGAGATATCACAAGTAGGCGGAGAGGCAGGCAGAGAGAGAGAGAGAGGAGGAAGCAGGCCTTCCACAGAGCAGAGAACCCGATGTGGGGCTCGATCCCAGGACCCTGGGATCATGACCTGAGCTGAAGGTAGAGGCTTTAACCTACTGAGCCACCCAGGTGCCCTGAAACTAATATTTTTTAACATTTAAAATAAAACAAGAGAAACACAAAGAAGAGCAAGCGTATTGAAATAGTTACCCAAATATTAAAAATATTTTGCGATATGGTTAGTACTCTTTAATGAACATATCAAATAAGAAGGTCTTGAATTTAAGTCTAATAACTATCATAATTTCAAAGTCGTGTTAAGTCTAAATGATATTTCACGGTATCTGCTAAAATTATAATGTGATATGAAACTACTGGTGCTTTCTATTGGTAGTAAAGTCACAGGAGGCACTAGTATTGTGCTTTGATGCTGTCAATTGTACCTGCAGGAGATGCAGAATTATAGTTAAGAGTTTAATGACAATGAAAATGCACTTTTTTCCCACTTCAAGTTCACAGACCCTCTTGAACTCTGTCCAGCCTTTTGGGGACTGAGGACTGCAGGTTAAGAATCCCTGCATTAGGAGGAAGGAGCCCCGGTCCCTGAAGGACTGTGTGGGCCCTCCCACCTGACCTGCTTGGATTGTGACATCCGAGATAAATAAACCTTTATGGTGTTACGCCACTGAGGTTTGGAAATCGGCTGTTCGAACAGTAAGCCTGCTCTTACCAATAAACATTGTGGCGGTGACACCTTCCCCGAAGTGATGGGATTGATGCAGCTTTGTTTACAGGTCCAGTAGGATTTCTGCCATCAAGCCCATGTGGGGCCCACCAGTACAGCCCCTGTTCTACAGGGCAGGCATTTACACATTTAGAAGATGACTCATTCGGGTATTACCAATGGGATTAGTATCCTCATCCTGCCACCGCCCCCTCCCCACTCCTCCCCCCGAAGACTTTTTATACATTTCTCAACGGGAAAGACACTTGGAAACTTCCAGAACTGAGGAGTATTTCTGGGTGCTGGGGAATGGCCACTTTCAGCATGGCGTGTGGAAGGAACATCACAGCAGCCGAGGGCTGCAGGTCAGCTCGAGAGGACTAGCGACCGCAGGAGCTGGGCAGCCTGCCGTGTCCCCGAGGCTCTGCCTGGCAGGCTGGCATTCACGACCCCACAAGCCAGCCGTTCCCGCCTCAGGGCCTGGGTGTCCCCAGCAGCTGGGGGATGCTGGCCGCAGGCCGCTCTGAGCTACACAGGAGCTGGAGCTGGAGAAGAAGCGTGTGAAGGAACCAGGGAAGCAAACACATACTTAGGAGATTTGAGAGGACATAATACTGATGAGTGTGCGTTTATTCTAAGGGGACAGTTCACAAATCTCAGGCTCCCTGATCTCATTGGGCCACTGAACTAAACTCACGGGTTGTAGGGTGAACCAAAAAGGGAGAGTTTCGATCCTACCCCTCAGCCCCAAAGGTTCACAGGAAGGAACTCTGCCTGGTATTTTGTATTCCGAGCAGAGAATGACTTAACAATATTAATGAACAAACCCTCACACCATGAGGGCTTTTTACCCACTTTTCAAACAATGAAGCTAAACGATTAAAAAAATCTCATTCACTTAAGAGAATTAATGACTCAAACTGAAATTGCATGTACCTGAGAGTCCAAATGTCTGCCTGGAAATAAAGTCATGATCGATGAAAACACTTTTTGATTCATTCCAAACCTTTCTGCCATTGGTGTTCTTTGATTAATGAAACCAAAGAGCTATTTAGCTAGGAATATTCCAGGTGCTGGGGATAGAGGGGGGGGGGAGAGAGAGAGAGAGAGAAAAAAAAAACCAAACCTGCTCTCCAGGAACTTACATGGTGGTGGGAGAGGACAGAAAAGGTAATAGATGGTGACGGCTTCAGCTATGGGAAGTTTTTGGAGAGGGATGTGGTGGCTGTAGGTCAGAGAATGCTTCTCGAAGGTGACTTTTGAGCTGGGACCTAAAAGTTGGAGCAGCAGATAGCCATGCTAAGAGCTGGAGTTTTCCGGGAGAAAGAGGAAGAGATTTTGGCACATTGGAGGGCCAGAAAGAAGAGTGAGTTTAGAAGGAAATAGAGAGAGAGAGAGAGAGAGAGAGAGAGAATCATCTGAGACAAGGTAGACAGACAAGGAGGACCAGATCATGAGGGTCTTGTAGGTGACAGTAAGGAATTTGGAATTTTTTTTTTTTTTTAAAGATTTTATTTCTTTATTAGAGAGACAGAGATCACAAGCAGGCAGAGAGGCAGGCAGAGAGAGAGGAGGAAGCAGGCTCCCTGCTGAGCAGAGAGCCCGATGCGGGGCTTGATCCCAGGACCCTGAGATCATGACCTGAGCAGAAGACAGCGGCTTAACCCACTGAGCCACCCAGGCGCCCAGGAATTTGGAATTTATTCTAAAATAAAAGAGAAGGTACTGAAGGGGTTTAAGCAGGGGATTGATATTATATGATTATATGATTTAGGTTTTAAAAAAACATCACTTCAGGGACAGCTGGGTGACTCTGTTGGTTAAACATCTGCCTTCAGCTCAGGTCACGATCGTGGGGTCCTAGGATTGAGCCCCATATCAGGCTCCTTTCTCAGCAGGGAGTCTGTGTCTCCCTCTCCCTTGGCCTGTCTCCCTGACTTGTGCACTCTCTCTCTCTCTGAAATAAATAAAATCTTTTAAAAAAACTACCATTCATCTTGGGGAGAGAGCAACAAGGTCGCCTGTGTTATGCTACCGCAGGCCAGAGAACATGGTGGATGGAAGCAGGCTGGCAGTGAGCACGGATAAAGCAGACACATTCCAGATATGTTTTGGAAGCAGATCCAACAGTGCTGGCTTTGGGTTGAATATGAGGAGTGGTACAACATCGAGGCCAGGTATACGATGGTCTTAAAGGCGACTTGCTATATAGCCAGGCAAATTGTGGTTCTGTTTTGAATATATTGATTTAGAGATAACTATTGTAGATCAGGAAGAGGTGGCAGGTACAGCACCGGACATGTGAGCCTGGAACTTAGGGCAAGTCAGGGCTAGAGATGGACATCTGGAGTCCGGGGCTGAAGGATTACTTAAAACTTAGGTCTGGATGAGATCATGCAGGGAAAAATGCAACTAGAGATGGGTAGAAGGCCCAGGACTCTGTAGCTTCCAGTAATTCCTACTGGGGAGAGACAGCAGGACCAGTCAGAGAGAGAGAGAGAGAGAGCAGAAGTCAGAGAGAGAGACAGAGCAGAATCAAAGAGAGAGAGAGAAAGATGGAGAGCAGGAACAGTCAGAAAGAGACACAGACACACACAGAGGAAGAGCAGTCAGAGAGAGAGAGAGGGGAAGTCAAGACAGTGCAGTATTATGGCACAGGTAGAGGAAAGTGTTCAAGAAGGAAGATGTGGCCAACAGCGTTGAACGCAGGCTGGGGAGAGTCCATGGAGGCCAAACATGGCAGCTGTCGGAGGCCCAGACAAGAGCAGATTTCACAGAGCAGCGGGGCAGGAAGTCAGACTGCCTAGGGACAGACAGGAAGTGGGGTTGAAGGAAGTGAAGAGAGAAACTTTTCAAGAAACGTGGCCGGTCTGATCTGCGGGCGGTAAAGGGAGAGCTTGTAAAGACTGAGTGATACTCAAGTGGATTTTTATGCTGATGGGAAGAGCTGCCAAGGGAGAAGAGACGGACCCTGCCGCAGAGATGCGGGGGTGGGAGTGGGGGGCACACGGGCTGAGGCCCTGCAGGAGGACGACCCGGCTCTCCTGCCTCCAGCCTGGCTGGGAGGGCTGCCCTGGATGGCAGCAGGGAGGTCCTCCCCTGGAAGAGAAGAAAACCAAGGGATGGATGTAGATTCAGTGAATTTGCTGATTTAAAAAAAGGCATTCCTGTCTGAATGCTTCTAATTTTTCAGTGAGGTAGGAAGTGAGGTCAAAGTGAAGGGCGGAGGGCGGAGGCTGTGATGGAGCTTTGAGGGAGCAGGGGCTTTAGAGACCGGCTTTAGAGACATGGGGCTTTAGAGACCGGGAAAGCACCAGCAAGGCATATGATACTATTTTCAGATTCAGAGGGGGAAACCAGAACCCCCAAATTAGGAGACAGATCCAGTGTCCCTGGATGGTTCCTACCAATGAGTCAGTTGATAGAATATATTACACCATACCAGAGCCAAATTCCTTCTACGTCTTAGGAATTTTTTAAAGGTTCAAATTGCTGATAGTTTTAGGAAATGACTATCATACTGGTATTTTTGTGCATAACAAGTATTATTGATAAGGTTGCTGTTCATAGTCCTTGCAGGAATATGTCAAACATTTGTTTATTTAAGTTGATAAGCAGTAAAGCTCAGTACTGATTATAGAAAAATGTCACTGGTATAACTCCTTCCATTAGTTAGGAGGAAATAGCAGATACAGGGCTATCAATTCCAAAAGCTACAGCGAAGCTGACCGAGACCCTCTCTGAATCCCTTGGAATTGGGATAACTGCCAATTGTTTGAGCATCATCTCCTCAATCACACCCTCACTTCCATGGACCCCTGCTAAGGGCTCCACGGAAATCTGTTACCCAAAGAAAAGTTGGCAATGCATCTGAAAAGTGACCAACTTTGCTTCCTCTTTGCTTTTTTCTTTTGCTGGGTTTCCAAGAAACTTGCCGGGGTTGGAAGCTCTCAGAGTAGGAACCATGATTTCTTGCCCGACACTCACTCTACTCCTGTGCCTAACATAACCTAGCAATTAGAATTTGTTGTGTTGAATCTTGGGAACGTTGTGCTTTGGGGCCACAGCAATGAGCCACGTTTGAGACATCTTAATTTACTTAAGCATTTTGGAATGTAGTAAATAATCAATGTTCAAAGGATGTTTGTCAAAAAGATGGTTGTTTTGTGGAATTCAAGAAGATTTCCCAGGGTGATTAACACTTGATTATCTTACATGGCTGTAAATGAACTTCTCAGTGTAGGCTCATGGCAAGTGTGGTGAGCACTGAATTCTAGATGGCTTTCTCTCTGCTCCATATAGTACTTTTTCCTTCCAGCCTTACACACCCCGCACTGATAAGTACTTAAAGAAGGTCTAAGTTCACCAGAAGGAAATGGAAAATGTGCAACAGGAAAAATGACTATCTATAACAATTCAGGTCATTAGCATAAGTCATCGGAAGGCCTTTATGCAGTATTACACTCCAGATGTATAGAGTAAGTTCTTGCTGATTTGCAAGGTGGTTGCAAATGTGAACTCAGAAGCACGATTATATATGGTAGGGAGACCTTTCACTGTATTTGGGGAGGGGGCACTCCCAGACCCCTTCAGGGAGGGAAAGCTCTGCTTTCTCTCCTCTACTTCTCCTTTTTTTGGCATTTCCTTTCAATAATGTCTTTCATTTATTATCCCATTTTATCCCAAACTGCCAGAGATCTGCCTTTATAATTTATACATGCATAGATATTTGTTATCTCTAAATTTAGGAGCAAAACAGACTAATCTTTGGAAGCACTTAATCATTTTGACCCAATTGAACTTTTAGGGATTTATCCTAAGAAAATCATTTGACATGTCTGCCAAGTGATGTGAATCAAGATGATCATCGCATGGATTTTTAGACTAGCAAGAAATCCAAAATCATCTCAAGGTTACTAACTGAGGGAATTATGGGGAGATAGGTTAAATTAATTTCATATAACTGAATATTAAGGAATCTTAAAAATGAAGTTGCAAGAAAAGCTTCTTTGACATGAGAGAACAAGTTCCCAGTGCAGAAGGGAATGGCTGATACTTCCTCTTCGTCTCTACAGGCTCCCACAACTCCCTTCTCCACCCAGGTCAGTGCCTCAGGGCTCAACTTTATGCATCAGTGGGTCCCCCTGCCCACTGGTTTGGCCAATGAGAGGCACTGACAGGAGGTGAGGAGGCAAGAGGAGAGACCGGAAGGCAGGAGGGTAGGGATTCCCTCAGCTTCCTGTCTGCCTGGCCACAGGTGGGCAGTGGCTACATTTCTCCTCCCAAAACTAATACTTCAGTGATATTTTCAGTTTCGGTATGCCCCTAGGTTCTGGCAGCCCCTCTGGTTGCCTCTTGAGGCTTAGGGGTTGGTAATGTTGTTAGCTCCGAGGGTACCTTCTTCTGAGGTCCCCCAACCCTGTCTACACTTCCGTGGAGAACTTCTTCTTTATACTCAGTGACTCCACTGGAGTACACGGCCTGCTTCCTGCTCGAGCCTTGACTGACACTGGGGAAAAGGAGGTTATAAAAGTATATGAACATTATCTTTTTTAAGGGGGAGGATATGTAATGCAAATCAACATGTATTATTGCAAGGCAGGGATACCTTCTTTTTACGTTAACCTCCAAATGTAAAAATTATCTTATTTTTAATTTGAAAAAGTCATTTCTTTAAAAAATGGAAGCTACTCTATCACACTTGCTTGAATATTTTGGGAGAATAAAAGGACACTGAAAGGATAATCTCATCTCAAATGGAATCAAGTAGCTTCTCTCTGCACTGGTGAAGGATGTTCTTAGGTCAAACCATGAGACCCCTTAGGTGGTGATTAAGTACTTGGCAAAGTCCCCTAACGACATCCAATGGAAACCAACCCTTAGTCTACAAAGACTACTTGCTGTTATATTTAAACAAAACAAAACAAAACAAACCCCAAACCAACTCAACAACAAGCCATGGGAGGAGGAGAACAGGAAAAAATAGCTAAATAAATATTGCCCGTGTTGCCATCTGGGTCCTATCTCGCTCAAGGAGGTCAAAGCAAGCAAAGTTCCTGGCCTAGGCGCAGCGGCCAAGTCTGGACATGCCCATCTGTGCTTCTGCTGTGGCCGCCCCTCGAAGCTCTAAGAGAAAGAAGTTCACAAAGCTGGGGTATCTGAGGGACATGTGTATGTGTATGTGTACGTGTGTGTACGTGCCTACGTGTGTGCTGGGGGTGGCTGTTCATACATCGAAGCCTCTCCAGAGAGGACTGGGGTCCCCGGGGGAACAGGAGTCTTTACTCTTCTGCAGAGATGGTCTGGGCTGTGTTATGCGTGCTTCCTCAGCCTGCCTCCCTGTGGAAGGAACCTGCACTGCTTGGCAGAGGCTCCAATGGTTCTTTGAGGACCAAGAGGTCCCCTCAGACCCTCAGCACGTTCCAAAAGACTGAGAAGCGAACAGATGTATTAAAAATTCAGTAACTGCCTAGAAGCTGGTAGAGTTCCAGTTCTTTCCTTTATTGGGAAAGCTGACTTACACATTTCATCTCAACTTTAGGGCTTTCTTCTGTTATTTTTAAGACAGGAGGCCTGAAAGAGTAATCTCGGAGGTATGTGAGGTGAGTGCAAAGCAACAGATGAATTCAAATGTGTACCAAACACGGATTCAACATCTCCCCTGTAGATGCACTGCTTACAGAGGCTGTGATGAGAAGAAAAATAAAAAATGAAAAGATTTTCATAAGTGGAATAATACAGAATGTCTTCTTTTGTGTCTGGCTACTCAACTCAGCATATTGTTCTTGACATGCACCCCCTGTTTTATGTGTGGATAGTTTGATTCCTTTTATTGTGGTGTAGTATTCTGTTGAGTGAATAAACCACGATTTTGCTTCTCCATTTACCTGTTTAGGGACATTTGGGTTGTTTGCCGTTTGGAATGATAATGAATAAAACTGCTCTGAACTACAAGCCTGTAAGTCCTTTTGTGGACATACGTTTTCTTATCTCTTAGGTAAACATCTAAGTGGAATGGCGGGGTCAGACGGTAAGCATATATTTAACTTTATAAGAAACTGCCAAACTGTTTTACAAAGTGGTTGGACCATTTTACAGTCGCACCGGCGATGAAAGAGCATTCCCGTTGTCAGCACGTGGGATTTCGTACACCAAATAGTACACTCTGTATGATTCCACTTACTTGAAGTGTGGCATTATGGGAAATGGACCTACAGTGACGGGAGTCAGAGAACTGGTGTTTGTGGGGTCACGGGGGAGAGGAGCATTTACTGCGGACAGGCAGGAGGAGTGCTGGCCTCCGTTGGAGCAGTGATTCCTCAGGTGGAGAAATCAGTCAAAACCCACTGAACTGGGTTCATTTCATTAAAATAGGTTCATTTTATTGTGTGGAAATTATACCTAAATCAACTTGGTTTAAAATGATTTCTAGAACAACAAAAGCATTCATGAATTCATAAAAATCCTTATATGTATTTTCTCAACCAGTGGATTCTCCAAGTGCTTCTCACCTTTGGGATCATCTGGACATTTCTGGAGATGATCAAGTGGTCCTGTAACTGGGAAAGGGTGGGCTACGTGATTTCTGAAGTCCTTCGTCATCCCAGGCTCCAGATCTTCTCTATTGCCTGGCAGATTATTCTGGGATCCTGTCACTAAAGTGCTTAGATCTCACTCTTCTGTGTCCTGATCCTCCCTGAAGACAATCCGCTCCCCTGATCTGGCGGGCGATGCTGTGTCATCACCATGAAATCCGTACAGTGTGACCCTGCGCTGCTTTTCTTAGCACCGCCCTCGCCGGCAGCTCTAACAGATGGGTCTATTTCTGGAGCGGAGGTTCTTACAGGAGGCACTCTCTGCTCAGAATTAGTGGGCTAGGAATTAAGTCAGCGTGGAGACTGGCAACGGCTTCTTGGTGAGGGCTTTACGGGTTTGTTTCCTTTTCCGTCATTCACAATTTAAAGTGACTCATTGCTTTTTGGTTTTGAAAGATTGAAAATGCGGAGTGGAGCAAATGACGAATTCACTGTTTACTACAGCACAGCAATTACTGAAGCACCTTATGTTAACTCAGCACTTTTTCTTCCCTGACTCGAGATTCTGCCTAGTCCATGGGTGAAATGGTTCATGGCCAAGACACCTATCAAAATAAGTGCAAATGATGAAGGCCAGGATGTAGTGATTGTCGTTGAGTTGTGGCTGATGTTCTGAAAGGCGGAGTCCTGAGGCAGGTTTCCTTCTACTGCCCCTGCTCTCTGCCCCTGTCACTGTGGCCTCTCTCATTAACCCTAAATAAGACCAAGGTGCCAGAAGTGGCTGGGGGATGCAGTGTCTTGAACTGCACCAACACTGATACAGTCAGTGTGGGGATAGAATGGAGAATGGAGATGAGTACCCCTTGTCTCCACAGGCATGCTTCTCAAATTTCTATTCCGTCTGTTGTCAAGTGGGTGGAAAGGAAAGCAAAATATTAGCACCCAGCAGGCATTGTCTGCATCATCCTCAGAACAACCCCATCAGTGTGGTGCTATCACGGTCCATGTTTATAAACGAGGAGACGGGGTCTTAGAGAAGTCAAGCGACTAGCTTATGGTCACCCAAGTATTGGAGCTGGGGGGCCAATTCCAGAGACTGAACTGTTTTATTCTGTTCCGGAACTGGACAAGCTCAGAATCCGTCAGAATTAGGAATCTGACATGGACAAAAAGTACATATTAATAAGTAGTTATCAGCACTCCTTCATTTTCTAGAGGTCTTCTGGGATTGATGGTTAACTCCCAAGCCTTCCACAGAATTTGTTTTCTTCCAGACTCCCAGAGCGGTTGTAGCTAGGAGCACTGCGTCACCTTGTGGTCATGACGGGAACTGCACGTTCCTTATAGCCCGAATCCCGGCTTTTCTCTGTGCAGGAAAATACGGTCCGTCGGTTTGAAATCCCGGAGGAAAAATTCAGCTAACACTGGGCTTGATGCAGTTGGCTGGCTGATCTCCAGGACCAGGAGAAAGAAGCCTTTCATTTCCCTTTCTTGCATTCCCACTACCTTGGCTGAAGATCATCTTAAATGCAATGGGTACTTCATTCAGGAAGTAAGCCCTGCAGCGGACAGCCTGGAGTTCCGTTCTCCGCCCTCGGATTTTTTTTCTGAACCCTCCGCACCCCAGTCCCACCCTGCCACACGATGTTGGCTGTAGCTGCATCTGATTATTTTCTTTCCGTGTTATTCTCCTCTGTGGGCAGAGGGAAATGTGGATTTCTTGAATTAATTTTCTTCAGGAGTTTCATCTTTGCTATTTCGGCTAAGCTGATCTTATCTCTGTCACATTATAAGCTACAGGACCTTGGGCAAGTCATATAACCTTAAGGAGCCTCTTCTGCAAAATGCGGCAGGAATATGCCAAGGATTTTTGTGATGATTAAATGAAAGGCTGCATTTAAAAGCATGTTGTAAACTGTAACTAAATTTGCAAATGTAGTTGTTCTCTGCAGCTATTTCTTCCTTGCTGCTAACAGAAAGAGATAATGCCCTGGGGCGCCTGGGTGGCTCAGGTCAAGATCTCGGGCTCCTGGGATGGAGCCCCACTGCAGGCTCTGTTCAGCGGGGAGTCTGCGTCTCCCTCTCCCTCTGCCTCTAATCCCTTGCTCCTGCTTTGTCTTTCTCATGCTGTCTTCTCTCAAATATATAAGTAAAATCTTAAAAAGAGAGAGAGAGAGAGTGTGTGTGTGTGCCCGAATCTAGGCAATGCATCTCATACTCTCTTCCTCTTTACATAAGGGGAACATGGGTCACCATAAAGGTGAGAGTGAGATATTCATGTGTGGGGGAGGTGGCAGAAGAGATGAGAGAGCTTCCATAAGGAGGAGGAAAAGCAGGATCACTTCTTCATAATCCCATGGGTTGGGGGGGCAGGGAATGCTGCTTCCGCTTTTGTTCAGGGGTCCAAAATGTCTGTTACACTGTTGCTACATTCCAGGACCCAGGATTTTAGTCCTTGCACAGCCTCACAACCTTCCTACTTATGGTCACATTTAATCTTCACCATTATCCGGACAGAGGTTTCATAATAGCTGTTTGCCTGGCTTACAGATGAAGAAGTTGACAAAGAGGTGAGATCATTTTCTTAAGCTCTCAGGGTAGCAAAGTTGATTTCTGTTCAGTGCTCCTCTTACCACATTCTCTATACCAGGGAACAGGGTCTCCCAAACTTTTTATACCACGAGCCACAGTAAGAAGCATTTTGCACATTACACATGTTAAATGTATAATTTAAACAAAAGCATCAAGGAACAACACCTCCCCTGGTTGAGTGCAGTGCATCCTACTCTGTCTTATTCATTAAAGACGTGCTATTACTGCTCATTAAATTGACCCAGTGCCTGCTAGTGGATTGAAATCTGCAGTTTGGAAAATACTGATCTAGAAGATTCTCAAACAATCCCCACAGGAAACGTGACCATCACAATTGCCCATGGTCTCAAACAGGTTAGGAATCTGACGGGTTGAAGAGAAAAAATTAGATGAACTCAGAAAGTTTGACTAACTAGAACATATTGGCAAATGGATTGAGCAAATTAACTCCTAGAAATTTTTTGAAATAGGATTTTTAAAACTCTAAGATAACTGCATCACAGTTATTGTGTTTCTGCCCCATTCTGAGCACAGCAGTTATCACTCTGATCATTACTGCCTCTTTCCACATCGGGTCCACCTGCCTAATTTCCAACCTTAAATGAAGGGGCTACACCTCCATTCTCTGCATTGTGTCTGATGGGTGCACAATAAATATTGGTTCTCTTAATAAATAAAAAAAATGATTAGCAACCATCCCACGTTCTCATTACTCTCACTAGTCAATGTAACTTGAAGTTAAAAAGGCAAGGACTTGATCCATGTAAGAGCCATGATTTGAAACCGAGTGATTACGAGCTTCAGCCAGAGGGAAAAATCATAAAGAAAGAGGTTGAACAGGGGCACCTGGGAGGCTCAGTGGGTTAAAGCCTCTGCCTTCTGCTTGGGTCATGATCTCAGGGTCCTGGGATTGAGCCCGCATTGGGTTCTCTGCTCAGTGGGGAGCCTGCTTCCCTTCCTCTCTCTCTCTCTCTCTCTGCCTGCCTCTCTGCCTCCTTGTGGTTTTTGTCTGTCAAATAAATAGAATCTTTGAAAAAAAAAAGGGGGGGTCGAACTGTTTTTTATTCATGCATTTATTCCTACTATCCAGCATCCTGCAGAATGGGTCTGTGCCCTTCAAATAAAGTCACTTTGTAATTAAGCTCCCCCCCTTTTCCTTTGGTGACTTGCCTATCCCCTAGCTTAGTTAAAGCCTATAAAATCTACAAGTCTGACCAATGCAACTTAATTGTAATGCAAGAGTGTGAATTTTGGCTCCTGGCTACATTAGAAAGGAAAGGATGTGGCAGGTTTTCAGCAATGCACTCTACAAGCTGAGGTGTGTGTATGTGTGTGTGTGTGATGGGGGAGGTGGGTTCTGGGCCAGAGTCCTCGCCACAATACCAGGACCCACTGGCTGAGATCACAAAGATGAGCTCAGAGAGAAAGTCTGTGCAGCCAGAAGCAAAAGGACAAGCCTTTGGGTCCACATGGCTGTCTTGCCTGCAGGTTCCCACTGACACAGGTGGCAGCTTCTCTCCCTGACGAGTCAAGCAAAGACTCAGATTCCCCGGGGACCCACAGGAGGCTGGAGCAACTCCAGCCCCCCTGCCTCACGGAGAGGTGTGTGAAACAGCAAGCCTTCATGCCACCGCCTCTGGGAAGGACAGGAGACTGCAGGAACGCTCTGTTCTCCGAGAAGAGAGTGTGCTTATACAACGTCCACTGTCACACATGCCGAAGGATGCTAAGAGAGATGCAGGGAGGGACAGTTGGATCCATGCCATCTCTTTGTTTTGCTTTTTGAAATGAATTGGGGGGATAAAGAAGGTTGCACTGCAGCCCTCAGGGTTTGGCTTTGGATTTTTATTTGTGAATTACCATGAATAATGAAGCTACTGATAACCAATTAAAAGACTAAAATGTAAAATAATGGTTTCATATATATATATATATATATATATATATATATATATATTATATATAGTGATTTAAAAAATAATGTTAAAGTGTTTTCTAGATATAGTAGTATGGCTTTACTCCAGGAAGTAGAAATTCTTTTGAAAAATTGGGAGCCAACATAATGATTTAAATGTATGTGAAGAAAATGAAAAGAAGGTGAGCTGGAGGTCCAGGCAGACTTGTGTTTGAACGAAAGCTCTGGCCCTTTCTAACCTGCATGGCAGGGGTGAGTTGAATGCAAAACCCCTTGATTGTCAACCTCCTCATATCGAAATGGGAAAATAATACTTATGGTGCAGGACTGCTGTGAGGATTGCATAAAGCTATAACCAGGGGCTCAGTGGGAAGCCTCTGCGTTCAGTTCAGGTCATGATTCCAGGGAGTGAGCCCCACATAGGGCTCCCTGCTTGGCAGAGAACCTGCTTCCCCTTCTCTCTCTCTGCCTGCCTCTCTGCCTACTTGCAATCTCTCTGTCAAATAAATAAATAAATAAATAAACAAAAATCTAAAAAAAAAGATAAAAGGTATAATCACTTAACTTATTAAATCAATTCATTAGTTCTCCTTTCTCTCTTTTAATGAAGCAAATATGTACTTCTTAGTATCTAAATACACACATATGTTTATATGTCATCTGGCACGTATGTTTCCACTGGTTTTATAAAAATAAGGTGCAACATATTCTTCCCAACAACGCTTTGGGGCTTACTGAAGCAGAATAGAGGAAAATATAATACCAATTTTATTTTATAGGTGAAAAAATGAAGTCCCAACGAGAGAGTGAGTTAATTACCAAACCAAGCCTGCAGTACAATTTTCTACCTTCTGAATGCTGGTTAGTCGCAGAATACCTGATGTTAATTCCTATCCCCGTGCAGCAACTGACAGGGGATGGGGTCGGTGGGCGGGGAGGGGTTGTGTTCTTGAAAGAAGCATTCTCAATGACTTGGTCATTTTTGTTTTTAATCATGACCCTTCCTTTATTTTGAACCGTCAGAGAACATCAGAGGGGAGCAGGGGCCGGTTCCGTCTGCCCCACCCGGCGTGGGGTGCAGGAGAGCCGCATCAGCCCCCCTAGGCTCCCACAGGCCCTCGGAAGGTGGACATTCCTGCAACCCAAACCCAAACACGGTGTGGCCCACACACCAACCTTTCTTTTCCTGGGGATGGGCTCGTCAAAGAGCAGGTTGCTGGCCTCCGCTTCGTCGATGCCGTCGTCCGGCGGCGGCTGCGGCGCGGGGCTACGGAAGGGCTTGAAGCTGTCGGCGGACAGCGGCGGCGACGGGGTGGACGGGTTGGACTGGTCGCTGGGGGCGCTCCAGCTCCAGTAGCCGCTGCTGCTGCTGGAAGGCACGCCGCCTCCCTCCTTCCAGGATCCGCTGAGGCCCTCTGTCCGTGCACACAAACACAGGGTCAGTAGGAGCCTGGGCTGCACTGCGGGGGGTGGGGGCGTGGGTCGGGGGCAATGGGGACAGCGGGGGACTCGATGCTCTGCTCATGAAAGCGCTTGCAGCCCACTCGACAGTTTGCAACGGTTGGGGATGTAAGATGTACTCTGAACCTCAAAAAAAAAAAAAAAAAAATCCGTGTTGCTTTACAGTTTATAAACATGTAGCTATTTTCATCACACAACAGGTTTTTCTCAGTTTTTTGATGTGTGGTGTTTTGTTTAACACTAGTTTCTCAGGATAACAGTGGAGATTAGATGAAAATAAGAAAAAAAAAAAAAAGAAGATGTTCTTGTTTACAAAGTCTGGGGAGCTCCTGCCTTTCTAAGAAAGAACTCATGGGCAGCTGTCTTCCCCACCCCCATCCCCGATTTTAACTTTTCAAAAGAAATTTCTCATAGGTCTGTGATCCTTGCATTACACTGATAGAAAAAGTCCAAGATTGAAGAGTCAAAGGGACTAATTTCCAGATAGTTACCTACGGCCATCTACCTTATACTAACAGCTGCTTATTCTAACAAATAACAGTGCCTTACAATTGGTGAGGGTTTTACATCTGGCGGAGATCCTTCACAAGATCTCGAGCATCCTCACGACATCTGTCTCTCAGAGTAAGGACAGTCATGCCTGTTTTACAGACGGAGAACGTGAGGCAGCTGGAAGTTCAGTGACTTGCTGCGTAGCTGGTGTGGAACTCGGGTGGGTGCTGGGCCCAAACCCTGGTCTACCCGTTGGTCTTCTCCTTCATGAGTGTGTTGTGAACAGCCTCTTTGGTCTCTAGCAAAACTGAGGTCAGAGGAGGATTTATTGGTAATAATTCCTGGTAAGACTGGTGTTGAATTTTACCTTTCCACCTGTGGGGAAACATAAAATGTTTGCTAGTGTAGAGAGATCTTTGCCCAGTTAGAATGTCTTGGGCCTGTCCTCATGCAATGAATGTCTTCAGCAAACTACTGAAGATTTGCTTTACCTTTCAAGATGCCCAATCTTAATGAGCATTTGTATAATTCTACTTTCTTTTTTTTTCCCCCAAAGATTTTACTTATTTATTTGACAGAGAGAGGGAACACAAGCCGGGGGAGTGGGAGAGGGAGACGCAGGCTCTCCGCCAAGCAGGGAGCCTGACATGGGGCTTGATCCCAGGACCCTGGAATCATGACCCAAGCAGAAGGCAGAGGCTTAACGACTGAGTCACCCAGGCACCCCTCTACTTTCTTTTTAAAGGATGATTTCTCCTTCATATTTATGTACATTTTGAATATATTAAAGCTATATTCTAAGTACAAAGGAGAAAAAGTCTCAAATTGCCTCATTAAAAAAATGTTGCTAATGGGACGCCTGGGTGGCTCAGTCGTTAAGTGTCTTCCTTCAGTTCAGGTCATGATCCCCGGGGCCTGGGCTCTAGGCCCATGTTGTTGGGCTCCCTGCTCAGTGGGGAGCCTGCTTCTCCCTCTCCCTCTGCCCCTGCTTGTGTTCCCTCTCTCACTGTATCTCTCTCTGTCAAATAAGTAAATAAAATCTTAAAAAAAAATGTTGCTAACGTCTGTGTAATCCATAATGAAGGGAAGCGGTAGACTAGCATTCAGAGAGAAACTTCTTAACCACCTTCACATAATTAGAGTGCTAGCGTATTCCTCAGCTATGTCAGACGAAGAGTTCTCTTGGTGGACCGAAGTTTGAAGCGGAAATAGCAGAGAAGTTCCCCATCTCATTAAAGCAAAGGCTCTGACAGAATCCAGGGGTCATTTATGCAGGCTCACACCTCGCCAGCCGCAACAAAACTAAATTAGCATCTCACCCCCACAGTCTACACAGAGACCTAGGCACTGACAGGACCGAGTCCCCGACTGTAAATAAGAAAGCTCCATTCAATACAACACGACTTCAAGAGGAGCCTCATGTAAGGCCTTAGGTAATATTACCTGGTGTGACAGACTCACTTGGCAGGCTTATGAGGCTTATAAATATACGGCAGAAAACACTGCAAAATAAAATAAGTTCATGGTGCTAGATGTGTCATCGGCCTAGGTATGAGGAATTGAATTTATTTTGAAAACCAGCCTTTATTACAGTGTGGTTATGTTGCTTCACGGCAATGCCAAAAGTTAACTTGCTTACTTGGGAATGGCCTTTCCCTTAGAAACACTACTTAAACAGAAGGATAATGTGATATAGAAATAAACTTTTCAGAAAAAAGTCAGAACCAGTTCAGAGTGTTTTTCAGAAAACATTTTCTTCTTGACTTAAACGAATAGTTGCCAAATTGTAGACACACACTGCTGGTCTCTTACTCTCTTTGCGCACCACATCCTGACAAAACGATCCCTCTCAGACACAGAAGAGGAACACAACAGTTTTCAAAACCTCATTGACATACAATAATCCTGGACATAGTCTTTATTTCTAAAAAATTTAATAATTCCTTTATTTTCAGATACTACTTTCCCTTTTAAAAATTTGCTTCCTGTTGCAGACTAAATGAGAGATAATAGACAATTTGGGATTATTAGTTGGGTAGTTCTTTTTGAAATTGTAACAAACACTGAATTACTTTCTTTGTAACAATGTTAACAAAAGTTTTCATTGAAGAAGCGAAAAGTTTATTTTTATTTGAACTTTTAATAGAAAGGAACATTAAAGATGTTCTCAAAAAAGAACACAATGGTAAAAATGATGATTAGAGCAAAAAAAAAAAAACTTTTTCTCCTCTGTGATTCTTTTTTCCCTCTAATGGGTCTTGGAGATGCTTTCCATTTTGTGTTTACTGTAATCTTTCTTCAGTGGCATTGACAAGCTGAGAAAGGTAAGTCAGGATACCTGTTCACCAAGAAGCCCAGAGAAGAAGGCCAGGTTATTCAATAGGAATGGTCAGACTCATTTTAAGAGCACCCTATACCCCAGTTGGATTGGGGTAAGCATGGGGGAGGACCCACTGGATAGCCAACATATATAATTTCACAACTCATGCTTATAACTAAATGGTGTATGAACTGTAGCTCAGTCCCATAATTGATTAGGCTGGCTTTAAAGAGAAGGTTTCATTCAGTGGTCTCAGTGCACTGCATTTCAGTGACCTGGCTTCTGCCCAGGGGTGGTCCATTGGGAATGCTCTTGCCAAAACCACCAGTGACCTTCTGCTTCATGAAGAATTCAGTCATGAGAAAGACTCATGACTGACATTCTGTAGCATCAGAGGTTCTCCTTGAAACATGCTTTTCCCTTGACTTGCATGAACCACACTCTCCTGGTTCTCCTCTACATTGTTGGTGACCCCTCAGGTCCCCTCTGCTCGTCCCTTATAGGATAACAGGCCCTACCAGCCCCTTAGCCACCTTCTCATCATACTCTTCCTCTACACAGTGTCCTCGAGGTGATCTCATCTCTTCACCTGGCTTTGCAATGATGCCTACCAGTCCTGCACCATCAGCCCAGGTCTCTCTCTTGGTATGGATCCAAATCTCTACCAGACAAGGACCCTTGAAAGGTTCTGCCTACTAAACATGTTCCAAACTGGACCTTCACCTTCTTCAGCAACCCCACCTCTTGCCCTAACAGTCCACCCAAAGATCTATGTCCCTGCTCTGCTCCCCATCTCCAGGAGGAGCCTCCTCCTGAAGCACACGGATAGCCTGGAAGTCACCCTTGTCACTCCCTCTCTTTCATTCTCTCTGTCCATCATCATCATGTCCTGTCGATTCTGCCTCCTCCATGTTTCTCAATTATGTCCTCTTCATCCCCACTGTGACCACTAAGGTCCAGGGCACCCATATGGTCTTGTTTTTTGTATTTGCCTGTAATCCTAATCATAACATTCTAGTGCCTGTCACTTAATCCTGTAGACTCAGATTAATGTTCAAACTCCTAGCCAGGAACACATGGCTTCTCTTGATCGATATTGGGTCAAGCTCTCCAACTTCATCTCCTGCTGCCCTCCTGATATATCCTATTGAATTATATCTGTCAATATTATATCATGACTAAGATAGCAGATCTGGAAGCAGAAAGATACGGGATGGAGTTTCAGCTCTGCTGTTTGCAAGTTAGTTAATTCTCATATGCCTCAGTTTATTCACCTGTAAAATAGTGATAATAACATTGAATTTTTGTGAGAATTATATGAGATTAAGTAAGCTTAGAACTCGGCATATAATAAGTGCTGAATAAATGCTAGCCATTAATATGACTGATAGGGTTCTTTTCCCATAGGAATTGTATAATATGAATGATTGATTATGGACATTGTTTTCAAACCATCTAGCATGCTACCCAATAAATATACATTGAATGAATGAATGGACTGCATACTTCTATTTGATTAATATTATTATTCTATTAGGATAGTACTTTTTCAAAATATTTAATATTCAGAGTTCTTTGATCCAACTACTGGTCTAATTAAACAGAAATAATGATAGTGAAAATAACTCCATTGGACCAACCTCCATTTACCTGGGAAAAAAGAAGTATGAGCACTAAAAAAATGTGTTCTGGAAAGGTGCTAGAACTCAGTACATGTGAGCTGAATGGACGTACGTATGAATGAGATGCTGGGAAGTCTCTGGGAAGATGAGGAAGAAGATGATAGTTGTGAGATCTCCATTTCTTCCAGTTTCCCTTGCTTTCTGCTACTGAGGGGTGGTTAAACTGTTTATCATGTGTGTGTTAGAAATGAGATCCTTCAAAGAGGGGCTCTGCTCTTGGTGTCAGGGAACCCTCCCCATAGGTCCCGTACCCCAGGCTTACCATTCGGCCGCACAGGTGGGCTCCGAACCAAAGGGCTGGTGGACAAGCTGGTTAGTACCATTGCTGCTGTCACCTTGTCCATGTCCAGTTCCTCTGAGGATTTCCTGTAAAACAGAGGGGACATTGTTACCTGTGCTCATTTCTTGTCTATTGTGGTCTATTATGGGCTATGTGCCCCACACTTACAATGTGCCCCATGCTACTACACACTTATTCCTTTAAATTAGCCCCATAAAATACAAAATTTGTCAGCTTTATCATATAGATCAGGAATTCCGCCGAGATCCAGAGGTTATGATCCAGTCAAAATCTTATAGTATGAGGAAGGGAAGGATTCCTCATCTGATAGTCACCTAACAAATACTTACTGGGAGTGTGCTCTAAGATAGACCTTGTTCTAGGCACAGCCGATGTATGGTGAACAACAGACAAGGCTGGTGGGGAGAAACACAATTACTGGGAAACAAACAAAAGGGAACAGAATAATTCGTGATAATGACAAGTGCTGTGAAGTGCATGAACAGGTTGACGTGACAGTGATGGAAGGTGGCTGCACTTAAGGTGGTCAAGAAAGGTTTCTCTGGGAGGTGACACCTAAGGTGAAGTGTGAAGGGGGGCGGTCAGTTCTGAAGAAGTCAGGAAATGCCCTTCAAACAGAAGGGACAACTGTCAAAAGGCTAGATGGTGGGATAGGGTGCTGGGTATTTGAAGAGCATCCCACTTTGGGTGAGAAGGGGACAAGGGTGCAGAGCTGGTCACGTCGGGTCCTTTGCGCATGGGAACTGTTTCAATTTTATTCTAAGTGGAATGGGAAATCACTGGAAGACTTTGAGCAGGCCTAGTGACCTAATATGATTACAAATAATTACATGAGCTGCTCTATGGAGAATGGATTTCAGGGAAGGCAGACTCAAGGCAAGGAGGCCATTTAGGAGGTAATTGTTCGGAGTCTGGACTCAAGAGGAGATAGTGGCTTGCGCTGGGGAGGGGGAGAGTGGCACCTGGCTGGTGCCCTGAGGGTCGGAGATGGGCAAAGGGGAGCAATCCAGGACGGCTGTCAGGCAGTCTGGCTTGAGCACTGACTAAAGCCATTTACTGAAACGGGAGATGGTGGAGGAGAAATGCAATTAGAGGTGTTTAAACCCCAGTGCCCTGCTTTTCCTACACTTTCCTACAGGAAGGACAGGGGGCAGCCCGGTAGTCACCATGCTGTTAAAGTGAAGAGCCATTGGGCAACATTCATTGAGATGAAGAGATTACTCTGGTTCATTAATTTTTGGCCGGTTAACCCCGCGTGAAGGTTCATAAGATAATGATCATTGTGGACCGAAGTCAGCTTGTTGAAGCTTATTTAAATAAAGAGGCAAAAATGTAGGCGGTACCTACATGTAGGAATCAGATAAATTGTACCACCTCCTGAGAGACGAACAGTTTCAAATTAGAGAAGAGTTGAAGAAGTATGACAGGGGATTAATAAACCATATTGACAAATGAATGTCATGTTGACAAATGTGGCTTTCATTCGAGGCGTGCCCTGTAATTTTTAAAGCAGTGAACTCTTAGGGATGGAAACTTTATAGCATCACTTCCCAACACATTGGGAAAAGAGATTCTTAAATTGGAGAAAAAAATCAAGTTGTTCCCAAATTTGGGGGTGCTGCTCAATTAATTTCATCATGAAGTTATAAAGATTATTATAACTTGGCTCTCCAATGTCCATGATGACACCGAATTACTAAACAAAGCTTACTCTTTCGATCCAAGGTGCCAAAAGATGAGAACCTTTCAAATTTTCTTCTATAGTTATTCTCAAAGCACCTTACCCTCTTTCTCGGCAAACTGTTCTATCTAAAGACAAATCACTTTTTTTTTAGAGAATGGCAATTAAATGCTTCTAGAAAGCAAGCTTGAGAGTACACAGTGAAATTCACTTTGCAAGAGTTTTCAAGACAACCTCATTCGCTGAGAGAAAAACCCACTTATTCATTTGGCACACAATTAAAAGATTTCACAATATCCATTATTTTTATGATCCTCATACTTGGGAGTAAAGATGATGCCAGTTTCTTACAGACACAAAGTCTCCTGAAAAAGCACCAGGGAAAGAACTTAAAGTGCCTTAAGGTAATTTTGAGTGTTTTGTTGGTTCAATCTCCCTATGTAGTCATGGTCACAGGGGGAAGGAGTAATTGGAGGCCTTGAAGGGGAGAAAGGCTTGTTCTATATCCTGCTATGTGGACCCTCGGGCTCCTCTTACCGGCTGCCCTCCCCAGAGTCCAGCTGTCAGGATCACTCCATGCCAATGGGGGGCACACATGAGCAGGCTGCTTGTCATCTCCTTCAAGACTGAATTACAGGAGAGGCTGACTTCTCTTTCTGTCAGCCTTCTCTTCCTCTTATTAACAAAAGGCTTGAGAACCAGAATAAGCAGCCATGAGCTTGGCACAGGGGAATGGCATGGCTGTAGGGAAAAGGTCCCCTTGCCCTCTGCCCTGATTCTAAAGGGACTCACTGTACAGGCACATCTTTCCCTCTCTTACATCTTGGTTTCGGGAACCTTTATTTTTCCTTCCTCAATCTGCTTTGTATCTTTTTGGATTTTTTTTTTTTCACATTTAAGGCGAACATTTTTTGATTAAGAGGTCTAAATGATAATTAACTCAAAAGCTGATTTTTGTGTGCTTTTTTTTTTTTTTTAAACATGAACATCAACAGAGAATGTGTCACTAGAGAATAACCGTGAGAGACTCTTAATTATAGGAAACGAACTGAGGGTTGTTGATGGGTGGATGGGCTAACTGGGTGATCAGTGTTAAGGAGGGCACGTGGGGGCAGTGGGTGTTATATGAAACTGATGAATTACTGAATTCTACATCTGAAACTAAAGGTTTCTATAGTAAACTAATGGTATACTATATGTTGGTTAATTGAATTTAAATTTTAAAAGAAGAGAATATGCATTTTTTTTTGTATTTCCAAAGTTTACCACTACATTTCAAAACAATTATTGAGTGTCATAAACTGGATTTCTGATGAAAAGTGAAAAAAGGAATAAACATTTGTATAATCAGAACATTTTTGTATTTGGATTACTTTTGACTGTCCCACTGGTTCTGGAGGTCACTGACAACAATAGTAACCCCAAATCAAAAGAATACATTGTTCCTGATTCAATTAACCTATATCTCTCTGGGAGTATTTTTATCTTGCTACATGAAATGTTACCAGATGATATGGTCTTGTGCTGAGTTGTGTTTTTGTTTTTATCTTTGTTTAATTTCTTTTGGTACAGTACTATCTAATTACAGATTAATTGGTGCTGCAAATTCAGATCCTTATAATTAAACATGAAGAGATGATATACAAAGTAGAATTTGTTACACTTTGAGAAAACTGCTGCAGAAGCACTCTGGTAGATTAGGAGTTGTTGGGGGGGGGTAACCCCTTTATAGGTTAAATATTCTTTCCTAATTTTAAATTAAATTTAAATCTACTGTTGAGTACCTTATCAACCACATGTTTGGAAAAGGCCGAGGCCTTTCTCAATCTTTTTTTTTTTTTTTTCCCCATTTAATTTTCCTCCCAGACTTAGTTGAGTATTATGGGACTTAATAATATTTAGAACTATTTTTAAATAATAGTAATATTTTTTGTCATTCTATATGTGATTTGTCCCCCAGGTTGACCTGGCTTGGATGGATGAGTAGGATTTCAAGGTGAGAGATTCACATTTCAGGCAAGTCTTTGTCTTGCAATATGCTTAGGAGTCCTTATTTGAAGGTTGTAGTAGGTGACGAGAGAGGACGGAGGCTGGGCCAGTTCCTCATGTGCCAGGTTAAGTGGTTTATCATGTTCTTTTAAATAGAGAGAAGCCATTGACAATTCATGAACCTGGGAAAGGACGGATAATCAATCTATCTCTAGTTTAGAAATGGATCAAAATTGAAAATGTATGGAAGGGGAAGAAACTGAAGGTAGGCTATTTAGCTATTTTTAGTTAGGTCTTAACTCAAACCAAAAGTGTTAGACGAAGAAGTAACAACTATTCCTCTGTGAAAAGAGTCTTTAGTCTATGAGTACAGAACTCCCTTGATATCTGCTAAGGATGTGTCCTGGAGTTTTCTGAGAGAGGGGATAAAGGTAATGGGTAAGAGTGCAGGCTCTGGAATTAGTTAGACCATGTGGCTTCCAGTCTACTCTCTGCCATTACTAGCTGTGTGACTTTGGATGAATCACTTGACATCTCTGATTCTTGTTTATCTGTAAAAGGGGGATAAAAACAGATCTGTTGAGAAGATTACATGAGTAAACATGCAGGGCACCAGCACACAGCCTCACCCGTTGTCAGATACCCATAGATGTTGGTTAGCTATTATTAACCTTCGCATTCATGAACACACCCATAGCATACAACTCCCATGAAAGAGGACAGTATCAGATTGCTTCACTTGGTCTTCTTAATAGGCACCAGCACTAGCAGCTGTTGCTTTCTTTTGGGGTGGTGGTGGTGGTGGTGGTATTTTTCATAAAGAACAGAACTGTTTGAAGTTCTCAGGAATTTCTCCCAGGAGGTGGCAACTGGCACATGCAGGAGCAGCTGCTGGGTCCCTTGCAAGAGCTTCACATTGATGCCTTGGCAACCAGACAGCTCATGACGTCATGGCCTGCGAGGTCTGTTCATGAATAGCCAAAGTCTGGAAGGCGGTTTGGAGTTTATGTTTAAGAGTTTCTGCTTTCCATGCTCACTCTGGGAGTGCTAGCTATGCTCTAGGGGCTCTTCTAGAAACTGGAAATACAGCAAAGGCAAATCAGGCAGAGTTTTGCCTTCTTGAGCTCTAGTCCACTGAAAAACCGGTCCTTGATCAAACAGACAACAAATAAACATGAATCTACAGAGGTGGCAGATGCCAGGAAGGAGTGGTGTGGATTTGCTGAGAACCTACTAAAGTCCTGCCAGCTCACGGGGGACCTTCCAGGGACTGGCCCTGAGCACAGGTGCTAAATGAGCCTTGGGCTGGGCTGTGCCAAGTATGGGCAGGGCTGTCTTCCCAAGGGACGGAGAAGCTGAGCACAGCGTGTTGTGCCCTGGGAGAGGGGACAGCCCAGGGAGGGTCTTTGAAGTCCTGTACAGGTTTTAATCCTTATCTTAAAGGCCCTGGGAATCACCGGAGTGTTTCAGGCAGAGTCGGGTGGGAGAGGTTGTGGAGCTTGAGGTGATGTTATAGATTTGTTTTCCTAAAAGCTCACCCTGGCTGCTGTGTGGAAAATGAGTTTCTTAGTTTGACAACCAGTCTTTTATCTGAGGAACTGATTGCCTGGTGACTGTGGCAGCAGGTTGTGGAATGACATCATCTGTGACACGGGGAGGCGATCAGATGTGTGTGTGCGGGATCAGCAGACATGGCCCCGGGGCCGTGGGTTGTAGGCTGGCCTGGCCCTGGGCGCTTGACTGTGGCCTTGCTTACAAGGCAAGAAGGCTTTTTTCCTTTTTTGAGCCACTTCATGCCTGAGTGCCATCTCTTTGCAGGGTGCACACAAACCCGGTCTCCCCTGGCTAACCCACCAGCTAACAGAGAAATGTTTTACACCCTGGAGAGCCATCAAAGACATTTATCTGCAATTAAAGTACGGTAGTAACAAATGGAAATAAAAATGTATAATACATTCTTTAGATTAGCACTAATCCAGTTCCTTAGCAACTACTGAAATCTGCTGTATAGACCACGTTCAGTTACTTTAAAAACTTGTGATAATCCTCAAACAAGGAATAAAGGCTGAGAATAAAATCTCTTCTATGGGAAAGGCCACAGTAACTGACCCCCCATCTTGGAATTCTGGGAAAGCTTTTCCTGAAAGTTTGGAAAACTGGAATCAGTTAACCTTTCTTTTCTTTCTTTTTTTTTTTTTTAATATTTTATTTATTTATTTGACAGAGACACACAGTGAGAAAGGGAACACAAGCAGGGGGAGTAGGAGAGGGAGAAGCAGGCTTCCCGCTGAGCAGGGAGCCCGATGCGGGGCTCGATCCCAGGACCCTGGGATCATGACCTGAGCCGAAGGCAGACACTTAACGACTGAGTCACCCAGGTGCCCCCAGAGTCAGTTAACTTCTAAATGTGATTAAGCGTGAAGCTTTGTTTCCTCTGTAATGGTACGCTGGAGCAAAAGTGGTCAGTGTGAACTCCTCCAATTTCATCTTAGCTGTTGTTTCTTTTACTCTACAGGGAAGAGTAAGGAAGCTGCCTGTTGCTATGAAGTATCTGGTGGCCTTGATCAACAAGATGGGGAAATTAGTGCAAACACATCCTAGTACATAGGCCATAAGTGTTTCTGAAGCAGCCTGTGGTGAAGGATCATTTGAAAGAAATCTCTGATCTGTCATGGATTGACACTTCTGGAAAACACAAGGAAATCAGGCCCATGGAGACTGTGGCTCTGTCATACTGCAATGCAAACCCGTGAGTTTCTCCTCAATTTCTGCACCCAGCTGGTAACAGAGTTTGCAGACTGTCACTGGCCCACGCTGACAAGCATGGAATCTCACGATTGCTTTGATGTCCAATGCATTTTTCCCAAAACGATGATATTCAGTCCTGTTTCTCTCTTTCTACCCCCTGCTGCTCTCTCTCCTTAGATCCTCCCACAGTGACTTTGCTCCTGGCCTTTATCTGCTCACTGGACTTCATATTCCATTATGAACAGCCACTCACATACCTTCCCCATTTTACTGTACCTGGGTTTTCCATTAGGATCAGTCCTCCTTCCCACCTAAGTTACTTACCCTATTACCCTCACTGTTGGCCTTTGACCTGCCTCCCCTAAAGCATTTCTCCACTTGCATGCAGAAACCCGGGTGCCTGGTGGCTCAGCTGCTCTCTCTCTCTCTTCCTGTCTGAGCATCAACCAGACCTTCTATCAGTTCCTCTCTCCTTTAAAAGTCACCAAATATTTTGGCACAGAAGTTGTAGCCATTACTGGGGTGCAGTTGGTTAAACATCTGACTCTTGATCTTAGCTCAGGTCTTGATCTCAGGGTTGTGAGTTCAAGCCCCGAGTTGGGCTCCACACTACAAGTGGAGCCTCCTTAACAGGCAAAAAAAACGGATAGGGTTTTGTTTATTGCATCTGGAATTATAATCCTAGGGGAGGTGGTGAAAGCATCCCATATCCTAACTTTGTAGTTTCTGTTCCCTTCATCTCAACAACATTCAGCAGACTCCTGACCTTGACAGGAAGGATGCCACAGTCGAATGGACTGGGGTTTAAACCCAGCAACTGCATTTATTAGAGGAGTGATTTTAGATACATCATGTAGCTTTGTATAGCTTCCTATTCTTCGTTTATAAAATGGGAACAATAATAACACCAGCCTCCTGGGGTTTTGGGAGAATTAAATTGTATATGTAAAATATCGTACATTCACTAAACATTCAATTAATAGTAATGGTTTTCATTATCTCTTACCTGAACTCTTGTTTCAGTGAACCGTTCTTCAATTAAAACCCCAAGTTTAAGAGTGCTTGGGTGGCTCAGTCAGTGAAGTGTCTACCTTTGCCTGGGGTCATGATCCTGGGGTCCTGGGATTGAGCCCCACCTTGGGATCCTTGCTCAGTGGGGAACCTGCTTCTCCCTCTCTCTCTGCCTGCTGCTCCCCTGTTTTTGTGCTATTTCTCTCTGTCAAAAAATAAATAAAATTGTTTAAAAAAACCCTAATTTGATCTACTGAAGTATTTATAGGTTAAATAACATGAAAAGTAGGATTTGCTTTAATATCCTACAGCCTCCCACTCACCCACCCCCTAAAATGTGAGTTGGAGGATGAGTAGATGAAATCAAATGGGTAAAATGCTGACAACTGTAGGAACAAGGGGACGGACCCTGAGGGCTTCATTCGACCATTCTCATACTTCTGTGCTTATAGTCCAAATAAAAACGAGAACACAAATCTGATATTGGCCCTAACATGCTACTGCTCTCCCCCAACCTCGCGCTCCTCCTTTCTGTCTAGCTCACACCGTCTCCCCCCGCCAGCTCTTCCATCCCCTAGGAACAGCCAGTCTTTGGCTTCCTCCATTCTTGCCAGGTGCCCAGCTCGCTGCTGCCTCCTTCTTCCCTCCAGTGTGGGTTCCCCGGTTGACCGCCTGGCCACATCTCTCCCCAGCAACCTTGAACCCCTGGCCTTTCTAGCCTCTTGCTTCACGGGCCTGGAACCAGCGAACCCTGGCTGGATTCTCCCTGGCTGTTCTTTCCTCTTCTGCCCGGGGGACAGCCGAGGGCGGATGGAGGACACCAGACTTTGAGGACTGGAGCCTCGCCCAGACTCTACTTGAGCTTCCCTCCATCAGACCATCAGATCCTTCATCTGTCTTTAACCAGCACGTACTCCCATCAGCACTCGTGATTTTGTGTCTTCATCTCTCTCTCTCCAAACTTCAACTCTTACACACCCAGAGAGCAGATACTTTTAACCTCCTACATTACAGAGAACATTTAGGCCACCCGGCAGGACCTTATTACTTCCTTTCTTCAGTCTCCCTGGAAGGTGGATGTGTTCCTGGTGGAAGCCACGCCCCCACATGTGCTACCTGCTCCCGCATCCGAGACCTTGCTCCTGTTCACCCTGGGCTTTTCTCTGGGTCCACTCACACGCTCAGGTGTTCCTCCACCTGCACGTAGGGACACAGAGCAGTGGAAAAGGAATGAGGACGGTGGTTAGTGGACCTAAGAGAGGCGAGAAACTCAAGGAGGGGCAAGTTAACAGCCTGAGAGGTGGGAGATGGACCAACCCCATTCAGGAGCCCCCTGGAACTAGCAACAGGAAAGTAGGCAGAAACTTGAGCAGGAGCAAAAGCAGGATGGCTGTGGTTTGAGGAGTGAATGGATACCAGGAGGTGAGGAAGTGTTATTGTGCAGCCATGAGGGGAAGAAGAATGTGGTTGTTTGAGGGAGTTAAGAGAGCTCAGGTTTGTCTGATCCTGCTTTGGAAGAATGAACTCTAACCCATCTCCGTGCTGATAGGGAAGAGCCAGCAGTGTTGGAGAACTCATAGATGCAGAGAGAAGGGATTATGAATGGACAAGGCTGCCATAGAGGGGGGTCCTGGGCTCAGGTGAAATTAGCTTTAGAACAAAGAAGGAGGAATTGTCCTTTAGAACTGGAGCACAGGGAACTCACAGACATGGCTGCATGGTAGGTGTGGGGCTCCGGGAATTGATGAGTTTCTTCTTGGAGGTCTCTGCTCTAATTCCTTCCTCAGAAGGAAACAGGTTTCCCTCTGAGGAGTGGGAGAGGCACGAAGGTTTCAGAGAAAACTGGCGGGTCCCAGGAAGTCTGTCAGGCAGCAAAGCCAACTCTGTTGAGGTTGGAGGCTTTGGTTCTGTCATGCTGACCCCACGGGGTTCTGAGAGCCATGCTCTGAGCCTGGAACAGGAGTGAGAGGACAGGCTTCTGGACAGATACCTGGCTGGGGTTTTCTAGGAGGTGGGGCTTCAATGAGTAAGAGCACAGGAAAGTGGAAGGCTGTGATAAAATCGTGTTTGGGGAGATAGCCTGGGATCCTGGCTGGATTAGGAGTGAGTGGAGGCTGGAGGGGACTGAATTATGGGGGAGCAAATGGAGAGGAACCAGAGATCCTAATGAGCTAAAAATAAGGGGGGTGTAGTGTAGGCAAAAGAGTGAGTTGGAGGAACAGGAGGTTACGAGTGGGAGAGGGGTGCTGGAGACGGAGGGGTCATACAGAGAGGAATTCTGGGAGATGTCAAGGTCCAGGGTGTGGCTGTAGGGGTGGGGTGGAAGTCATGGGGCCATGGAGAAATTCATTCCTGGGAGGTTCCCCACAGCCTTCGGGATGCAACTCAGTGCTGGCACAGGAAACACTTGGCTCTCTCTGGGGTGGTTCTCTCGACCTCTTCCTCCACCTCGTCACAGGTGCTCGCAGGGCAGCTCCCTGCTCATGGCAATTCTCCATAATTCTCTCCTCTCCATAACTTTGCACAAGCAATGCCCTCTGCTGGGAACAAGTTCCCTCCTCTTTCCACTGGGCCTATTCCACTCCCCTCCTGGGACCCTGTTTGCACCTGCCAGGAGGGGCCAGGTGCCTCCGCGCCTGCACTGTAGCACCTGGGCTGCTCGTGCTCTCTCCGCCTCCCACTTTCCAGATCAGGATGTGGTCTGGCATCTATTTCTAACATCTCATATGAAACCTTGCCTAATGTACAGTCTTAATAAAGGTTTTTTCTTTTTGACAAATTGACAGTAAGTAATGGTGGTTCACAGCGGCTGAGGGATGACAGGTAGGAGTATAGAAATTTCTGTAGTTGTTGTCTGTTCATCATCTCTCTCTCTCATCTTATTAGATCTGGTAATTTATTCAGTTCCTCTGGTGGAAAACAATTCCTCAAAAATGCAGCTATTAAATCATTTATATAAATTTTTTTTTTACTGGGCCTAAAAGATGCTGGCCTATCTCTGCAAAATTGATTTTGCTCCCGTGTCTGCGATAATTCTTCTACATTCACACAGGCTCACAGACCTATCCGTGAACTCTAGAATGGCAGCAATAACATTATTAAATAATAAGTTCCAAATCCCCTGAAAACAATTCTGTGTGATTAGCCGGACTTCTTGATGTGAGCAGGCTGCAAAGTGTAGCGTGGGGAAGCTTCGTGAATATCCCTCCATGGCCTTTGTGCTTTGTAGGCTTGGCGCTTTGATTGCAGCTGACCCGTTCTCTTGGGAGTCCCCGGCCCAGTCTTACAACCACGTTTTCTCTCTGAACACAAAGCGTCCTGTGCACGTGGGGTGCCCTTCAGGGCTTGTCATGTAGGCGCCGGGGGATGGGAGACCGGAAGGAACACATCAAGTTCCCTTCCTGACCGTCTCCATGTCTCTCTGCGGGTGGATGTCCTGCGTGGGTCTGTGTGCGAGTGTCTCTCGGTGTGTCCGCATCTGTGTGCATACATGTGTGAGGATATGTGTCTGTGTCTTGTGTGTATCTGTGTGTTGGGTGTGTGAATGCCCCCATGTGCATCTATGTACCTGTGTGTGTCTGTGTCCTGTGTAGATCTGGGTGTGCTTCTCTGTGTGTCTAGATCCGTGGGAACGTCTCCGCATGTACCCCGTGTTCTGTGCACTGGTGAGGTTTGTGTGTGGTGGAGATGAAAGGAGGTGGATGTGGTTGTGCCCTCAGGCCCTGTGTCCCACTCCCGGGTTCCCAGTCCTTTGGGATGGCAACATCCTTGCTAACTTCTTCCTGCTGCACTGGACATCTACTGCTACTCAGCAACAGCCAAAGTAGAGTTGTCAGACTCTCTGGGAAGAGTGTGTGGATGTTTCCGGAAGCATTTGGCTGCCGTCCAGTCAGCCTGGAGTCCTGGGGAGCACCTCACCAGGAAGGGCCTCCATGTGAGCAGGGCCCCCATGTGAGTGGAGGTGACGGGGCTCAGGCTACTGGGAAGAAGGTGCACCGGGCCATTCAGGCAGTCTGCAGGTGAACAGTCCATTTGATAAGCATCACAGCTGTCCTCAAGAAGAAAACTGTAATCAAAATCACATCTCTCCAGAGAAAGGAGAACCCTCCTACACTGTTGGTAGGAATACAAGCTGGTGCAGCCACTCTGGAAGATGGTATGGAGGGTCTTCAAGAAATTTAAAACAAACAAACAAACAAAAAGGGCTATTCTATGACCCAGCATTTGCACTACTAGGTATTTACTCCAAAGATACAAATGTAGTGATCCAAGGGGGCATGTGCACCCCAACATTCACAGCAGAAATGTCCACAATAGCTGAACTATGGAAAGAGCGTAGATATTCATAAACAGAAAGGGATAAAGAAGGTGCAGTTCATCTATACGATGGAGTATAACTCAGTCATCAAGAAAGGATGAACACGGGGTGCCTGGGTGGTTCAGTGGGCTAAGCCTCTGTCTTCAGCTCAGGTCATGATCTCAGGGTCCTGGGATCGAGCCCCGCATCGGACTCTCTTCTCATCAGGGAGCCTGCTTCCCCCTCTCTCTCTGCTTGCCTCTCTGCTTACTTGTGATCTCTGTCTCTGCCAAATGAATAAATAAAATCTTAAAAAAAAAAAAAGAAACGATGAACACTTACTATTTGCATTAACATGGATGGAACTGGAGGGGCTTATGCTGAGTGAAATAAGTCAGTCAGAGAAAGACAATTATCATATGGTTTTACTCAGATGTGGAACATAAGGAATAACATGGAGGACCACAGGGGAAGGGGGGAACTGAATAGGAAGAAATCAGAGAGGAAGACAAACCATGAGAGACTCTAAACTCTAGGAAATAAACTGAGGGTTGCTGGAGGGGAGGTGGGGGGCATGGGGTAATGGGTGGTGGGCATTAAGGAGGCACATGATGTGATGAGCACTGGGGGCAATATGCAACTGATAATCTATGGAACACTACATCTGAAACTAATGATGTACTGTAAGTTAGCTAATTGAATTTAAATTAAAAAAAAAAAAAAACCTGCTTTTCTCCCTCTTAAAATTCTATCTAAGTTGGGTCATTCCAGACTTATCAGGAGGGTTAATTACATTATTGCTTGGCGGCCTTCAATCCTTTTAGGTCTCAGTAATGTAAAGAACTCCCAGCTACCCTTGATGGGGGTCGTAGTTATTTCATGAGGACAGTTGGGAGAAGACAAATCCAGGGTCTTCTGGTTTGCTAACTAAAGAAAAATAAGATCATTTTTTCCTAGATCAAAAAAATAATAAGATGAAAAATACTGTATTTCTAATTTCTGCTGCTTCTCTTACCTGAAATAGTAACATTATTATGTTGGCAACAGATCTAAATGTGGGCTAGAAGGGATGGTTGTAGCCATTTTACGTTCTTGCTTTTTTCAAAAAGAGAGGACTAACAGGTTCCCTGGGATTGACAGAGAAAGCGCTCCTTTTTCTTTCTTTCTTTCTTTTTTAAAGATTTTATTTATTTTTGTGTATGAGAGAGAGAGGGAATGAGCAGGGGGTAGGGTCAGAGGGAGAGGGAAAAGCAGAATACCTGTCAAGCAGAGAGCCCCACATGGGGTTTGATCCCAGGACCCAGGGATCATGACCTGAGCCTAAGGCAGACACTTAACTGACTGAACCACCCAGGAGCCCTGGGAAAGCTCTCCTTCTGATAAAGCAGTTTCAGAGTCATCACTGCCTATATGTTGCAAAGGCACTGGGGTACAAGTTCTGAGGGAAACATCCCTGTCCCCCACCTCAAAGCAGCCAGTCAAGCTGGCGGAAGAGAACTGTCAGACGTGGTGAAGTGGGCTCATTTGCTCTCATGCTCTAGGTTGAAGGTGAATTTGGACTTTTAATTATATTTTTAAACTTTGCTTTATTTCATGTTTAACATGTCTGGGACCCACTTGCAGATTTTGGCGACCTCTGGCTACACCACGGGAGGGCTGATGCTTCCACTGTCATGCTATGAAGGGGGGAACAAACTGGTAAGTGATATGGGGGAATTAATCCCTTGTAAGCTGCCTGAGTTCCAGATTTGTCTTAAAAAAGAGAAAAAAAATTATAATCTTTTTTTCAAAAACTGCATCTTCTTTCTAGAAATAGCTAATATTTACTGAGCATTCCCAATGCCAGACACTTGATGTATACTATTTTAGATTGCCACCATGGGTTGGTATTATTTCCCTATTTTACAAATACAGAGACTGGTGACTTCCTAAGAGCACTCGGCCAGTCAGCCAGGCCTGCCTGCCTTATTCCAGTGGCCCAATAGGGTCTTCATGCCACACACTAATGTTGTTTTCGTGATCATTTCCATAATCTTGTTTTAAATTTGAGGTGTACATGTCATCTTCTATAACTGAAACATATTTGTAAACTAAATGGAATTCATTTTAGATTATTCCATTTTTTCTGTATTACATCTGAAGTTATCTGGGGCACCTGGGTGGCTCAGTAGGTCAAGGGGCTGACCCTTGATTTCAGCTCAGGTAATAATCTCAGGGTCCTGAGACTGAACCTGGCCATGGGCTCTGTACTCAGCATGGAGTCTACTTGAGATTTTCCTTCTGCTCGGTATCTCCCCTTGTGCATGTGCTCCCCTTACCCAGATAAGTAAGTCTTTAAAAAAAAAAAATAAAATGATCTTATAATAAAAAAGTCTTCTTTTATATATGTGAGTGATTCTAAATTAATGAGAACATAGCATATAAAAGATCAAGCCACAAAAAAGTAGATTAAATTATGGGTTTATTACTCCTATTAAAAAAGAGTGTTTTGCTTTCAAAAGGACTCTCTATGGATTTTCTTTAATGGGGTTCTTATAATGTGCTTAAAATGCTCTGAATGATTAAATTTCAATTCAACTCACATACCTAAATCCTGACCCCTCCACAAATACCTCTTTCATACTGTTAGGTGGAACTGTATGAATTTGTTGATATGCACTACTTTTTAAGTGGCAGTTTCAATCTGATATTTGCTCTTTTTTTTTTTTTTTTAAGATTTTATTTATTTACCTGACAGACAGAGATCACAAGCAGGCAGAGAGGCAGGCAGAGCGAGAGGAAAAAGCAGGCTCCCTGCGGAGCAGAGAGCCCGATGTGGGGTTCAATCCCAGGACCCTGGGATCATGACCTGAGCTGAAGGCAGAGGCCTTAACCCACTGAGCCACCCAGGTGCCCCCTGATATTTGCTCTTATTTAAACATTTATCTTTCGTTTCACAGGCTAGAAGCGAGCCAATTTATCCTCATTTTAAATTGATTGTTTCAGATCAATGAGCTAGACAATAGTTCTCCTTCCTAAGGTGTGTACTGTAGGTAATTTTATTTCTGGAGCTGACTTTTGTTGAGGATAATCTATTATTATAGTTCAAGCAAGCTTCAATTCAATAATATCTACTGTTTGCAAAGTATTGCTTCAGGCAGACTCCCTTGTCCCATACTTGTCAATGTTCTACAGAAGGCACTTGGAATGTCCAGGTTCTGGGAAACAAATGAAAGCATCTCTGTTGCCCTCTGGAGAATTCTCATACACGCACGTTGCTGGCTGTTTCCTGTGTTCTTTCATTTATTTTTTTAACCGTGTTACCAATATATGTTTCAGTCAATCCATACAACTATTATTGGGTGACCGATCAATTCAGACTGTCCCTGGAAAATGGTAATTCTAGCACTCTTAAATTTGTTCATAACAGTAAGATCAAAGCACTATGAAATCAAACCTGTTTGTGGAACACCCACAGGCTGAACAATCGCACATTTAGCTATGTCTGCTCTGTGCGCAAGGAACATGACTTCCCCAAAGGAATAACCAGGAGAAACTGATAGAGTGAGGAACACAATGCAAAGGTTACTGCTGGGCATAAGAGCAGATCAGTAACGTGGCCGGCTGGCTGCTGGCCAGGGCATATCCAGTTTCCTGTAATAAGAGGTGGATGAATACAGGTTAGTAACGCCAAACAGGGCTTAGGCTGAAGCCAAGTGAGGGCCACAGTCTGGGGAAAGCATCACAGCTACTATTTCACATTTCTTCTGAAAACAATATAAATGGCTTATAAGCTTAGGATGCTGGAGTTAATATTTAATGTAAAAAAGCATCACTAGAAACACGTGTACAGCTATCAGGTATAAATAATAATTTCCACCGCTGCTGGTAATTTCTCACTCATTTAGGCTGTCGTATTTGTGGAGTAGCAGTTTATAGGTACACTTACTGTAACGGTGTTGATTAAACCATGGCGGAATTACCAATTCAATAAATCTTCAATTCTGTGCTCTAATGAAGTTCTAAATATTTCCAGTGCAAATAGGCCTCTATTAGTCAACAGCTCAATGCTACCTATCAGTCTTCTTTTCCTTATTGGAGGGGCGGGAATCATCGGGAAGGGTTATAAATTTGCCTTTCTGCATTCTTGAACCCATGAACTTCGAATAAGGAATGAACAAGCATAGAGACTACAGAATCTGGATTTATATGAAATTTGATGAGAAAACGGTCCAATTAAAAATGGTGATAAAAATATGGGGAAGAAAGCCTTTTCGGTGTGACATGGCTTTAGCTCCATTAACATTTGTTTTCTTATTTGATGTGTTATTTCTACAAAGGTTCATCCAGCACGGACAGAAATAAGCACCTACTTTCATTCTGTTGGCATACAAGCTTCTAGAAATTCAGAGAGGGGTCAGTAATAGCGGTTCTGTCCGTTTGAGTCTGCTCAGGAGCAGTCACCAAGACAGGATGAGTTCTGTGAGCCGCTTACTAGGGAAGAAGCCTGGGGTGGATAGGGTGGGCGGGGTGCAAGGAGGTCTGTAGGCCCCCAGGCAGGTCTAACACCTGTGAGAAAGAAGCCAGGAAAAGGAAGATGGGTGGGAAGTACTTCAGAGAGGTTCTACCGGAAGTCTCAACGCGAGCTGATGAGGTGTCTGGGTAACGGTGCCCTGCTTGAAGCATCCCTTGTCGGGCGGAATGGCCAGGCTCTAGCAGCTCTCCTGTGCTAGGTCCTGGGAGAGAAAAAGCCCAGAGGAAGCGTGTTTTTGGTGGCTACAGGGCGTCCAAAGGAGTGGCAGCAGTAGGCTCCCCACAGCAACAGCTTCTCTTGAAGGATCTGCCCCGTCCACTTCCGTGCCCTCCCACATGGGCGGGTTCTTTATGGTGATTTTGTGATTTGACACAAGGATCTTGTTTCTTTCAAAGCTCACCTGCCCCTGCCCCCACCACCCCACGGGACACCTTTACCAGCTCCTCTGAGAGACATTCCTTCAGGGCCTGCTGTCTGGCGTGGATTTTCCCTGACCTGGCATGGGTTATGCCTGTCGTCATGGTCCAGAGAAATAGGACGGTCAAGTTCAATAAAACATCTGAAAGGATTTCTTGTCACCAGAACTGTTCAAGGTATTTGCCACAGAGTTGCCTGTATTATAACTCATTTGGATTACAATCCCCCTGGATCAAACCCAGGGTATAATCTATCTCCTTAAATAAATTATAATAGCTAACCTTTCTGCAGGCTCTACTCCATGCCAGCCAGTACTCCAGCCTTTACTTTCATGAACTCAGTGAATCCTCGTAAGAAGTCTATGAGGCCAGTACTATTACCATCACCATCTTGGGGGCTGGGGAGACCTGAGACACAGACAGCCGAAGCAAAGTGAGCGGTGGAGCCTGGATTCCCATCCAGGCAGCTGAACACCACGGTGTGAGTTTCTTACGGATGGAATGAGTCCTCCCAAAATGTGTTTGTTGGATTTCTAAACCCAATGCAATGGCATTAGGAGGAACAGCTTTAGATGAGGTCATGAAAGTGGAACCTCTATGATGAGAGCCGTGTCCTTAGAAGAAGGGAAGGAAAAGAGGCAGCCTTGTAAGTAGAAGAGGAAGAGCAGGAAGGGAGCCCTCTGCAAGCCAAGAAGAGCACCCTCGCCAACAACCGAATTGATTGGTGTCTTGATTTTGGATTTCCCAGCCTCCAGAACTGTGAGAAGGAAACGTCTGTTGTAAAGCCACTCAGTCTATGGTATTTTTAAAGCAGTCTGAGCTGATTAAGACAGTGTTTTTGCCCAGAATGATGGCAAAGAGGTGGCTATGAGTGCAGCTCACTACAGGCTAGAGACTGGTGACGCGGTCATCGCACAAGCGAGGCCAGCCAACGTGGCAGCAGGGAGGCAAGGGCTTGTGAGCCCAGGGTGGACTGCAGCCCTGGAAGGCAGACACACAGGATCCTGGACCTTGCCTAACACAGCTCTTCCTGGTGTCACCTAGTGGAGTTTCCTAGCACATTTCTAGCCACAAGCGGAACTGCTTGGGGAGCTGTGCATGGTTTAGCCTGCAAATGACAGACATCAGAGATTATAAGGAAGCGGTGGCCAGGAAGACAGGAACTGACAGTGGTCCTGATGACAGTGGTGGGTCTGATAGCAGCAACGGAGGCAACGGGCGTGAGTAGTGGCAAATAGCACCAGTCTCATGGACACTGGGACTAACGAGGCTTGGGTCCTGTACAGGGATGGAGAAACCCATTCATTATAAATGGCAGGTCAGGAGTAAAATCTGGAAAAGATTTTATCTTTTATCAGGAAAGAATAAATGTACATCTACATGGATTTTGTATATCATTTCGGCAGGTTGGTAGATGCCTTGAAATTGATCCATAGTCTTCACTATGTTACAAACTCACTGTATTAAGGAAACTTAAGACCTGTGGGACTTAAAATACACAATCTGTCTTTACAGGTCCTGTGTAATTGTTTTATAAGGAGGGCTCCCAGGGGATCATGGAAACCACCAACTGTTGAGGCATGGATTTTTTTTTTTTTCCCTTTTATGCTGGTGAAATTAAAAGAGTGGGGCCACAGAACGCTAAACCCATGACATGACTTCTGCAAAAGCCAATTATGCCTGATTCATCGATTGTTATTCTTGGAGGAGATAAATATGCATATGGCTAAGGAGGAAGCTGTGCATAGAATGGCTCACCGCCCTTCCTCTCCACCAATGTTTAGCTCCAGCACCTAGAAGGTTAGACCAGGCATGCCTCCCAAACCAAGTCAGACTGTGTGGCAGGACATATATGGAAGGTGATCCTACCATCTTGAAAAACACCTTTTGTAAGGTTCCACCTTATGCATGATTTGTTTAAAATGGAGTTATCATGAAACTGCAGGAGTCTTGTCATGAATAAAGAGCCAGTTTAGAGACAGGAAAAAAAAAAAGGTAGAAATGAACAGGTACTTCTCTGAAGGGAGTCATGTCAACAACGGAGTTCCCATAAAACTGTCACTTCGGACCAGTTTATGAAGGATCTGGACAAGGGTGCAGAACTACTTCTTTGGGACGCCTGGGTGGCTCAGTTGGTTAAGCAGCTGCCTTTGGCTCAGGTCATGATCCCGGCATCATGGGATCGAGTCCCGCGTCGGGCTCCTTGCTTGGCGGGGAGCCTGCTGCTCCCTCTGCCTCTGCCTGTCATTCTGTCTGCCTGTGCTCGCTCTCTCCCCCTTTCTCTCTCTGAAAAATAAATAAAATCTTTAAAAAAAAAAAAAAAAAAAAAAAAAAAAAAAAAAAAAAAAAAAAAAAAAAAAAAACTACTTCTGGGACAGTGGCTGCTCCGGATTTCTAGTTGATAAGGATGGATATACTTTAAAGAGTATATTAAATAGACAAAAACATTGGTGCATTTTAATGCGAGCAGGTGCAAGATAAGAAGTAGATCAAGAGAAAAAATATCACAGACTTCCGGGCACATGAGATCTGAGTGATCAGTTCCAACCCAGAAGAGTCCCCTGGGATTAAAAGATAGACTCCACTAACAGAAAAACTATCTCGGGGTCAGGTAGTCCAACCTGTCATCCGAAGCCACTGTTGTCTTTCATTGCATCCTTAGCCCATGAACACTGAGCCTTTGCTTTCATGGCGAGGAACGCATTATCCCTGAAGGGAGCTCCTTCTTTTTCAGACTGTTCAATGTTTAGATAGCTGTCCTCTGTGTGGAGACACCCCCAGCCTTTTCCTTAGGTACCTCAGTGTTCCAGGAAGACAGAGGGCAAGTCTCACTCCTCTTCCACACAAATGTCACTCAAATTTGAAGGACTAAGCTGCTCCCTGTAAATCTTTTTCTTTTTAAATCAAGTTAAACACTCCACATGTCTTCTATATTTTGTCTGGAACCATCTAAATGCCCCCAATTACCCCAACTGCTTTTCTATTGGTGAGCTAAGCGCTTAGTTGCTTCTGTCCCATGCCCAGGACTGAATTTAATACTTCAGGTATGATGTGATCAGTGCTCTGTGAAAGGGGGACCTGGTTCTGGGGGAACTTTTTTTTTTCTTTTTTGGTAACAGCTTTATTTAGGTATAATTTATATACCATAAAATTTATGCTTTTTAAGTGTATGACTCAATGATTTTTAGTATATCTACAGAGTTGTACAACCATTACCATTACAACTTCTAGAGAGAAATTCTGTACCCATTAGCAGTTACTACTTACTCCCCAGCTTCTGTCAACTACTGACCTGTGTTCTAGCTCTATGGATTTGCCAATTCTGGACATTTCATAGAAATGGGCTGACACAATATGTGACCTTTAGGACTGGTTTCTTTCACTCAGCGTAATGTTTTCAAGGTTCATTACTGTTGTAGCACGTATCAGAACTTCATTTCTCCTTATTGATGAATACTATCCCACAGTATGGATACATTACATTTTCTTGTTTATCAGCTGATGGACATTTGGGTTGTTTCCACTTTCTTTGGCTATTGTGAATGTTTTTATGAATATCCATATACAAGTTTTTATGCGGTCATGTATTTTCATTTCACATGGATATATACTTAGGAGGGGAATTGCTGGGTCATACAGAAACTCCATGTTTAACCTTTTGAGGAACTGAAAACTGTTTCCCACAAAGCCTGCACCATTTTATAATTCTACCAGTTCTACTGAAGTTTCTAGTTCTTCCACATCTACTCCAACACTTACTATTTTGATAATATCCCTCCTGTTGATAATAGTCATGATTGTGTGAATCATTTTTATTTACATTGTCCTAAAGACTATATTGATGTTGAGCATCTTTATGTGTTTATGTCCCAAAGAATCTTCTTCTTTGGAAAAGTGTCTATTTAAGTCCTTTGTCCTTTTTAATTGAGTTTTTAAAAAAATTATTGTGTATAAGCGTTTTACAGATTCTGGATACTGAACCCTTATCAGATATAGGATTTATAAACATTTCTCCCATTCTGTGGGCTCTCTTCCCTTTCTTGATAGTGCCCTTTGCAGCACTAAAATCTTTAACTTTGATGAAGCCCAATTTATCTATTTTTAAAATTTTGTCGCTTGTGCTTCTGGTGTCAGTTAAGAAATTGTTATTTAATCAAAGGTCATGAACTTTACACTTTTGTTTTCTTCTAAGAGTTTTTTTTTCATAGTTTCACCTCTTCCATTTAGGTCTTTGATCAACTCTGAGTCAATTTTTTTATGATTGAGGTAGGGTTCTGAATTCATTTTCATGCATTTGAATATCCAATTGCCAGAGCACCATGTGCTGAAAAGACAGTTCTTGGATTATTTTGACTTCCTTTGTTGAAAATCAATTGACTATAATGGGGACTCCCTCCTACTAATTATACTGGACATTTGCTTTTCATAATGTTGACTCATACTGAGTTTATGGTCAACTAAACCCTCTAGGTGTTTCACAGGTGTTGCTATTAAGCCAGTTCTCCCCAGTCCTGCCCCTCTGCAGATGGTAATTGTGAACCAGATGACAGACTATATCTTATTGCTCTTAAATGTCACCTTTTCAGTTCAGTCGGCCATTCCACTAAATTGAGGGTTTTAGAAGGTAGAGTCTGACATCCCTTCCAGGTTTGTGTCATCTACATCATCAATTTTTCAGATCAGTCATGGAATATTTGATAAAATTCATATCAGGCAACTTGTCTAGGTATTGGTGAATAAGACAAGGCACCTGCCTTTTCAGAGCAAGCATAGAGAAGATAGCTAATACAGAAGTAAACTAGTAAGATAATTTCAAATAGTGAGGTTCTTCAGTAATTAGTCACTTAGGAGAATCCCTTTATTTTTTCATTTTTTAATTTAAATTCAATTAATTAACTTATAATGTGTTATTGGTTTCTGAGGTAGAGGTCAGTGATTCATCAGTCTTTTTTTTTTCCTTAAAGATTTTATTTATTTATTTGACATAGAGAGAGAGATCACAAGTAGGCAGAGCAGCAGGCAGAGAGAGAGGGGGAAGCAGGCTCCCTGCTGAGCAGAGAACCAGATGCAGGGCTTGATCCCAGAAACCTGAGATCATAGCCTGAGCTGAAGGCAGAGGCTTAACCCACTGAGCCACCCAGGCACCCCCATCAGTCTTATATAATACCCAGTGCTCATATGTCATGTGCCCTCCTTAATGTCAATCACCCAGTTATCCCATACCACCAACCCCTGACCCTCTAGCAAGTCTCAGTTTGTTTCCTATGATCAAGAGTCTCTTATGGTTTTTCTCTCTCTCTGATTTTGTCTTGTTTTATTTTTTTCCTCTCTTTCCCTATGATCCTCTGCTTTGTTTCTTAAATTCTACAGATGAGTGAGATCATATGATAATTATTTTTCTCTGATTGACCTATTTCGGTTAGCATAATACTCTGTAGTTCAATCCATGTCATTGCAAATGGCAAGATTTCATTTTTGATGGCTGAGTAGTATTCCACTGCATATATATACTGCATCTTCTTTATCCATTCATCCATCAATGGACATCTGGGCTTTCCCCCTAGTTTGGCTATTGTGGACATTGCTGCTATAAACATTGGGGTGCAGGTGCCTCTTTGGATCCCTACATTTGTATCTTTGGCACAGATACCCAGTACTGTGATTGCTGGATTGTAAGGTAGCTCTACTTTCAACTTTTTGAGGGAACCTCCATAATGTAGGAGAATCTCTTTAATCTGTAATTTCTTTTAGTTGCCGTTATGTCTTCCCTGTCATCCTAGAAGACAGATATGTCTCAATGTCATTGCTTAAGATTTATTTCAGTGAGTGCTCTCCTTTGAGAAATACCCTCCTTGTGTCTGATGCTGACATCAAGGAGAACACCCTCTTTATATTGCTCAAAGGGGTATACCACAGGGATGGCTGGGTCTCAAGTCTCACCCAACACAGTCTTACAGTCTTGCTTTGGGTTCTGGGAGAATCCATTGCCACCCTAAAATGCTCCTTCAGCTTGCTATACTTGAGTTGGTCTGCTAACCCTGCTGCCACTTTCTTTTGAGATAAATGTTAGCTGCCTGAGGTTTTGGTCCCTAAATCTTTCATCAGCATCCACAGTATGATGCACACGTTCTTCCTCTCTGTGAAAACTGCCATCTTGCAGAAGTCAAAGGAGAACAATATTTGAGTCAGGAGGAAGTTCTTTTGACACTAATGAACTTGAAATGTACCAGAGGGAAAAATCTTCTCTTGAACCTCTATCACTTTTGAGGTGAAATTCTCTCAATAGTGATGAAAAGCAGTCTTATCCCCAGTGCTAAAAACAGTGGCTGGTGTGTCCTACACATATTTGTTGAATCAATGAGTGAATCAAGGAAAAATTCTGCATAGTTCAAAACCTTGACCTCTTCTGTAGGTTCTTTTTTGTCCATGAGACTTTTAAAAAATGTTCTTGTGCATATCAGACTTTCTGGGCTTTTGTTGTTGTTGCTCACTTTTGTTTTTTAATTCCTTCTTGGTCAATGAACCACTGACTGCTCCCAAGGTTCTGAGGAGGTATTAGCGACTGCGTGGAAGCTATTGTACCTCTAGACAATGTCATTCTATAAGATTACTGGACACTACTAATGATCTGCTCTGACCAGCCTCTTCTGCACACCTTTGAACCTTTTCTTTCTGGCTTACACATTTACATCAGCCACTTTCTTCAAGAAAAGAGGGCTCTAACCACTGGTTTCCATTTGATTGATAAGTCATCTCATCAGTGCAACTTTGAGTAATGTATAGGTCCCATTATAGGTCTTATAAAGGGCATGGTAGCAGGAAACTGATAAGACTAGACTGTGATATTTCAGTATAAATATTTTGTTTAACACAACATCTCTCTATTGCAACTCATCTTTCTTGTCTGCCATTTTGCTTCCTTGCACACAAGGAGAAGTCAGATTTAATATTCATCATTTCGACTGATTCCATGGAAACAATAGTGATTTCTAAGATGAAAAAGAATCATGGATGTATGCTGATCACATTTCTTGGCTGCGAAGCCCAAAATTCAAATTTTACTCATTAAAATACAGGACAAATATGTATACTCTGCATTCAGGTACTGATGTCTATCAGATGTCTATCAGGGTCTATCAATATTGCAAAAGAATAATTTGCTCCCTTTTCTCATGGGTGGAAATAGAGGATGTATTTCTAGGATCACTATTAATTTATTAAGCCCACACAAGGTGTGAATTAAATTGCCCTTATCCTTTGTTTTCCATAAGACTAACTGAGATGCATGTTTTTATGTTTCCAAAGTGAACATTTCATTCTTTCTCCTATGAGGTGGGCACTGAGGTCCAAAAGGAGGCCCTGCAAACCTCAGAAGAGGTGCAGAGACCACAACACTTTGGGATAGTGTCCGCTGGCTGCAATGCATTGATGGCAGTGACTTTGCTCTGTGGATTAGAGTGGCAGACTCCTAGACCCTGTGTTCTGTGGGCTTCCATTTTCTGTTCTGGGATACAGGGTTATGGAGGAGCAGGAGGCTCAAGTGAGGGAGTGAGGCCAAAGATGCCTCCACTCTCACCTTTTAGAGACTAGGCAAGATTGGTCTCATCTTGCATTCCTCAAACCTCCTGCACATCGGACTCCCTTGGAGAATTTTCAGAGTAATGTAGATGTCCAGCTCCACTCCAGACTACGTTGGAATCTCTGGAGTGGGCCTGGGGCATTGATATTTTTAAAAGTTCCCAGGAGACGCTAATGAATGGCCTGGGTTAAGAACTCCTGAGTCTGTCTCAGAGGTTGAAAGATGAGGAACTCCTATTTACTTGTTTCAGAGAAGGTAGAAGTTATATAATTTCTTCTATCTTTTTATAAACAGTAGGAATAGGGGCATTAAACTAAGTCACATGACATATTGGAATTATGGGAGTTTAATTTCAAAGGCCTCAGTACATAAGCTAGGTCACGTAACTTTAGGTTCTCTCCAACACTTAAAAGATCTATATCCATTTTTTTTTTTTTTTAAAGATTTTATTTACTTATTTGACAGAGACAGTAGGCAGAGAGGCAGGCAGAGAGAGAGAGAGAGGAGGAAGCAGGCTCCCTGCTGAGCAGAGAGCCCGATGCGGGACTTGATCCCAGGACCCTGAGATCATGACCTGAGCCGAAGGCAGCGGCTTAACCCACTGAGCCACCCAGGCGCCCTCCATTTTTTTTTTTAAAGATTTTATTTACTTATTTATTTGAGAGAGAGAAGCAGAGCTGGAGGGAGAGAAAATCTGAAGCAGAGTCCACACTGAGCACAGAGCCTGATGGGGGGCTCGACCTCATGACCCTGAGATCATGACCTAAGCTGAAGTCAAGAGTCAGATGCTTAACCGACTGAGCCACCCAGCCCCCGCTCCGCCCCGCCCAAAGATCCATATCCTTCTGCCCAGCCTGCCTTCTAAAATATTTCTTTCCCTTCATAGTCTAAAAGGAAATCAGACCACTTAAAAAGAAATCAACAACTCACAGAAGAACTTAGTTCATCTGAGACCCTCTATCCTTGAATCACCCAAAGACATTTTCCCTTAGTCTCTAGCATCTGCAGCCAAAGTATTCAAGACGACATTTACCATTCTCAAACACTGTAACTGATACTGATTGCTCACAGGAAACTTATTATGTCAGGACCTAATCCACAGAAGGAGTTTTTGGGCAGATGTCTAATTGCATGTCCAGAAAACTTCCACTAATTCATTTTGAGTCATTTAAATTGTTTTTGTTCATAATAAAGCTATTTCAAGCAAAATAGTTACATTTTTGGCATTGGTCTCTGTTCCATATCCTTAAGATTGCATGTCTCTTCCTAAAATCTGAAAACAAGAACTCAAGAGTCTATTCAAACTCGGATTATAATATTCATCAGTTTTATCTACTAAAGGAGCTTTCTATTAGATTCTACATGGAAGGAATGTGCTCTCAGGAACAATACCTAAGTGCCACATCAGCAAGATCTGTTCCTTGCTGTTACTCACTGTCAGCTTCCTCTGTTGGTTTGGTTTATCTGCTTCAGGGAAAACGAAGAAAGGCCAATTAAAACACTGCTTAAACTTGATCGCACTTCATTTTTAAGTTGCAAAGGCATTCCACACTCTTTAAATAACTCCAGTAGTTAAAGTCTCTCTGCACACTTTTAGCTAATATAAGAGCCTTCTCGACAGGGAAAAGTTTAAGTAGAAAATATATGTGTGAAATGTCTTAAGTCCAACCGTGGTCTTCCCATCATTCCATAAATCTTGCATGAACAGCATGGCTCTCACTCAGGGCTCTTATGAGACGACATCTGAATATTCCACTGCTCTGTCACAACACTATTCAGGAACACAGCACCACTTATTCATTTAATTAGTTTCTGGGTAAGTATCCATTGGTTCCTGCTACGTGCTGCTCTGCACCAGGCATCGAGGACACAATGGAGAACCAGAGAGCGGAATTCATGAGACGTGTACTTTAGTAGGAGGATGAAGTGCAGCCTACACAACTGGGTTAAAGCTTTTGTTTTGCTACCTACTCTAACTCAGCCTCATCCCTCCTTGTATCTGTGCCCTTCACGAAGCGAAGGAGGAGAGTCATGCAGAGCAAACCTGAGCTCCCGCCTGCCCTTTGAAGGACAGCCCTGCCAAAGCCAGTCCAGGTCGGCAGACCCCCAGGCAGCCTGCATGTGAGTGAGAATGGGTGAGAGTATGGAATTGTCGTTTAAGCCACCGACCCTGGAATGGTTTGCTACTCAGCCTTGTTTTGTGCCAAATTAACTAACAGTTTTGTGCGGTTTGGTGTTTTAGTTCCCAGGTACACAGGTTCGTTCCTTCCAGTGGCCAGCAGCCAGGCTGCCTTGATCTTTGTGTTCTTTAGTGCCACAGTCCATTTCTTGCGCAGAGTGGGCACGCTATACATTTTTGTTGGTTCCGATTGGATAACAAGCAATTTACTGAGGTTTAAAATCAGCAGAGGGAGCCATTAGTTAGTGATGTCTTGATCATCATCAAAGACTACCTAGTGTGTTCCCTGGGGTGGTACCAAAACAAAGTGACAAGCTTCCATGGCATGCTTCCAGGAAAGATCAGAGTAACAATAACTACTGATTAGTATACAAATAACTCCCAGTTGCTAGGCCAATAATGGCAGGGTTACTCTTTTCAAAATGTGACATAGGTCAATTATCACAAAGCTTAAAGGAGCTGGGACAAAGGATCTCCTACTTTTCTTATAAAGAGCAGATTTGGGGACCTTTGACACATACTCAAAAGGTTGCTTGCTTCTACAAATCTTTGAGGCATTTTCTTCCGTTTCACCAAGGATTTTGGCCTGTTCGTGGCTGTTTAGCTTAAATGAGGTTTGTTTATCACTCTGTTTTTAGGCGATGTGTTAGAAGCTGAGGGCTGGGAGAAAGCAGGTCACTGTTGCAGCTGGCAGAAGTAGGTTACTGAGTCCATGAGAAACAGGCAGACTCCATATTGAGCAGTGGGTCCACTTTCCAGCCCAGACTGGCTTCCACATAACCAACTGTGTGACCACAGGAAGTCAATTAGCTTACTTGACACGGAAGGAACTAATATTGATGGCAGGCCGTCAATCAGTCTATACACATTGTCTCAGTTCAGCCTCACACTAATCTCATGCAGAAAAGGAGGAGGTTTAAGGTTTTGATTTGTCCAAGATCACACAGCTCTTAAATGGTGGAGCTAGGGTTTGAATTCACCTAGATCCATGCTCTTCCTAGGATACCAATGCCTCTCATTGGTGACCCTGGCTGCATTCCCCTATTACCCAGATGTGACTCCTTGAATATCAGCTGTATCCCAAGTTGAATCAAAGGGTGGCCAGCCCCCCGGTACAAGCAGATTTATATTTCTGTGTCCCACCTCCATTTTCAGGCAGTCTCTAAGCCCTGGGTGCCAAGCCTCTTCCGCTTTTCTTCCTTTTTCCTTCTACCTGTTCCCCAAAGTGTCACAGCCTAGCTCGTGCAGGTTATAAGAGACCATCTAAACTTTCTTTTTATAATTGTTTGCACATAGGAAATGCTAAAGTATGAGGTGAATTTTAAGACTGTTTTATGGAGCAATCTCTGTGTCGTGGCCACAGGAACTTCCAACGTGAACTACTTCCTGCACCAGTCCAGAATGTTCCATTTCTGGAACTCAGCATGGAGGAGGCTTAGCACCTGAGTAAAGAAAGGAGTCATTCTCCTGCTGCCCCTGGTTGTTCCCCCTTAATCGCAGCAGTGGCAGTCAGAGCTGCCAAAGCCAGGGGAAGGTGGGGGGACCAAGAGAAAGCTCCTCTCATTTCCCTCAGTGGTAGAATAGAAATAGCAGGAAGGACTGTTTTCAGGGCCCTGCTTTCTCATTTAGAAGGGACCACCAAGAAGCTGGGACCAAAGCCCTGCTGTCAGCCATTGAGAAGGTTAACCAGCAACTATCCTTTGGTTAGTCTCATCAATCTCAGTCAGGCAGCCAGTCACCGAGAGAGGCAGTCATCAGTCAGCCAACCAGGCAGTCAGCCTCGGCAGGCCAGGTGGAGGTCAAGCATCTCCAACACAAAGGCTGATTTCCAGTGGCTCCTTTCCCAGGCCCTGCCTAGGCACAATTCACCTAGTATGTCCATCATCCATCCCTCTTATATCACTTTTCACGCTGTTATTGTGATTGTGGTTCAACTGTTTATACCTCTTACAGACTACATGTGCTGTGAGGGAGGAAGCACTTTCTTTTCTATACCTTCCTGTATAGCCAGGGCCCACCACAGAGTCTGGCCTGGAATACCGCTTAAACAGAGATTTGCAAATTAAGTGTTAAATCTTGAGGAAACAAATTTTACTTTGGAATGCTGTGCTAACTTTAAGGAAATAGAAAGAGGAAGAGGCTTGAGATTTCTTTGTATAAAAAGGAAGGAAAATGCAGATGTCACAGTCTGAATATCTTAGACACGCTAAATGAAAGCAAGGAATGAGGAAGGCCTGGAAGATTGGGTAGAGGGGGATGGAAGTGGTCACAATGCTTTGTATGAGAACATGCACAGGGGTTTAATTGTCTGCTTAATTAAAGGATATGAGTATTTACATTGTCAACCGTATTGCATGATGTACCTAAAGGTATTCTGAAAATTTTTCTCCAAAGGCATACTAAAATGAGAGAAATAGATATTTGGTTAGAAATGAGAAGACCTTTTTAAAAATTGCTGAAAACTTTTTAATATCCATTTTTATCATTTATTTGATGACTTATTTTTTTTTTTAACCAGACTGATCAAGCAGTTTTGGATGCTAAAAGATGCCCTGCATCATTCCTGATTTATAATTTCTAGAACTATCATTATTGTTTAGCATTTATAGTCTAGTGGGAGACCCCTTAACATGCTAGCTTAGTCAGTTAATCAAAAAGGCTTAATAAAGAGCAAAATCATAAAAAGGCTAAATATGCACCTTATGTTTTATTATTTTTAACAAATAAAGATTTATTTATTTTAGAAAGAGAGAGATAGAGAGGAAGTGCAAGCACACGAGAGTGTGAGGGGAGATGGGGGAGGGGCAGAGGGAGAGAGAATCCCAAGCAGACTCTGCTCTGAGTACAGAGCCTGACATGGGACTCCATCTCATGACCCTACGATCATGACCTAAGCTGAAATCAAGAGTCAGACGCTTAACTGACTGAGCCATCCAGGCGCTCCTTCACATGTTCTACTTTTAATTCAAAATCAAGAGCTTAGCGTAAAGGCTTACTTATTAGGAACATAGGTTCTGAGGCCAAACTGCCTGGTGTGTCACTTATTAGCTGTGTGATCTCAAGCACATTACTTTCTCTCCATCTCGATTTCCTCATCTTTAAAATGGGAATGAAAAGTTGTGTACCTCTCAGGACTATTGTGAGCTTAGCTAGCAATGAAAATAAATTAAAAACAAATTAGGACAGGTCTGGAACGTGGTGATTTCTTAATAAATGTTCATTACTGTTGCATAAACCATGAGCAGTATAAAATATTTACTTGTGATTTAAAGTGAAACAAGAACTTAAAGACATTAACCAAGCAAGAGGGGTGCATAACTTAAAGATTTTTCCAGTTTTTTAATAATGTTTGTAGCACCAATATATCATAAATTGTTAAAGCAAATTGCTTTTTCAAAGCAATTATGTTTTTATAACAATAATTCATTATGACACTCTTTTCAACTTGTATGTACACTTCATACAGTGTTTTCTCTCCTACAGCTGATCTGAGAGTATATTTGCTGTTGGAAAGAGTGAATGTTTTTTGTCCATATCCCCAGGCTACCCTCTTCACTTTTTGAAAAAGGGCAACCTTTCATCCATGTTTCTATAAATTGCCTCAGTGTGCCAAAAGCTCCAGGATGGCAACTGAGGAGTTTAGAAAAATTAGTGTTGGTGTCACTAAAAAAAAAAAAAAGTGAATAACTCTGAGTATTAGATAAAAAAAAAATTCTTTTGAAATTCTTATGGTATGCCTCTCTGTTTTTATCTTATTTTATTTTTCCTTCTCTTTCCCTAGGATCATTTGCTTTGTTTCTTAAATTATACATATGAGTGAAATCATATATTTGTCTTCCTCTAACTGACTTATTTAGCTTAGCATTATATGTCCTAGCTCCATCCACATTACTGCAAATGGCAAGATTTTATTCTTTTTGATGACTGAGTAATATTCCGTTGTGTATATATACATCACATCTTCTTTGCCCATTCATCTGTTGATGGGCTCTTTCCATAATCTGGCCATCGTTCATAGCATTGCTATAAACATCTACGGGCATGTGCCCCTTTGAATCAGTATTTTGTATCCTTTGGGTAAATACTTAGTAGTACAAATACTGAATCATAGGGTAGCTCTATTTTTAACTTTCTTTTCTAGGGGGGGCTTTATTATTATTATTTTTATTAACATATAAAGTATTATTTGTTTCAGGGGTACAGGTCTGTGATTTATCAGTCTTATACAATTCACAGTGCTCACCATAGCACATACCCTTCCCAATGTCCATCCTCTAGGTACCCCCTCCCCTCCAGCAACCCTCAGTTTGTTTCCTGAGATTAAGAGACTCTTATGGTTTGTCTCCCTCTCTGGTTTCATCTTGTTTCATTTTTCCTTCCCTTTTCATGATCCTCGGTTGTGTTTCTCAAATTCCTCATATTAGGGAGATCATATGATAATTGTCTTTCTCTGATTGACTTATTTCGCTTAGCATAATACCCTTTGGTTCCATTCACGCCATTGCAAATGGCAAGATATCATTTTTGATGGCTGCATAGTATTCCACTGTGTGTGTGTGTTGTGTGTGTGTGTGTGTGTGTATACACACAACACATCTTCTTTATCCATTCATCTGTTGATGTATATCTAGGTTCTTTCCATAGTTTGGCTATTGTAGACATTGCTGCTATAAACACTGGGATGCGGGTGCCCCTTTGGATCACTACATTTGTATCTTTGGAGTACATAGCTAGGAGTGAGATTGCTGGGTTGTGGGGTAGCTCTATTTTTAACTTTTTGAGAAACCTCCATACTGTTTTTCAGAATGACTGAACAGGTTGCATTCCCATCAACAGTGTAGAAGTGTTCCCCTTTCTGTGCATCCTCACTGACATTTGTTTTTTTATGTTGCTAATTTTAGCCATTCTGACAGGTGGGAGGTGGTATCTCCTAGTTTTGATTTGTATTTCCCTGATAATGAGTGATGTTGAGCATCTTCTCATGTGTCTGCTGGCCATCTGTATGTCTTCTTTGGAAAAATGTCTATTCATGTCTTCTGCCCATTTCTTAACTGGGTTATTTGGTTTTGGGATACTGAATTTGATAAGTTCTTTATAGATTTTGGATACTAACCCTTCATTAGATAGGTCATTTGCAAATATCTCATCCCAATCTGAATGTTGCCTTTTAGTTTTATTGATTATTTCCTTCACTGTGCAGAAGCTTTTTATCTTGATGAAGTCCCAATAGTTCCCTTTTGCTTTTGTTTCCTTTGCCTCTAGAGACATGTTTAGTAAAAGTTGCTAAGCTTGATGTCAAAGAGGTTGCTACCTGTGTTTGCTAGGATTTTGATGGTTTCTTGTCTCACATTTAGGTCTTTCATCCATTTGGAATTTATATTTGTGCATGGCATAAGAATGTGGTCCATTTTCATTCTTTTGGATGTTGCTGTACAGTTTACCGAACACCATTTGTTGAAAAGACTGCCTTTTCCCCATTGTATATTCTTTCCTCCTTTGTTATAGATTAATTGCCCATATAGTTGTGGGTCCATTACTGAGTTCTCTATTCTGTCCCATTGATGTATGACTCTGTTTTTGTGCCAGTACCAGACTGCCTTGATGACTATAGCTTTGTAATAGAGCTTGAAGTCTGGTATTGTGATGCCTCCAGGTTTGCTTTTCTTTTCCAAGATTGCTTTGGCTATTGGTGGTGGTGGTGGTGGTGGGGGGTCTTTCATGGTTCCATACAAATTTTAGGATTGTTAGTTCTGTCTCTGTGAAAAGTGCTGGTGGTATTTTGATAGGGATTACATTAAATGTATAGATTGCTTTAGGTAGTATAGATATTTTAACAATATTTGTTCTTCCAATCCATGAGCATGGAAGGTTTTTCCATTTCTTTGTGTCATCTTCAATATCTTTCATAAGTATCCTATAGTTTTCAGAGTACAGATCTTTTACCTCTTTGGTTCAGTTTTTTCCTAGGTATCTTAGGGATTTTTGTGTAATTGTAAATGGGATTGATTCCAATTTCATTCTTTTGGATGAATTGGTTCCTTAACCAACTGTGTCACCCAAGCACCCCAAATGATATTTCTTTAGGGAGTCACAGATTGTGTCAATAATAAATCAAATAAAATCAATAGGTTTTTCATTTATAAAAACATTCTACATGTAGAATAGCAAGGCCATATTAATGATTCACTATTTCTTTTCCAAGCTGATGCTGGATTTGGCTTCATTCAGCCATGTGCAAATACATATACGTAAGTATATGTACACGACAAACACCTATCTGCAAAATGACAGATATAAACACAGGTCTGCCAAATGACATTTCCCAGGACTCCCTCAAACTTAATTTTATATGCTCTCCCTGGCTGGCTACATCCATCATCATGGCTTTATCTCTCAATGCTCACTAATGATTCCTCCAAATATCCCTCCTGTCCAGACCTTCTCCAACTGGCTTCCTGTGTACCACACTGGAACCTTTGTCCAAATTGTTGTAAAAGCCAGAAAACTGGGAGTTGTCTGAGGCTCATTTGTCTTCTTGACCCTTTTACCCAACCTATTCAAATCATGTATGAATTTTACTGCAGAAATAACTGAAAATCCTTCTCCCATTCTGATTTTTTACCACCACTGACTAGTACAGACCCTTATTACCTCTCTACTGGGTCCATCCTCCCAAAACAATAGCCACTCATACTGGTCTTCCTGCCCTAGGCTCCACTCTATTTGATCCATTCTCTGCCCTAACAGAGGTTACATGTGGGGCTTTTTCATAGTCTGTTCCTTTGCACTGTCCAGTTTTCCTCCTGGAGTGCCAGCTCCCCACTCCTCATCTGTCTGACAAATCTTACTCTACTTCAGGACTCAGCCTCTTCACTAGATATCTTGCAAGGTTCCTGGACTTCTCACTCACATCCACCAGTTGGATATTCCTGCTTCAAGAAATGAACTCAGGGAGGCCATGAGCTTTCCTTGTGGACAGCTGCATGCTCAGTGCCTAGAACAGTGCCGGGCATATAGTGAGATTTTAATGAATATTTATCAAATAAATCATACCTACCAAAATCCCTGCCCATTTATGTGTTTTAGTTCTGAGATCACAAGCTGTGAGTTCCTATTGGTCAGAAACACATCTAATTCACCTCTTTACCTCCGCTGCTTACCACAGAGCCTGCTATACTCTTAGCACTTAGCAACCAATAATGGTGGACCTAGGCCATCCAGATTTACATGAAGAAAACCAAGGAAACAATTCACTGGGGAAAATGTTGTGATGGGTTAGTACTATCTAATCTCTGGGGTGGAAAAGGGGAGTGGGGTATAAATGTTAAATCCAGAACTCTAGGAATAAGGCATGCTGTTTGTTTTGCAAAGTGGTAGGGAGACACATAAAAATATGACTGTTTAAAATGTTGATGTACTTATGTATTTAATGAGAGGTTCCAGCAAAATGCTGTGGTAGCAGGGTAGGGAGGGTAGTTGGGAAAGTTTCTTGGAAGAAAAGCCAGCCCTTAAAGGGCTTCCTTAGGTTAGCATTGCCAGATAAAACACATGACTGCCAGTTAAATTAGACTTTCAGATAGAAAAACAAGAACTGTGTATAAGTATGTCCCTTGTGGTATTTGGAATACACTTACACTAAAAATGCCTTGTTTATCTAAAATTCAAATTTAACTGGGCCTCCTGTATTTTTATTTACTAAATTTGGCAACTCCTCCTCAGGTATATGGAATAGCTTGAGAACAAGAAGGGCAGGGACAGGAAAGCACAGAGAGAACGGCTAGTTGTCCAACACAGTTGCAGCCTCATGGGTTTGGGAGACAGAGAAAAGAGGAAGTTATGAGAGCTATTGCCAGGGAAGTAATGGGGCCAGATCACAGAGCCTTTTGAATGACCTTGATTTGTCAAAGAAAAAAATATGATGTCATCCTGGGAACTTATGTTCAGCAATGAAACAGAGACTATATCCTTTATGAAAAATAGAGTGTACACATAAATTTTTATGCACATAACTCATGCCTCCTTGGGGACTTACTGTTAACACTGGTTATATGAATTCTAAACACATCGGGTACCATACAGAGCTTGCCTTTAAATGGAAAAAGATATATTTTGGGGAACTTAAGTTAAATGTTTACATGTAACCAAGAATAGCTATTGGAAATATTGAACATTAAACAGTTTTCCAAACAAATTTCTAATGTAGATAGTGATTTATAGACATTAAATTAAGATGAAACAAACAGGGAAAGAATAAGTTATGTTCTTATTTCTCCACTAAGTGTTGGTCTAAGTAAGATTTTTGAATCATGTATTTAGAAAATGAGCACATCAAAATGCTGGCCCTCTGAATCACATAAAATTAATGATTAAAAATTAATAACATATTTATTATGTATTAGGTACCCTAACCAATACAGAACCTCTTACTTTAAAACAAACCATTCAGATTAACCATGGTTAAAAACAAATTCGCAATTTGTTATTTTCTACTGTATAAGTAACAATATTTATATTTTTCAATGCTTGCAATTAAGCTCTGAAAAAGAATTAATATGACATATTTAGAAATCACTTTAAAAAGTCTAAGCATTTAGAAATATTTTCTGTGATTTTTAAAAAATATATATTATATATATATATAAAGTCATTTTTGAGCAATTAGGGAAATTTGAATATGGACTGGATGTTATTAGATGATAAATAAGGAATTATTTTATTGTTGTAGGGTGTATAATACCTGTGGTTAAGTTAAAAATAAAATCCTTTTTTCTGTTAGAGGCATATGTTCAAATATTATAGGTGCAATGACACAGTGTCAGGGATTTGCCCTTAAAATACTTCACCTTAAAAAAATCCATGGGAAGTAGATGAAACAAAGCTCCCAAAATGTTAGATAATTGTTGAAGTGGGGTGATGGGTTCTGGGGGCTCAGTATATGATTCTATTTCAACGTATATTTCCATAAGAGGTAAACACCCAAACAGATCCTTTTTATGAGTAAAGAATTTCTTTGAAAGCATATCACATAATAATTTATATCTTTCTAATTCATATTTAGAATATATATTTATATATATTATATATATTCTCTTGTGACTGTTTAATAAAGCAGTTGAGCATGTGTAGCTTATTAATGATCACTCACATTGACTGAGTACATTCCATGGACCAGGCATTGTGCTTAGTGATTACCACGCAATATTCATTTAATGTTTGCAAAGATCATTTGATCTAAGGCTTGATTAGTACCCCCATTTTACAGATGGAGAAACTGAGGCTTGAAGAGATGCACAGTTCTCACCCTGTGTCTCTGCTGGGATCTGAAATCAGACTGCCAGCTCTGAAGTCTGTAGGTTTAGCCATTACTATACTACCAGGTAGACTAGAAGGAATATAGACATACTTATAATACATATTATAATGAGAAGAATGTGGTAAATTGCTCACATGTTTCTTCCTTGCTACAGTCACGTGGCTTAGGGCCAGCGGTGATCAGCTCCTTTCCTGTATGGGTTGACTGGTTGTTGTTTGAAGTAGAAGAGGGGAAAGATGCTGCTGTCAGACAAAGGAGGAGAAGCAAAGAGAACCGACAGAAGTCTCTTCTCATTGACAACAGCAGTTCTGCAACTGTTTTTTTTGGAACACAAAATAACTAAAATGCACAATTTGCCTTTCTTGTGCCTTCTGACGCCTGATTCTATTTTGCAGGACTTCGCCTCAGTTTTCAATCATTTGTCAGGCAGGGGCTCCTGTTTGGCGCAGGCAGCGGGAGGGAGAGGTGCGGGAGGGGCGGTTGAGGGGGTAGCAGGGAGAGAGAGGGGAGCCAGGAGGACGCACATCCTACAAGTGAGGAACTGGCACAGCTGCAGCCCTGTGAGACCCCGCCCCATGAGCTCATCCCCTGGCAGTGCAAATTAGGATGACATAATGTTTCTGGAGAGCTCCTTCCAGCCCACTGCAGTGAGAGCGCTCTTGCTTTTCCTGAACACAGGAAAAATTAGCATCGGTATTTCTAGCTGTTCCTGAGGAAATGGCATTTTATTCAAAGGTGTCGTGGGAAACATAAAACATCACCTGCATTAGTATCAGCTCCTGCATCAAAGGGAAACAGCTTATCAGTAAATAAGTCATTAATTACTGCACTTATCAGACTACTGAAGGTAACCAGCATTCTTCAAAAACAGGGTCCAACTGCAATGGCAAGAGAGTGTCTGTGTTTCTTTAAAGCCTTCAGCCCAAGAGTATAAAAAATTAACTACAGCAATAATATTAAATAATAGTAATAATCATTATCGCTTATTTAGCTCTTGCTGTATGCTAGGAACTACGCTAAATATTTTACATACATTATCTAATTTAGTTCCTACTATAACCTTACAAAGTAGACTAACCCTCTATCCCCACCACACACGCACACACACACACACACACACACACTTATGGAGGAGGAAATAGGCATGGAGAGGTAGGTAATCTGCCAAGGTCAGACAGCAACAACTCGTAAAGCCAGCTGGACTCTGGTCCAAAGCCTGCACTGCTAATCACTATGCTACATTGCTCTACAGGCCACAGTGCAGCTCTGTGGGAGGCATGGCAATGTTTAATAACAACTTAGTAAAAGAGAGAAGAAAGTATTGTTTCTACCAAGAAACTATAGGTGACTAAAGCTGGGATGTCTTCTATGGCCAGCATTTTTTATTTTGGTGGACACATGAAACACACACACCATTACATACCCAGTTTGTAAAGGGAAAAGGCATGGAGATTAATATTTATTAAGAGCCTGGCATGAAATAGAAAAATTACATGTTGGTCTCTGCCCCTGGTTCCTAGCTCAGAGGTCCTAAAACTGTAACTGCCTAAGTCATAAGATCTTGCATTAGGAGCATCTTTTGTTCTCAATAGTCCTTGACCCTGGTTCCTGACAGAGTTCCTAAACCCCTTGGAATTTCCTGGATGATAGGAATGTTTTTTTGTCCTAATGAGGTGACTACTGATGGGTTCCTGGATGGGGGCTGGTCACCAGAAAGACTAAGCAATGATAAGAAGCTTGGAATTTTTAGTCCCTCTCACACAGGCTTCCGAGAGGGGAGAGGGGCTGGAAATGGAGTTAACAATTGATCATTCCTATGTGATGAAACCTCCATAAAAATCCCCAAAGTACGAGGTTCAGAGAGTTTCCAGGTTCGTGAACACACAGCGATGCTGGGAGAATGGTGCATCCTGAAAGATCATGGAGTCTCCTTGCCCCTTCCCACATGCCTTGTGCTACCCGTCTCTTCCAACAGTGTCCTTTAAAGGATCTTTTTTTTTTTTTTTTTTTTAAGATTTTATTTATGTATTTGACAGACAGAGATCACAAGCAGGCAGAGAGGCAGGCAGAGAAAGAGGAGGAAGCAGGCTCCTTGCTGAGCAGAGAGCCCGATGTGGGGCTTGATCCCAGGACCCTGAGATCATGACCTAAGCCGAAAGCAGGGGCTTTAACCTACTGAACCACGCAGGGGCCCCTAAAGGAGCTTTTTATAATAACCTGCTAAATAGTAAGTAAACTGTTTTCCCTAGTTCAGTGAACTGCTTTAGCAAGTTCATCAAACCTGAGGAGAGGGTTGTGGGAACCTCCAATTTATAGCGATTGGTCAGAAGTTATGATTGGTATCTGAATTTGGGCCTGGGGGCAGTGTTGTGGTGCTTTGAATACCGATGGAAGAGAAAAGATGAAAAGTACTAAAAGGTAAGGATATGTAGCAGTGGTTGTGGGAGAGGAGCTCTATGTCTTCAGGATTTAAATTTGGGTATAAACTCTACTACAAAGGCCAGGTGGCCTTGTACAATAGACACAAGGCTTTGAGCCTCAATTTCCCCATCTATAAAATGATGTGATAATAAACTTATCATAGATTCATTGTAAAGATCAAATAAGACAATGTACAGTTCTGAGTCCAGTGCCTGATATGCAGTAAGAGCTCGATGAAGGGTAGGGAATAATGACTAAGGACAGCGACCTAGAATCCCCGCTCCCTCCACCCCCCCCATGATACCTAAAACCTGGCGTCTTTCCGGGTCACCCTCGCTGGATTAAATAGAAGCCTGTTACTTTTCTGTGAATTTGGGGGTGGGGAGAGGACTTTCTCCCAAATCCCTTTTCATTCACAGTCCACCCCCTCTCAAGCATTTTCCTTCCAACGCTGGTTGCAGAACGGGGAAGCGCCATCTGGCTGGCAGGTAACTGAGCGCTTCAGCTCAGCAGTAGCACTGATCCTTGATAGGAAATGCACTCATGGCTCTGGGGGATTCCAGTCAGAGAGAGAATTTATTCTCTATGTGTGTGAGAGTTCATGAAATCTAGGATGATTAGGTATAATGACACCTCATCCATGGAGAATAGATTCTGATTACTCCTGGAGCCCCCTCCCCCAACCTGGATTGAATTTCTGATGGGTCTTATCATAGAGAATCATCTGGATGGTGACTTCTTATCTGTGTCTAAGACATCTCTCCATAAAAGTACATGCCCAGTTCTAACCCTTATTAAACAAATCACGTAGTTTGCTATTACCAGCACCAAATCTGTGCCATAGGATGCCAGGAACAGAAACTCCTGGGGAGATGCTAAGCTGGCACCAAGAAAGGAACTTGGCAAGGAAGTAGACTTAAAATATATAATTCCTAGGAAAGCATTTCTTCTCTTACATTTCAAAGGAGAAATACATATGCATCCAGAAAATATTGTTTGTACACTTTATGACTATGTCTGAAATCATGCTATATGAGTGTGGCAATCCTTCACAATAGTTGTAAATTTAGCTAATTGTGGCCCCAGGGGATAGAGTATAATAATTACCAACCGTAAAAACACATTTTTAATTTCTAAGAAAGAGGTTAGTTTTTTTTTTCTCTGTGAGAGCATCTAGTTCCCCACCTTTTCAGACTGGATATTTGCAAACAACATTACTTCCGAACTTTGCCCTGGCACAGTAAAGTCGGTGGTTTATATTTGGAAGTTAATCTTTGGAATGAAATAGAAAACCACTTGAGCAATACAAGTTGAGTTTATTACAAATTGGTAAATGAAAGGTGTAATATGAACTTCATAGGCCCAAGTTTTGATTTTTTATTGAGTATAACTGACATATAACATTATATCAGTTTCAGGTGTACAACATAATGATTTGATATTTTTATATATTGGGGGAAGGATCACCACGCTAAGTCTAGTTACCATCAATTTCCATAAAAAGTTACAATTTTTTTCTTTTTCTTTTTTTGCTTATGATGAGTTTTTTTAAAAAAAACATTTTATTTATTTATTTGACACTCAGAGATCACAAGTAGGCAGAGAGGCAGGCAGAGAGAGAGGAGGAAGCAGGCTTCTTGCAGAGCAGAGATCCCAGGGCTCTGCAATCACAACCAAGCTGAGGGCAGAGGCTTTAACCCACTGAACCACCCAGGCACCCCGTGATGAGCGCTTTTAAGATTTACTCTCTTATCAGCTTTCAACTAAGCACCACAGTATTTATGCATTACATCCCCATGACTTACTTACTTTACAACTGGAAGTTTGTACCTCTCCATCCCCTTCACCTCTTCTAGCCAGTCCTCTACACATCCCCCTGCACACCCCCCCCCCCCCCCGCTTTCTGGCAACCACCATTCTGTAGTCTGTATCTGAGTGTTGTTTTGTTTGTTCACTTGTTTTATATTTTAGATTCCACATAAAAGTGAAATCATGTGGTGTTTGTCTTTCTCTGACTTATTTCACTTAGCATGATACATCCACCTTTTCAAAAATGGCAAGATTTCATTCTTTTTTTTAATGGTGAAGTAATATTCCATGATGTGTGTGTGTGTATATCACACACTTAAGCTGCTTATACACTTAAGCTGCTTCCATATCTTGGCTATTGTAAATAATGCTGCATGCAATAAACATAGGCGGTGCATATATCTTTTTAAATAGTGTTTTTGTTTTCTTCAGAAAAATACCCCGAAATTGAATTGCTGGGTTATATGTTTGTTCTTTTATTTAGGAACTTCCATACTATTTTCTATAGCGGCTGCAGCAATTTACATTCCCACCGACAGTGCATGAGGGTTCCCTTTCTCCACTTCACCAACACTTACTTCTTCTCTTTTTGGAAATAGCCGTTCTAACAGGTATGAGGTGATACCTCATTGTGGTTTTGTGGTTTCGATTTGCATTTCCCTGATGATTAGTGATGTTGAGCATCTTTTCATGTACCTGTTGGCCATCTGTGTGACTTCTTTCAGAATATGTCTTTGCAGCTACTCTGCCAATTTTTAATTCAAATTACGTGGGTTTTTTTGTTTGTTTGTTTGTTTCTTTGCTTGCTTGTTTTGGTTTGCCCTTGAGCTGTATAAGTTCCTTATATAGTGTAGATATTAACCCTTTACTGGACATGTGCTTGTGAATACTTTCTCCCATTCAGAGGGTTGCCTTTTCATTTTGTTGATGGTTTCCTCTGTGTAGAAGCTTTTTGGCTTAAAGCACTCCATTTGTTTATTTTTTGCTTTTGTTGCCTTGGCTTTTGAAGACAGATCCAAGAAATCATTACCAAGACCTATGTGAAGAAACTTACTGCCTGTGTTTTCTTCTAGGAGTTTTATGGTTTTAGGCCTTACATTCAAGTCTTTAATCCATTTTGGGTTAATTTTGAGTATAGAGGACAGTAGTCTAATTTCATTTTTTTTGCATGTGATTGTCTAGTTTTCCCAACACCATTTATTGAAGAGACAGTCCTTTCTTCATTGCATTTTCTTGTATGGGTTTATTTCTGGGCTCTCTATTCTGTTCCATTGACCTGTGTTTTTATGTCAATATCATACTGTTTGAATTACCATAGTTTTGTAATATAGTTTGAAATCAGGGAGTGTGATGCCTGCAGTTATGTTTTTTTTCCTCAGGATTGGCTTGGCTCTTTGGGGTCCTTTGTGGTTCTATACAAAATTTAGGATTGCTCTATTTCTGTGAAAAATTTCATTGGAATTTTGATAGGGATTACATTGAATCTGTAACAGCTTTAGATAGTATGAACACTTTAACAACGTTAATTCTTCTAATCCATGAGCATGGAATATTTTTCCATTTATTTGTGTTTTTGTTAATTTCTTTCATCAATGTCTCATAATGTTTCAGTGTACAGGACTTTCACTTTCTTGATGAAATTTATTGCTAGGTATTTTATTCTTTTTAATAAAATTGTAAATGGGATTATTTTCTTAATTTCTTTTGCTAATAGTTCATTATTAATAAGAATGCAATAGATTTTTGTATATCGATTTTTTTTATCCTGCAATTTTACCGTATTTGTTTATTAGTTCTAATAGCTTGTTGGTAGAGTCTTTAGGGTTTTGTATATATAAAATTGTATTGTCTGCACAATTTGACTTCTCCCTTTTCAATTTAGATGCATTTTTTTCTTTTTCTTGCCTAGTTTCTCTGGCTAGGACTTTCAGTACTATTTTGAATAAAAAGTGATGACTTTCTATAGTATTATTCCTTTTTAATTATCTTTTTTTGTATCTACTCTAGATTTTTGCTTTGAGGTTACCATGAGGCTCACATATAACAACCTATGTATTATAGTTTATTTTATTTGATAGCAAGTTAAGTTTATATGCATTTTAAAACTCTACATTTTTACTTTATTTTATTTCTTTTACCCCTCTACATTTTATGTTTTTGATATCACATTTTACATCTTTTTTTTTTTTTTGGTGTATCTCTTAATTAATTATTGTGGTAATAGTCATTTTTACTACTTTTATCTTTTAACCTTCATACTAGCTTTATAAATGACTAATCCACCACCCATAACACTGAGATTTATACTTTTACATGTGTTCTTGTGCCTTTTCTTTTCAGGTTAAAGACGTCCCTTGACATTTCTTTTAAGACTGGTTTCATGGTGATGAGGCCCTTTGGTTTCACTTGACTGGAAAGTTTATCTCTTTTTCAATTCAGGATGATAACCTTGCCAGGTAAGTATTCTTGGTAGGAAGTTTTTTCCCCTTCAGAAATGTGAATATGTCATATCACTCTCTTCTGACTTGAAAAGTTTCTGCTGAGAAATTGCCTTATAGGTTGATGGGGGTTCTCTGTATATAACATGTTGTTTTTCTCTTGCTGCTTTAAAGATTCTCTCTTTATGTTTAATGTCTGACATCTTAATTACAATGTGTCTTGGGTGGATATCTTTGGGTTTATCTTATTTAGAATTCAATGGGTTTCTGGTTGTGGATGTCTATTTCCAAGGGTAGGCAAGTTTTCTGCCATTATTTCTTCAAATAAGTTTTTTGCTCCTTTCTGTCCCTTTTCTACTTCTGGGACTCCTATAATATGAATGTTTTTCCTTTTGATGTTGTCCCACAGGTCCCTTAAACTCTCTTCACTTGTTAAGCATTCTTTATTATTTTTTTTCTTTTTGCTGTATTTGGGAAGACTGCCCTGTCTTCTAGATCACTGATCCTTTCTTCTGCTTCATCTATTCTGCTGTTGAACTCTTCTAGTGTATTTTCAGTTCAGTTATTATATTCTTCAGCTCTGTGATTTCTCTTTGATACTTACTTATATTTTCTATTGCTCTGTTGAAGTTATCATCGTGTTCATACATTCTTCTCTGAAGTTCAGTGACATCTTTATGACCATTGTTTGAACTCTTCATCACATAAATTACTTACATCCATTTCATTAAGGATTTTTTTTTTTGAGATTTTATCTCATTCTTTCACTTGGAATATATTCCTGTTTCCTCATTTTGCTTGACTCTGTGTTTGTTTCTATGTATTAAGTAAAATGGGTACTTCTTCCAGTATTGAAGGAGTAGCTTTGTGTAGGAGATGAAACTTATCATTTAACCTTGCCCTAGCTCTTGGTTGTCTCTCAAACCTTTGTGATTGTCTTAAGCAGCCAGATTTAGTCTTGAAAGGTCTCAGCTGCTGACAGTTTTAATATTCCAAAAGAAGGAATCTCAGTATCTAGTTTTAGGCTAATTGGAAGGCAGACCCGCAGGCAGCTGCTTTTATTTATTTATTTTTTTTTTAAAAAGATTTTATTTATTTGACAGAGAGAGATCACAAATAGGCAGAGAGGCAAGCAGAGAGAGAGAGAGAGAGGAGGAAGCAGGCTCCCTGGTGAGCAGAGAGTCCAATATGGGACTCGATCCCAGAACCCTGAGATCATGACCTGAGCTGAAGGCAGAGGCTTAACCCACTGAGCCACCCAGGTGCCCGGGCAGCTGCTTTTAAAATATGTAGTCACAAACCCTGTTGGCCTCCAGACCAGGTGATCTAGAGGTGTCTTCTGCATGACAGTTGCAATAATTGGAGCTCCTTGAGTGGATAAACTCCTTTTTGAAAGGCACCAAAGAGCCACAGTAAGGCTGAGGAAGAGCACAAAGATAGTGTTCTATAGTCTACTTTCCCTAACAGTACCTCTAGATGTGTAAGAAACCTAAAGACTGCCCTTTAGACTGGCGCTCCAGGAGAAGTAAATTCACACTTTTTTTTCCCCTATAAAACTGGGGTGTGTTTCAGTGTGCTTTCTGTGCTGTGCCCTGGGGTGGTAGCTTGCCAAGAACTGTCTCTCCAATTGTTATAGTCACATGGGACCCAGGAATGAAAGAGCCCCTGGCCACCAGAGCCAGGTGATAAAGGAATGTCCCCTATGCGGATCTGCATGCCTACTAGATTTAGCAGAAAAGGAAGTGGAGGCCAGAGTGCACCACCAGCTTTTGCAAGACAGTGGGAGAATGCAGAGCTGGGGCATACTCACTTAGGCAAGGAAGTGAGAGTGCAATACCTATGCAAGTCCTCCAGGGCCAGCAAGTAGAGGGGGATTACAAAAATGGTATTTGTCAGGGCCTCTGTCCCGGGAGAGACTCTCAATAGGCCCCTGCTCCTCTAGCAGATGCTTAAAATTAGCAATTGAATCTCCTTCACACAAATTCTAAGCACTGTTTCTTTTGTGCTGAGCCCTCAGGCAAGTTAGTTTGTGTGGGAGTCCTTTCACAGCAGCATCTTTGGTCCCTACAACCTTTGGTTTTCAAAGACAAACATTTTGGGGTCTTGTCTCTCTGATGCAAGTTCCAAGTGTTGGGGTACCTGAGGCACAAACTTCCTGCTCCTCAGGGAGAAGCCCTGGATTTGTGAGGTTCATCCCTATTATGGGTTGTGGTGCCAGAGGTAGGGTTTTGGTGAGATTTTGCCTCTTCTACCTGTTTTGATGTGGTCCTTTTATCATTTGTTCTGATTATGCTTCTCAGCTAATTTTCAGGTCTTTTCTCAATTATTCCAGATATAGATGTAGATTTGGTATGTTCACGTGAGGAGGGAAGTTCAGGATCTTCCTATGCTGCCATCTTGGACCCCCTCAAGTCTGTGTTAAACTTTGAAGAAACGAATAGAATCCTATAACTTAATAAGTAGACCTGACTTCTCAAGACCCTAATTTTGAATATTTACGTTTGGAGAAAAATGTCTTCATTTTTAGTGTTGTGTTTTGGTGGTGATTTTTTTTGTTTGTTTGTTTTGTTTTTGTTTTTGTTTTTTTACCTGAAAGAAACCACTCTAAGAGATAGTGCCTTAAGGTAGTTGATTCCTTTTGGCAGCTAACAATCTCTGAAGCTGGAATGGCCATCTGTCCCCACCTGTTGTAAACAGATTCCATTTCTAGATGGACAACATTCACTGTTTCATAATCCACATCAGCATTTGGGGAACTTAATGTGAATAAAAATTTCTCTTGTTAAATGCTTGCCATTACTTAAAATGCTTGCTATTTTAAAAAAACTAGTAGAAGTAAAAATGGTGGTTTTTCTAAATAAAAGAGTCAGGTATATATCAAATAAACTCCTGCTAACAGCATGCCAAGAAATGGTGTGTGTGGTTATTCAGATATTCAGTTATATGCACACAGTAAATTTTTAAAGAACTGGATTATATAATAATGTATTTAACCCCAAAATATGGTGTTTATGTACCATACATACTTTCGTATGTATGAAAGTTAGGAATAATTGAATGCTAGACAGCTGGATAATATCAAGTTAATGGGAGTTGTTACAATGTACATTTTCCCTTTATATATTGTTTCAGGCTGACCCAAATGCCTGTAACCAAGGAACAATTAAGAATGAAACACAAACAGTAGCAAAATCTCCTATCACATTAAGGCAGGAATTCTCCAAAATTACAAAAGTGAATAGCCCCATTCAAACCAGCAATAATGTCTTCAAATGCAGGCTAAAAATATTAAGTAAAGATCAATTATATATGCATAGAGTGTATAAGAGTCTACAGTTTTGCACTTTTTATCCTGCTTGGAATTCATAGGTCTTCTTTAATTGGTGCCTTTATATCTTTCATTGGTTTTGGAAGACTCACAGTTGTTATCTCTTCAAATACTACTTCTGTCTTAACCTTTTCTGTTCTCTGAAAATTCAATTACATATAGTATCCATATCCCCTTTCCTTCATTTTCCCATCCTTTTGTTCATTGCATGCTTTTCCAGTTTACTAATCCCTTTTCCTATTTATTAATTATTCTGATATGCCTACTCATAGCACCCAGCTATCAATTACCCCCCATTTATAATTAAACTAAAAGAGGTAAAAGACCTGTACTCTCAAAACTATTCAAACACTGATGAAAGACACTTAAGATGACACAAAAAAAATGAAAAGACATGCCATGCTCATGGATTTAAAGAACAAATATTGTTAAAATGTTTATACTACCCAAAGCAATTTATACACCCTATCAAAATATCAACAGCATTTTTCACAGAAGTAGAACAATCCTAAAATTTGTATGGAGCCACAAAAGACCCTGAATAGACAAAGTAACCTTGAAAAAGCAAAGAATGCTGGCAGCATCACAATTCTGAACTTCAAGTTATACTACAATGTTGTAGTAATTAAAACAGTATGGTACTAGCACAAAAATAGACAAATAAATTAATGGAACAGAATAGAAAACCCAAATGAAACCAAAATCATATGGTCAATTAATCTTTGACAAAACAGGAAAGAATATCCAATGGAAAAAAGACTTCTTCAACAAATGATATTGGGAAAACTGGACAGCTACATGCAAAAGAATAAAACTGGACCACTTTCTTATACTACACACAAAAATAAAGTCAAAATGGATTAAAGACATAAATGTGGCCTAAAAACATAAAAGTCCTTGAAGAAAACACAGGCAGTTATTTCCCTGACATTGGCTGTAGCAATTTTTCTAGATAGGTCTCCCGAGGCAAGGGAAACAAAAGCAAAAAATACACTTTTGGGATTACATATAAATAAGTATAAATAAGTAGCTTCTGCACAGTGAAGGAAACAATCAACAAAAGTAAAAGACAACCTATGGAATGGGAGAAGATATTTGCAAATGACATATTCAATAAAGGGTTAGTTTCCAAAATATATAAATAACATACAATTCAACAACCAAAAGATGAGTAATCTAATTAAAAATGGGAAGAAGACATAAATAGACATTTTTCCAATAAAGACATACAGATGGCCAACAATGAAAGATGTTCAACATCACTCATCATCAGGGAAATGCAAATCAAAGCCAAATGACATATCATTTCATACTTTTCAAAATAGCTAAAATCAACAATACAAGAAACAACAGGTATTAGCGAGGATGTGAAGAAAGGAGAATCCTCCTGCGCTGTTAGTGGGAATACAAACTGGTGCAGTCACTGTGGAAAATAGGATGGAGATTCTTCACAAAGTTAAAAATAGAACTCCCCTATGGTCCAACAATTGCACTTTACCCAAGGAATACAAAAATACTAATTCAAAAGGATCATACAACCTTATGTTTATTGCGGCATTATTTACAACAGCCAAATTATGGAAACAGCCAAAGCATTCATTGATTGAAAAGTGGATAAAGAAGACATGGGAGAGAAATACAATGGAATATTATTAAGCCATGGAAAAGAATGAAATCTTGCCATTTGCTGTGACACGGATGAAGCTAGAGAGTATTAGGGTAAGTGGAATAACTCAGTTGGAGAAAGACAAATATCATGTGATTTCACTCACATGTGGAATTTAAGAAACAAAAGAAATAAGCAAATGAAAAAAGAGAGGGAGAGAGAGAGGAAGAGAGAGAGAAGGGCAAACAAAGAATCCAACTGTGAACTATAGAGAACGAACTGATGGTTACTAGAAGTGAAGTGTGTGTGGGGATGGGTTACGTTGGAGATGGGGAGTAAGGAGTACACTTGTGATGAGCACCAGGTGTTGTATGGAAGTGGGGAATTGCTATACTATACACCTGAAACTCATTACACTGTATGTTAACTGTCTAGAATTTAAATAAAAACTTTAAAAAAGTTTTTTAGGTCCCTGTGTGTGCTAATTTATTATGTAGAGTCCCATGTGTCCATTATCTGTTATTTTTCTTGCCTTTTTTCAACCATACTGTCTTATCGCCTCATGATCTGATTATTATTAGTTGAGTAGTGGACATAGCATGTGAAAATCTGTAGAAATAACTTGAGACTTGATGACATTCTTTTCTTTGAGAGATGTTTTCCTTTCCTATTGGCAGGTTTAGAAACCAGCAATCTGAGGTCATTTTGATTTAATTTTAAGAATTAAGAGTGACTTGAATTTGAGCTTCGGGCTTAAAAGGTCAGTCTATACAGTTCATTCTTATTCCTAATGGGAGACATTTAGTGTCTTAATCAAGAGCCTGGGGTATTTACAAACCTCATTCCCAACTTTGGTGGATTCTAGATTCCAAGTTTTATTCTTCTCTTATACAGGGCTATCAGAAGACCTGTTTAGTTTCTCAGCCTCTCAGTTATATCTTCCAGGACCAACAGACATTTGAGTGGAAAACTGGCCCCTCATGGCAGGCTTATCAACCTAAAATTTCTTCATTTTCCCATATTTCCCATGAATTTGCCTTGTTAGATCTCTGGTGCCTCCAAGTGATTCCTTATAGTATATTTTGTCCAGATTTTGTTATTCTCAGCAGGAGAGTTGTTCTGAATTTTTACCTATATAGAAATGGAAGTCCTTGTATGGTTTTATTAACTAATCTACATTATAGATACCTCAGAAAACAAAAACTATATAATATATATAATTATATATATATGTGTGTGTGTGTATGTGTATTTATATCTATCTATCTATCCATCTATCTATAATTTTATTTTATTTGGCTAAGGATCTAATAGCATCACTTTTTCAAACTACTCTCATACTATAGGAACCAGTATTCTTTAAATTAAGTTCTGAGCAACTGCCAACCCACTCATTTGTGACAAGTCAGCTAGTCACAGCAGAATACAAAGAAACCCTAATGATAGAATGCCAAGAAAATTACCCCAAGACCAAATCATTAGACAGGCAGGCCATTGCTTTTTCATATTTAGCCTTCAGAAAAAGGTGCAGGATCTAGTTCTGTGGAAACCTAGTAGCCATGTTGTGAGGACACCTAATTAGCACTATGAAGAGGCCTAGAGGCTACTGAGAATAATCCCTATTGTTTTCTGGATTATTTGATACCATCATTATTTCAGAAAGTTTACCTAAAAGCTAGTTACTGAACAAAGACAGTAAGAAGTGTTTTAAACACATAAAGAAATCTTATTTTTTGAAGTGATATGATTATTAGTAACAAGAATTAGATATCTAGCATGTGCTTGAACTAGAATTTAAAATGTTAGGTACTTCTGATCAGAAATGGAGAAAACAAATTCCTAGATAAAACAATATCATTTTAAAAGAAATATGTTAGGTATATATTACAGACAAAATTTTATCTTCTACAGAAACGTTTGAGTTTACCTAAAATAGAAAGATGAATATCTTATAAAAATACCTTTGCAAGATCAACCATGTACACAAATTTTATAGGAATTATAGAATCACACTCATGATTTATAGATTCAGAGTAGGTTATTTGTTGACTGTATGGCTACCCCCATCACGATCTATTGATGGCTCTGTCCCATCTAAACCTGGTCCTCAGCCCAAGACATATCTGCTAAAAGAAGACTATGAAACTAATTAATCATCAAATTCAAGTTCATCAATTCATCTCTACCATGTCTTCGATTTGTCTATCCCTCTAATTTTCTACTCTTTTCAAATCATCCTCAGTTGCTTACTTCTAGCCTTTCCTCTGTACAGAACCCCCTAATTTCAGTGCCTAAGAATCTTAAGTGGTTTCTGAGTACTCAGTCTGGCCTTCAGGGCTTCAACAGCTTCTCATCTTGGGCTACTTATTCAACATCACTTCCCATTACTTTTCAAATAAACCTCCACTTTAAATAAGTCAATCATTTCACTATTCCCCTCATGATGCTTATTTTTGCTTTTGTGATTCTCTTCCAGCTTAGATGCTTTCCTTTTTCCTGATTTATCCAAATGACACCCAAGTATCAATGACCTAGAATCCTTATTTATAAGGAAAAAATACTACCTTTTCCCGTGTATCTTCTCTGTCAAAACTGATTCATGCTTGTCATTCTTTTTTTCAATTATATTTTATTCGTGGTTTAAAATGCAAAAAATTTGGAGTACCTTCTGTGCTAGCTTTCATTTTAACAATGGTGTTGCAAACATACTGAGTCAGGTGTGGAATCTTAGTAATCTTCTAAAGAGCCACTCACAAAATCTATGCTGAACAAATGCTTTTAAAATATTTTCAACCCTGTGTCCAAATCTAAGTAACCAAATTTCTTTGGACCATAATGGGCCTGCTTATCCCAGAAATTAGCATTTTCTTCATTCCTTTGCCAATGAGCTATCCAGATGACAAGATAGAAAGGTCAAAACTCATTTTGATAGAGACCTATTCCTGGTGGATTATTTTCTTACTCAGGTTATACAAGAAGATGAAATAACAAAGTTTTCTACATTAATTATATGCTCTGTGTTTCATGGTCTCATGCTTTCAGTATAAAATATGAAGACTTTTCAGTCAGAGAAAGACAAATACCATATGATTTTACTCACATGTGGGATTTAAGAAGCAAAAGAGAAAAGAATAATACAAGAGAAAGACAAACCAAGAAACAGTCTTAACTGTAGAGAATAAACTGATGGTTATAAGAATGGAGGTGAGTGGGGAGGTGGGTGAAATAGGTGATGGGGATTAAAGAATGCATTTATCATGATGAGCACTGAGTAGTGTACAGAACTGTTGAATCACTATAGTGTACACCTGAAACAAATATAACACTGTATGTTAATGGTACTGGAATTAAAATGAAAATCTTAATTAAAAAATAAATATGATAGTCTCTTCAATAAATGGTGCTGGTAAAACTGGACAGCTATATACAGAAGAATGAAACTCGGCCATTCTTTTACACCATACACAAAGAAAAAGTTGAAATGGATAAAAGACCTCAACATGAGGCTGAGATCTGTCAAAATCCTAGAGGACAATAGGCAGTAACCTCTTCGACATTGGCCACAGCAACTTCTTTAAAGATACGTCTCCAAAGGCAAAGGAAACAAAAGCGAAAATGAACTTTTGGGACTTCCTCAAGATCAAAAGCTTCTGCACAGCAAAGGAAACGGTCTACAAAACAAAGAGACAACCCACAGAATGGTAGAAGATATTCGCAAATGACACTACAAAGGGCTGATATCCAAGATCTATAAAGAACTCCTCAAACTCAATACACACAAAACAGATAATCACATCAAAAAATGGGCAGAAGACACGTATTGAACAGATACTTCTCCAAAGAAGACACAAATGGCTAACAGACACATAAGAAGATGTTCATCATCATTAGCCATCAAGGAGATTCAAATCAAAACCACACTGAGATACCACCTTACACCAGTTAGAATGGCCAAAATCAACAAGACAATAAACAATAGGTGTTGGAGAGGATGTGGAGAAAGAGGAACCCTCCTACACTGTTGGTGGGAAAGCAAGTTGGTGCGGAAAGCAAGTTGGTGCGGAAAGCAAGTTGGTGCAGCCACTTTGGAAAACAGTGTGGAGATTCCTTAAGAAATTAAAAATAGAGCTTCCCTATGACCCTACTATTGCACTACTGGGTATTTACCCCAAAGATACAGATGTAGTGAAAAGAAAGGCCATCTGTACCCCAGTGTTCATAGCAGCAATGGCCACAGTCACCAAACTGTGGAAATAACCAAGATGCCCTTCAATGGATAAAGAAGAAATGGTCCACATATACAATGGAGAATTATGCTTCCATCAGAAAGAATGAATACCCAACTTTTCTATCAACATGGACGAGACTGGAAGAAATTATGCTGAGTGAAAAAAGTCAAGCAGAGAAAGTCAATTATCATATTTTGCTTATTTGTGGAGCATACGGAATAACATGGAGGTCAGGGCAAGATGGAGAGGAGAAGGGAGTTGGGGGAAATTGAAAGGGGAGACAAACCATGAGAGACTGTGGACTCAGAAACGAACTGAGGGATTGGGGAGGGGTTGGGTGAGCCTGGTGGTGGGTATTATGGAGGGCACGTATTGCATGGAGCACTGGGTGTGGTGCATAAACAATGAATTTTGGAACACTGAAAAAGAATAAGATAAAATTAAATTTAAAAAAAGGGAAAAAATTAACAATTTTCTAATTTTTGTCTTTACATCTATATTTTCTATATTGATATAAGCTATCCTTAAAGTGTGGTACACCCCTATTCCATTATAACGACAAACAAAAACAAATTTGACTTCTTTAAAAAAATAAATATGAAGCCTTTTTTGGGGCGGGGGTCAAATAAAGAGTATTTAAACAAATTGGTGATTTATTTTTTTCCCAGATGCCTTATTCAGATAACTCTCTAAGATTTATATGCAGCAAATGTTGCTCTGGTAGTTATGCTTGACAGAAAGAGAATATAAACAGGAAAGAAGGAATTCCAGTTCAGTACATTAACCAAGGAAAACTTTAACTGTCCTTTGGAATACAGTCCACAAATAATCTGTTTTGCTGCTGTAAGGTCAAGAGAATTAGCCTGTGGTTTCTCTGTCTAGCTGATAAGCTCCTTTAGTTAAAGATTGTTTCATTCCTTTCAAAAGAGCCTATATAATCACATGCTATTTTAGTGGATGATTTTTAATATTTTTTTTGCAACACATTTTCCCCAATTAATAAAGCCTATTTTGATGAAATAGCAAGAAATACAACTTTATGGTCCTAACTTCAGAAGTCTTAGAAATTTGGTAGCCCCTATTTGTATATTTATGTATTTAATATTTTTAATTTAATTCAATTAATTAACATATACTGTATTATTGGTTTTGGAGGTATAGGCCTTTGATTCATCAGTCTTATATAACACTTAGTGCTCATTACATCACATGCCCTCCTTAATGTCAATCATCCACTTATCCCATCCCTCCACCTCCCATCCCCCAGCAACCCTTACTTGGTTTCCTATGATTAGGAGTCTGTTATAGTTTGTCTCCCTCTCTGATTTCATCTTGTTTTATTTTTTTCCTTTCTTCCCCTATGATCCTCTATTTTGCTTCCTAAATTCTGCTTATCAGTGAGATCATATGGTAATTGTCTTTCTCTGATTGATTTATTTTGCTTAGCATAATACCCTCTAGTTCCACCATGTCATTGCAAATGGCAAGATTTCACTCTTCTGATGACTGTGTAATATTCCATTTTATGTAAGTATATGACCTGTTGATGGACATCTAGGCTCTTTCCATAGTTTGGGTCTTATGGACATGGCTGCTATAAACATTGGGGTGCAGGTGCCCCTTCAGTTCACTACATTTTTATCTTTGGGGTAAATTCCCAGTAGTGTGATTGCTGGGTTGTAGGGTAGCTCTATTTTCGACTTTTTGAGGAACTTCCATACAGTTTTCCAGAAAGGCTGCACCAGCTTGCCTTCCCACCAACAGTGTAGGAGGGTTCCCCTTTCTCCACATCCTTGCCAAGATCTGTCATTTCCTGACTTGTTAATTTTAACCATTCTGACTGGTATGAGTTGGTATCGCATGGCAGTTTTGATTTGTTTTTCCCTGATGCTGAGTGATGTTGAGCATTTTTTCATGTATCTGTTGGCCATTTGGATGTCTTCTTTGGAGAAATGTCTGTTCATATCTTTTGCCCATTTCTCGATTGGATTATTTGTTCTTTGGGTGTTGAGTTTGATAAGTTCTTTATAGATTCTGGAGACTAGCCCTTTATCTGATATGTCATTTGCAAATATCTTCTTCCATTCTGTCAGTTGTCTTTTGGTTTTGTAGACGGTTTCCTTTGCTGTGCAAAAAAAGCTTTTTACCTTGATGAAGTCCCAATAGTTAATTTTTGCCTTTGTTTCCCTTAGAAAGTCCCCATTTAAAATGTTGCTGTTTTTATAGCAAAGGTCCTTTACCCTGGCTGAGTATGAAAATTTTAAGGGAATTTTAAAAAATAAGACTGATGGGGCACATCCTAAAATTTTTAATTTAATCAGTCTGGTCTATGGCTTTGGGCCCTAGCATTTTTTTTTTTTTTTTAAACTCACCAGCTGATTTTGATGTGTAATCATGGTTAAGAATCACTGTTCCAAGTGGAAAGGAGATGTGAGGTCCAGAATAATAGAGGGAAAAAAAATTTCTGAATAATAATAATAGAAATTATAATTTATTAATACTTATATATATAAGCCAGTATGCTAACCATGTTTCATACTGTGTTTGTTATCTATTGCTACATAACAAATTACCCTAAAGCTTAGTTTAGGCTTAAAAAATTTATTTTAGGCTTAAAATAACACAGTTTTTATGGTCAGGAATTTGGGAGCCACTTCCTTCAGTGTTCTGGTTCAAAGTTCCTCTAGAGGCTGTAGGCAAGATACCAGGCAGGCCTGCAGTTATCTGAAGGCTTGATTGGGGCTGGATGGTCATTTTGTAAGTAAGTTCAGTGGTATGGCTATTCTCAGAAAAAACTTAGCTTCTTGCTGGCTGTTGGTAGAAGTCCCCAGTTCCTTACCATGTGGTCCTCTTCTTAGCTACTTGAGTAACTTCATGATATGGCACCAAGCTTCCCCCAGAACAAATGATCCCACAGAGAGCAAGGAGGAAGTCACTTGCTTCTTATGACCTAGTTTTGAAACTACATGTCATCATTTATGTTATCTTCAGTCACTAGAAGTGATTCACTAAATACAGTCCATTCAAGGAAAGGGCAATCAAGCTCCATCTTTTGAAGGCAGGAGTATCAAAGAATTTGATACATTTTAAAATGAACTTTTTATTTGGAATTATTTTTCTGAATAGATTTATAGAAAAATTACAAAAATAATAGAGTAATTTTCTATATACCCCACAATGAGTTTCACTTTCCTCTAATGTCATTATCTCACATACTTTGGCACATTTGTCAAAGCTAAGGAACCGACATAAGTATGTTACTTTTAATGAAATTCCAGACTTTATTCAAACATCACCCTTTTCTTTCATTAATGTCTTTTTCTCTCTTTCAAGGTCCATCCAAGATACTGTATTGCACTTGGTTACCATGTCCACTCTGGTTTGTGATGATTTCTCAATTTTCCCATGTTTTTCATGACCTTGACAGTTTTAAGGAGTACCAATCACTTATTTTTTAAAATGTCCCTCAATTTGGGTTTGTCTGACATATTTTCTCATGATTAAACTGGGGTTATGTGTTTTTAGAAAGGTTACCACAGAGCTAAAGTGCTCTTCTCATCCGAACACTTCAGGGGATACATCATATCAACATGATTTCTTTCTCATAATGTTAGCCTTGATCATTTTCTTAAAGGGATATCTACCAGATTTCTCCATACAGTTAGTATTTTTTCCTTTGCATTCTCTCTTCTTGGAAGTGAGTCATAAATCTAGCCCATATTCAAGGTGATGGAGTTAACACGTACCTCCTGGAGGAAAATCTACTTAAATTATCTGGGATTCTTTTCCAAGATTTATTCAGACATAATTTAAAGCTGCACATGCATATTCTCTCTTTTAATTTTTACAACAATCCTATAAGGACTACGGTTATTCCTATAGGTGATACAGCTAGTAAGGCTTGACATTTGACACAAGGTGAGTTTGGATCCAGAGTCTATACTCTTTTCATTGAGCCTCCTAACCTTTGCAATAATATGAACCATTTTAATACCATTCAAATATATTTTTAATATTCTACAAAATTCCCAAGAACATGTTAAAAGGGCAATACAGGTCTTGTTCGATTATATCTTGTTGCATATTGTTTTCCAGATGTACACCTACTTCTCCAATCCGACTTTGAAAGTGGTGACATAGTTTTATGTACTTTTGTCTCCTCTGAGCACATAGTTTTCAGCAAATACTTACTGGCTGAAGAGAAAATGGCTCCTCTTCTTCACAGTTCCCACACTGTCCTGAATGTCTACCATCGGATGCCAAAACTTACAATAGTTGCTCTTAACCCTCAGACCCAGGTCTAAGAGTTGAGAAACAACAGGGCTCACAACAGAATGACTGAGTAGGACCTGAGGATTAGGTTAGAACTGTAAGTTAAATAGGAAATGTTAGTTTACTCTTTCCTTGCTCCCACTTAGGTGGGCAATTATGACTAAAGACAGATGCCAATTCAGGTTACTTAGCAAATATTTAACCCAGAAATCCACTGAGGCAATGAGTATAATTTTTTGGATTTCTAAAGTAATGGGTGGTTTTCATTCCTTCAAGGATTAAAAATAATATTTCTGGGTCATAAGTTATTTTGTCCAAATCTTTATTTGGAACTCTAGATTCCAGGAAAACAAACAGTGTTTCGGTCATTCCTTTCTTCTATGGTAGATACCCAGATGGCTCAGGTAGGTGACCCACACATTGGCTTCATTGGAATGTTCTGTTTCTCTGGGATACAAGGGCAAAGCTTTGGAGGGAAAGGCAGCAAACCTCCAATCCTCTCTCCTCATCCTTCCTGACCTTGTCCTATTTGCTGTATTGATGGATAAATGGATATGATCCAAAGGACAGGTCTAGCTTTGGATAAGGTCAACATGCTAACAACTCAAGGCTTAGCAAAGCCCTCCACAGGAAGACAACAGCTCATCCAATCAGTTACATTCCAAAACGTTTTCCTTCTCTTCAGCCTTCTAGCTAGAAAGTATGTTCAGAAGCCACATCTGCTTTCCATCTCCATTCAAAGCACTGTTTGCTGAAGCAGCAGAGAGAGAGGGGTAGGTGACTTCCTTACTTATATTCATAGTTAGGAGACTCCCAGGTCCAGATAGAGATTCCAGAGAAAAAGAAAAAGCCTCCTCCCCATGAAATAAGATGGGGTGTAAGGGTGCAGCAGAATTTATAAATATACTTAAAGATGTGTCTCTATGATGTTAGTGGGTAAATATTCTCGCATGTCCCACTGAATGAGTATGAACTAAAGTACAGCTGGAGAAGAGAGAGGCGCCTGCCTGAGGATGTTCAGAAAAGCAGGCAAGTTCAAGAGCTGACCTAGCAGCTTTCTCAGCTGCCATTCTGCAGATTTTCCATTCTAGCTCATCTGTGAGGGTTCCTGGCTCAGTCTGCCGTGAGTCTCCAGCCCACAGTGGTCAGCTCAGTTAGCTGAGTGGGTCCACGAGCAGGGATTCAAATCTTGACTCTGCCACCTATTACCCACGTGACCTCAAACAGATGAATCAATCTCTCTGCTCTTTAAGTGTAACACAGAGATATCGATGCCTAACTGCCTAGGGTCATGTGAGAATTAAATGAGAAAATGGGCTAGTGTGACTTGCTTATTAACACTGTGGACGATTCAGTAAGGGCTCACTTTTGCAATGATCAAAATTTCCCTGACATTTTCTACTGACAATTTCCCTGACAATTTCTACTGACATTATGTAGGCAAATGAGCATGGCTGCATTCCAATAAATGTTTATGGACAATGAAAATATAAAAACTTCCTTTTCTAGTGATCTCAAAACTGAAGGAGAGTGAAATGTGGCTCTAAATGAAGAAAAAGAAAAGTTAGGAATTTTCATGACTCAACCAAGTGAGTGGCTTGCAGGTTGCAAGATAAGCTCTTTCTTGACTTGAAATGTGGCTAGTCCAAATTGAGCTGTGTTGTAGGTGTGAAAACACCAGATTTTAAAGACTTATTTTGAAAAAAGACTCGAAAATATCTCCTTAATAAAAAATATTGATTACATGTTGAAATGCTATTTTGGACATGGGTGAGATAAACTATATCGTTAAAGTCAATTTCAACTGCTTTTCACTTTTTAAAACGCAACTACTAGAAAATGTAAAAGCACACGTGTCCTGCAATCTAGTTTTTCAAATCACACTATTCTAAACCGCTGAAGTAGCGCGGAGAGAAGTACTCCACTGGATTCTATCCTACGGCCATGAAAGGGTTAATACGTCTCCCTAAGGCACTGCTTGAAAGTAACTCAATCACAGGGGAACATGAAGCCAAATATGTCACCAACTGCTAATCACATCATTAAATATTGTCTCCCCTGTTGCAGAATGTAATCACTCGTGAGAGCAAAGAGCTCAGGGACTTTCACACGATGGAAAATTTCAAATATCCATTCAAGAAATCTTCTTGTCATCCCTGCTGCATTTGTCTGATCTAATCTGGCTGCAATTTAGTGTATGACAGTTTTATCACAATCCACAAAAGCACTCAACTGGCACAAATATACTTATTTATGCACAGAGCCAGGGAAAGGGTGGTCTCTGTTTAAGATAACGTACTTAACTAATGGAACACCCCCTTTTACTGCTGGGGAGACCAGAGGTAATGGAAAGACAGATACAAACTAAAGAATATTAAATTCAATTAGGTAATTACATGGTTTATTTAAACTAGAGGACAAACAGATGCATTTTCATTTTTGATTGTTCCTCAATGCTCAGTGGCTCCTGAACTTTTGACTTACTCCCTGGTAGTAATAAATTGTTATAGAAAAGAATCAAAACAATACAAAATGAACAAAAAGAAACACTTATATTCATGGCCTCTACTTCAAAGAAAACCTATGGTCAGTTATTTAGAAAAAATACTTAAAATTGGAACAACCAACTTCTTTAATGTATAAGTTCAGAATAAAAAATATCTTTTTTTTTTAAATGAGAAGACCTCTCTCTTCTATTCCTACAACATCGTGTAGCATTCCATTTATGTTTTTTAATTTTTCTATAATATAGTCTAAGTTTATGTATCATCATCTCAACATGCTTGATATAAAAATTTTGAAATTCTCAATCTCATAATTAAGAAACTAAATAATTTTCAATCCCCTTGGAATTTTGCAGCAGGGTGCTATTATGTTTTTGAGGGTAGCCCCTACTTCAGCAATATTATAATCCACTGCTAAGTGTTTTAAAGATAGGCAAGAGGAAAAGAGAAATTTCAACTCAAGGCATTCCCCAAGCACAGAGGGAAATTCCCTAGTTTTGGTTGCTAGGGCTATGGCATTTAGGCAGCTAAGTTCTAGCACTAGAAAAATGTTCTAAGGGAAATGTTGCCATGGACAGGAATACTATCTCCTAGAAGAAATAACATCGTGTGTTGATAATGTCCAGTGTCTTAATAGACGGGCCACCACCCACCTCAACCAAAGTTTTAAAAATAAGGGCAATACCTTACAATTGTAATAAATAGAATATAAAAATTGCAACTTTGCCCTTAAACATATATTTCACAATAGAATTACTGTGTGAATCTTCTTTCTATAATTTTGGATGTGCTTTCACATCACAGAACACCAGCAAATGTACAGAAGCAAGGCCAAATTCCACATATCAGATTACAGCTGAACAAACAGTGCACTTTGAAATAAAGTGGAACATGAGCTCAGAACCAGCAGATTCTAAAGACGGATAGAGTGTACAAAACAGAAACAAGTAGCCTTTTAGAAAGATAAGGAAAACATCAAAACTGTCTCAAGGACTCTTAGCTGATTAAATATACTTCTGTCAGGGGAGAGTTGATTTGATTTCCTAGTCTTAGACGCACTTCCTCAGTACTGCAGTGAGGATGGTAGAAAGGATGGGATGGAATCACTTTGAAGAACTGTTTGACAGTTTCTTACAAAGTTAAACAAGTACCTCCTCTATTCTTCTGGATATTTATCCAAGAGAAATGTAACCTCATACAAACATAACCCCAGGCCTGTCATGAAGATTAAATGAGATCATGTATGTGAAAGTGGCTTACACAGAGCCATGCACATGGTAGGAGCTTATTAAATAATATCTTATATCCCCTTTCATGTTTTTGGCATGTTCAGAAGAGTACAGGGTTTCAGTAATACAGACCTGTGCTTATGTCCTCACTCAACTTCTTACCTGTTACCTTCATTCATTTAAGATTTTTGAGTGCCTACCAAGCACTCTTCGAGACGTTAGGTATATCAGATTGAATGTGATGGTCCAAGTCTTTACTCTTTTGGGGTTCACGTTCTAGTGCCTTCGAATGATGTTTAAATTTTCTGAGCTTTAGTTTCCGCCTCTGTAATTCAATTCAATTCAGCACCTTCAACATGCTTGGATGTTGTAGTAAGTTATAGAGCACAAGAATCAACTAGATAGCACTACATAGATAGGACCATGCTTTCCAGTGCCAGTCCAATGTGGGGCAGCAGATGGTGGAGGTAAATTGTGGAGAGTAGTAGGTGCTGAGAAGGGCAAGGATTCATTGCTGTGGAGGACACTGAACCGAGTCCTCGATGGTATGGATACTGGTTGCAGGAATAAGTCAGAAAAGGCTTCCTGGAGGAAGAACACTTACATGTAATATGCAGAGTAAAGCAAATAAAGTATACTCACAAGTTCACCATATTATTAGGAAGAAGAAATGAAAATATATTGTGAAGGCACTTATCAGTCTCTAAAGTCTTTCATCACATAATGTGGTACTATTTCCATTTTAAGAGCAATAGTGTTAAAAAAGAAAATTTTGGGGTAGTCCTGAATCCAGTATATTGTCTCTCTGACACTATGTTGTTGTCCAAACACATGTGCTCAATCTGGGCTTTCCACATCTGTTTCCTAGGTCCCAACACTTCTAGTTTTCTGCCTGAAGGAATCAAGTAATTGAATAAATTGTTTTTAATCATACAGGGCCAATTCTGACTTTCAGTTAAGTTTCTGGGTTTGCTAAATTTGCAGTCTGCGGTGTGGCTCTGTGGTAGGTCATACTGGCCTGTAAGTACGAAATAGACTTTCCAAACAACTAAGATTCTTGCTCTTCTGGAACCCATTGAGCACTTCATAATCTTTTTCAATTAAATTGAAAGACTCTATTTATGGGACTTGAGTACAGTTTACACCATAAATAAGCAGAACTATAAAGTGGCATGGAAAACACCAACTCCACTGCAAAACTTTTGATCATTGCTTGCTGCTTTATTTTATGTGCTACGCAGACCTCTGAATAAAAACAGAAGTAGGAAGTGGCACTGGGGACAAGGGCTTAGAAAATTACTCTTTCCAAATACTGTGGCATCAAAATGAACTTGGATGAAGAATGTCATTAGAGGGGTGCCTGGGTGGCTCATTCAGTTAAGAGTCTGCCTTCAGCTCAGGTCATGATCTCAGGGTCCCGTGACTGAGCCCCATGGTGGGCTCCCTTTCCTTTTGCCCTTTCCCCCGACTTGTGCTCTCTCTCTCTCTCAAATAAATAAATAAAATCTTTTCTTTTTTACATTCAGTTAGCCAAGGTATAGTACATCATAGGTTTTTGATATAATGCTCAACAAAATCTTAAGGAAAATAAAGAACGTCATTAGAGAAATACAGACTATATTCAGTATATCCTCAATTCCATGTTGTGAACTTCGGTTGACTGATGGCCTTTATGATTGCATCAGCCATTTTGAAAGCCACTCCAACCCCATGAACTTTAACCTATTTATGTAGATTTTGAGAAAAAATGTCTAAAGTACTCCATTTTCCTCTGGAAGGTTGCAATAGCTCTTACATGGAACAATATTCCTACTAGTGGCAAGGCTGTATGTGAATGTTATACTCCATCTTCAGAAAATCTGTGTTACAATCAGATGTTAAAGATGTTTTCTAGATTGTCAGAGAAGTCGGGTTGTTATGTAGAGATGTCTCTTCCAAAATAATGGCAGGTATTTACCCAGACACAAAATCACTGGTATATCTAACAAAAGAGGGCCCCATACAAAATCTAATGGAGACCTCTCCCCACCCTGGGTATTCTCAACCAGGTAGGAGGACAAAAATTGACAAGGCAAGGAACAACAAGTGTTGGAGAGGATGTGGAGAAAGGGGAACCCTCTTACACTGTTGGTGGGAATGCAAGTTGGTGCAGCCACTTTGGAAAATAGTGTGGAGGTTCCTCAAAGAAGAAGTGAGTTGGGGGAAATCAGAGGGGGAGATGAACCACGAGAGACTGTGGACTCTGAGAAACAAACTGAGAGTTTTGGAGGGGAGTGGGGTGGGGGGTTGAGTGAGCCTGGTGGTAGGTATTAAGGAGGGCACGTATTGCATGGAGCACTGGGTGTGGTGCATAAACAATGAATTTTGGAACACTGGAAAGAAATAAAATATAATAAAATGGAAAAAAAAGAACCCCCCCATCTACCAGCAAAATATATACTCACTATTTGTAACTAGTTGAATAATAAAAATAAAATATACTTAAAGAAAAAATTAAAAACAGAGCTACTCTATGACCCTGCAATTGCACTTCTGGGTATGTACCCCAAAGATACAGATGTAGTGAAAAGAAGGGCCATAAGTACTCCCAATGTTCATAGCAGCAATGGCCACAGTTGCCAAACTGTGAACAGAGAAAGTGTGTGTAATGAAATAAGAATGAGAGATGTCTTTATATCTTTGGAGGGGATAAGCTTACCAACAATAGATGGTGTCCAATGTATCTGGGTTGAGGCCATCGCGCAGCCTCCCTGCCTTGACATCAGTGCCTTATACTTGTGGGCAACCAGATTTCTGAGCTTAGAGGCCTAGCTTTACCCTGGAAAGATCTCACAGGATCCTCTCACAGGCTCTGGGCTCAAATCACAGTATAAAATCCACATCTTAGATTTGGCACTGACCATGGGAAATAGCAAGAGAAAAAGCAACTTGTTTTTGGGTGGGAAGAAGAAAAGGGTAGAAAAAAGTTCTGGAAAGAGAAAGACTGACTGGGGCCAGAGCAAGTTGGCCTAGACTCAGGAGAGATACTAAATCTAGAAGAAAGTTAAGGAAGGAAAGGATGAGAAAAAAAAAAGAGGGAGCGAAGAAGGAAGACGACTAGTTTGAAGATGTCTTCCCCAGCTTCTAGGCCTTCAGGAACCATATTGGGCGTATTTGTTGGAGAGAAATGGAGTGTGTAGGAATCTCATCCAAACCCTGGTTCTTTCAACAAATATTGACTCAGCACTTCACAGTTCCAATCATTGTTTTTGATGCTGGGGATTTAGCAGTCAACAAACAGAAACAAAACCCCTTGCTCTCATGGAACTTAGATTCTGTGGGAAGGGCTAAAGCAGCCAGATATCTAGGGCCACTGCCCACTGAGTGAGGTGTGCATTCAGCCCCTTTGCCCACAAAAGAATGTCCCTAGCTACCTCTAAGGAGTCTACCTTACAATCTTCAAGTGACAATCGGCCTTTACCTGCCTAGTAGATTATAATTCCTTTGATATCAAAGACTGTATCTTATTTTTTTTATTTCAGAATTTAATGCCCAGAGAGAAACCTAGTATCTGGCCTGTAGTTAGCATTTAATAAATGTGTACAGTTGATTCTTGAGCAATGGGCAGATTAGGGGCACTGATTCCCCACCCCCACACATACACATACAGTAAAAAATCTGATCTCTTGCAACGTAGGGGGTTTGGGGGGTAGGAAAAGAATAAATGAAACAAGATGGGATCGGGAGGGAGACAAACCATAAGAGACTCTTAATCTCACAAAACAAACTGAGGGTGACCAGGGAGGGGGGTAGGGAGAGGGTGGTGGGGTTATGGACATTGGGGAGGGTATGGGCTATGGTGAATGCTGTGAAGTGTGTAAACCTGGCTATTCACAGACCTGTACCCCTGGGGCTAATAATACATTATATGTTTATAAAAAAATTTTAAAAATTATTTTAAAAATTTGATCTCTATCTTCGATGCCCTCAAAACTTATCTACTAATAGTCTACTGTTGACAGGAAGCCTTACTGATAGCACGAAGAGCCGACTGACACATATTTTATAGGTTATATATTGTGTATACTATATTTTTATAAGAACGCAAGCTAGAGAAAAGAAAATATTATTAAGGAACTCGTGAGGAAATGGAAATACATTTATAGCACTACACTGTATTTATTGAAAAAAACCCGCATCTAAGCGGACCCATGCAGTTCAAACCCATGTTGTTCAAAGGCTAACCATTAGCATTCAGTAACTATCTGCTAGGACAACCTGTCCCTGTGAAGAAGAGTAACAAATGGGCACTTATGACCCTACCCCTGTGGTGTCAGTAACTGGTCCCGGGCTGGGCCCTTCCTTCCCCACTCCATGCTTCCTTCCCTCTTTACCAAAGGTGATTTTTTGAGCTGAATTCAACCAGCCTGGGTGATCCCAGGTGTGCAGACTTTCCCTCGCCTGTACCGTGACAACTCCGTGAAGGTGTTTGTTCTAACAGAAACTCCTTCACTGTGGCTTCGGTTTAGTTGGGAGCCTTCGAAGCTGCTGCTCAACTGTCCTTTAAGTGGATCAAGAATTCCTCCTGCGTGGGCAAACGAGTTCAGGCCAGGAGTTCCGGGCACTCCTTCCCACTCAGCCAAGGTACGGTGGCCTTTACTCCCTCTCCACACACTCCCCACAGGCAGCTGAAACATTAATCAGGATTGGCACAGGAAATGGTTCCTCAGGGATCTTCAAGAATTCCTAAGTGATCCCACTCAGATCAATCTAATCTACTTCTAGAAGGGGCAGTGAGTGCAGCTGGTGTGGAATTCAGGCCATACATATTTCTCACTCACTGACTCAGAGGGGTGGGATGTCCTCCTAGTCTAAGGAGAAGTACTACCTAGTGGAAATCCAATACAAGCCCCATGTGTCAATTTGAATTTTCTAGTGGCCACATTTTTTTAACAAGTAGAAATTGATTTTAATAGTGTATTTTATTTAGTATAACATATGCAAAATACTATCTTTTAAAATTTTTTATTAACATATAATGTATTATTTGTTTCAGAGGTACAGGTCTGTGAATTATCAGTCTTACACAGTTCACAGCACTCAGTTCCTCAAAAAGTTGAAAATAAAGCTATGCTAAAACCCAGCAATCACACTACTGGGTATTTACCCTAAAGATACAAATGTAGTGATCCGAAGGAACACCTGCACCTCAATATCTATAGCAGCAATGTCCACAATAGCCAAACTATGAAAAGAGCCTAGATGTATGTCCATCAACGGATGAATGGATAAAGAAGACGTGATATATATATATATATATATATATATATATATATATATATATATATATATATATATACACACACACACACACATACATACAGACATGCACCATAGGACGGATGGGGACACACACACACACACACACACACACACACACAGGAATACTATGCAGCCATCAAAAGGGAAATCCTTGCCATTTGCGATGATGTGGATGGAACTAGACGGTATTATGCTAAGTGAAATAAGTCGATCAGAGAAAGACAATTATTATATGATCTCTCTGACATGAGGAATTTGAAAGGCAGGGCGAGGGGTCGTAGGAGAAAGGGAGGGAAAAATGAAGCAAAATATTATTATTATTTTAAAGTAGAAATATAAAAATTATTAATGAGATATTTTGTGTCCTTTTCCCCCATACAAAGTCTTTAAAACCCAGTGTATATTTTAAACTTAGAACACACCAGGGCACGTGGGTGGCTCAGTCAGTTGAACATCTGCCTTCGGCTCAGGTAATGATCTCAGGGTCCTGGGATCAAGCCCTGCATGAGGCTCCCTGCTCAGCATGGAGTCTGCTTCTTCTTCTCCCTCTGCCCCTCCTCCTCGCTCATGTGCTTGCTCTCTCTCTTGCTCTCTTTCTCAAATAAATAGATAACATCTTAAAAAAAGAAATAAACTTGGAACACATCTCATTTCTGACCAGCCGCATCTCCAAGGTTCAGTAGCCCCATGAGGGCTCATGGATACTAACCTGGACAACCCAGCTCTAAGGCATTTAGTGAAGTCTCTAAGGGCACCTTGGAATGGTTGTTCCAGGACAACTCTTTTTGCATAAAGATCCATTAAGGAAAATTAAGAAAAATGTTTATGAACAAATAGCTCTAATTCTGTGTGAGAAAATGTACACTCTTGCAACATAGATGCCTAACTTGGCTTTAACAGAAGAATGTCAATGAGAAAAGTTTTGCTTCTTTTTAGCCACTGAAATCCTACTATCTGAATACACCGAGAAGGGACAAAGCTGAGGAAACCTTTAAACTTCCAGCAGGCAATCGCATTAATGATCACTCTGCAAAGGGAGGGGGTAGCAAGATGCTTTTCTCCCTTGGGGCATTCTCCCCTCCCAAAGAACAACGCCTTGGTTGGTCCCCTGCTTCACTCCTGGTCTTTGTTTACAGGGGCGACACAAGAGTCCTATAAAGAGGCACAGAAACAGACTGCATTTTGGTTTCCAAACTGCAGGCCCTGAAGTTTTTATCGGTCTGCATGGACACGAACCACTGTCCGTCCACTGAATAACATTTAATTCTCCGTTGAAGGTAGTATCTCCCCATTAATTATGAGGCAAACAGTTTCAGGGCTTCAAAGTGTCCACCATATATCTGTACTATTTTCCAAATATAGATGGAAGATGTTATAATGAAGAAAATACAAATTAACATAAAAACCTTAATGAATTACTAGTAGCTATCTCTCTCTTGCATTTTCCCAATCAATGGAATCTGTCTTTTGTGAATGGGTAGGGCTCTCTGTCAGGCAGGATTCTCCAGAGAAGAAATCCTCCTCCTGCTTCTTTGTTACTGAGTTGATGGTCTCTGCTTAAGAAACACCGGGTTTGAGAACCAGCTGAGTGCTCAGTTTAATTGCTCAACGTTAATACATTCAACATAGACAGTTTCATTACGTAACATGTACTGGCTACTCTCCAGTATTTCCTTAGGCATAACAAGCTTTGACCATAAAAACCAAATCAATGTTAATCTGCAAAGCTGCCATTTTATGTCCACTGCCAAGAAAAAAAGAAAAAAAAAAAAAACCAAAATGAGATAAAATAAACCTTTATCAAGGAACTGGACTCAAATAATTATCAAACTAGCTATCTCCAACCCTTTGGAACAATCTGACTCGTGAGCTGCAGTTTCCAAGCATATTTTATTTAATTGCTGAGGGCAAGAGAATAGTAAGCATTTTTGAGCTAAGTTCTTTAGGGCGCTGGCCTGCTCTACATCTGGGAAAAACGGAAAAAAGCAATCATTAAAGTTAGTGTGTTCAAGTGGGTCTACTAATCCTCCTAGCTCTATTTCCTTTCAATTGCATCAAGAGTACGGTAAGAAAGAGCCAAAAGCTGCCCTTGTGAACAAGCAAAAAAAGTCCTCAAGTTTCAAAGCTGGCTGTTAGACAGTAGCCAGTAGCGTCCTCTTGTATTTCCAAGCAAACAGGGGCAAAGCAATGTTTTTTTCTACCTCTTATAAACAATCTGTGTTTAAACAAGACATTCACAATGCCTTCTTGCCAGTCTCTTAAAAGCTGGCCATTGTTATGGTTTAATTGAACTCCTAAATCTTAAAAAGAGTCGAAACCAGCCAGCTAGGTAGGGACTGTTTGATCTCGTATCTTGGCCGGAGATGTGAGTGCAGAGCAAACCTGTCCAGACTCATGTTTCTATAGGCTTCCCGTCAGAAGGAGAGCCTGCGGTTTGAGGGTTAGCAGAGCCAAATTCGCCCCTTCCCGTGGAGGAGGGCGAGAAGTACTCAGCACACACCAGTTGCATTCATGAGGAAACAATCTTCCTGCCCACCCAGCACTATATTTAGAGTCATCTCTTGGCATGCAAACTTATATTTCTGGGCTTTCTGCCACTCAGACAAAAAAAGGGGGGGGGACAAGAAAAACTGGTTTGGTTCCAGTGCTGAACCCAAACAGCAAACATTAAACGTGGCCTTTCCCATTGATGCATTTCTGTGTCAAATATCACTCCTTCTTCAAAAGCATTCAGCCCTGGCTATGGCTCTGAGCAATGTTTTTTTCTCCTAATTCTAATGAGGAAAATGTGTCCTCTTCTCTTAGGGAATATTGTGGAAAGCAGGAGGAAGTGAAGCAAATTGCTATGAAGAGGACTAAATGTTTTTGAAATTTTTAAAGTAATATCATCCATGCTGGGCCTGTTGACCTGCCCCAACATGTGGGAGCCCCTGAGAAATGGTGGATCTCAAAGCTAGCTGCGGAGAGGATGGAGAAAGAGCATGCGGTGTGAAATTGCCAGGCCTTTCCGACCCGCCAAGAAACGCTTCCTAGCATTTTGCTGTTTTGCTACTGGAACATCTGGCATTTGGGAATATCAGAGTTCTTTACTAGGAAGAGAAGTGGTATAGGCGGAGCCTTGACACAGACACCCAGGGCAAGTAGCTGCAAGTCTCACTCACACAAGTTCCAAACCACTACCTGTCACAGTGCATCAGAATTGAGCAAGACAAACGTCTCTCCTGTCTGCTCCCAAGCCTGAAGTGCCCTGCCCTACTCTTTTCTTCCAGTGTATTTTTTTCTTACAATCATGTTTTCTGAATTAATTGCAACATTTGTTTTGGCTCAATATTCTGTCATGGTCCTGGCTGCTGTGAGATGTAGTGGTCTGCTAAGGGGACAGCCAAGACCTCCCACACATGCACCACCAAGCCAGACAGCCTTTGAGGGGTTTGGGTGACTATTTCTTCCACATTGGCATAGGTAGTCACCTCTAACTAGTATAACAGATACATAAGACAAAACAATGAAAATATCTGAAGCCATTAATGGAACAAAAATTAAAACAAGTATTACATTTAAAAAACCTTCACAAAATTTCTTAAAAATGCAAAGAAATTTCTTTTTTTTTTTCTTTTTAAAGATTTTGCTTATGTGTTTGACACACACACAGAGAATACAAACAGGGGGAGCAGCAGGCAGAGGGAGAGGGAGAAGCAGGCTCCCCGCTGAGCAAGGAGCCCGATGTGGGACTTGATCCCAGGACCCCGGGATCATGACCTGCTCTGAAGGAAGATGCTTAAACAACTGAGACACCAGGCACCCCAGCAAAGTAATTTCATTAGACGTGAGTTACAAACACTTCTGAGAGTTGTAGAATAGTTTGGGATTTCATAAATGGATAAAACCAAAGGAAACTGACTTGCTACCAAAGAGAAAAACATTCTTAGAGTTGGGGTCTTTGTGACTATTTACAGGCCTCCTTCTTCCAGGCATACAGGGGAACTGCAAGCCCTACTCAGGTTGGTGGAATGTGAGTGAAAGTGACATGTGTCAATTTCCCAACAAGGGTGCCCAGTCCTCTGTGCTCTCCTCCTCACCACAGTGCCTGAGTCCTAGATGAAGCATAAGCCAGAAATAAACCTTTACTGTTAAACTGTTTAAATCTAGTGAGATTGGGGGTTGCTTGTTACCCAAACAAACTGAGCCTAATGTGGCTAATGGGAAAATTAGTCAACAGTTAATTACAATTATCAGAAGACAGTTGTATGAAAGTCCCTCACAGGTCCTGGTACCTACAAGGCACTCAAACTGATCTTTACTTAGTGACCCAATCCCAACACAGCTTAAGATTTGCATCCAGTCAACTTCTGTGATATCTTCTAGTAGCTCTACTGAAACCAAAAGCAAATAAAACACTCAAGAAAAAAAATAAAACAGAATAGGTCCAGCTAAGGAAAACAGAAGTGACTACCAAGAAACAAAGTGATTTTCAGAATCTCTAAATCTGTGGTTCTCAAATTGGAGTGGTCTCTGGGCCCAACCAAAAGATTCAGATTTACTTGGTTCCAGGTGGATCCAGGCATCTGAACTACTTCCCAGTCCTCTCCCCCACTCCCCACCCTCATGATTTTAGTGTGCACCCAGGCCTGAGAACCATGACTTCACATTTCTGAGTTCTTCTATTTTCCAAAACTCAATCCTTGGACATGAAATATTATGGAGAGGGGAAGAGAAATGCATAAACAACTGTACTCCGAAATAGCATGTTCATGTTATAGGAAATGAGTGCCCTCAGGTACTGGGGTTGACAATGTTCCCCCGATCTAGCAGAACATGTTCCCAGTTCCACTTGTTGGTCATCTCACACTTCTAGTATTTTATCCCTGGGGTAACTGGAAGCAATAGCCCAATAGCCAGGGAGTCATTTAGCTGTCTTATACGACTCGGAACATGAGAACAGTGTAGATTCAGGCTCAGGGCAATAAGCCAACTGGGACTAAGAAGCACTATAGACACTGGAGAATTCTACCAAACATTGAAAGAAGAAATAATACTTATTATCCTGAAGCTGTTTTAAAAAAATAGAAACAGAAGGAAATCTTCCAGACTCTTTCTATGAGATCAGCATTACCTCAATCCCCAAACCAGGCAAAGGCCTCATCAAAAAGGAGAATTTCCAACCTATATCCCTGATCAAGATGGATACCAAAATTCTCAACAAGATCCTAGCTAATAGGACCCAAGAGTACATTAAAAAGATTATCCACCATGACCAGGTAGGATTTATCCCTGGGATGCAAGGGTAGTTCAACATTCACAGATCAATCAATGTGATAGAATGCATAAATAAGTGAAGAAAGAACTACATGGTCCTCTCAATTGATGCACAAAAAGCATCTGACAAAATATAGCATCCTATCTGATTAAAACTCTTCAGAGTATAGGGATAGGGGGAACATTCCTCAATCTCATAAAATCCATCTATGAAAAACCCACAACGAATATCATTCTCAATGGGGAAAGGTTGAGAGCCATTCCCTTAAGATCAGGAACATGACAAGGATGCCCACTCTCACCACTCTTGTTCAACATAGAACTAGAAGTTCTAGCAACAGCAATCAGACAACGAAAAGAAATAAAAGGTATTCAAACTGGCAAAGAAGAAGTCAAACTCTCTCTCTTCACAGATGACATGATACTTCATGTGGAAAACCCAAAAGCCTCCATCCCCAAATTACTAGAATCCATACAGCAATTCAGTAATGTGGCAGGATACGAAATCAATGCACAGAAATCAGTTGTTTCCTATACACTAACAATGTAACTCTAGAAAGAGAAATTAGAGAACTGGTTCCATATACAATAACACCAAAATCCATAAGATACCTTGGAATAAACCTAAACAAAGAGGTAAAGGATCTATACTCTAGAAACTACAGAAAACTCATGAAAGAAATTGAAGACACACAAAGATGGAAAAACATTCCATGCTCATGGATCAGAAGAATAAACATTGCCAAATTTGTTTACACTACCCAGAGTAATCTATATCCTGATCAAAATACCAATGGCATTTTTCAAAGTGCTGGAAAAAACATTCCTAAAATTTGCATGGAACCAGAAAAGATCCTGGAATGCCAAGGAAATGTTGAAAAAGAAAAAAAAAAAAAAACCTGGGGGCAACACATTGCCCAATTTCAAGCTCTATTTCAAAGCTGTGATCACTGAGACAGCATGGTACTGGCACAAAACAAGACACATAGACTAATGGAACAGAATAGAGAACCCAGATATGGACCTTCAACTCTATGGTCAACTAATCTTTGACAAAGCAGGAAAAAATTATCCAATGGAAAAAAGACAGTCTCTTCAATAAATGGTGCTGGGAAAATTGGACAGCTATATACAGAAGAATGAAATTTGGCCATTCCCTTACACCATATACAAAGATAAACTCAAAATGGATGAAAGACCTCATTGTGAGACACGAATCCATCAGAAACCTAGAGAAGAATATAGGCAATAACTTCTTCGACATCAGCCACAGCAACTTCTTTCAAGACACGTCTCCAAAGGCAAGGGAAACAAAAATGAAACGAAATTTTGGGACTTCATCAAGATAAAAATCTTCTGCACAGCAAAGGAAACAGTCAACAAAACAAAGAGGCAACCTATGGGATAAAAGAAGCTATTTGCAAATGACACTACAGACAAAGTGCTGATATCTAAGATCTATAAAAAACTTCTCAAACTCGATACCCAAAAAACAAATAATCAAGTAAAAAAATGGGCAGAAGACATGAACAGACACTTCTTTAAAGAAGACATACAAATGGCTAACAGACACATGAAAATATGTTCATCATTATTAGCCATCAGGGAAATTCAAGTCAAAACCACATTGAGATACCACTTATACCAGGTAGGATGGCAAAAATTGACAAGGCAAGAAACAACAAGTGTTGGAGAGATTGTGGAGAAAAGGGAACCCTCTTAACACAGTTTGTGGGAATGCAAGTTGGTGCAGCCACTTTGGAAAACAGTGTGGAGGTTCCTCAAAAAATTAAAAACAAAGCTACTCTATGACCCTGCAATTGCACTACTGGGTATTTACCCCAAAGATACAGATGTAGTGAACAGAACGGCCATATGTACCCCAATGTTCATAGCAGCAATGTTCACAATAGCCAAACTGTGGAAAAAGCCGAGATGCCCTTCAACAGATGGATAAAGATGATGTGGTCCATATACATAATAGACTATTACTGAGCCCTCAGAAAGGATGAATACCCAAATTTTGTATCAACATGGATGGGACTGGAGGAGATTATGTTAAGTGAAATAAGTCAAGCACAGAAAGTCAATTACCATAGGGTTTTACTTATTTGTGGAACATCAGAGATAATATGGAGGACATTACAAGAATGAAGAGAAAAAATGAAGAGTGGGAAATCGGAGGGGGAGATGAACCATGAGAGAAAGTGGACTCCAGAAAACAAACTGAGGGTTTTAGAAGGGAGGGGTATGGGGGCTGGGTGAGCCTGGTGGTGGATATTAAGTAGGGCACGGATTGCATGGAGCACTGGTTATTATATGCAAACAATGGATCATGGAACACTACTGTACTGTAGGGTGACTAACATAACATTAAAAAAAAAAAAGAAACACTATAGATATATGGAGTCTCTTAATAGAGAATATGTAGCTGAAGAACTACAGTGTCATTGGGGATCCCTCAAAGAGCATGTTTGCTGCATCAGAAACTCAAGTTTTGGATACTAGCAGAGAAATATTCAAGGGCACTGTATAAGCTCATTCCCCCTAAGAACATCCAAAGTCTCTTTGCACCCAGCATATGAACACAAGGGTTTCCACTATGATGACCATATGTTGTTTACCATTCCTTCACTGCTTACTATGCACTAGGAATAGTATTAGGTATTTTAAAGATACAGTTTCCTCTTATCCTCACATCAAACTCATGAGGAGGTATTATTATCATGTCCATGTTACAGACTAGGCAATTGAGTCTACAAGTTTAGGTGACCTGCCCACTGTCACAGGCCTTTGAACATCACTGAAGAATAAAGAGAGTAAAGATGTGCCCATACTACCCTATAATTTGGAGTAAAACTGACAGGTGGTTTATAACAACTTCTCTATTATTCTTCCAGTTGATACAATACCCATTTTCTGGGAACTTGGGTGTCTCAGTAGGTTAAAGCCTCTGCCTTCGGCTCAGGTCATGATCTCAGCATCCTGGGACTGAGCCCCACATCGGGGGTCTCTGCTCAGCAGGCAGCCTGCTTCCCCCTCCCTCTCTGCCTGCCTCTCTACCTACTTGTGATCTCTGTCTGTCAAATAAATAAATAAGATCTTAAAAAAAAAAAGAATGCGCCTTATTAATGGGAGACCATAGAGCATAATTTTGACAAATACATATTGAATAATCATTTCTACTCAAATTCAAATGTATTTATTTTATTTAAATTTCACTAAAATTTGGCATCATTGTTCCCCAGTCACTTCTCTGCCTAAGGTCACACAGTATCTACACAATCATCCAGTGAAGGTTTTAGAACCTTCTGAGTACTAGTTACTGCAGATATAATGGGAAGCCCGGGGACACACACTCACCACCCCCTCAGAGCTTATAGTTCTGCCGGGCACACAGGCAATTAAGTAGCAAGAGCAGTGTGCAAGGGTTATGATGGGACAAGTATTAAGGAGTCGTTCAAGGTGTCCAAGGAGACAAAGCATGGCCGGCTCTTCTTCCGTATACTTGAAATGTTTAGGTGTTCCTTCTTAGACCTGTGACCAATTTAACAGATACCCTCTCTGGCTAGACATGTCCTTCACTGGTGCTGTCTTATACCAGTTCTTTGTGAGCAACTGGTCTCAATATCACACGGCTTCAAACAGACCTTCTCTGTCATCTGAAGCACTGTCAGCTTCACGCATAAAGGCCTTCCTTCAGTTTGCCGCGGAGTAATTGCTCAGCTAGTCACCAAATTATCATCTATCGTAGGAACAGGCAAGCAGAGAAGCTTTAAAAACTGGCTTTCGACCTGTTGAATTACTAAGTAGAATTTGGGCCTTTATTCTACCTTCATTTAAGAGGTGAAATGTGGGAAGTGCACTTTCCACTATGGCTTTTGTCAAGTGTCACACTTCCTGAGCTTTTTGGACAGAACTATGGGTCTGAGACAGTCGTTTTGCTGATATCTCACTCCTGTACAAAAGTCACCACTGGTGGTGTAGTTCTGCTCTGCAACCTGATTTCAGGTATTAAAAAAGAAAGCAAAATATAATGATTTGTTTTAGGGTTTGCAAGATGAGCAAATTGCTAATGATAATTAAATAGCTAATACTAAGCTCTTACTATCTGAAAGGCACTGATTGCTGAGTGTTTTTTATGCATGCGATCTCACTTAAACTTTATGAATATAAGTAGGCACTGGTATGATAACAACCATTTTATTTTTTATTTTTATTTTTTTTTTAAGATTTTATTTATTTGTCAGAGAGAGGGAGAGAGAGCGAGCACAGGCAGACAGAATGGCAGGCAGAGGCAGAGGGAGAAGCAGGCTCCCTGCCGAGCAAGGAGCCCAATGTGGGACTCGATCCCAGGACACTGGTATCATGACCTGAGCCGAAGGCAGCTGCTTAACCAACTGAGCCACCCAGGCGCCCCCGATAACAACCATTTTAAAGTGCACACTTTTTTTCACATTCTAGTATGTTTGAAATCAGGGTACACTTTATAATCAATCAAATCATATCATAGTTTGAGTGGTGTCCATTTTCTTTATGAATTACACATAAAATAATGCTGCATACTAAAGTCTATGGTGCCTCAGATGCAATATGTATGGCATTATTATGCCCATTTCACACATGAAGAAAACTGAGGCTTGGAGAATTTGTGTAACTTGCTCAAGGTCACGTGGCAAGTAAATAGCAGAGAAAAGGATGTGATCCCAGGGGGTTTTGGGGGGTCCAAAGTCCATGCTCTGAACTAGTACACTATATGGTTTCCTACCACATGGAAATAATAGGTTTTAAAAAAAAGTTCATCATTCAGCACATAGCACCTATTATGAGCTAGCCACCAAGCTAGGAGTTCTAGGGGTATAAAGATGAATAAAAGAGTTGTCCTACTACTATCTAGACACTGTGGTTATCTGAGGAGTTAACTAGAATGCTCCTAGCTTTATACACTTTTTCTGGACTCTAGAGTAAACCAGATCTAAGTCTGGGTTTTCTTTACAGGGCCATTTCCCCCCCCCCCCCCCCCCACTAAAAGCTGTTTTCCCACTAGCTAAATATCTCACTCCAACACACCAGCCTTACACTGACTGGGTGAATACTATTTAAATCAATATTTTGGTGTGACAGACAGACGCTAAGATACTATTCACACTCTTGTGCAATGCCCTTCCCACGAATGGGTGGCACCTGTGACTTGCTTGTAACCAATAAAATATGGCAGAGTTGATGGAATGTCACTTTCAAGATTAGGCTATATAAGATTATGACTTCCATCTTGCTAGCGGACTCCCTGTCTCACTACCTTTGATGAAGCAAGTCGCCATGGTGGGAAGGCCCATCTGGCAAGAAAATGAGGGCTGCTTCTGGCCAATAGCCAGCATGGAACAAAGGCCCTCAGTCTAACAACGCAAAAGGAAGTGAATCCTGCCAACTTCAAAAGTGAGCTGGAGAGAGGATCCCTGCCCAATTAAGCTTCTACATGAGACCTCATCCCTGGAGCCTCATGGGAGAGACCCTGAGTAGTCAACCTAGGTAGGCTGTGCCCAGATTCCTGACCAATAGAAACTGTGATATAATAAATGTGTGTTGTTTCATACTGCCCACTTGTAGTACTTTGTTATGCAGCAATATGTAACAAATATATTTGGCTAAAAGGCTAGTTTCTTTGTGTCATGGATCTTTATGGTACTCTCAAATAGTTAATACCGAAATTTCTAATTGTGATTTTAATCTCTTGGTTGGATCATAAAAATAACAGGTACCGACTGAGCACCCACTGGGGCCAGGTAAATTCTAGCATAGTATAATTAGTTAATTAATTAATGAAACTATGGCCACATTTACTAAGCAATAGCTCATTAGTGCAGTTACTGCATATACAAGAAGTATTGCATATTCGTCTCATTTAAAAATTTTTGAAAAATGTTAGTGGACTTTACCATTTTATTGTCCAGTTTCTATTTCTTCTCTTCTTTTGGTGAATGTAACCTTCCATTTTAGAGGCCTGATGGAAAACTCAGTTTGAGATCCCAGCAAATGTAAATTGAGATTCACTCATCTCCAGCAGAAGAGACATAGCATTTACATCGATGTAGATATTACTGGAGGATATTACGCTGAGGGAAATAAGTTAATCGGAGAAAGACAATTACCATATGGTTTCACTCGTATGAGGAGTATAAGAAATGGTCAGAGAACAATAGAGGAAGGGAGGGAAAACTGAGTGGGAAGAAATTAGAGAGGGAGAAAAACCACGAGAGATCCTTCACTCTAGGAAACAAACTGAAGGTTGCTGGAGGGATGGTGGGGGGGTGGGGTAACTGGGTGATGGGCACTAAGGGGGGGGGCACATGACGTGATGAGCACAACTGATGAATTACTGGACTCTACATCTGAAATTAATGATGTACTGTATGTTGGCTAATTGAATTTAAATTTAAAAACAAAGGAAAAGAAAGAGACTTAGCTAATACAGGAATCAAGATTTTTCACTATACTGAATTGTCCTTTCCTGATCTATGTTACTGATGTTCTAAAATATCTGGGTCCCTCATATTTGTTTCTAAATGATTATTCTATTACTAAATTATCACACCCAGCTGGTTACTGTACCATAAAATGTCAACGTGAGAGAGAGAGAGACATTAGGGACTATTCAATCTGACTCTCATCTATAAATGAGAAAACTGTGCCATAGGGAAGTTAAGCGGCTTTCCAAAATAAAAGTTAGTCCATGTCAGAATTTCCTGAAACTTGACCTTCTTCATTCATTCCAGTGAGTGCTATCCATCCTCTGGCATTACTCCAAGGAATTTATAGAGGCTTAATTTAAACAGTTTGACTCTGTTATAAAGATCCCTCACAAATCTGTCATCTTTTAAAGACCTAAAATTAAATAGTTAATTAATAAATAGCTTACAAAAATTAAAAAACAGTTTATTTGATTTCACCCATAAAAGTGTTCATTTCTGATTCTAACCACATGGAGAAACACATGGTCACCGTGTTCAAATTATTTTAATAAAAGGAACTCTGTTTACTAATCTAACTCTGGCTTAGTTTAACTACTTCACTTCTAGACTGCTTACTATTTGCTACACAAATAATAATTGACAATACTGTTTCATTTTCCTAATAATGTATAATTTTAATCATAAAATATGTATATTAAAGAAACCATGGAAATATAGAAAAGCAGAAAGAAAACCTCAAGTCTTCTGTCTGAAATTGGTAGAAGCAATGACCTTGAATTACGTAATTTATAGGCTACTTTTTATAAACTTATTGATACTGAACAGCTAACATCCAATGTCCCAAAGAAATAGACCTTAATATGTGAATCAATACCCTAGGTGTTCTCTTATAACCATGTTTATAAAGAAATTCTCCTACTTCTTGCTATTCAGTCTTTTTGCTGATTTCAAAATGACTCCCTCAAGCCGGGCCATCAAACCACTTTCCCTAGGGGTTCTTTTGCTTACAGCACAAAGTTTAAGACTATCTGGGTCTACTAATCACCATGAGATTCAGAAGATACTGAACTGGCTTCTCTGAGATTTTCTCGGACAGTTTAGCTCACTTGAAATCTCTATAGCAACCCAAACGCACCGATATCTTTGGAACAAGTATACCCTGCCAAAGCAAGCAGAGATTATGGCCCAAGGGCATGTATGTTGCAACACAGACTCTGAGTGTAGATTATGTAGCAGCTGCAGGAGAGGGTGAGGAGAAAATATTGTCTTTGAGACAGTTTTCAGAAACATTCAACAAGACTGAAAACAAGCAGAGGGGATGTGTGATTACTCAGATGTTAGAAACGAGACTCTAATACTGAAAAAACAAGCCCACTCCATAAAGCCAAGCGGAGATTTCTCTTTTGGACCCCAACAAGTAAAGTGTTATAGTGTATGTCCTTTTAAGTTTGTCTCCTGTAAGTAATTACCCCCAGAAGAAATAGAGGCTAATCAGGTAAAATAAGCCTGCTTCCACCATGAGCTGGATCCTAAGTCACTATAATTCACACCTTTCTTAACTCCCTACACGAATGTCCTGTTCATCACAAAAAGGTTTGTATTCACTAACAATAAACCATGTTCTTTTTTATTTTTCTTTTCTAGGGGGAGATGATGAGTTTGCTTGGAACCAACAACAACTCACTGATTCTCAATGGATCTCTCAAACCAATATAACATCTTTTAACAGTACATGTGGGAGAGGCCCAGTTTCCTTTTTAATTTTAACCGGAATACATAAGGTTGGCATGAGAAATAAGGGCACTTAGCATCACATGCTAACATTACCCAACTCAGTTCCAGCAGTGGCGTGCTGGTCTCTGCTCACAAGCGCTCACGAAGGGCGACTGTTAATATCCCCTCCTGAGTGTTCAGTGTCCCTGAGGTTGAAATTTGCTAAGTGTATTTATACCAGAGAAACCCACAAATGATACAAATGAGAGCTTCCTTTTTCTTCTGCAGAGCTGTTAAGTATTTATCAGCGAAACATGGTTCATCCATTCGTCCAACCATCTGACAAATATTTGTTGAAATCTAACGTGTGCTAGCTGGACCTTGTAAACATTTGAGGGCACAAAGACAACTTGTTTCCTGTGCCGTAAAGCAGCTTACAGTTTAGAGTAATGAAATGTATGAGCCAGTTAAAGTCCTAATATAAGGTTATCCTTCCCAGCCGAATCAGATGGTCCAAGACAGTGCTAGCATTTTGGGAGATACTAAAAAATTCTATTAGACAATGATGTGGAAACTTAAGAAAATTGTACTCCCTCCCCACTTTTTTTGAGAAAACAAAGTCTTATTGTTGAAATATTTGATTCGGTCATTCTGTAGGGACCCACTTGCTCAGTTGTACTTAATTAGACTTTTTCTTTTGAGATAGTTGCAGATTCACACGAAGTTGTAAGAAACGATAGAGATCTCCTGTATCTTTTACCCATTCTCCTTTACCACTTCACAGTATTGTGCAAAACTTAAGCACAATATCGCAACTAGGATATCGCCATCAGTATAGTCAAGATAGGGAATATGTCCATCACCTCAAGGATCCCTCATGCTATCCCATGAGAACCGCACCACTCACCTTCCACCCTGACCCTCTCCTTCACCTCCAAGAACCATTCAACTGTTTCCTATTTCTGTAGCTTTGTTCTCTCAAAAATGTTAAATAAATGGAACCATACTGGGATGTGATAGTAGAAGATAGGCTTTTTCTCACCCAGTATAGTTCACTGGCAATTCCTTTTGACTACTGAGTAGCATTCCATGGTATGGATGCATGGACCACTTTTCGTTTAATCATTCATTCACTGAGATCTTTGGGCTTGCTTCCAGTTTGGGCTATTAGGAATAAAACTGCTATAAATCATTCACGTACAGGTTTTTGTGTGAACCAAAGTCTTCATTTCTCTGGGATAAATGCCCTGGAGTGCAGTTTGCTGGGTCATATGGTAGCTACATGTATAGTTTTTTTTTTTTTTTTTAAAGATTTTATTTATTTATTTGACAGACAGAGATCACAAGTAGGCAGAGAGGCAGGCAGAGAGAGAGGAAGGGAAGCAGGCTCCCTGCTGAGCAGAGAGCCCGACGTGGGGCTCCATCCCAGGACCCTGAGATCATGACCTGAGCCGAAGGCAGAGGCTCCAACCCACTGAACTACCCAGGTGCCCCACACGTATAGTTTTTTAAGAAACTGTTTTCCACAGTGGCGTAGCATTTTACATTTCTCTTAGCAATACATAGGTGATCCAGTTTCCCTGTCTCCTAGCCAGCATTCAGTGTTGTCATAATTTTTATTTTATTTTATTTTAGCTGTTTGGATAGATGCATAGTAATATCTCATGATAGTTTTAATTTGCATTTCCCTGATGGCTAATGATGCTGACCATCTTTCCATGTGCTCATTTGTTCCTTTATCTCCCTCCATGGAATGTCTGCTCATGCCCTTTGCCCCTGTTCTTCTCGGATCACTGGGTTTTTCTATTGTTGAGTTCTGAGAAATTTTCTATATTCTAGGTACAAGTCTTTTCTTGGATATGTGGTTGGCAAATATTTTCTCCCACTCTGTGCTTACTTTCATATCCTCTTAACAAGGTCTTTTGCAAAATACAAATTTTTAATTTTGATCAGGTCCAATTTATAATTTTTCTATGAACTGTAATTTTGGTGCCAATCCTGAGATCTCTTTGCCTAGTCCTACATCCCAAAGGTTTACTTCTATTTTTTTCTAAGAATTTTATAGTTGTACCTTTTAGATTTAAATTCATGAAACATTTTGAGTTAATTTTTCCATAAGGGATGAGACTTAGGTTAAGGTTTTTTTTTCTTTGCCAATGGATGTCCAATTCCTCCAACATCGCTTATTGATAATGTTAACTTTCCTGCCCTCAACTCTTATACACCTTTGTAAAAAAAATCAGTTAGGCATTTTTTAATTTGTCTATTTCTGGGTTCTCTAGTCCTTTTTTTTTTTTTTAAGATGTTATTTGTCAGAGAGAGAGAGAAAGAGAGACGGCGAGCACAAGCAGGGACAGCGGCATCAGAGGGAGAAGCAGGCTCCCCGATAAGCAGGGAACCCGATGTAGGACTTGATCCCAGGACTCTGGGATCCTGACCTGAGTTGAGGTCAAACTCTTGGCCAACTGAGTCACCCAGGCATCCTGGGTTCTCTGTTCTGTTCCATTGATTTATGTGTCCATTTCTCCACAAATAGCACACTGGATTACTATAGCTACATAAATCTGAAATTTATTCTTCCATTTGATTCTTCTTCTTTTCAAAATTGTTTTAGCTATCCAAGTTCCTTTGCATTTCCAAACACATTTTAGAATGATCTTGTATGTATCTGTAAAATATATTGTTGGGATTTTAATAACAATTATGTTGGTCTTGAGTATCAATTTGGGAGAGCTGACATTACTCTGTTAAGTCTTTCAATCCACAAACACAATATGTCTCATTTATTTAAACTTTCTTTGATTTCTTTAATCAGTTTTGTAGTTTCAGCATGTAAGTCCTATACATATTTTGTTAGATTTACATTTCAGTATATTTTTTTCCTTTGAGCAATTATAAATGGTATTGTATTTTTAATTTCACTGTCCATAGCTAGTATATAGAAATATAATTGATTTTTATATGTTTGTCTTATTCCTGTAACTCACTTGTTCGTTGTAGGAGTTTTTTGTTTTTGTAGATTTCTTGGCATGTTCTGCATAGGCATGTACTACATCCCTACAATAATTCCCACCTAGCTATAGTATACTATAGTATAACACTTGTTTTTTTAAAAAAAAGATTTTATTTATTTATTTGAGAGAGAGACAGTGAGAGAGAGCATGAGAGAGCAGAAGGTCATAGGGAGAAGCAGGCTCCCCGTGGAGCTGGGAGCCTGATGTGGGACTCGATCCTGGTACTCCAGGATCATGACCTGAGCTGAAGGCAAGTGCCCAACCAACTGAGCCACCCAGGCACCCTAAAACTTGTGTTATATATTGCTAAATTATATTTGCTAATATTTTATTAAAGATTTTTGAGTCTATATTCATGAAAAATAGTGCTCTATCATTTTCTTTCTTTCTTTCTACTGGCTTTGGATTTGGTATTGGGGTAATATTAACCTCAAGAAGAGAAAAAAAGCCCATTATATTTACACATATCTTTGCTTACCATATTCATTCTTCTTTCATGATGTTTCAAGGTTTATCCTCCATCTAACAATGCCTTGATTTCCAATTCATTGCTGAAAGATAGTTTTGCCAAGTATAGATCCTGAGTTGATGTTTTTTTAATACATGAAAAATATCTTTTTTTTTTTTTTTTTGTCTTAATGGTTTCGGCTGAGAAATCTGTCACTTGGGTTGTTTTTCCCCTTTAGGTAAGGTGTCATTTTTCTCTGGATGCTCCCAAGATTTTTCTTTGTCTGAGACAAACAAAACTTCCAGAAACTTAATTCTTGATATGATGATTAATTGTATCTGTCAACTTGGCTAGGGCATGTCATCCAGACATTTGGTTAAACATGATTCTAGATGTTTCTGTGAAGGCATTATCTGGATGAGATTAAGATTGGTAGATTGTGAGTAAAGATTATCCTCTATAATGTGGATGGGTCTCAGCCAGTCAAAGACTGACTTTACCTGAGGAAGAGGAAGTTCAGGTAGTAGTTATAGTTCAGACTTGAACTATAATTACTCTTCCCTGGGTTTACAGCCTACTGGATTACCTTGCCAATTCTGGACTTGCCAGTCTCTACAATCATGTGAGATAATTCCTTAAGATAAATCTTTCTCTTTCAGAGAGATGGAACAAATAAGATGTGTGTGTGTGCAGGTGTGTGTATATATTCTGTGCACATATATACACACATGTATATGAACATGTCTATATGAATGTGCATATGTGTATTATATATACAATACACACATATACATTTATATGTGTGCATTGTATGTATATAATACATACTTATATGTATATATGATATATGTGTATATGTATATGTTTTATATATATACACACACACATATATATAACACACATTTCCTATTTGTTCTGTCTTTCTGAGAGAGAGAGAGAGAGAGAGAGAGAGAGATTTATTTAAAAGAGTTGACCTATTGTGGAGGCTGGCAAGTCCAAAATTGGCAAGGCAGACAAAACCAATAAGATGTATGTATGTGCATGTCATCTAGGTTCAATGACTTTCTTGAATCTATAGGTCTAAGCCTCTTGTCAAATTTATGACATTTTCAGACATTATTTCTTCAAGTAGTTTTTTAGCTCATCTCTCTTCTCTCATTCCAGGGATCTCATGGCATAAATGTTAGATCTTTTGTTATGGTCCCATGGGTGCCTGAAGAACTGTTCAGTTCTTATTAGCCCATTTCTTCTTCTCTGTTGTTCAGACTCAGGAATTTCTATTGTTCTATCTTCCTGTTCACTATTTCTGTTCTCTGTACTCCCCTTCTGCAATTTTGTCCATACATTGAACTTTTTATTTAGGTTATTGTATTTTCAGTTCTGAAATTTCCACTTGGTTCTTTTTTAGATCTTCTATTTCTTTGCAGAGATTTTCTATTTTTTCTTTTGTTTCAGGCATGTTCATAATTTTTCACTGAAGCATTTTTATCATGACTACTTTAAAATCTTTGTCAGATGATCCTAACCATTCTGTCATCTTGATATTGGCCTCTAATGATTGCCTTTTTCATTAAGTTTGAGTTCTTCCTAGTTTTTTGTATTATGAGTCATTTCCAAATGAAACCTAGACATTGTGTATTATGTAATGAGACCCTGGCTGTCATTTAAACCTGTTTTAACTGGATTTCTTTGATGTGCCTCTGGCAAGGGAAATGGGGAGGTTCTGTCTTGTTACCACAAAGTGGGGATAGAAGTCCAGTTTCCCCTCTTGGGCCTGGTGACATCTGTTGGGTGGGGCTGCGAGTTCCAGTTCCCTGCGCGGTCTCCACTGAGGGGGTTCTTACTGCCTATGGGGATGAGGGTCTAGGCTTCCTACTTTACCTTCTCGGAAGCCATTCCCACAGGAGTGTTGGGGCCCTCCTTATAGCTTGACCAGGGTGGAAGTCTAGGCTTCCCACTCTGCCTTTTCTGGTACTGGTGGTGGAGTTCGACCCATATTTCTTTTCTGAGATGTTTGGCTAAAGTAGGGGGATTGTTGTCTAAAAGTTTTTTGTCTTGCTAGGTTGCCCCTTTCCTGTCTTTTTTCTAAGAGAGAACAGGCTTTTTTTGCTGGAATTTTTTCTGTCTGTGTAGTTGGCATTTCTTGTTTGCCGGCTTCTTCAGCAAGTTTGGAATATATGAAGCAAAAACAAAACCTAGGGAACTCACTACCCTGTTGTTCCTCTGGTCCTGGGGTCGTCAGCTAATCTGCCTGCTTTTATCCAGTGTTCATCTTTATGTTTGTTTAATATAAAATATAATAGGGAAAAGTATGTTTGTTCCATCTTCTGGAAAGTTGAAGTCTCTCACTCAGCTTTTTTTTTTCTTTTTTTTCTTTTTTTTAAGATTTATGAGAGAGAGAGTTTGGCGGGGAGAGGGGCAAGCAGACTCTACACTGAGCACAGAATTCAACACCCTGAGATAGTGACCCAAGCTGAAATCAACAGACAGAGGCTTGGGGGGCTGGGTGGCTCAGTTGGTTAAGCCTCTGCCTTTGGCTCAGGTCATGATCCCGGGGTCCTGGGTAAGAGTCCCCCCACCCCCATGTTGGGATCTCTGCTCAAAGGGGAGCCTGCTTCTCCCTGTCCCTCTGTCCCTTGCCCTAGATTGTGCTCTTTCACTCTCTCTCTCAAAAGAATAAATAAAATCTTGCCTTAGGGATAAAAAACCCCAAACAAAATACCACTAGATCCCAACAAATCAGTTGATAATCTCGCCATAATTATGGAACATCAAATACCTGGCTATCTTGCTATATCTTGTTATAAAACCACAATTGTGCTTACATCAACTGCAAAGAATTTACTGATAATGCATGTAGAGAAGATAATGGGTTTGTGATCTGTGTTTCATTTTCTATCAACATGACATGGAATAGTTTTTAATTTAGATATCAACTTTTCCACTTACATTTGAGTAAAAGTATGGATGCTAATGATTTGGTTGTCCTATTGGTCTGCCTTTTCTATATTTATAACAGTGGCACCTGAGAAGCCATACAAAATGCTTAAAGGTAAAACAAATTATAAAGTTGTTTTCAACAAGTTATTTTCCAGTGTTTATCAAGTGGATTGGTACAGACTATACTCAGCTGTGCGGGTAGACCTGTCTAATCTGTACATAGATGGAGCCAAAAATCAATGGCAGGTAAATATTTTTAGAATAGTAATCATTACTTAGTTGAATACAAGTTTCTCCTGATATCAGAAAGCAAAGTGATCCCGTTAAAACTTTCGTAAACTGAAATGGTGTAAAATAAACGAACAATTACCATTAATTCACATGGGAAATTTTGGGGGCATTCTCAAACTCCCAAAATAACCTTTTTAAGGCTTTTCTGACACCTTAGTACCCATCTTGCTGAGGATGCACAAACCAAATCGAGATAAAGCACAGAAGCTCACAGATTATGTTTCAGAGTTACGGCAGGTAAGCAGGGAAGGCACTGGGCAGGAGCCCCCTTATTCCTTGGGGTCTACACTGCCTAACAGTTCGCTGCAAAATAAACACAGAATGCTGCTGTCACTTTTTGTCTTTTCTCGTAAAAGCAAAAATCCACTTTGGATTTCTTTCGGTTAGCAACACCAGGCACTAACGCAGGTCTTTTGTTAAAGCAAAGTGGCGTACTTTCAAAAAAACAGGGCATACCCATATTTCATGTACATCATTCTCTGAGAATACTTCCCTTCAGTCTGCTTTCTTGATTTACTCAGGGTGGTAAAAATGATAGGATGGGCAAAACAAGAAAATTATACAGTAAGAAAAATAATAAAGTATAGTTGCTCGAATACCTATTTTCTGGATGATTCTAGAGTGAAATGGTAAGTGATGGAAATTTCCTCTATTACACAGATAAGTGCTGCCTTGCATGGGAGACTTCACTGAATTATTTTTCTTCCTTGATAGGGAAAAGAAGATACACGATAAAGGATAAAAAATTCAGTAAGATGAGTATTTATCATAGAGATAAAGGGTAGCTCATTAAGTTGGCATTACATTTAACACGCTTGCAAAGTTTCATTTTAATGAATAATAATATGAATGACAAGTTTTTGTACATAGTTTTCACCACACCACTATTTTAGTTTGCTTAAGCTAGAACCTGTGAAATAGAATCAATAAATCAATGCTATAATGATTTTTATGTCTCAGAATAAGAACTGATAAATTATTTCTCAACAGAATTATATGGCTTTATAATGCCACCAACAATGAATGAAAGTAGGAGCTTATCTCCACCCTCTCCCACAATAACTGTTATTTAAAAAAAAAGAAGTTATTTTGGAGTTGAAATAATGTTTAATTTGCAATGATTTAGTTAATTGTGGTTTACTATTTTCTTTTCTTTAATGAAGTGTCTGTGGCTGACCTTTGCCCTTTATTTTCTTGAATTTGGGGATTTAAAAAATCAATTTGAATGAATTCTTTATAATAATAAAAAACATCAACCTGTGTACTGTTTTCCAAATCAGTTTAAAACATTTTACTTAATGTGACACTGCTTTAACTTTTTTTTTTTTTAAGGAACTAGAAGTTTATTGAGTACACCAAGGAAGAGGCAGGCAATGCAGCAGAGGAGAGGCTGTCTGCCAAGGTTTTGATTTTTATAGAGCTAAAATTTATGACTCTTCTCTGTGATTTGTTCTGTTTACTCTAGGCTTAGAATGTTATTCACATCATTCTTTCTATTTATTTATTTATTTTACTTTCAATCTAACCTAATTTTAAAAGTTTGATGTAATTTTATTTATTTGCTTATATTCAATTAGCCAACATATAATTTAGTTCAGCATCTGTTTTGCAAGGGAGGGCAGAGTTGATTTTTTTTTTTTTTTAGAGATTTTATTTATTTACTGACAGAGATCACAAGTAGGCAGAGAGGCAGGCAGAGAGAGGGGGGGGAAGCAGGCTCCCTGCTGAGCAGAGAGCCCGATGCCGGGCTCGATCCCAGGACCCTGGGATCATGACCTGAGCTGAAGGCAGAGGCTTTAACCCACTGAGCCACCCAGACGCCCCCAGAGTTGATTTTTTTTGAATTTATCTCATTATGATTTCATGCATAATCTTGCCCTTCCTTATTGATTTACCATGTGAGAAATGCTCAGTTATGCAGGTCCTTTGGCTGTCTGTCAGTCCACTGATTCCTGGTTGGCTTTGTGCCATAACTGTATTAGTAAGTGTAGCAACACAGAGCAGAATACACAGTTAATGACCTGCTTGTTTAATGAAGACAGAATCTGGCAGGGCTAGTAGCCCTCATAACTAACTTTTTAGAATTTTCCTTAATATTCTCTCTCATGTTTGCTATACCCTGCCCCGCACCCCCTTCTACGGCCAACATTTTATTTGGGACAGTTTCAAATCTACAGAGAAGCTGAAAGAAAATAACAATAAACACTTGTAGAGCCTTCACCTTGACTCACCAATTACTAACCTCTTGTCACATTTTATTTTTCTCACTCTATATTTGTATACACGCAACACATGCACCCACACGTTTTTGCTGAACTATTTGAGAGTAACCCAGAGACACCATGACACTTCATCTCTAAATATTCCAATGTATATCTTTTCAGAACAAGGGCATTCTCCTTCATAAAATACCATTACTACATTCATACTGTCATCCAATACACAGTCAATATTTAAATTTTCTCAATGCCCCCACAATTTAAAAAAAGAGAGAGCTGGTCAAGAATCACCCATGACATTTAATTGTTGTCCTGTCTCTTTAATGTCATCTAATATAGTTCCTTTGACCCATCTTTCTTCTCTTTGTCTCTCTCTCCTCCCTTCTTCCCTTCCTCTTACCCTCCTCCTCCTTTCTCTCTTTCCATTTCTCTCACTCTCTCTTTTGTCTTTCACGACGTGACTTTTTTTTTTTTTTTTTAATCCAGGCCAGTTGTTTTATAGCGTTTTTTAAGGTTATTTCTTTATTTATTTGAGAGAGAAAGCCTGTGTGGGGGTGGGGAGGGGCAGAGGGACCAGCAGACGACCCGCTTGGCTTTGAGGCTCCATCTCAGGACCCCGAGATCATGACTCGAGTCAAAGTCAGAAGCTTAACTGACTGAGCCAGCCAGGCATCCTTACAGCATTCCTTTTCCTTACTTGTATATGATTCTTAACACATTTTGGAATTCTTTTAACGCCCAGTCTCATCTTTTCCTCCCCACGCTTGCAGTTCTAACTCCAAAATCCTATCGGAATTTTGATGAGTACTGTAATTATATAAATAAAATTTTGAAATATTCAAGAAAAAATTGCAGTGAATCTTAAAAATCAATTTATGAAGAACAGACTTTTTTTTTAAGATTTTATTTATTTTGAGAACGCATGTGCATGCAAGTGGGGGGAGGGGCAGAGGGAGCGGACAAGAGAGAGAGAATCCTCAGGCAGATTCCCCAGTGAGTGTGGAGTCCTACAAGGGGCTGGATCCTACAGCCCTGAGATCATGACCTGAGCCGAAATCAAGAGTGGGTCGCTTAACCAACTGAGCCACTCAGGTGCCCTGATCTTTTTATTAAATAAAAGAGTATATCTTTCCTTAAGTCATACTCTTTTGCATAGCAAAATTAAAAAAAAAAAAACTTTGTATAGATCATATACTTCTTATTAAGAGCATTTTTACATTATTTTGCTGTTGAGAAATTTTTTGAAGTTCTGTTTCCTTACTGGTTATAAACTGAAACTACCCTTTAACAAGAGGCAACTGCTTTCTTTTTTGTCTTAGTTGCAGTCAGTTTACTGAACTCTAGAATTCCTTTTATTAATGTCTCATTATTTTAATTTTTCTAGGGATGTGATCAATACTTCTAGACAAGGCACTTGTAGAGGAAGTGCCATCAGTGTACTTGTAGACAACACTCAGGGTACAGTCGGGTGACAGAGTCACTCATACAACAGCGTGCCAGCAGCTCCCTTGCACACCGCCCTCTCTACCCCATCCCCCCGCCACCCCAGCCCTGCTTCTCCCGTCAGCACTGCCGTCCCATCATCCCACACAGACCACCTCACGTCTCTCCCCTACAACAGCATCCTTCCTCCCATACAAAGAACACACACAAGTTGTGTTTTTCCTGTTCACCAATCACAACTCGTCTAAGTTATCAGAGGCAACTGGCCGCTCAGGGCCCACGTGTGTCCACACGGGCTCTCCTACCACAGTCTGACTCTCTTTCTTAAGTATCTGAGGAAAACCGCTCCTCACTTCCCTACCTCTGCACAACGACAGGCAAGACATGTGCCGATATGACTGTGTTATAAGAAACAAAGTGGAATGAGACTTAACCACAGATTCAGTTCCTTGAATCTTTATTGTTACTGAAAAACCTTAAAAGTTTCCTGTAGACTCTCCCAAATCTGCATCTACAGTATTACCCTTCAGAGTCCTCTGATTAAAGTTGTTTTTCTTTTCATGTCAGCATCAAGAGTAAGAAAGTTGTTAGCTTTCTTGTCTTGTTGGCTTTTTGTTTTGCGTTGCTTTTGTGAGTGGCAGGGAATCCGTTTCAACTTTAGCCATCAGGGAAGTTAGGGGACACTATTGGCTGGGTGGTGCAGGCCAGGGGGAGAGGAACATGGATTGGTGGAGGGACAAATGGGAAAAGCTGGGATTTGGGAAACCTCAGAGCGAAAGTAGCAGCTCTGAGGAAGGGTCAGCAACCGCCGATGGAGTCTGAACAAGGCCAGGACCACACAAAGGCCAATACCAGTTCTAGATAATGCAGGGGTGGGCAGTGGGGCACTCCTTGGGAATGTGTTGTGTGAACGGCTCATTTCCTTGAGGTCATAACAGAACATTATATACATAACAGAACAGAATGTTATACACAGACTATGGTGGTAGCTAGAAAAATGCACCTGAGGTTGTACAGGGTGAAATCAGTGATGGTCTCACAGTATCCAGAGTTTGGGTAAACTGCCTGGATTAGAATCCTGGCTCTCGTTTTGTTAGCCGTTGACCTTAGCACTTCCTTAACCTCTCCACTGCTTTCGTTTCCCTTGCACAGAAACTGGTGATAACCAAGCTCAGAAGGTTTTTGTAAAGATTAAATGAATTAGTATCTATAAAGCATTTGAAGCCAGGCTTGGTATACAGTATGTGTGCATTAGTTATTATTTCTAAAATCATTGTCATTATTACTCTTTAGGCATCAGAGGTCCCACCAGAGGTTTGAATGAAAAACCCCATATACCAAACCTGGACACAAACTTGGCCTCTTCCACAGGAAACTACCATCTGATCAGAGAGATTCAGTTTTTAACCAACAGACTCTAAACCTCCACACAAGGAGACACTTGTAGGGAAAGATACAAAGTCGTTACTCAGCTAGTTTTCTCAGGTTCTTTGAGGTGTAGGCTGCCTTCCAGATATGGATAGCTGGGAAGGGGCAAAGACTGGCAAAAAGTATGTTTTCAAGAACATATATTATTGCCAATGTACTACATTTTAGCTACCAAATAGGTTAAATTTGCTTTGCTTTTTAAGTTTTCCTTTGAAGTAAGCTTGATAACTTTGTTTCCAAGGAAAAAACATACATTTAATTCCAGAAGATATGACCCTAAATAAGAACAATCTATTTGTTGGGGAATTTATGTACGTCTGGAAGAACTTTAACAATATCTAAAAGCTGCCTCTACAAAGGATTGCTCAGTACAATCCCAGGGAAATCTCAAAGAGCACAGTTCAGGGGGAGAGACCCGAAAGTTCAACACCAGAAGGCAATATCCGATTAACCAGGTTCCTACTTCCTAAAACTGCAGGCTCTGTATTGGGGAAGACTAATCTGGCACTGCAGTCCAATTCTGTTGCCAAATTCTGTAATTATAGCGACTCCTCTGAAGTTTATTCAAAATCTGGTTCTGAGCCAGAGCTCAGCCCACATTCCCTTACTACTTCCTACCATGATACCCAGACCTCACGTTCTGAAAAACACATTTTAAATCCTCATTAGAAACATGTTCGCCAACTGGACTAAGAGGCTCTGAGAACTGGCCACCACTAAGTCCAACTGTCTGGTCTAAAGGTCTGCCAGAGCCAGGCGCCCCTGCAGCCACCAAAAGTATCCTTGGTCTAGAACTCCCAAACCCGCAGCAGAGTGTGTTCGATGATGAATCATGAAGCAAATGCAGTCTTGTTCAAGGGCCATTTTTAATGAGATTTGCCATGAGGGCACTGTTCCTTAAGAGCATCACTATAGCCTGAGAAAAATCTCTCAATGTGCTAGTTACTGACAGGTATCATAGGCCCATGGCTGCTTTCCTTTGCCCAGGCACTTGCTTCGTTCTTTTTCTTGTTTCTTATTTTGAAGATTTTATTTATTTATTTGACAGAGAGAGATCACAAGTAGACAGAGAGGCAGGCAGAGAGAGAGGGGGAAGCAGGCTTCCCGCTGAGCAGGGAGCCCCATGCAGGACTCGATCTCAGGACCCTGAGATCATGACCTGAGCGAAGGCAGAAGCTTAACCCACTGAGCCACCCAGGGGCTCCAATGCTTGCTCCTTTCAATGGACTTCCATAACAATGGAAGTCTCCACTCTTTGGTTACTCCAGGAGAAATTAGTGTTTGGCTGCAAACTAGGTTGTATGATAGAAACCACTATAAAAATGAAAACCATAGCTAAATACCAACTATCCATTTGATGAAAAGAAATAGTACTGAAAAGAACACCATCACAGAATCTCTAACAAGACTCACATCCTGCAAAAGACAGGAAGTTGGTTTATTTATGTTGGTTCTTAATGACACGTCATGCCGAGAGCTGATAAACATCAGGTCTGAACAGAAAAACTCAGGTCACCTGCTTCCGGTTTCAGGACTGAATGTGATGATTTAAACACTACAGGCATTATTTAGTACCTCCTTATAGAAGCCCTTGTCTTAGCCCTCAGGAGACAGAGATAAGACAATGACAAAAAGCTAAATGTTGCATGGTTACTATAATCCAAGTACCTTATATGCCTCATGTCATGTGATCCTCATGAGGTCAGCTCCAGAAAAGATTTATTATTCTCTCCATTTACAATGAATATGATAATGAGGAGATTTTAAATAACCTGCCTGAGGATCCATGGCTGGTAAGTGACTGGACTTGTCCCAGACAGTGTGACTCGGAGCGTAGCCCTTCACCACTGACCTGTCTCACAGTCCCTGAGTTGAGGAGGTTTCCATGTAGAGCCCCAGCAATGCCGGTACCGACACTGTAACACCAGGCAGGAGAAGGTAAATGCCATAACAGGGGTGAAGGTCTCAGAGATTTCCATGCAGTGGGAAGAAACAGCAAAGCTCTCGTGGGGAGGTAGGACCTCAAATGAGCTTTGAAAGATGTTCGGGTCATAGATGATACAAGGGCAGGGTTCGCTGCGGTAAGAATGGAGGGAAAGGCCGTCTTCCAGAAGGAAGGAACAGGGTGGGTGAGTTCAGAAACAAGACAGGAGCAGGGACGGAAACAGCAAATAGTATAGTGTGGCCGGAAGGTAAGAGGCAGAAAGGGAAGGAGTGGGAGAAGGACGTGGAAAATTCCATTGGCAATATTCCTCAAGAAAGCCCCTACTTCCAGGCTCAGAAATGTGTTCTAGGGGCGCCTGGGTGGCTCAGTGGGTTAAAGCCTCTGCCTTCAGCTCAGGTCATATCCCAGGGTCCTGGGATCGAGCCCCGCATCGGGCTCTCTGCTGGGCGGGAAGCCTGCTTCCTCCTCTCTCTCTCTCTCTCTGCCTGCCTTTCTGCCTACTTGCGATCTCTGCCTGCCAAATGAATAAATAAAAAGTCTTAAAAAAAAGAAAAAAAGAAATGTGTTCTAAATTTTTCAAAGAGTAGGACCCCACCATAAATTCCTCAGTAAGAGGTTTCTTACAGAATAGAATAAACACGGTACCAGTCAGACTGGAGAAGGAGGGACAGGATCTTCAAGACCTAGAAACTGAATGGTTGCTGGAGCCAGAGAACAGACACCCGGACTGAGTTAATTTGTGCGTGCCCTGATCCCTGGAACCTGGAAATATGACATTGAGGGGGGGGAAAAAAAAGTTCTCTGCAGATGCAATTAAGTTGTGATCATCTTGGATTATCGGTGTGGGCCCTGAGTCTGATGACAAGTGTCCTGATGAGAGAAAGGCAGAGAAAGATTTGAGACCGAAAAAGAAGAGGAAGCAACCTAGCCATGAAGGCAGAGGTTGGAAGGAGGAGGCCACAAATCAAGGCATGCTAACAGCCACCAGACTCTACAAGAGGCTACGAATGGACACTTCGCTGGCCTCCCAGAAAGAACAATGCCCTTCTGGGTGTTAGACTTCTGGCCTCCAGAACTCTGAGAGACAGAATTTCTCTTAAGGCACCCAACTTGTGGTGATTTGTTATGGCGGCCCTAGAAAAGGAATACAGCATTCTTACTGCAGAATAGAAAAGTTTGGAAGAGAGCTGATTTGGAGACGTGCTTAGAAAGTGACCAAGAGAAGATATACACTTTGTAGAAAGATTATATCACACAGGATAAAAAGACAGTAGGTTGGGCAGAAAAAGCAGGGTTGAGTTTTTTCCTTTCCCGTAGACTCAGCTCAGTATCATTAGTTTTGTCAGCGTTTGTCAAGATATGACCCACACAAGCTAGCTGAAAAGGCACATTCTTGGGCCCGATCTCCAAATTCTGATGCCTTTCCTCTCGGGTGGGGCTCAGGAATCCCGTTTCAAAAGCATCCCAGGTGAGTCTGATGCAAGTGATTCCGAATTGAGAAACTTTTTCCTGTCAAGGGCCAGGTGGTCTACATTTTAGACTTTGTGGCCATCAAGTCTCGGTCACCAGGACCTGAAGTGTGGCACAAAAGCAGCCGTTGACAATATATAAACAAATAAGAGTGTCTGTGTTCAGTGCAGTTTTATTGCTTTTTAATATGCATTTATTACACGAGAGACTATATTTCATACAATCTTCTTGTGTCAGGAAATATGAGTCTTTCTTGAAAACCTGTTGCCCCTCACCCGTTTAACCATGTATGAAAACAGGGGATGGAGCCAGATTTGGTCCACGGGCCCTAGTTTGCCAACCCCAGCTTTCACATGCTGCAGTGTGCAAGTCACTGCTTTAAATGCTAAAGCTGAGATCTTTTTCAAGCCAGTGGCATGCCACAAAGCAGCAGGAGAGAGAGGAAGAGGGGAACATCTAATGCACCAGAATAACCCCCAGCATGCTGGCAGCCTGGGCTAAAGCAGCAGCCCATAATGCAAGCAGCCACACTTAGGAAAGGGTGTCACTCAAAGGAACACGATCCTTCAGGCATGCTGTCGATTTAAAAAGAGACTGAGGGCCACTGTGCTGAGCAGTGCTGGGCAGACCCAATGTACAGACTGCAGCTTACATGAGAAAGCCAGGTTTCCACTAGTTAATTCTGTCTCCTTTTCTTCCATTGAAGATTGTCTCAGAGGGGGCGCCTGGGTGGCTCAGCGTGGGAAGCGTCTGCCTTCGGCTCAGGTCAGGATCCCAGGGTCCTGGGATCAAGCCCCGCATCAGGATCCCAGCTCAGAGGGGAACCTGCTTCCCCCTTTTCCACTCCTCCTGTCTGTGCTCTCTCTTTCTATCTCAAATAAAGAAAGAATAAAGAAAAAATAAATAAAATCTTTAAAGAATAGGTCTCAGAGATTGCAGAAGAATGGGAGGGACGATACAGCCTCAGATTTCTCCTAATTTATAAGTCCTTCATAAACTTCAGTACATTAATTGCAATTAGTAACGAATGGCTTTCAATACATTTTACAATGTTGGATGAGCCTTGCCGCCAGAAATATCAGAGAGCTGCTACTTTGTTGGACAAGGCAGCTTGCTGTCTCCATTCCTGGGCCATCACCACTGCTGTCTCCTCTCTGTCCCTCTGGCTTTGAGTTAGCCCAGCTGGGAGAGACTGATCTGCGAGCTTCCTCTGCCTGGGCCCTCGACGCAGACAAGGACACACAGCAGAAATCCGTGGCAGAACCAAGATTCAATAAGATTTCAATAAGCTGGAACTCTAGGCTCAAAATAACAAGATGAAATTTAACTAGGACAAATGTAATTGTCTGCATTTACATTTAAAGAGATTCAATTATAAAAGCCCAAGTTGGAGGAGAGACTTTATGAGCAGCTGTGTGATGTACCAGTTCACAGGATAAGGGCCTCGGGGATGTTTGGGACTACAGTCTTAACAAGAGCTCGTGAGATGGGGCTGCTAAGTACTTAATATTATTTTTGACTGCATTAATGTAATTACCATGTCCAGATGAATACAAGAGTCCACTGTGCTCTGAAATAATCAGATGACATGTAGGGCCCTTCAGCCTTCTGGGCATTTGGTTTTAAAATGAATGTTAAAATAAAATAGTAGAGAAGGTATTCAGTAATGGGACCATAATCAGAGGACGGCCAGGGTAAGAGACAGTCTGGAAACGTATTTTATTGAGATTACTTGAAGGAGCTGAAATTGTCAGCAGTGTCTTTGAGGGAGTACTTGGAAATATTTGGAAATGAAGTAAGTGTCACATTTTGAAAGTTAAATTACACAAAGCAAAATAGGTCAAAGCCTTAAGAGTGTGAAGTCCACATATTTGGATTCCCGGAGAGCAGATCTGAAAGTCTGCAGAGAGAATGGGATGTGAGCTGCCGCAGAGGGGTGGCTATTGACCGGGAAGCAGGATCCAAAGTGGGAGTCACGAAGGCAAGCACTCATCTTGCCCATCCCATTGGAGAAAGATGAGAGGATTCGATTAGCCGAGTTTGGAGCCATCAGACATTTAAGTCTTACAATTTAAGTCCTTCCTTGCTCTGATTGCATATCCTAGCAACCTGCGTAAACTTCAGAAATCTGACTTCCATTCAGCTTGACTACTAGGAAAGGAAGTAATATATGTCTTGTTGGCATTTTAAGAAATGATGCAACCTTATTTTTGAGAATAGTTTTAGGTTTGCAGCAATATTGAATGGCAAATACAGGGAGTGTGCCTATACCCCCTCACTTTCCCATGATGGACAACCTGCACCACCAGGGGACATTTGTGACGATGGATGAACCCACACTGACACATCATTACCACCCGAAGTCCATACATTATATTTGAGCTCACTTTCGGGGTTGTACATTTCATGGGCTTTGATAACTGTGTGACGATGTGTATCGACCACTGCAGTATCATACAGTATAGTTTCACTGTCCTGAAAATCTTCTGTGCTTTGCCTATTCTTTCCTCCTTATCTTCAACCCTTGGCAACAACTGATATTTTTACTGTTTCCATTGTTTTGCCTTTTCCAGAATGCCACATAATTGGAAGTATACAGTGTGTCGCCTTTTCAGATCTGTTTCTTTCACTTGGTACTATGTGCTAACGTTTCCTCCATGTCTTTTCATTGCTTGATAGCTCACTTCATTTTAGGGAACAATATTCCATCGTCTGGATGGACTACAGTTTATCCATTCACCTACCAAAGCACATCTTGGTTGCTTCCAAGTTTTGGCAATTATGAATAAAGCTGCTATAAACATCTGTGCACAGGTTTTTGTGTGAACAGAAGTTTCTACCTCCTTTGGGTAAATACCACATAATGTGATTGCTGGATAATATGGTATGAGTATGTTTACTTCTATAAGAAACAGCCAAATTGTCTTCCAGAATAGCTAAGCCCTTACACTTCCACGAGCAATGAGTGAGAGTTCCTGTGGCTCTTCATCCAGAGCCGTCTTCCAGATTTTGGCCATTCTAATAGGTGTGTAGCGTTATCCCACTGCTGTTTTAATTTGCAATTCCCTCATGACAAATAATGCTGAACAGCTTTATACAAGCTTACTTGCCATCTGTATATCTTCTTTCGTGAGGCGTCTACTAAGATCTTTTGCCCATTTTTAAACTGGGTCTCTTGTCTTCTTACTGGTGCATTTGTTTTGGATACAACTCCTTTATCAGACGTGTCTTTTGCAAGTATTTTCTCCTAGTCTGTGGCTTGTCTTCTCAGCCTCTTGACACTGTCTTCTATAGAGCAGATGTTTTTAATTTTAAGAGGTTCAGCTTATCAATTGGCTCTTTTCATGGATCCTGCCTTTGATGGTATATTTCTAAAGACATCAACATAAACAAGATCTTCCAGGTTTTCTCCTAGACATCTTAAAAAAAATATTTTTTTAATAAACTTTTTTTTTTTTTTAGAACAGTTTGGATTTACAGAGAAATTGAAAAGATAGTACAGGGTTCCCTTAAACCTCCTCATCCAGTTTCCCCAACTATTAATAATTTATTTAAATAACTTTATTTTATAATAATAATTATAATATTATAATATTACATATATTATAAATATTATAATAACTTTATTTTAATGTGGTACCTTTGTCACAATTTTTAAAAAGCTAGTATTGAAATATTATTATTTACTGAAGTACTTAATTTATTCAGACTTCCTTACTTTTCCTAATGCCCTTTCTCTGTTATGGATACCTACAATGAATTTAATTGCAATGTCTCCTTAGGCTCCTCTTGGCTATGATAGTTTCTCAGACTTCCCTTGTTTTTGGTGACTCTGAAGTTTTGAAGAGTACGGACAAGTATTTTATAGAACATCCTACAACTGGGATTTGTATAATTTTTTTGAGTGATTAGAATTGGGGCTATTTGTTTGGAGGAAGAAGTTCACAGAAGTAAAATGTCATTTTTATCACATCATATCAAGGGTATATAGTAGCAACATGACTTACCACTGCAGATGACCTTGATAACATGGCTGAAGAAGTGTTTGTTAGGTTTCTCTACTGTAAAGCTGCCTTTTCCTCTTTCATACTATAGTAGTTGGAAGGGGGTCACTATGAGCAGCCAGCACTGAAGGTTAAAGTGGGAATACTTACATAAATCATTTGGAATTCTTCTGCACAAGAGATTTTCTCTCCTATAATTTATTTATCGGATTCTTTATATTTATATGGACTCATGGGTATTTATTCTATACTTTGGTTTACCATGCAATACTGTTTTATTTTATTGTTTAAAATGTCTCAGACTTGCACACTAGAAGCTCTTTCTGCTGGATCCTGTGATCTTCGACATGCACTCAGGAGTGTGGTGTTTTAATTCTTTACTTTTTGGCAAGACAAGATTTTTCAGGCTCATCCCGGATGGTTCTTTCCCTCATCCTAGATTCAGTCTTTTTTTTTTTCAATCCCTGGTTCCTTTTGTTGGAGAATGGTATTAAAAACCACCAGTTGGGTGTTAGGCATTGTTGCTACCAGATTGTTGTTGCTGCTAGGTCATCCCAGCCGACAGAGGAAGGAAATACTATACTAACCCTGGTTTAAACACCTATCTCTAACCATGGCATTGTCTTCAAACTCCCTTCTCATACGAGCTACCTAGGTGCGCTGAGTTGCATTCACTTATACCATCAACTCTGAAGACACAAAATTCCTGTGTCTGTCTGGGGCCCACCAGCCTTTACTTGAACCATGTCCTGCCACATTATCATACACGACCCTTCCCTGCTTCAAACACCCATGGAGACTTTGAGTCTGGTGAAGAAAATATTCAGAAAGGATATTTGGATTCAAATATTAGAGTAACTGTCACATAGAAGAGGGGAGTTTGGGGCTGCTCCACAGGGCAGAACGAGAACCAATCATGGAAGATATATGGAAGACAATTTGAAGATAACATGAAGAAAAATGTGTAAAAATCAGAACTTTGTTTTAAAAAGGAATGGGCTGGTCTTAAAAAGTCATAAACTTTGTAGAAATAGACAGGCTCAGAGACTGGGTCACCATTAGCTTGTCCTGGATGTGATGATGGAGATTCTTCTCCTTGGTCATGGACTGGACCCACCAAGAGCTGTATCTCTAAAGGCATAAGTCTTAACCTATAATAAGAGCTGCTTTCACAAAAATGGTCTTGAAATATAAACCTATGTGCTAATAGCCCAAAATATTAGGATATTTTTATCAAGAAACAGATAAATAAGACCCCTGATTATTACTATTATACAGAAAGAATACATTGTTAGTAAGCTCCCCTTAGATGTTAAATACAGAAGTAAAATATACTAAAGAACAGAAGAGGCTTGTTTTTACTGAATAAATGTGTCTGAAGTAGAGGTGGATAGTATACACTTTAATTGCAAAGATTACAGCAAATATTTGAACCATTGCAATAACCTCATGTAGAGAAGACTTTGAGCTCTATTTTAAATCTGCTGTATGCTGTGTGTTAGTTCATCTGAAGAGACACTTCTGGGATAGCGTCCAAGGAAATCAGGCAATTCTGAGCACCTTTTTCAGAAATGCTGCCAGATTCTTTTGCTCTTTACCTCCCCTTTTCCTTAGAAATTATGCATATGGGAGCACATGTGTGTACACACACACTTGCACATGTACATGCGCACTCACACACTTTCCCTCTTCTTAAATAAGTGGTAAAGTTCTGATCATGTCACCAATGTGTCATCAGCACCCAGATGTTCCCACTCAGAGAAAGAATAACACACACCCCACAACCGTCAGAAGATGAAAGAGCTTCCTAAGCTGAGCTTTCAATAAACATAGCCAAGGCATCATGCAGAGGGTAACTGCATTTTACACATGCACCTATATTCTTATAAACTGTGCAGAATGAGGTTAGCAGAATTTAAATGAATAAAAACGTATTTCTACTGACTCAATAAGAACGGCTGATTCAACTAATTTTCTCTTCCTTCCTCCCCCTTCCTTCCTTTTCTTTTTTTCTCTTTCTTTCAACAGCAAGGCAAATTTTTACTGCCTTGTGTTCATTCCTTCCCAGCGTATTTTCTGGTGGCAATAATCAGAGCTCAGTTCCACTCTCCCTCCCTCCAATTTCTGAGGTCTGGGGTTCACAATGGAGTTTGTGACTGAGGATGACCGATGGGTACCACCAGCATGTTGTGAAGAAAAAGGAAAAAAGCTTAAAAGGAATTCATTTCTTTCATAAAATTATCTTACATAAAATCTTAATCACAATAAACTTTTCATCTAAAAATGCCCACTCTGACGGGAGGAGTGGAACAGTTTCTCTGCCATATTGAAGCCATTATGATTCAGTGGGTTCCTATTTTCCCATATTAGCAGGATTTCAAGTGTATTTGTAAATTTCAGAATCAAAACACCAGGCAGCATGAATTTATGACACATTTTATTTTTATTAATAAAATTCCATGCATGACAATAATCAGCATTTTGTACAAATGCAGTGACATGGTTTCTAAAAAGTACTGGAACAATTAAAATAGTTTAATACTTCTGTGAACATAAAAAAAGGAAAACCAATAGAGTAATACTTTGCTCAGTTGAACCCAACTAATTCATAATTTATAGAAATCTCAAAAATGCCGGTCTTGAGTTAGCAACTCTTCTTGTCTCTTCAGATCATTAAATTCGTAACTTTTAAAAACAAATGATGAAAAAGAATGAAAATAATCATTGAAATAGAATGGCAGACACTACCAGCTGCCAATCCTACAACCAGTTTCCTCTTCTTTCTTACTATCAGAATGTGTGGCGTATTTGGAACAGCAATGTTCCCAGCTCAGAAAGTGAATTTCCCAGGCTGTAGGAGGGGCTGAGTGACAATTCTGTCCAATGAGATGTAATGGGAAAGTACCAGGTGGTCTTCAGGGAAGGGAAATTACAGGAAAGCTCTTGAAAAAAGCAAACTCACCTCTTCCCCTTCTGCTCTGCCTTTCCTCTAGTCTCTTCCTGGAAACAAGTGCAACCTCAGAAACTACAGAGCGAAGAGTAGGTCCAGGAGGATGATGGGCACGTAAGGAGGAAGGTGGAGGGTGAAGTCTCAAGGAGCATGGGCCTGTTATGGTATCCTGAGTTACTCCATAAGCTATGAAGTGGTTTCTTTAAGATTTCTTATTACACAAAGGGAAAAAAATGAATTTGTTTAAGCCACTCTTACTGAGGTTCCTACATGTTGCCAAACCAATCTTGACTGATAAAAATAATGTTGAGCACCCTTAAGTAATTTAAAAATACCCACTTAAAAACAACTAATGCACTCACCACTGCCCATTTTTATTTTGAAAGCAGATCTCCTAAGGATGTCTACTCTGAAATAGTGCTGGCTGAGTTTGGTAAAATATGGACTTCTGAAAGTAAGTTTTCATTAAGAATAGTTTAAAATGAAAATCATCCTTGTTTGGGGAATGATGTACATCAGAGAATTACAAAGTCTTAAAGTGAAGTGAAATAGTATTCTACGTCCCACTGGCTTCGGTTATTGAGTATTTCCATATGATGACACAATGCTAAACCCAAGGGAAACTATGAGTAAACACACTCCAAAAACACTCATTAGAAAAAAAGCAGGGTGATTCTGTGTAAAAGAAAAACAGTACTTTGATGATAATTTTAAAGTGAAGAAATAATTAAAAACTGGTCGAATGTCTAGCGTGGGGACTCTGACATGTACTTCTGAGGGGGTCTCAGTATCACTCTGTCTGGCCCTGGTGACAGAGGAACTAGCTCTAGGTTATCATGTTTAATTTTAGCCACCATACTTAGATAGGTTGAATATATTGTAAATTTAGACAACGTATTGTTAACTGACTAAATTAAATTGGTTGTTGAAGATGGTAAACACCAAGAACACTACAAAGATCAGAAATAATAACCATCCACCCCCTGCCAAAAAAAAACCCCATGTGGTTCGGCTCAATTAAACACTGGGTGAGGGGCGCCTGGGTGGCTCAGTGGGTTAAGCCGCTGCCTTCGGCTCAGGTCATGATCTCAGGGTCCTGGGATCGAGCCCCACATCGGGCTCTTTGCTCAGCAGGGAGCCTGCTTCCTCCTCTCTCTCTCTCTCTGCCTGCCTCTCTGTCTACTTGTGATCTCTCTCTGTCAAATAAATAAATAAAATCTAAAAAAAAAAAAACAAAAAAAACACTGGGTGAATATGAGGAAGTAAATGTCCCCAAAGCATCCGCCATTATCCCAAGGTTTTGCTTCTGTCTCTGATGGGGATAAAGACTGTTAGACTCAGCAAAGGCTGTCCAGAAGAAATAGCTGAAAGATAAATCTTTATGGACTTGTTATTTGTATGTTAAAATCAAGTGACTTGTCAGTCCACAGACATTCGCTAAGGAGCACAGCACTGATGACTTCAGCCTCTGGTTGGAGAAGGTGGGAAAAGAATGGAACTGGATGGGGCTGGTTCTAAGATCTGCAGGGTTGCCCATGTGTTGTATCAGCTAGAAGCTGCTGTTCTCACTGGTGAGTGTGCACTGGTAGCAAATGGGGAGAATTCAGAAAAAAAGAAAGCTGCCTGAGTCTCACCCAAGTGTTCAGGTTTCAGGTGTTTCAGGGTCAGGTCCCGGTGAAATATTATTTGAGAAATACCACAGGTGATGCTAGTGTGCAGTCAGGTTAGAGGTTCCCTTGAGAGTGGATGGGTCTTGAGCTGGAGCTTGGGGATGAGCAGGACCTAAGGTCAGGGGAGAAGGAAGATAGGAAAGGGATGGGGGAAAGGAATAACCAAGGGTAAGAGACAGCGATGAACAGGAAGATAGTGTGTCAGATAGTTATAAGAAATAATATCCCATGCATACATACATAAGATAGGGCCCATTTATAGACTTAAAAAAAAATTGTGGGAAATGGGATGCTATGGGTGAGGAGGAAATGATCAGGGGACAATGACATGAGAGAAAGATCAGTGCAGCGAGAGCGCACGGGATGAGTGCCAGCACAGAGACAGAAGCAGGAAGAAGCTCGAGGTAGATGCTGAAGTCCCAGATGGAAGGATGAGGTGCAGGCTTGAGTGCGAGCACGCTGGGCACCATGGGTAATCTCTGAGGGTGTCGAACGAAGATTCCTGGAGGATGCTGCAGGCTACCAAAGGGAAAGGACAAGGACTAAGGTAAGAGGAAACAGAAAGCGCTGCAGACAACTATAGAAGGAGGAATCAAAAATCTAGGTTGAGAGACCCTGGTGAGGAGGGAAAAGAAACTGTACATCACAAGGGGCGTGTCTCAGGGTGGAGGGCAGCGACTGAGGAAAGGAGCTCACGTAGTATTTTAGGATGCAACACGAGGCTGGGGGTGGGCACTAGAACAGAGCATTACGGGTTGAAGCGGAACTGGTTAAGGACACACACTAGCTCTCTCAGCTCACTGAAAGGAAAAAGGGATTGCTCTGCCCCAAGTATTCAGGTGAAATGGAAATCCAATGAGAGTGAGGGATAGCAAAGGATATTTTCCATGTGCAAACCTCCTTGCACTTTTGGGTAAAAGAGGATAGCGAAGAAGGACCTTCTACTCTCACTTCCCACTTGTGAGAGAGGAGAAGGTGTAGACATGAAGAGGAACGATAGTGTATCCGTAGCTAGAGCTGTCCCTGTCCCTGGAGATCCTTAAGCAGAAATAAACAGCAATTTCTTCCCAAGAAGGGGAAAGAGATTTCCACCACCCCTCAGGGCATGTGATAAAGGCAGGGCCTGGCATTATACATTATCAGAGGGGCAGGCTATCCCAGGTGCAGGAAAGGACTAGTGGCTCTTTCTTAGTAGAGAGATGATTACTGAAGCTCAGTTATGGGAACCATAGTCTTATTAGCAGCCTGACTCATTGGAGAACATGGCTCACTGAACTCCCCTACTCCAAATGGGACTCCAAAACTCTTCCTTACTCTGTGCTGGGAGAATCCACCTATGGCTCCCACAGGTGAGTTTTCTGTGCACACTCACTGGGCTGAAGGAGTGGTGGCAGTACTGTCAGGAAGGAAGCAAAAGGAACAGCTAGGAAGGTAAGCACATGTTGTGGAGAGTAAAAGATCAAGGAAGAGATGTTGTCAGGTGCACAGGTTAAGTTTGAGGTATATCTGGGACATCCGTGTAGATAAATCTGTAGATGGCTGGAACTATGGGAACGAAATCCAGAAGGGTCAGGTTGGACTTTTGCTTGGGAATCAGCTCACAGTGGAGGGTGCCTGACCTTGGAGGAGGTGACCTCACTGAAGGTACGGGACATTGTCAGCCCTCAAACATTTGCTGAATGGCTGGAAAAAGAAAAACAAGACTAAAGAGTAGAGACCTGGGTTATATGGGGTTAGAAAGAAAAGTAAAGAGACAGAAAGGAAAATATAAGTGGGCAGGAATGCTGGAAAGCTCAACACCATGAAAGTCAAAGGAAAGAGATTGAAGGTGGCACCATTTTTACCCATTAGACTGATAAAGTTTTTAAACAGAACTGCTCACATTCTCTGGAGTGCAGTTGCTGGTGGGAATGCAAGCTTGAACAACTTCTGCAAAGCAATTTTGCAACAGACATAAAAAACCCCCCACATATCAGGAATATTTTTCCTCCGGTTTATCAGTTAGAAATATGTAAGAATGTGCACAAGGCTTAGCTACAAGATAGTTAACATTGGTGGCATACTCTAACATTACTCCCAGTCATCCCTACCTCCTGGCATTCACACCTGGTAATCTCCTCCCCTGGAGTGTGGACTGGCCTAGTGACTTGTTTCTATGAAATAGAATGCAGCAAAGGTGACGGTGTACCACTTCTTTGATTAGGCTACCTAAGGCTATGGCTTCTGTCTTGCTGGCAAACTCTCCCCCTGGCAAAGGAAATGCATGATATCCTTTTAACACATGAAGAGTAAAGAAGGATTCCTCTTCCTGGCATTGCTGAAGCAAGTTGGCATGCTGGGGAGGCCCACATGGTAAGGAATTGAGAGTCACTTCCAGCTAACAATCAACTAGGAGCTGAGGCCCTTGGTCCAACAGCCCTTGAGGAAGTGAATTCTGCAACAACTGCATGAACTTGGAAGTGCAAGTGTCCTTGGTCAAGCATTTAGGTGAGACCCAACCCTGGCCAAATACCTTAATTGCAGATCTGTAAGAGATCCTGAAGCAGAGGACTCTCAGCCAAGCCATGCCCAGATTCCTGACCTACAGAAACTGATAGGTATTCGAAGTCAGTAGGGGTTGGGGGTAACTTGTTATAACCACTTTGGTAAATTACAATTCTACTTGTGATGAGAAATAAATGGAACCAACCAAAATGGCCACTCGGGTAATAGTTAAATAAAAATAATATATACATATGATGTAATTTAAATGTATGATCTAGATGAGTAGAGATAAATATTCATAAAATTTGTCTGCAATGTACTAATTATAATATAAAACTATTATTTAGAATAAGTATGCTTTGTATATGTAAATCTAAAGGAATGAACAGAAAAATACACATCAAGGTATTAGTTATCACCTAATGACTGGTTTATGGGTGCTTTTTGCTTTGTTTCTTCTGCTCATCTGTACTTACAAATTCTTTAAAATGATTGTGTATTGCAATATAATAAAACACACAATTAAATGCATAAGAGGAAAAGAACAAGAAGCAAAAAGGGATCATCAACAACATAGACCACCACAATAAATGAAGGAGGTCTCATTCATTCCTTTTATCGATTGCTTTCTATGTGCCAGGATGAAAACTGAGAAGAGTTACTTGTTTTGATTTGGCAGGGAAAAAGCAACTGGTTATCTGAGACAATGCAGTGTCACCTCTTCATTTGTGGAAGAAGGGTGACTTGTTCTTACTTGCTAAAGTGCATTGGATAATATCCAATACAATCAAGAAGGTGGAAGAATTTCAAATAATGTGGCAAAGACAACATAATAAGTGTTGCAATTGGGTAGGAATCGTTACATAGAGAACATATGAAATCTATATTCGAATTCAATAGCAAGAAAATTGACATCACTTGGACAAAACTGAGCGGTAACACAGTTACAAAACTGAGGTTGTCTCGGCGGTGGGAATAGGAATAGACAAGGTATAGGCACACCACAGAGGAAGAGAAATGTATTTGTTGCTAAGGAATTCTTTTTTTTTTTTTTAATGTTCTCGTGATTTGTATTATTTTTTTAAAAATTTAAAAATTTTTTTATAAACATATGATATATTTTTATCCCCAGGGGTACAGGTCTGTGAATCGCCAGATTTACACACTTCACAGTACTCATCATAGCACATACCTTCCCCAATGTCCATAATCCCACCCCCCCTCTCCCAGCCCCTCCCCCCAGCAACCCTCAGTTTGTTTTGTGAGATTAAGAGTCACTTATGGTTTGTCTCCCTCCCAATCCCATCTTGTTTCATTTATTCTTTTCCTACCCCCCAAACCCCCCACGTTGCATCACCACTTCCTCATATCAGGGAGATCATATGATAGTTGTCTTTCTCCGCTTGACTTATTTCGCTAAGCATGATACCCTCTACTTCCATCCACGTCGTCACAAATGGCAAGATTTCATTTCTTTTGATGGCTGCATAGTATTCCATTGTGTATATATACCACATCTTCTTGATCCATTCATCCTTTGATGGACATCTAGGTTCTTTCCATAGTTTGGCTATTGTGGACATTGCTGCTAGAAACATTCGGATGCACGTGCCCCTTTGGATCACTACGTTTGTATCTTTAGGGTAAATACCCAGTACTGCAATTGCTGGGTCATAGGATAGCTCTATTTTTAACTTTCTGAGGAACCTCCATGCTGTTTTCAAGAGTAGTTGCACTAGCTTGTATTCCCATCAACAGTGTAGGAGGGTTCCCCTTTCTCTGCAACCTTGCCAGCATCTGTCATTTCCTGACTTGTTAATTTTAGCCATTCTGATTGGTGTGAGGTGGTATCTCATTGTGGTTTTGATTTGTATTTCTCTGATGCCTAGTGATGTGGAGCACTTTTTCATGTGTCTGTTGGCCATCTGGATGTCTTCTTTGTGAAAATGTCTGTTCATGTCCTCTGCCCATTTCTTGATTGGATTATTTGTTCTTTGGGTGTTGAGTTTGCTAAGCTCTTTTTTTTTTTTTTTTTTTAAATTTTTTATTTTTTATAAACATATATTTTTTATAAACATATATTTTAAGCTCTTTATAGATTTTGGATACTAGCCCTTTATCTGATATGTCATTTGCAAATATCTTCTCCCATTCTGTCAGTTGTCTCTTGGTTTTGTTAACTGTTTCCTTTGCTGTGCAAAAGCTTTTGATCTCGATGAAATCCCAATAGTTCATTTTTGCCCTTGCTTCCCTTGCTAAGGAATTCTTAATATTGCTTTGGTGTGTTTGGACTTTTGTACTTAGATGACCCATTTCGAATACAAGTAATTTTAGGGCAGAATCCTGAATTTCTTCAATTCTATTTGCCTTATGAAGAAATATACCCATGTAGTAATAACTCAGATTTAGATTCTAATAGTAATTAAGTAAGAAAACTATCCGATCAAGTTGGCTGTCAAAGAGAACTATGGTTCATCTTATAGTTCAACATTTTGAAAATTTTTTTCATAAAGAGACCCAATATAGATAGACTCTTTAGAAGAAAAAAATATTCTTTGGGGCAGTAAGATACCACACTGAAAGTAACAAAGAAGTTATTTTAATTTCCCAACATGCCTCACCTACTTCTGGGGAGAAAGCTGTATAACATGAAACCAAAGCACCTAGATCAAGGCGAACAAACCATAAAACTGCCAGCAACTTTGCAAACAAGTGCTCAGTTAATTACAGATTCTGCTTCTGTTTGGACACACACAAAGCTGTGCCTGGGTACAAACCGACAAGTGGATGTGTAATTACCATCCTCAATAAGTGAACCAGTGATGGTAGATACATAAAACGGTAAAAGTGTGGTGTATCTTGAGGCTTGGGGTTGGAGGAAAAACTCTAGCATTATCTTCCCTGTCTAGTCTCTATGGTCCAATGAGTAGAATTCCAAGGAACTTTTTCACATAGGAACTTTTTCATGTGAGTTTATGAAAACAAAAGGGAAGAGCCACAGAGTATACGGATGGAGCATGAAGCCTGGCGTGGGGGTGGAAGTACATGGGGTGAATATGGAACTGAGCAAAGTTGCATTCAAAACCAGGGGATGGGGTGACATATCTTATTTCTAGGTTGCAGGGAGAATCCAGATGTGCAGGAATCTCTTCCCTTCCCCAACCCATCCCCCATCCTGACACACAGAACTTCTATGAATAATGGGAGAGATACTCAGCAGGGACAGACTGGAAGCACCAGAACCTAAAAATGTGGAGACAATGCAAATGAATAACCCTTGGGTTTCTGAATGGAGCTTGCCTTTTCCTTTTTTTAAAAAAAATGCTGTTCGCTCTACTTAAATGGTGCAGTATAAAAATGGGACTGTAACTTGTAATTTTGAGATATAAAATGTGAAACATAAAACAAGGGGTTATAAATCAGCTAGAGACCAATTAAAATACTTAGACTGTCATTCAAAAACATTCCACCGAATGTAATAAAATGAGTGGGTGGTTGGTTCTATTTTAATAACTGAAGGCTGCAAGAAGATTTTATTTCTTCAAACTATCAGCCAAATATACCCAGGACTGACTGGAACATGGAAAATACACTTTCAGATTATGTTAAGCTATAAAATGAAATAAAATTCCTCAAAAGACTGCATCAGAACAGACTTCTGATTTACAGTAAGACTCATTTGAGGTTAAACGATACTTTATCTTCAGTATTTTATAATGATATTGATACACAGTATTTGTGTAGTTAATGTAATAATCATATTATGTCCAATATTATTCCACCACTTTATTATAAATATGAAATCAGTCAACATTTCTCAATGGGGATATACTGGCATCTGGGGTAGAAGAATTATTCACTGTGCAGAACTATTTTGCACAACAAAAACTGTCCCCTAGATTTTTCCAAATACCTCTTGTAAGTAGAATGGGGCTTGGGTTCCAATGATGATACTAATCATCCATTGAAAGAAATTAATTTTGACTACTGTAAAACCTTTGTTCTTTAAATGGCATAACCATTTGCTTCTTTGAAAAATTGGTTCCAGGGCGCCTGGGTGGCTCAGTGGGTTGGGCCATTGCCTTCGGCTCGGGTCATGATCTCAAGGTCCTGGGATCGAGTCCCGCATCGGGCTCTCTGCTCAGCAGGGAGCCTGCTTCCTCCTCTCTCTCTCTCTGCCTACTTGTAATCTCTCTCTGTCAAATAAATAAATAAAATCTTTAAAAAAAAAAAAAAAAAAAAGAAAAATTGGTTCTTATTAAAAAAACAAATAAAACCTGGAAATTATTAAGTTGTAGGAGGTTATCCAATAACACAAATTAAAAGTTGCAAGAACACAATTATAATAATGTGTTACACTTGAGCATTAAGTCACAAGTTGTTTTAGGGTTGATTGGATTTATCTTTTCATTACAGACCTGAACTCTAAAGTGAATGCTGAAGTTTCCAGAGATAAGGCAATATTTGAAGATGAATCTGAATGTTTCCCGACTAACCACTCTGGAAGGGAGTTTAGAAGCACAACGGGTCCAAGTGCCTAAAACATCTATAAAAACAGATGTCAAAAGGGAGATTTTTGTTTACCAAGAGTATGCAGTCAATAAAGTAAAAGAATCCAAGTTCTAAGAATCTTAGGGGATAATTTTTTCCTCTAGTTTCCAGACTTCAGAATTTCAGGATGTCAAAATGTTAAAAAAAAATTGGGACCTAACATAAAGTTGCTAACATTTTAAGCTGCCCACAATTTAAATAATAAGAACAACCTTTCATCTATCACTGTGATTCCATAATAGAAAAGCCATTTAACATCAAAAATGTAGGAACTACACAAAACAAAAGACTGTCCATTAGGCCAAAAACTTCATTGTATATACGCTGTACTAAACCACTTGATTTTTTGTGTTTTTGTATTTTTTTTTTTCGCTAATTCTTCTTATTTCTGATCACCATTATAGGCATCCAGCTAGTGTCTACTAAGGCTTATGATTCTTCCTGTTAAAATGCTACTAGAATGTAACTATAAGTAACATGATCAAACTGTAAAAATCATCTTACCACTGAAGCAGGCAAAGACTAGATACATAAAACCTCCCCCTTCATCATTAGTCCAGTTCCTTGTTGTGGAAGTTTCAAGCTTGGGGATCTACTTTGTCACTTAACAGAATTATCATGGCCTGTAAAGCGCCATCCATACTTCTCCCCCTCATTTCTGGCTTTTAATGCTGCAGCTCTGGGAAGTGTGGAGAACAAATGGGAGCAAGGAACTCCCTCTTTGCTGATAAGACACAGCACTGCATTCCAAAGGCCACAGTCTGGAACCAACACCAACTCAGATGCAGAGTCTTCAGTAGACTCATGTGGGACCCAGCTTTGATTTAACATGTCCTCTTAGATAACACAGAAAATTGCTTGGGAGTGATTTCAGTCAACTAAGAGAAATAAAGCCCCTGAGGGTCAAGGAAAGAACATTAAAATTAGGTGCCATCTTTTTCATTGTAAGATAATTTTTTTCTTTCTCACTAAATTTGCTTAAAATTTTTTCACTTGTTTTTAGTGTCCAAAGGTACAGAAACAAGAAAACAAAGATGAGTTGTTCTAATCCATCGAATTAAGTATCCCTGATCTTAATTCTGGTTACATTAACCATGCCTTCCCCAACCTAGAATGTCCGATTTACACGAAACTATGCCTGTCTTTGATTTTTAATTTTTCTCCCTAATTCTAGGATTCTCACTGGGTCCCTGTGCTTTTGCATACAGCAATGCACCACCCTGCCCTAATCATTCCCTAAGCCGTCACCTGCCACCGCCTCTCACCTTTGATCTTTTGCCATCATCAGTGTAGTCTTCCAACACCATTGCTGCAATCTAACTGCAAAAACAAGTGTACTCCTTAGTGGGAAAACACCCCGTTCCAGCCTGGTGAAGCAGGTGGTGTGTTTCAGAGGATGGAGCAGAAAGTAGCATCTCTTCCTCTCAAACAAGAAGGAAAACTATTAGCGCATCAGCAAATAAAGTCGGGCTCGATGAATTTTAAGTGCTGCCTTACAAATGAAAATGTGGCACAATTGGAAAAATCAGCTTTCAGAAAGTGTTTAAGTCCATTATTCAAACTCAAACTCTTAGCTTTAAAGAAAACCTGATTTCCCCAACTTTCAAATAATGTGGACAGATGATTTTTAAGATGCTCGTAATTCCTTCTGCTCTGTGAGATATAAACCCTGGCTTTGGCATGACACAATGACCATCGCACTCAGCACTACCCCAGCACATACTGTGTGGATACCTGATACATTTTGCAGGAATCATCTGGACAAAATAGCCTATTTTATTTCTAGCCCAGATAGGCCAAAGAAAAGGTTTGTGTTTTTCCTTTATGTGGATAATTAGAATTAATATAATTAAATTACTCAGAGTCCAGGAAATGAAGAAGCAACAAACATATTTGGACTTGAAGTTTCAGTCATAGGCTCAGAAAAACTCAGTATTTTAAATTTTCTAGTCTGGAAAGATCTTTTTTTTCCCCTCATTAAGACTGGTTCTTCTGAAAGGAAATAGGACATCTGGAGATTTGATAACATGGAGACAAGACAGCCTCACCAACAGCAAAAGCCATTCCTATGCTGACAACTGATCTTTGCAAATGGAAGGATTTCCGCCCGATTTTGACAGGGTTAATAAAGAATAAGACTGATACCAAACAGGGAAGCATCCTTTATGGCCAAAATCTTTGCCACTGGGTCACTTCTAGATGTGACACCTACCACTCAGGGCCGTGTTGTCCTCAGGCTGATATCACGTATACACAAAGATCTCATTTCTCATTTTGTACGGTTTCGCCACACACTGGAGGAATGACTGAAGCAGAAGCTCTGGGTCTTTGGTATGGATGCTGGAACACACTTGCGAACTGGTGTGGTTTCACTTTTGAGACCAAAGGAAGCCAACAGCAGACTCGGTGAGCTCAGCTGGGTGTGATTCCAAAGGAAATGCAAGCAGCATAATTCCAACATAATAATGTTGTATTTACGAGGGTGGCCGCAGAAGGAGTGACTCAATATAGAACATTCTGAGCCCAGAAACATCACAACCCTGAGCCACTTGCTTGTCCAGAGCACAGGCAGTGAGCTTGTCTCTGGGTACCACATCCAGGCGGGGCAAACTCAGAGGTGTTTGCCATGATCTGATGAATGAGGCAGGAAGGCCCCACAGTCACTAGTGATACTTAAGAACTAATTTCATCAGATTCCTACACAACACCTATACAGTGGAGAAAAGTGTATTTTTTAAATGAAAAAGAAAGCTTACTGAGTGCTATATAGGATAGGCCTTGGGACAGTTTACTACAACCGTTACTTCTAAGTGGACATCCAGTAAACTTCAAAGTGCTTATCCAATAACTGTCCCCCCTCCAAAAAAGTGAGCCAACAGACAATGAACCAACACTCTCCGAGTAGCAAATGTGGCTGCTACACCTGCCAGCTTCGTTTCCTTATGATTATTCCAGCTCTGCCTCATAGATTTTTCATTTGTTTGTACAGAAAATAGTCAAAATATAAACATAAAAATTTAAATATAGTGTACACCATCGTCTGATTCCTTGATGAGAGGAATGACCTACGTTTTCACATCCATTACTGTGGTTACAAAAATACTGAAATTTGATACAGCAATATAATAAGGAAACTAACATTGTGTAAACATGAGTTGACTATTTCAAGAGCACAAAATGGGCTTTAACTTCCTTTTAACCACAGCAGATTGTTGAATCTTCCGAGTCTTGGCGAAGGCAATATAGTTTTAAATCTTGGTTTTCTCCATCCAGCATGAGTGTATCCAAGATACAGGTTCCTTCATTGGCTTTGGGCAGTGTTGTTAAGGAGGGACATTCCCCAGCGAGGTAGAGCAAAAGCCGGGCTCCCACAGGGAAGGGGCACGTGCCACACCTGGCCCCCGACACATGGGAGGAGGTCAAGGGACCTCCTATGATCAGTGAGCAGCAGAACACCCAAGTTCCTTCCTCCTAACTAGCCATTCTGTTTTCTAAGCTATTTTATCTCCAATATACGAACGCACTCTTCAAGAACTCTTACTGTTTGAACTTACTTTCTTCCCAAAGTGATCTGCAACTGACAGCAGATTTTTTTTTAAGTTGAGAATTGTACTTTATTTGTTTAACCTGCCTACAGAGAAAGGGTCAATTGTTCACTGAATGAGAACATGGACTGCAGAGTTAACCCACTGGTGGTGAATCACATAATGCATTTCTTTGCAGGTGCATAGCCGTGTTTCCTTGCAACTGCAAATGTTAATTTTCAAGTTGTTTCATTATCTGTGGATATGAGGGACATACAAATGCACTGTTCATGGGTTAGCAATGGCTCAAAGGGCACACTTTTTAGCCTTGAAAGATAAGCATGTGAGGGAACCCAATTCTTAACAAATATTTAGCTTTCAGTGGGGGTAAAGCTTTCTGATGAGGTTGAGAGACTCAGTATGAGCCAAATGCCGAGTTCCTTATGTGTCCACCCCTCCTTGTTAAATGTGCAGCTGTCTGGCATTTTCCACAGCAAAAAGGTCTGCATGATCCTTAACACTACCTGCTAAGTATTTGTGAAATTACATACATGTAATTTACACACATACATGTGTGTAAATTGGCACACATACATGTGCCAAGAACTGAGGTGATATTTGGAAAACCACATGGTTAATGTATTGGCCAACTGTGGTTAGAGAGCACAGTTCCTCCCCCAAACAGTTCGTGGCTTCCAGTATTTAACAATCAGTGCCACGTTTTATTGAGTGGCCTTTAAAGAACTCGATAAAGTCTGGTCACATCCAAGTAACATGAAAGATTACAGCTATCCTGGTGTAATCAATCCCAAGAGATAAAAATGTATGTTTCCACCACAATTTGATGAAATCTCACACTCTGTAGATGAAAGCCCCACTTTGCGCACTTTTTAGTACATGGTGGCAAATGGGTGGTAGAAAATAGCAGGTGACCTTACGAGATGTTATTCTTAGAAAGGGGCAGCAGAATTAGGCAAATCTATTACATGGCTGCATGCTATCTTTGGGGTTGATTTAGGAAAGCTGAGTGTATGCAGTCCATTGAAGAAGCGAATGTTTGCCAAAGCCAGTCAAAACAAACCCTGAGCGAGGAAGAGCAATCAGAATCTTTTCATCATTCGGGGATTAAGCTGTGCAAGGAAATCTTGCCTTAAGAAAAGCCAATATGAAACGGAAATCAAGATGTAGAGAAGGGGTATTTACTTTAAAACAAAATATCTTAAAATAGCAAGCACTTACAGTACATTTATTTACATTATAATTATGATTTTGCTATTTAAGTGGGTCTATATGCCATTCTTCAGGACTCGTGTATAGTGTGGTGGATGTGTTCAACATTTGCAGGCCTTTTTTACGGTTTCACCATAAAAGCAATTTAGAGTCACCTTGTCTATAACCACGCCCCTTATTTGCCTCCACCACCATCTATCTTCGTTTGCATGACTTCTGAATCCCCCCGTTTTTTTTTTTTTTTTGAATAGCATCACCAACCACTTTCTCCCTGAAGATGTTCAAGCTAGAATTTCTGAATACCCTTTCATCTTTATGAAGCTCCCCGTCTGCTTTACTCCCCCTCACCCCAAATGCTGTAGTCAAGAGAGTGTAGTCGCACACTCTCTTGAACATAGTAGTTTTCTTTTCCCATGCTTCGGTCTTGCCTCAAGGTTTCATGATGATCTCTCTCAGATTCTACACCTGCCTCCTAAATAGTCTTTCTGCCCTGAGTGTCAAAACACATATGTACTTCCTCCCTGCCTCCTGATCCCCACAGCGGACGAGGTGATGGTTTTGAAATGTCAGTCTAGAGTGTCACTAGAATAGCTCTCCATCACCTAACAGATAAAAATCAAATTCCCAAAGTATTTCAGGTTAAACCTAACTCTCAAGCCTTAACACTTCTCCACCCAGAACTTAACTTGAAGGAGGGAAAAAAAAAATAAGTTAATATTTAAAAAGGGAATCAGTAACAGTTTAAGCCAATAACAAAGTAAACCGCTTGTACTTAGGAGTCTTAAAAAGGTTTTGGTATATTTGTTGCATTTCCTAGTTTACATAAGTAGCATGCATTAACTGTTTTGTTACTGTATCAAAAGGTGGAAGCAAGTACATCAAGGGTGGTAACCCAGGGCCAAGCCTAGAGTACCTTAACTTGGCATGCCTGCCCTGCTTTCATGGTTGCTGCCGTGGGGAACAGCAGGGTATGTTGTCTAATAACTGAAGAGGCATTCACAAACTATGGAAATGCAGCAGACTTTCTGTTTTTAAAGAACCAGGTCTCTGACGACCTTTCTTTGACTTAGATGGAATTGACACACCTTCATAATAATAATTGTAAAAAACATCAGTTATTCACAACTGGGAGTCATTCTCTCTTTAGAGGACATTCTGGAATTCTGCTGCAGATTTTTCACAACTAAATTGTTCCCTGACCCACAGGTGCCGAACTGTTCTCTTATTGGGATACTGCTTCCTCCTCCATGACCCTTAAGGAATACTGTTGAAGGAGCCACTGTTCCAACTTTATGTGTGGGTGAGGAATTCTTTTCATGTGTGTTTGGGTAGAAAAAAGGGAGAAAGCACTGTTTTGGGGATAAATGATAAGCTGGGCGGAAATGTATCATTAACAGATCCTTTCTTCTAAGGCTGCACTGTTCTGATGCGGGTGACATTAGGCACACGAGACTATCAATCACTCAAATTGCACCCAGTCCAAGTTGAGATGTTCTGTAAGAGTAAAATATACCCTGGATTTGGAAGACTTAGTATGTGAAAAAAGAATGTGAAATGTCTCACTAATTTTCTATTGATTACATGAAATAATGGTATCTGGGATATGCCGAGTTAAATAATACAGTATTAAAATTATTTTCTTTTTGTTTTTAATATAGCTATTAGATATTTTTAAATTATATATTTAGTTCACATGAAATGTCTATTGGACAGCACTGCTCAAAGATGATTTTTTTTGTTTTACTTTTATTCATTTTATTATTAAGTTTTAATTTTAATTCCAGTGCAGCTAACATACATGTTATATGGGTTTCAGGTGTACAATATAGTGATTCAACAATTCATACATCACCCAGTGCTCATCACGACAAGTGAACTCCTTAATCCCCATCACCTAGTTCACCCATCCCCCTACCCATCACCCCTCTGGTCACCATCAGTTTGTTCTCTATAGTTAAGACTCTGTTTCTTGGTTTGTCCCTCTCTTTTCCCCTTTGATCTTTCATTTTGTTTCTTAAATTTCACATATGAGAAAAATCATATGGCATTTGTCTTTCTTTGACTGACTTATTTCGCTTAGCTTAATACTCTCTAGCCCCATCCATATCACTGCAAATGGCATGATTTCGTTCTTTTTTATGGCCAAATAATATTGTTATGTATGTATGTGTATGTATATGTGTGTGTGTGTGTGTGTGTGTGTGTGTGTGTGTATATATATATATATCGCATCTTCTTGTCCATTCATCTACTGATGGACACTTGGGCTATTTCCATAATTTGGCTATTGTAAATAATGCTGCAGTAAACATAGGGATGCATGTATCCTTTTGGATTAGTGTTTTTTTATTTTGGGGGGTGAATACCCAGTAGTGCAATTACTGGATCACCAGGTTGTTCTATTACAGTTTTTAAAGAAAGGTCTACTGTTTTCCAGGGTGGCTGCACCAGTTTGCATTCCGACCAACAGGGTAAGAGGGTTCCTTTTTCTCCACATCCTTGCCAGCACTTATTTCTTGTGTTTTTGATTTTAGGCATTCTGACAGGTGTGAGGTTATAGTTCACTGTAGTTTTGTTTTTCCCTCATAGTGAGTGATGTTGAGCATCTTTTCATGTGTCTGTTGGCCATCTGTATGTCTTCTTTGGAGAAATGTCTCCTCATGTATTCTGCCCAATTTTTACTTGGATTATTTATTTCTGGGGTGCTTTTTGGTGGAATTGTACCAGCTATTTATATATTTTGGATACTAACTCTTTATCAGATAAGTCATTTGCAAATATCTTCCCCCATTCCATAAGTTGCTTTTGAGTTTTGTTGATTGTTCCCTTCATTGGGCAGAATTTTTATTTTGATGTAGTCTCAATAGTTCATTTTTGCTTTTCTTTCCTCTCCCTCAGGAGAACTATCTAGAAAAATGTTGCTATGGCCAATGTCACAGACATTTCCACTTGTGCTCTCTTCTAGGATTTATATGATTTTAGGTCCTCCTCTCTCTCTCTGCCTGCCTCTCTTCCTACTTGTGTTCTCTGTCTGTCAAATAAATAAATAAAATCTTAAAAAACACACACACACACACACACACCTCATAGTAATGACCCAAATCCAAAATTCACAATGCAACTCTAAATAGGTGGCATATTCTAATTTGGCACTACTACTGATAAAGGAATATAACACATAATTATTGAAAATTGATTAATTTTAAATGTCATTTTAAGGTCAACACAAATATGTATATCAAGTTTTCTTTCAAACACACACACACACACAAACACACACACACACACAGCCTGTACCAAAGGTATATCACAAAACACAAGCTTTCCTAAGTTACAACTACAAATATAAAGATAACATCAATCAATGTTATCAGTGTTAGTATATTGGTTATATTGGTTCCTAGCCTTTTTCTGTCTCCATCCCTCTACTTGCATGATTATACTTAAGTTTTAGAAACATCATTTTGGCTGCTGCATAACACACAGACTGTAGAAAGAAAACTGGAACAAAGGTGGCTCTGTCGCGCAATGGGTAGCGCACTGGACTTCTAGTGAAGAAAACTGGAACAACAGTTACTTGTTGACCTGAATTACTAAAATGATGGGAAGGGACGGAAACTGATAAAGGTTTCCTGGAAAAGATGGTCTTTATAGTTACGGAGATTGGTTTAGTTCTTAACAAGAGTCCACAAGTATAGTATTAGTGTATCTCTAATCACAGGAAGTTATGTTTATAGTCCCCTGCCAATATACCTTTTAAATTTTTATTTAAATTCCAGTGAGTTAATGTACAGTGTAATATTGCACAATGTACAATACAGTGATTCACCATTTCTATACCTCACTCTGTGCTCATCGCCAGTGCCCCCCTTAATCTGCATCACCTATTTAACCCATCCTTCCACCCACCTTCCATAACCATATATATTTTTTTTAAGTGTGCAAGAAGATAAGCTTAAACTAAACTTTTAACCTTTTCTCATTTTTCAGTAGTTTCATGTTGGCTACAGAGTTTGTGACCTAAAAAGTTTTTAATGCATTTCATTAAACATTTGCTCCAGGAACTGCTATGCTTCTAGAGATTCAGAAGTAATGTTTACAGTCTTGCATTATATCTCACTTAGTTCCAAAATTGACACAGGAGACTCTTCTGTAATGGTAGACAGAACATAAAACACAAAGCAGAAACAGTAGATAACACCACTGAAAACACTGGTCAGGTTAGTTCACAATTTCCCATTGTACATGTAGGATATGGCCTGTAGCTTGGGTCATTTCCCAACTGTGAACTCAAAGGTTAGTGCATTTCTGAAGTTCCTTCTGACCAGACAATTCCCAGAATGGCATTTTACAAGGAGAAGATGATTTTATCTTATCCAGCATGTGACAAATATGACATCATTGTGTTTTAAAACCCCCACAAAACAAACACTACCTTATGGTTCATTTTTTTTCCAACAGCAAACTAACAATCTGGAGTATTCTAATAAACTGCTGTTAGGTCTAGGAATATTTTTGGCCAAATTTCTCTTTTTTCTTTGTTACAACTGGTTTGCTAATAGATCTCTTTAGCTTTAGAGTTATAATTAGAAGACAGTTACTACTTTGCATAATCAAATTGTAATTGCTGTTTGGGTGAAATCCAACCAATTTAAGCATCAGCATTTCTTAAAAAAAAAAACAAAAAACATGTCTGGCAAAAAGAGAATAACAAATGCCATGTTCTAATGATCTAGGTTATCTGATAATGCTTGCCTAACTGTTGAGGGTTATTTTTTAGAGGCTAGATAACAAGTGATATTAGAATTATTAATGTACTTTAAGGCATCACATTTGTAAGTGACAATAAATGAATGTTCGCTGAAAAACACTAATGGTGGTAATAAAGAACAAAAATTCACCTGGATCAGAAACCAAGCCTAGTCTTAGGTCTGTCGTTTGTTAAATGTGTGCTCCTGGGTAATCACTTAACATTTCTGACTCTATCAACTCATTTGGAAAATGGGATTTATGATACCTTACTATGATAGACATCTGCCAACTTTTTGGATACCCAGTGCCTTCCTGTGTCTAAGGAATTTCCAAGCACACACAGCTCTCACTTTAGAAGTCAAAAAGCCCAGTTATAAGCTCTGGTTCTGTAGAATGAATGAATGTAACCATGTTTCTGGCTATCCACTCTTCTGCCCACTTTGTAACCTGTTTCTGGCTATCCACTCTCCTGCCCGCTGGTTCTCCAGCCTTTCCAGAAACTATTAATCTTTCAAAAAAGAAATTCCACCCTTAGTTAAATGACCCATTCATTTTCTGTTGCTTACAACCAAGAAGACTCATTTCTACTTCAAAAATGTATCTCAAATCTATCCCCTTCTCTTCATCTGAACTATCACCCCACTAGTCCAAATTTCTAGGCTGTCTTTTATGCACTAACGCAGTAGCTTCCTGTTTCCCTGTGTCCATTCTTGCTCTCTTCCAATCTGATCTATGTGTAATAGAGTGATAATTCCTAAATACAGAAGGAATCACATCATTCTCCATAATAAACTCCTTCTCACTGACCTAAATGTATAATTTAAAGATCTTTAACACAATCCAGTATAGCTCCACATGATTCAGCTTCTTCAGATTCCATCTCCTTCTCCGATCTCACCTCTTGCCATACTCCCCCAGCCACACCAGCCTTCTTTCTCAGTATGGGGCTTTCCTGCTTGACCTGGAATACTTTCCTCCCAACTCAGTCTGGTTCTTTTTCAGCCTTCAGGTGTCAGCTAAGGTGTATTTTCCTTAAAGAGAACTTTCTTTACTCCTCAACCCATAGTAAGTGTTTCTGTTTATGGCCCTCATAATATTCTGTATCTTCCATTTGTTAAAATTACTAAAATTTATAATCATGTGTTTATTTGTGTATGATTTGTTTAGAACCTCTCCTCAATTCTATGAGGGTAGGAAATATGTCTAACTTATTTTACTCTATATTCCAGTACCTGGTATATAAAATCCACTTAGTTAATAAATATGTTGAATAAATTAAAGAATGAAATGGTATTCTGGTGACTTAGCACTAATAGACATTTCTAGGTCATTCTCATTCATATAATCTTCTTGGTCGTACTGGAATTGAATAACATAGCACTATTTAGTCTTACTAGAAGTATGTATGTGTATACACACTTTTATATTCTTGTCAATAGATGTCATCCACAAACTACTAGCAAGGTATACAACTACCTTATTTTTGGCTATAAACCAATTAATAGAGTTAGAGTCCAAAAAACATGGTTAAACTTTTAGTGAGTCTTTAATGAGAATGCTGTATCTGTGTGTGTTCTGACAATAGTGAGCAAGAAATTTTTTCCCTAAATATTCACAGTGAGATCCTTAGAAACAGGAAGAAGAGCAAATAGGTTACCTCTCATCCTATTTTTCTTGATCCTATTCTAAATGGATCCACAATTGCTTATGGTGGATCAATAAACTTGGAAACCTACAAGCAACTAGTAAAACTTATTTTTAAAGCTATGGGGGTGGCAGCTATTGTTTTTGACTGCTCCAAAGATTTCTTCCCTTTCTTCAAGAGAATGGGGAAAAGCACATGATGGCAAACTGGCCACAAACTCTATCTCCTGGCTATAGTGATGGGTTCAGGAGTGGCCCCGACAAAAGCTGGAATAATCAGAGTCCTTACTAAAAAAAAATTTTTTTTGTGAACATAATGGGGAAGATAATCTCTTGCATCTGGGCTCTCTGTGAACTTCTTGCCTCTGGGCAAGTTGCTAGAAGAAAAAAAATCTGACACTTCTGTTTATCTTCTCTACAAAGTGGAGAAAGCCATTGGCAATGCAGAGAAAATAAGGGCAGCAAAGAAAGAGACTCAAAGATATCAATATGTAGATAAACATAATTTTTGTTTAAAAATACTTAAAGGATAATTGATTATACTACCAAACTTTAAAGGAGAATTAATACCAATGATTTATAAACTCTTCAAAAAACATGAGAAGGGAATACTTTAACACTCATTCTCCAAGGCCAATATTATTCTGATAATAAAACCAGATAAAAACATCACAAGAAAGAAAACAACAGATCAGTCTTGCCTATGAATATAGATGCAAGACAATCTAACAAACAAAATACTAACAAACCAAATTAAGCAATATAAAGGAAGGATAACACCTCCTAATGATACTTACCCTAAGAATGCAAGATTGGTTTAATGTTTGAAAATCAATTATTATAAAATGAAGGACAAAAATTATGTGAGCATTTCAATAGATATAGAAAAATCATTTGACAAAATTCAATACTCTTTCATGAAAACATTCAACATGTTAACTGGGATTGGAAGGGAAATTTCTCAACCCGATGAAAGGCATCTACCAAAAATTCACAGCTAAAATCATTCTTAATGCAAAAGACTGAATGTTTTCCCTCTAAGATCAAGAACAAGTAAAGATGTCCACTTATATTCAATATTGTACTAGAGATTCTACTGAGGGCAATTAGGCAAGAAAAAGAAATAAAAGGCATCCAGATTGAAAAGGAAGAAGTTAAACTATCCATATTTACAGACAACATGATCTTCTATATATAAAATCCTAAGGAATCCACAAAAGCTATTTAAACTAATAAATAAATTCAGTAAGGCCGGCCCGCGTGCCCCGAGACCCCGCTCGGCCTCACTCCTCCCCAGGACCGGGACCCGCTTCAGCGGGAAGAAGGTGGGCCGCGTCGCCGGTAAAGGGCTTATCTGTGTTACTTTTCTGCAAGACTAATATGAGCACAAGAGCAACAACAACAAAAAATACTAAAGAAAAAGTTTTTAAAAAGAAGTAAAGTGCATCCAAGATGGTGAAGGAGTAGGAGTCCTTAGTTTCATCTGGTCCAGGAATTCAGCTAGAGAGCTATCAAATCATTCAGAACACCTTCAAACTCTACCAGGGATCTAAGAAAAGAATAGTTGCAACTCTACAAATAGAAAAGCGACCACTTTCCGCAAGGTTGGAGGTGTGGAGACGGGAATTTGAGGCGATATATGGGAAGATACACTGCGGGGGAGGGAGTCTCTGTAAGCCGACTACTGGAAAGTGATAGAGCAGCAGAGCACAAAATGAGAACTTTTAGAAGTCTGTTCTGATGAGGGACATCCCTGCCTGAAAGACACTTAGACAGTGAGATAGGGAAAGAATCATAGGTGGAACAGTGTACTCTCAGGATCCCCGGGATCACAGGAAGACCATGTTGCCTGAGTGTGGCAGAGTTCCCAGGCATCACAGTAGGGAAGCTGGCTGCAATCAATGAGCCCAGGAGTGGGCTCTCAAAGTGGGGTTACCATAAACTGGAAACTCCAGCACAGTTGGGAGAGGGGCCCAACAAGCGGCAGAACCAGAGAGACCTTCCCCTATCCCTTCCTCCCCCAGGAGTGCACCACAGGAGTCTGCAGGGTTTGGAAACTCCAAAAAGTTGTGTGCCTGAGACAGAAATGCTTGGTCACAGGCTGGGTGAACATGGAGTGTAGAGGGAGACCAGGGGGACAGGAGTGATTGACTACTTTTCTCTGAGGGCACACTGAAGAGTGGGGCCTGAAATTTCAGCTCCAGGGCTGGAGATTGGGGAGGCTGTCATTTTTATTCTCATTCTCTAAAGCTTCGCAGAAAGCCTTCAGGGAACAAAAACCACATAGAACAAACCGAAGCTGATTACTTAGCCTGGCCCCTGGCAAGGGCAGTGCAGTTCCATAGGGAGAGAGGTACAGTGAAAGACACTTGAAAATCAATGCAATAGGCCCCTCCCCCAGAAGATCAGCAAGAACATCCAGCCAAGACCACGTTTACTGATCAATGAGAATGGCAAAACTCCAGCACTAGGGGAATAGAATACATAGAATTCATGGCTTTTCCCCCATGATTCTTTAGTCTTTCAACTTTAATTAAAAAAATTTTTTTCTCTCATTTTTCAACCAATTTCTCATTTTATCAACTCATTTAAAAAATCTTTTTGGGGGGCGCCTGTGTGGGTTAGTCGCTTAAGCATCTGCCTTTGGCTCATGTGATGATTCCAAGGTCCTGGGATCAAGCCCCATGTTGGGCTCCCTGCTTAATGGAAAGCCTGTGTTTCCCTCTCCCTATGCCTGCTGTTCTACTTGTGCTCTTTCTCTAGCTCTCTGTCCAATAAATAAACAAAATCTTTTAAAAAATAAAATCTTTTTTAATTTTCATTTTTTTCAGTTACATTCTATCTCTTCATTGTATTTAATTTTATTTTTGTATATAAGTTTTTCTTTCCTTACAATTTTAGGATGTAGTTTCTTCTAACAGACCAAAGTACACCCAAAATCTTGTGTATGGCTCTGTTCTAGTCACTTGTCTGATCATATTCTCTTTTTTTTTTCCTTTTTATTTTTGTTTTGTTAAAATCTTTTTTTAATTTTCATCTTTACAGTTACAGTCTATCTTTTTTATTTTTATTTTTTATTTTTAAAGATTTTATTTATTTATTTGACAGACAGAGATCACAAGTAGGCAGAGAGGCAAGCAGAGAGAGAGAGGAGGAAACAGGCTCTCCATGGAACAGAGAGCCCAATGCGGGGCTCGATCCCAGGACCCTGGGATCATGACCCGAGCTGAAGGCAGAGGCTTAACCCACTGAGTCACCCAGGCGCCCCTCTATCTTTTTTAAATGATATTTTTGGATATGCAAATTTTTCATTCTTTACAATTTTGAGATGTAGTTTCTTCTAACAAACTGACCAAAATACACTCAGGAGATAGTGTATTGTTCTGTTCTGTTCACCTATTTATATCCCTTCCTTTTGTTGTTGTTTTCTCCTTTGTTTTTTCTTGTCTTTTAATTTCCATTTTTATAGTTATATTCTATCCTTTCACTGTATTGAATTTTATTTTTGTACATATATAAGTTCTTCTTCTTTTTTTTTTTTTTTTTTTTACAATTTTTGGATCTAGTTTTCCAAAAAAAAGACCAAAATATACACAGAATACAGTGTATTGCTCTATTTTATTCACTTGTCTGATTATCCTCTTTCTTTCTCTTTTTTTTTCCCCAAAACATTTTTTTTTCCAGTTTCAAGTCCCTTCTGATTTGTTTAGTGTATATTACTCTGGGGTTGTTGTTGCCATTTTAGTATTTTGTTCTCCTGTTCATCTCTTCATCTCTGGACAGAATGACAGGACAGAAAAACTCAACTCAAAAAAGAGAACAAGAAGTAGGACTGACTGCCAGGGACCTAATCAGTATGGACATAAGTAAGATGCTGGAACTAGAGTTCAGAATAACAATTATGAAGATACTAGCTGGACTTGAAAAAATCCTAGAAGACACTAGAGAATCCTTTACTGGAGAAATAAAAAAACTAAAATCTAACCAAGTTGAAATAAAAAAGGCTATTAATGAGATGCAATAAAAAATGGAGGCTCTAACTACTGGGTTAAATGAGGCAGATGGGAGAATTAGTGATACAGAGACCAAATGGAGAATAAAGAAGCTGAGAAAAAGAAAGATAAAAAACTACTGGATCACAAGGGGAGAATTTGAGAGATGGTGGTACCATAAAGTGAAACAATATTAGAATAATTGGGATCCCAGAAGAAGAAAGAGAGAGGGGGTGGATGGTATATTGAAGCATATTATAGGGAGAACTTCCTTCATCTGGGGAAGGAAACAGGCATCAAAATCCAGGAGGCACAGAGAACCACCTCAAAATCAATAAAAATAGGTCAATACCCCAACATATAATAGTGAAACATGCAAATCTCAGAAAGAAAATCTTGAAAGCAGCTCAGGACAAAAGTTCTATAACCTACAAGGGTAGAAATGTTAGATTGGCAAAAGACCAATTGGCAAAAGACCTGGAATTCCAGAAAGGATGGGCATGATATATTCAGGGTGTTAAATGAGAAAAATACTCAACCAAGAATACTTTACCCAGCTGGGATGTCATTCAAAAATAGAAGGAGTAATAAAAACCTTCTAGGACAAAAAGAAACTTAAAGAATTTGTGATCACCGAACCAGCCCTACAAAAATATTAAAAGAGATTTTCTAAGCAAAGAAAGAGCCCAAAAGTAACACAGACCAAAAGAGAACCAAGAAGCTATACAGAAATAGTCACTTTACAGGTAATACAATGGCACTAAATTCTTATCTTTCAATAGTTACTCTGAATGTAAATGAGCAAAATCCCTCAGTCAAAAGACACAGGGTTATCAGACTGGATAAAAAAACAAGACACATTGATAATGCTGTCAGCAAGAGACTCAGTTTAGACCCAAAGACACCTCCAAATTGAAAGTGAGGGGTGGAAAACCATTTACCATGCTAAAGGACATCAAAAGAAAGCTGGAGTGGCAAACCTTATATCAAACAAATTAGATTTTAAACCCAAGACTATAATGAGAGATGAGGAAGCACACTATATCATAATTAAAGGGCCTATCCAACAAGATCTAACAATAGTAAATATTTATGTGCCTAATATGGGAGCATTCAATTATATAATCTAATTAATAACAAAATCAAGGAAACACATTGATAATAATACAATAACACCCCCTTCACTGCAATGGACAGATTATCTAAGCAGAAGGTCAACAAGAAAATAAGGGCATTGAATGACACACTCGGCCAGATAGCCTTCACACATATATTCAAAACATTCCATCCTAAATCAACAGACTACACATATATCTCTAGTGCTCATGGAACACTCTCCAGAATAGATCACATACTGGGTCACAAATCTGGTCTCAACTTGTACCAAAAGACTGGGATCATTCCCTGCATATTTTTGGAATACAATGGGAAACTAGAACTCAATCCCAAGAGGAAATTTGGAAAGAACTCAAATACATGGAGGCTAAAGAGCATACGACTACTAAAGAATGAAGGGGTCAACCAGGAAATTAAAGAAGAATTTTAAAAAATTCATGGAAACAAATGATAATGAAAACACAACTGTTCAGAATCTTTGGGATGTAGGAAAGATACTTCTAAGAGGGAAGTATATGGCAATACAAGCCTTTCTCAAGAAACAAGAAAATTCTCAAGTACATAACCCAACCTTACACCTAACGGAGCTGGAGAAAGAACAGCAAATAAAAATTCCTCCTAAGTCCAGCAGGAGAAGAGAAATAATAAAGATTTGAGCAGAAATCATGAATAGTAGAACAGATCAATGAAACTAGAAACTGGTTCTTTGAAAGAATTAGTAAAGTTGATAAACCCTTGGCCAGACTTATCAAAAAGAAAAGATAAAGTACTCAAATAAATAAAATCATGAATGAAAGAGAAGAGATCACAACCAACACCAAAGAGATATAAATAATTATAAGAACATATTATGAGAACTGTATGTCAACAAATTAGGCAACCTGGAAGAAATGGATGCATTCCTAGAGACATATAAACTACCAAAACTGAAACAGGAAGATATAGAAAACCTGAACAAATCCATAACCAGCAAGGAAATTGAAGCAATAATCAAAAATCTCCCAACAAACAAGAGCCTGGGGCCAGATGGCTTTCCAGCGGAATTCTACCAAACATTTAAAGAAAAATTAATATTTACTCTTCTGAAGCTGTTTCCAAAAAAATAGAAATGGAAGGAAACTCATTCTATGAGGCCAGGATGACCTTGATCCCAAAACCAAAAAGAGATCCCACCAAAAGGAAGAATTACAGACCAATATCCCTGATGAGCATGAATACAAAGATTCTCACCAAGATGCTAGCCAATAGGATCCAAAAGTATATTTAAAGGATTATTCACTATGACCAACTGGGATTTATTCCTGGGCTGCAAGGGTGATTCAACATATGCAAATCAATCAGTGTGATATACTACATAAAAGAAAGGGCAAGAACCATATGATCCTCTCAATAGAGTAGAAAAAACATTTGACAAAGTACAGCGTCCTTTCTTGATCAAACTCTTCACAGTGTAAGGATTGAGGGAATATACCTTAATATCATAAAAGCCATATATAAAAAACCAACAGCAAATATCATTCTTAGTGGGGAAACATGAGCTTTTCCCATAAGGTTGGAACATGACAGCAATGTCCTCTATCATGACTGCTGTTCAACATAGTACTGGAAGTCCTAGCCTCAGCAATCTGACAACAAAAAGAAATAAAAGGCATCTGAATCAGCAAAGAAAAAGTCAAACTATCACTCTTTGCAGATGATATGATACTTTATGTGGAAAACCGAGAAGACTCCACCCCAAAACTGCTAGAACTCATACAGGAATTCAGCAAAACAGCAGGATATAAAATCAATGCACAGAAATCAGTTGTATTTCTATATACAAACAATAAGATGAAGAAAGAGAAATTAAGGAGTTAATCCCATTTACATTTGTACCCAAAACCATAAGAAATCTAGGAATAAACCTAAGCAAAGAGGCAAAGAATCTGTACTTAGAAAACTATAAAGTACTCATGAAAGAAATTGAGAAAGACACAAAGAAATGGAAAAATCTTCCATGCTCATGGATTGGAAGAACAAATATTGTGAAAATGTCTACACTACCTAGAGCCATCTACACATTCAATGAAACCCCTATCAAAATACCAACAGCTTTTTTCACAGAGCTGGAACAAATAATCCTAAAATCTGTATGGAACCAGAAAAGATCCCAGATAGCCAGAGGAATGTTGAAAAAGAAAACCAAAGCTGGAGGCATCACAATTCCGGACTTCAAGCGCTAATCAAAGCTCTATTACAAAACTGTAGTCATCAAGACAGTAGGGTACTGACACAAAAGTAGACACATAGATCAATGTAACAGACTAGAGAATCCTGAAATGGACCCTCAACTCTATGGTCAACTAATCTTTGACAAAGCAGGAAAGAATACCCAGTATAAAAAAAGATAGTTTCTTTAACAAGTGGTATTGGGAAAATTGGACAGCCACATGCAGAAGAATAAAACTGAACCATTTTCTTACATCATACACAGAAACAGACTCAACAATGGATGGAAGACCTAAATGTGAGACAGAAATCCATCAAAATCCTTGAGAAGAACACAGGCAGCAACCTCTTCAATTCTGGCCACAGCAACCTCCTTCTAGACACATCTTCAAAGATAGGGGAAACAAAGGCAAAAATGAACTATTGGGATTTCATCAATACAAAAAGCTTTTGCACAGCAAAGGAAACAGTTGACAAAGCCAAAAGACAACTGGCAGAATGTGAGAAGATAGTTGCAAATGACATATAAGATAAAGGGCTAGTATCCAAAATCTCTAAAGAACTGCTTAAACTCAATACCCAAAAGACAAATAATCCAATCAAATAGGGAAAAGACAAGAACAGACGATTCTCCAAAGAAGACATACAAATGGCCAACAGACACATGAAAAAATGCTCAACATCACTTAGCATCATGGAAATACAAATCAAAACCACAATGCAATACCACATCACACAACTCAGAATGGCTAAAATTAACAAGTCAGAAAACAATAGATGTTGGTGAGGATGTGGAGAAAGGGGAACCCTCCTACACTGTTGGTGGGAATGCAAGCTGGTGCAGCCACTTTGGAGGTTCCTCAAAAATTTGAAAATAGGGCTACGTTATGACCCAGCAATTGTACTACTAGGCATTTACTCCAAAGATACAATTGTAGTGATCTGAAGGGGTACCTGCACCCCAATGTTTATAGCTGCAATGTACATAATAACCAAACTATGGAAAGAGCCCAGATGTCCATTGACAGGTGAGTGGATAAAGAAGATGTGATATATATATACAATGGAATACAACTAAACCATCAATAAATAAATAAATAAATAAATAAATAAATAAATCTATCTATCTAACTTTCTTGTCATTAACAATGATGTGGTTGGAACTAGAGGGTATTATGCTAAATGAAATAAGTCAACCAGAGAGATAATTATCATATGATCTCACTCATATGTGGAATTTAAGAAACAAAACGGAGGATCATAGGGGAAGAGAGGAAAAAAGAAGAGGGAGACAAACCATAAGAGAATCTTTTTTTTAAAAAATATTTTATTTATTTATTTGACAGACAGAGACCACAAGTAGGCAGAGAGGCAGAGAGAGTGGGGGAAGCAGGTTCCCTGCTGAGCAGAGAGCCTGATGCGGGGCTCGATTCCAGGACCCTGAGATCATGACCTGAGCCGAAGGCAGAGGCTTAACCCACTGAGCCACCCAGGTGCCCTGACCATAAGAGAATCTTAATCATAGGAAACAAACTGAGGGTTGACAGAGGGGTGAGGGTGGGGTGGAGGGATGCAGTAGCTGAGTGATGGACATTAAGGAGGGCATATGATGTGATTAGAGCTGGGTATTATAGAAGACTGATGAATCACAGGCCTGTACCTCTGAAAGCAACAATACATTATATGTTAATTAATTTAATTTAAATAAAAAGTTTAAAAAACATTTCATAATAATAAAGAGGTCAATTCATCAAAAAAAAAAAAGAATACATACCAATTCTAAAATTCATAAAACAAATTCTGATAAACTGAAAATGTAAGAAGTAGACAAAATCACTAAAGGGGTAGAAAAAAAATCAGTAATACACAGAACAGCAGTCACAAGGAGAAAAAAAATCAGTAACTATGCAGAATTCTTGAATAACATTATGAAAGAGGAAAAATAGTAAAGCATGGCTTAAAAAAGAAAAAGTTAAGATGGTAAAAAATTTTAAACATGTCAGTTTAATTATAATGAAGGCAATGACTTAAATATCTTATTTCAAGAATATACTATGTTTTTGTTTTCTGGATTATTTTCTCAATTGTTAACAGTAAGAAGATAAATATATTATGCTTCTTACTTTTTACAATAAGAGATAATTCTATTCATCTAATTTTAAGAAGAAACAGCCAAACAAAATTTGGGAAGTACACATAAAGAAGTGCTTAGAAGGAATTATTACTGGGATGCCTGGGTGGCTCAGTTGGTTAAACATCTGCCTTCGGCTCAGGTCATGATCCCAGGGTTCTGGGATCGAGTCCCACACTGGGCTCTTTGCTCAGCAGTGAGTCTGCTTCTCCCTCTGCATATCCATGCCCCTGCTTGTGCTCTCTCTCTCTGACAAATAAATTTAAATGAAAATCTTTAAAATAAAAAAAGGAGTTATTATTGATAAAATTGGAAAGGATTAAATGTTAATAATAGAAAAGAAGAAAGATCTACAATTAATGATGAAAATTCCACTTAAGAAGCTAACTAAACAGGGAACTTAAAGTCAAAATAAGCAGAAAAAAGAAAATAACAAAGATGAAAAAAGAAATCAATGAAATAGAAAATGGGCAAACAATAGAGAAAATCTATATATACAAAGGTTGCTCTTTGAGAAGAGCCACAAAACTGATCAGCTGCTAGTAAGATTGGTTAAAAAAAGGAAGACAATATATTAACCAATATCAGAAATCAGAACGGGACATTACTATAATATCTACAGATACTAGAAAAAAATAAGGTAATATAATGAAGAACTATACATTAATAAATGACATCTAAATTAATGTAATGGGTAAATTTACTGAAAGATACAGATTACAAAACTGACTCAAAATGAAACATAAAATCTAAATAACATGTTATCAATTTTAAAAATTGAATTGTAATTAAAAACAGTTCCATACGTCTGACAGCCATTTGTATGTCTTCATTGGAGAAGTGTCTGTTCATATCTTCTGCCCATTTTTTTATATGATTCACTAGACATCAGGGAGATTCAAATTAAAACCACATTGAGATACCACCTTACACCACTTAGAATGGCCAAAATTAGCAAGACAGGAAACAACATGTGTTGGAGAGAAGGGGAACCCTCTTACACTGTTGGTGGGAATGCAAGTTGGTGCAGCCACTTTGGAGAACAGTGTGGAGATTCCTCAAGAAATTAAAAATAGAGCTTCTCTATGACCATGCAATTGCACTACTGGGTATTTACCCCAAAGATACAGATGTCATGAAAAGAAGGGCCATCTGTACCCCAATGTTCATAGCAGCAATGGCCACGGTCGCCAAACTGTGGAAAGAACCAAGATGCCCTTCAACGGACAAATGGATAAGGAAGATGTGGTCCATATACACTATGGAGTATTATGCCTCCATCAGAAAGGACGAATACCCAACCTTTGTAGCAACATGGACAGGACTGGAAAAGATTAAGCTGAGTGAAATAAGTCAAGCAGAGAGAGTCAATTATCATATGGTTTTGCTTATTTGTGGAGCATAAGAAATAACATGGAGGACAAGGGGAGATGGAGAGGAGAAGGGAGTTGAGGGAAATTGGAGGGAGAGGTGAACCATGAGAGACTATGGACTCTGAAAAACAACCTGAGGTTTTTGAAGGGGCAGGGGGTGGGAGGTTGGGGGAACCAGGTGGTGGGTATTAGGGAGGGCACAGATTGCATGGAGCACTGGGTGTGATGCAAAAACAATGAATACTGTTATGCTGAAAGGAAATAAAAAATTTAAAAAAAAAAAAAACACTTCCATAAAGAAAACTCAAGGTCAAGACATTTTCAGTGGTGGACCTACTCTTTAAGGCAAAGTAATAGCAGACCTAAAACAAACGGAGAAGAAAGGACAAGGAAACACTTCCTAATCCATTTTATGAGACTATCATTAAACTTCTATTAAAATCAGACAAAGAGATCCAGGTAAATGAAATGACTGGTCAATGGATGGAAATGAATAAAGCTTAACAGAATTTTAGCAAAAATGGATCCTTCAGTGTGTAAGGGAGTGTTGCAAAGTTCACTTTATGGTCAAAGATTGATCGATGTAATTCAACATATAATAATTTTTTAAAGTATGCTCATGTAAATAGATGCAAAAATTTCTGTTAGTATAACATCTATTGAAGAGAAAATCTCTCAGCAAATTGGAGAGTACTTTCTTACTTTCATAAAAAAATTAAGCATACTGAAAATACTACATGTTGGTGAATACATAAAGCCACTGAAGCTCTTGTACATTACTGGTGGGAACGTATAATGGTACAACTACTTTGAAAATGTATGGCAGTTTTTAAAAAAAATTTAATATACAATGGCCATATGAACTATTAATTCAAGTCTTGGGTATTTAAAAATGAAAACATATTCCACACAAAAGCATACCTGGATATTCATAGCAGATTTATTCCTGATAACCCTAAACTGGACACAACCCAAATATCCATCAGAAGAGAAGGGATAATAAGATTATCATATCCTCATACAATGGAATACTCTTTGGCAATACAAAGTAACACACTACTGACAAATGCAAAAGAAAAATATAGTAAATCTTTAAAAAAATCATGCCGAGTGAATGAAGATTCTTGAAAATGCATCGTGTTTGATTCCATTTATATGAATTCTAGAAAAACTAGAAAACTAGAAAAAAAAAAAAAAACGAGTCCATAGAATATTGGCTGCCAAGTGCTGAGGGTCAGAGGACAGGCTGACTGGGAAGGGGCACAGTAAAAAATTTTTTGGGGGAAGAACATTTTCTTTATCTTGATTATGGCATTAATTACACAGGTACATAGTTTTGTTACAACTCATTAAAGTGCACATTTAAAGTGGGTACATTTTCCTACGTGAATTATACCTCAATAAACTTGACTTAAAGACAATGGAACAAATATCCACACGTTGAATAGTCATAGGAAAAGCAAAATTCTACCTGTTTATTAGATGAGGTAAGTTCTGTAAGTTACTGTTTGAATGAAAATGCTATTGTGAAAAGACTGAATAAGGGTTTCCTTTATAAGAAGAAATAATAGAATATGCAGTGGTAGTGTCCCTCTCTGAGAGGCAAAGATAACTAATAATGTTATTAAGTGTAAGTCTTAATTAATGAACATGAATGATTATTCTACTCAAAGTAAATTTATAAGGCAAGACATAGAGGTATTCATCAGCACTAGCAACCTATATTAATTTTCCTAGAGCGCCCTCCACAAATCACCACAAACTGTGTGTCTCAAAACAACAGAATTTTATTGTCTCACAATTTTGGAGGCTAAAGATGAAATCAAGATGTCAGGGAACCATATTTTTTTAGTCCTTTTGTGCTGCTATACCAAAACACCATAGACCAGGTAGCTTACAAACAACAGAAATTTATTTCTCATTGTTCTGGAGCTTGGGAGTCTGAGATCAGGATGCTACATGATTGACAGAGGGTTGTCTTCTGGGCTGCATACTTCTTGTATCCTCACTTGGTAGAGTGGGCAAGGGAGCTCTCTGAACCTCCTTTATAAGGGCATTAATCCCACCGGGGCCATGTTCCACCCTGATGATGATCTAATCAACAGGCAAATGACTTACCTTCTAATACTATCACTTTGGGGATTAGGTTTCAACAAACAAACTTGGGAGGGCACACATTCAGACCACAGCACCTTCTCTGAAGGCTCTGGGGAGAGAATCTATTTCATGCCTTTTTCCTAGCTTTTGGTATTGCTGCCAACAGACAAATTAATCCAATCTTTGCCTCCACTGGCTTTCTCCCTGCACTTTTTGTCTCCTCCCCTCTCTTCTTCAATGGATACCAGCCATACTGGTTTACAGCCCACCCTAAAGACATTCATCATAATTTGGTTATATCTGCAAGGGCCTAATTTCCAAATAAAATCTCATTCACAGGTACTGGGGGATCAGGGCTTTGTCATATCTTTTGGGAGATGTGATTCGATCTATACATACTCCAGATAACTGGCACACACAGACCAAAAACCTTTATTCCTATTACCATCATTTCTACTTTCTCACAATTTACAACTCTTTTGCAATTTCTCAGTTCTGACTTGAGTGTCCAGTACTTGTTTCTCCTTGTTTCTCTTTTGGTAAATGTCTACATTGTTTACTGTAAAGTCAAAAGTTTTTATAAAACTGTTTACTTTAAAAGCAGATTTCAATTAATATATGCCAAGAAATAATAAATATAATCCTTAAAATACATAGAAACACTAGAGCAGTCTTCGTGAATTGTATATGGGAGTCGGCCCAGTGACATCCCCAGCAACTTCCCACAACAGGCAGAATTAACATGGGTGGAACTTTCTGCTCCAACACGGACTCTCCTGGGTCCTTCATGTTCTCTTTTCTGAGACTCACAGACTTTACCACCATGCCTAGTTACCCTCTGGGTCAGTTCAAACACCCAAACACTTTTTGCACTATGAAAGAATTCGGTGTTACCAACTACATTCAAGCAACCCAATTCACCAGAAGTCTCATGTGCCAACAGCTTGGCACGCATTCCAAGAACAGAAAAATTCCTTCCAACTACTTGTATGCTTCACATCCCTGGCTAATCTGTAAATTCCCTATTCTGGATTTCAACTCTTTCTTTCTTTCTCCCCAGATTTCCATCACTAATCGGGGCATGATTCATTTATTATCTGTGCCTGGGTTCATCATCTTATTCAAATGAGGCTAAAATCACTGTCTTGACTAATGAATCACTGAGCTCTACCCACAAGAAACCTCTGATTGGCATTTGTCTTACTGATCTTTGGCCTCTTCCTCATTTCTTGAGCCAAACTACAGTATTGGAATTCCTTTCTGGATGGACTCTTCAAGAGCTCCCACCCCTGTCTCTTTATACTCTTAAACTTCATTTTTCTCAACTCTCCATAGAAATCAAGACTGCTAGTATTTTTCCCTAGAAACTAAAAAATACTTAAGATGACATATTTATAATTAGTAACTCCTCATTCTCCATTCACAATCTCTTCTGGAGGGGGTTGTTTTCTTTTATAACCATGCATTACTAAGTGAGTAAGTTGCGACAACTTGAGAGAGAGAGGCATCATTTACAGAGTCTTGCCCCCACTGTTAGCATTGACAACCCCCAACCCCAAACTAGTGCTCCCCAATAATTTGTTGCAAACAATCTTTCTTCTGTTAATGATAGATAGATATTTAGTTCCAAAGAAACACTGCTCATTCATGTGTTCCCTCACACACTCTTGCTCTCTCTGCTTAGTTTTCTCCACTGAAGAACTTGGAATACTCTGAGCACTCACCTCTACAACCCTCCCCCAAAGAAAAGACGGTCTCTTCCTAAAATTGATAAAGCAATATTCCACAGGTAAGTGGACTCCAATGCATTTATATAATGCAGGACTCATGACGGCCTTGCAAGGCAGTCTAGGACACTTCCCCCAACCTTCCCTGGCTCTCTCCCTCACTGGGCTCAGGACTGCACAGTCTCCCTTACCTCCGCCTCCTTCCCTGTCCCTTGCCTCACCCCACCCCTTTTTACCCACAGGTATCTGTCCCAATAAAATGCTTGCATTTAATCCTGCCTTGGCATTTGCTTCTCAGAAGACCCAGCTTAACACATCAGGATTAAGAGCTTATTTAAATTTATGAGCAATTTTTAAATGGGTCCTCAGAAAATGGGTAAACAAAAAGGCATTTGGTAAAGTAGGTCCAGATATAGGGCTCCTCCTTCTCTATTCCATTCATTCCTACCTTGAAAAAGAGACTAAACCCCCCCCCCCAAAAAGACTTTTCAATAGTTGTATCAAATTAATAGCTTTCCTAATATTAAGAGATTCTTCTTTATATACAAATTCACCCAGTTGTAGTAAAAAGAAAGGAAGTTAGAAACTGTTACTTGAAATTAGCTACTTAGGTGTCTGTTTCTATGATTCACCTGTAAACTCTAGAGGGTTGGCATCCCATTTCATTCTTTATTTACTGAGTACCGGTTTCCTAGCAGGTACTCAATAAATAATCTACTGCATGGAAGCAGGAAATGCTCAATCACAGTGAAGTATAAAGTTGGGGAGGGAAGTTCCTAAACCTTTCTAGGGATATGAAGAAACATAAAATATATCCATTATCTTCATTATATAAACCATAGAAAATAAACTTCAAGTTACATTTTATAAAATATAGAAAGCAAACATCAATAAAAATCTTCTCAGCTATAGTGGGAATAATCAAAAGATAAAGTGAGAAAGAATTTATTTTAAACGATTGAGAAACTCTCTTAACAGTGATACTCTATTGGTTAAAAACAGTTATCTTGCCTTTCTGAGAGCTCTCCAATACAGGGCACCTGAATGGCTCAGTTAGTTAAGCGGCTGCGTTCGGCTCAGATCCCAGAGTCCTGGGATCAAATCAAGTCCCGCAGTGGGCTCCCAGCATCACGGAGAGGCTGCTTCTCCCTCTGACCTTCTTCCCTCTCATGGTCTCTCTCACTGTCTCTCTCTCAAATAAATAAATAAAATCTTAAAACAACAACAACAACAAAGAACTGTCCAATACTTAACATCTGGATTTAAGAGAATAAGTTGCAATACTCATGTGGCTAGAGCCATAGCCTATATATATGTATATATATTATGCATATGTGTACTACGTATTATACAAGATACAGATTTCCTTTTATCAATAAACTTCACCATACTGTAGACGTAGTCAAACTTCATTATTTATACACTGCCAACAGACAGAATTGTATTTCTCCTTTATAAACAAAAAGAAAAGTCTTGTATCTTCTTACCATGTCAAGTAAAAGAGTTTCTTTAAAACAAGATATTGATCCACTTAGATGATAGTGGAAAGTTGACATTTACAAAATAATTCCATGACAGCAAATGGAAATAGAACCAAAAGGATTGAGAGTTAGATAATTAGACTCCATAATTTCTAATTCCTTCATTGTCATTAAGAAGAAGAGCAATTTATTTCACCAACTGTTGGCATATTTATGATGATTAAATTCTTACTATAGCAATGAAAACAAGTGTATCAGTTGAAACCTCAAACAATGAAGCTTTAACTAGTATTTCCCATAATAGATGAATAGGTCTAAATTATACCCTGTCATTGGGGAATTTTTGCTGTACATTAATGGATTTAAAATCTAATTAACTCACATATACTGTTTAAGAACACTACAATAACATTGACTCAACTCATAACTTTTAGGTATACTTAGTAAACTAGAGAAAGTGGAAAAAATATTCCACATACCAGAGGCAGAAAAAGCAGAAGACATTTTTCTTTCTTTCCTTTTCATTATTCTCCCCAGAACCTACTGCAAGTGGGGTAGAATTAGAGTAGAAAGATATATCTTAAACAATCTACAGTAATTTAAAATGATTAATTCCAGGTCTGTTAACATAAGAGGCTCTAGTGGAAATTTTAGGTAGAGTAAATCCTGTTGAACTGCAATTTATCACTAAAATATCTGACATGGGGAAGTCTAATTTTTGCACCACAAGCTTTGGAAGGAAATAAAACCATAGCTCTTCAGATTTCAAATTAACATGTCACTTTTCCTATGAGTCAACCAAATAACAGATATGAATTGAAGTACCTACCAGTTTTTTAGGGCATGATAAAAACATTTCAGGATGAGTGTCCAGTTAAAGGAACTAATTCTAAAGAATTTAACATGTGCTTTATATGAAAAAATATATAGAAAAGCAAATAATTCTATGTAGTTAAACAGAAGTCGTGAATATATGAAAATTTGCAGCTGAAAGTTAAGGAAAACAAGGAGACCTACAATTTTAGAAAGTATGACAGATTTGGTAACAGAATAGAAAAATATGTAATTTTCTCAAAGAGATATTTTTGATTAAATATAGAAGGCAATGACATTCTAATTATAAAAAGTGGATAGGTAGGAAAAAAAAAATTATTCCTTTCCCAAGGATAGTATTTTCCTAGTTAGCTGCCTGAAACCATTCAAATAAATAGAGGATATCTCAAAAAATTGCTTATAAAATTTCATTATAAATGGCTTTGGGTAACAAAATATAGTATACATATTAAAAATAAGCAATCTTTCATGCTATAGCATTTTCTTTCTTTTCCTCATCCAACAAATATTGATGGGGCCTCTAGCACATAATTAAGCATTATTCTAGTGCTAAGGATACAGCACAAACAAGATGGACTAAAATCCTGGCTACATGGAACTTAATTTCTAGGTGAAATAAATGACAAGCAAGAAAGTAAAGTAAGTAAAAGTCTAGTATATTCCATTTTGCTATTCCATTGTCATTCTGCCACAATACTGTCCTTTGATTTAATGCTACTGGATATAGTTTAAGTAAAATTATAATGTGATAAAAGTCTTCCGATATTTCCATAAACCCTCTTGGTCCAGCTCTGAGGTAGATCAGTCTTAAAAGGATTACCATGATATAAACCAGGGATCACCAAACTTTTTCTGTAATGAGTCACATACAAATATTTTAGGTTTTGCAGATCTCCTATGATCTATGTCACATGTTCTTCATTTTTTTTTTAACCCTTTAAAAATGTAAAACCATTCTTACCTCATAAGTTATACAAAATGTGCCAGAGGCTGAATCTGGCCTGCAGCCACAGCTCTCCAACCTCTGTCCAAAATCTGAGTATGTGAGTATCTCTGCTTTAAGTGGCTATGCTCAGTACTACATTTTATGTTTATCCTTTAACATTTATTCTTTTCCTCTTTATTATTCATTTTCCAAAATTTAATAAAGCGTTCTTTTCTGAAGCTACAATACTTCCAACCAGAGCAGCCTCAAAGTTCCAAAGAGCAAGGATACCTGTTCTATTTCACCCAAGCAACAGAGAAACATTCTTGGGAAAAAAAAAAAAAAATCCTAAGTCTATATGCTATAGAGAGAGATAGCGGTGGAGATCGTAGACGCTCCCCATTGACTTCCTGGGGCAGACACATAGAAAGTCTATTGTTCCCTTACCTTGCTGGAGGAACATCAATATTGGAAGAAACAACTTTTCGTTTTTGCTCAAGGAGACAGATGGAGCGAGTATTTTCTTTTTCATGGTCAAGGGCTCGGTTGGCTTTTTTGGTGTCTGCTGTTTTCACATCTTCCTCCATGGCCAAGGGAAACAAGTGTTGATGAGACATTTTTTTACTAGAGTCACGTTTTAAGTCCTCTGGTTGAAATGTGAAGGTCATTTCCCGTTTAATGCTCCCCACCTGTGAAATGAAACATAAGAATTCTTACTCGCCCAGAACATCAGCTTTGCATAACTATGTGCAGATGACCCTAGAAAAGACCACAGATCGGAGACTTCCTTGTTCATGTTGAAGATTTTATAGTTTAAATAAGAAAAATGTAACAGGGAGATAAAATAACTGACATTACGAAGTAACAGACATTTGATGCATCATCTGTCATAAAGCAAAAAAGCAGCATCATAAACATAAGAGGAACTTTCAGGCATACAAAAACTTTGAAGACTTGAAAGCATAATGCTTCTAAAACAAATCTTAAACTTTTATACATCACTGGTTTCTCTTCGACAACTGAGAAAGTCAATTAAGTATATAAATTCTTAAATATTTCACACTAATTATATTGAATAGAAGAGTGTTATAAACATAAAATGAGCCTTATCTTTGACTATAAATACTGATCTTAACCATATTCTTTAGTTCATGAAGAACTGTTTTTTATCTTTTATCGATAGCAGCTAAGATCTTAATGAAATCTCTTATTAGTATGATGATAAAAAAAGTCATTAATTTTTCTTATCATTTTTGACTAAATGCAACATGGCTTAAGGTTTGAGGCAAATATAAAGTTAAGCCTCAGGGCCTTAACTCTTGTTATTTCAGAGTCTGTGATGACGAAAAACAGACTGAAGTCAAAGAAAAATTTTTGTAAAGGTGGTTGGTATTGTAAGTGAGGTTTGGAATGAACCTGTTAAATTCATGAGTGTACAAAGAGGAGCCAAAGGGAGCACCTGAGGAGCTCAGTCAGGTAAGCATCTGCCTTTGGATCAGGTCATGATCCCAGAGTCCTGGGATGGAGCCAAGTTTCTGGCTCCCTCCCAGTAGGGATCCTGCTTCTCTCCCTCCCACTGCCTCTGCCCCTACCATGCTCATGCTTTCTCTCCTATCTCTCTCTTTCAGATAAACAAATAAAATCTTAAGAAAATGAAAGTGAAAAAAGAAAAAAAAGAAAAGAAAGAAAGAGAAAGAAAAGTGATCCACTGCTCAGTACATTATGTTTCAAAATATGCACACCTATCAGACATATCACAAGCCCATTCAGCAGTTCAGCCCTTTCATGGACTTAGTCTATAAAATCAAGAAATCTTCACTTACCCACTAAACAGAGGATATACTTGTTTTTTCTTTTTAATTTTAGGTAGGAGGGCACAAAAAATCTGATCAAATAGATTTAGAATTACAGAAGCTAAACCCACAAACATAAGACATTTTCAGAAAAAAATGAGAATATATGTGTTCAATAATAGCAGACTGGCCATGTATGATATTAAGGACCAGAAATTTTCAGACTAAAGGGCGCATGTTAAGAGTCGCAGGACCCGCTTATATATGAGGATTTCCAGAACCCAGGGATAACCTTGTGCCTCAGAACCCACTTGGCTGGAATGTATCTTTCATATGAACACAGAGCTCTAAACGGAGCTGTCTTCTCTCCTTGACCTGTACTTGTCAGGGCAAAATGATCTTCTTCCCATGGGGTTCCTGTCAGACCTAAGCCCAGGAAAATGATCAGTCACTTTTGGTCTTCTTGCAACTCATGGGAAAGTTACCAGTATTTCTTAAAATGAGTTGTTTAAAGAGCTCTTGTAATGGCATCAATGCACAACAGAAAAATTAAAAAAAAAAAAAATTCAAACTTCCAAAAATGCAATGAATGTTCAATAAAAGTGTAGCTTGACAAAATTGACAAATGTAATTACTTTATTTCAAATACCCAGCACAAGTCACTTTCTGTGTAAATTGTTCTGCCTGGAGGTAGGAGAGGGAGGTACACCTCATTCCAAGCCTACATTACAACTGGGATACCCTAAACACCAGGCATAGAAGATGAAAACAAAGGCCTGGTTTGGACGATCATAAATAGTCTCCCTCTAAGTGCCAAGTATTGCCTTAATTAAATATTTAAGTAGCCATTAGTATTAAGTTGTAGCAATAATTGACATCTATACCTCTCTTGGGGCCAACTGTACTGATTAAGCGAATTCAATCCAAAGATAGGGTTAGTGGAGAATATTACAGGAAGCTCAGCTCTTAGTTTCAAAGTTTTAGAGAAAAAAAAATCTAGCATTTTAAAGCAAATTAATACAAAGTAGAATAAATTTCCTACAGAGATTATAATTCTATGTCATGATCTTAGCCAAGACTTCATAAAAATTATAGTAATATTCAACAAGGTAAGCTATAAATCTTCCATAATACAGCCTAAACAAAAAATTAATCTCTCAATAGTAATCAGGAAATCTTAACATGTAATAGATTTCAAAGGCTATTTAGCCCAAACCCCTTATAATTAAAAGTGAAATTAAAAGCATTAGGAAAGGACCAAAGAGGACAGAAAAATATAGCAATGAGTAAGAGATTTTAGATACCTGGACTCATGGATTTCACTGTATGTAAATCTGGTGGAAGGAGTGGGTGCCAGGTGTAGATCTTCATTATATTACTCAGCTTTAAGGTTTACATATAGAGATTCCATGTTCTTATTAACACTCTTTTATCTGTATCAGGTATTAACATTTAAAAGCTTTTTTCAAAGAAGAGTTCACAGGAAACTAGAGAGTAGGGAGAGTACATGAAGTCAAATCTTGAGAAACCGGACTCTGAAATGGCTCAGAGAGATAGAACGGTGGCTGGAGAGGATGCCAGACAAGGGAAAATGTTCCAAAATGAAAGGTAATAGAGCATGTTTAGATGCTGAGTCAGAATGGAAAGAAAGGGGTGAGTAAGGTTAGTAGGAGCAGAAAGGGATAGGACTAATAATGAGTTTTTACACCTCTAGCAGATTAGCAGAACAGAGCAAAAGGAACAACATATGAACCCTAATTAAATTTGCACTCCTATTAGATTAGCAGAACAAAGCAGTTAAAGGAGATATAGTTCCATTTATATGAGATTTCCAGAAAAAGCAAAGCTACAAAGACAGAAAACAGATCAGTGATTGTCTGGGACTGGGGGTAGGAGAAAGAACCACCAGTAAATGCATTCCAGAAAACTTTCTATGGTGGTGGAAATGTTCTAGAACTAGACTGTTATATTTGTATAATGCTATAAATTTGTTTAAAATAATTGAATTGTATTCTTAAAATGAGATGAATATTATGGTATGTAGATTATACTTCACCAGTACTGTTAATTTAAAAAGAAAGAAAAAGTAGTAACCAGTGTGGAAAGTACATTCACAAGAACCCTGAGACCAGAAATTGGGAAACTGTGCTTATAAAGCAGCTTCCATAAATTCTATTGAGTCTTTTTTTTTTTTTTTTTTTTAAACACAGGTGATATGGCAAGCCAAGCTGCTGCCAGCAATTGTATAGTTATATCCTGCATACTGGTAAGATGGGGCTCAATCCAGCCCCCACTCAAGTCACGTCCCCTGGCTTCATCACCCATAGAAAAGAGACACTTTTCTAATTCTTCTACCTGGGGAGGAATTTTTGTACTTCATCTCTCCAAATAGGGCACTCCTATCTACTTTTTCCCCAATTTGCACACTGCCCTGGTGACAAAAGTAAATGCCTTAGGCCTATCTACATGGCCTGGGCCACGTTAGCTGCCTCCCTGGAAGCAGATATCAATTAATTATGCGACTCCTATGAGCTGGACAGTTTTGATAACAGAAATATCGAGGGTATCAGAAGAAGCACTCTGTGCTATAGGTCAGAAGGAGGCAAAGGGCTCAACACGGAAGACGGCCAGAAGACAAACACACACACAAAATCTAGAAGCCCCGAGTGACAAATAATGAAGAGAAACAGCAAGATCATTGATTAGTAAATTCTAGGAGAAAATACAAGGCTGAGAAAATACGAGGCTGAGAAAATATGAGGCTAAGATTTAGGAATGATTTTAGTCTAGATTAGGAAAAAAATAAACTGTATCCTTCCCAGGGAAGGATTCATCTGACTATCTCATGCTGTTGAGACTGGACATTGGAAGGTAGTAGTAGTATTTGATCTGGGTTGTCACATTTAAGATGGACAATGACAAATTGGAACCAACACAACAGAATGATCAGCATGGCAAAGGATGTTATTGGGAGGAACTGGGAATATTCTGTCTAGAAAACTAAGGGTTTATGCCCCGCACAGCTGCTCATAGATGAGTCAAGAGCCCTTTTGAAGAAGAGGAATTTGAGTTCTCTCGTGTTCCTCTGGAAACAGGATCAATGGCTCATTTCTGCTTCTAGCTAACTCCCTTCTGACCTTACAGTTTACTCACTCTTCCTCTTTTCTTCTTCTTACTCTTTCACCACAGTGTAAATGAAATATGGTGTATCCATAAGAAATACTACTTTCTACCTAACTGTGTTTTCATGAAGTCAAGTCAACTAGGTAGATTCTCAGAAGCTACATTGTCTCACTTGAACACTTTAATTTTTACTGTTTCTGTGGAGTTTAATTACACTTTTCATTTTTAAAAGTATTATAAAATATGTTTGTTATTAAATTTTCAATAAAAGTGTGAATAAAATTAAATGGCAAAAGCCTTCTATTCTTCTCCATCCTTTAGCCCTGCCCAGTCAGGTCCTATCTCTAGAGAGCAGCTTTTAAGTATTTACTGCCACACTTTAAATCACTTAAAATACATTAAATACCTATCAATGTGTATACACTGTTTGGAGCATCCAAACACGAATGTGATTATACTACATGTATTATTCTGTAGCTTATTTTCTTACTTCACCATAAATCATGGGCAACTTTCCATGTTAGTAGTACATCTACTAATTTTTTAAAACACTGAAAACTAACAGCTCATGAGATCAGATTTTTTAATTAATCTCAACTTGACAGACACTGAGGTTCTTTTCAATTTTTCATTATTAAATATAATTCTACAATGAACATCCCTGCATATCTATGCATATAGCTTTATGCATTTGTGCAAACATTTTTTTTGCAGGAAAAATTCCCAGAGGTTGGAATTTCTGAATCAAACAACCAAGATGTTCTTCATAGGGGAACAAAGCCTGGAACACCCACACAATGGACATACCATGAAGTCACCAAAAGAAGATCTATTAAAAGGAAAACACTTGTCCATGGTCTATTAAGAGAAACAGGCAAGTTGCAGACTAATATGTTAATTATTAATTATCAATTAATTACTAATTGCACTTTACTTAAAAAAGAGTGGTTTGCTAAAAATTATACACCTTAAGGAACAGAAGACTGAATGTGCCAAGAGAACTTTTGACTTCTTTTCTTTTTTTTTTAAATTTTTTATAAACATATAATATATTTTTATCCCCAGGGGTAGAGGTCTGTGAATCGCCAGGTTTACACACTTCACAGCACTCACCAAAGCACATACCCTCCCCAATGTCCATAATCCCACCTCTCTTCTCCAAACCCCCCTCCTCCCAGCAACCCTCAATTTGTTTTGTGAGATTAAGAGTCACTTATGGGGGCGCCTGGGTGGCTCAGTGGGTTGAGCCTCTGCCTTCGGCTCGGGTCGTGATCTCGGGATCCTGGGATCGAGCCCCGCATCCGGCTCTCTGCTCGGCGGTGAGCCTGCTTTCTCCTCTCTCTGCCTGCCTCTCTGCCTGCTTGTGATCTCTCCCTTTCTCTCTCTCTCTGTCAAATAAATAAATAAATGATTAAAAAAAAAAAAAAAGAGTCACTTATGGTTTGTCTCCCTCCCAATCCCATCTTGTTTCATTTATTCTTCTCCTACCCCCTTAAGCCCTGACTTCTTTTCTTATATAATAGAAATACCTAAGGATGGGGACACACACACACACACACACACACATACACACACAATTTTAAGGTGGCGAGATTACAGAAGACTTATGTTTTTAAGGTTTTCAATTTTTAAAAAATTAAAATAAAGAGAATTTTAAAAATAAGAAACACTAAAATTATGAGGAATAATGCTCTGTGCTAAATGACATATAAGGAAACTGGGACTCTGGACTACTGCTGGAGGGAGCAAACATATTGTAGGAGGCCCACCTGGCAAAAGGTAGCAAATTTAATTGTGCATCCCTTTGTTTTACAATTCTACATCTAAGGAAAGAAAAGAGAAAAGCACACAAAGATATTTATCTCAATTTTTTTTTTTTTACAGAACTATTTATAACATTAAACAAATGCAAATTCCCTGAACACCTATCAAAAAATTTGGTGTTAATTATGTATAAACAAAAGGTATGGTTAAAAACTGAGACATCTCTATATTTATTAAAATGGGAAGACATTTAATATATTAACAGAAAAATTAAGGAAATCCAAATGAGTATATGTAATATGATCTCAGGGAAGAGAGATATATCCATATAAGGAGAGAGGAAATTCTAAAAGGACATTCCAAAATGTTAGGAATGGTTTTCCTTGGGAGCAGATTTATAGGCCAGTTTTGCTTTTTGTTTTGTTTGCATGTAATTTGGTATTTTAAAATCTACGAAGTCATTCTATGATGAAAAAATACACATCATTTTTATATAATTGTTTCTGAAGAATCTGGCATTTATATAGCTAATACTCTTTCTTCTACTAGCTTTCAATTATTAGCATATATGCATATATTAAAGGGGGAAATGAATTACTTAAAATAATACATTCATTTGCACTATTACTTCCATTGATTATCAGCACCTCTCAATTACCACCACTGAATTCCTTCTTTCTACCCAACACAGAAACCCTTCATGTAGCACATCACAGACACATGCATTATCCAGTGTAGTTTTTTGCATGGGAACAAAGCTTCAGTGTTCAATTATATGAGAATACTAACAATTACTGAGTTAACAAACAAATAAAACTTGAAATTTTTATTCCAATGAACAGCTTTTGTTTTCCTAAAAGAAGATAAACAGCATAACTATAAATATGATATACTAGGGGAAATTGCAATATTTTAAATAAGAAGTTAACAGTATCTATTTAAATCTTGAATTTCTCTAAATGGTGTCCTTTGTAAATTGGATGCCACTTTCTAAGACAGGGACTAAAGCTCATCAGCTTTTCTCAATACAAAAACATCTGGTTCTCATCGGAGGATTCTAACAGCTCATCAGAAAAGAGGATGGCTTCTAACATCAGCCCACTTACTTGATCAATTCTTTCTTCTGTCTATGCTCAAGTGCATTCCAGGCCACCTTAATCCTAACACCCTCCCTTTGGATTTGCAGTGGTGAGATGCCAAAAAGCATGTGTCAACATTCTTGGAAACTGTCCTTGCTTACTCATCTCAACCCAATAAAATTTGAGGAGTTGGCTCTGGAGATTAACTGGATTTCCAGGAATAATCTGCAGAAAGCCAACTCTTTTGCCTTTGGGGGCTTCCTGCTTAGTAAGAAAGTAAAATCGAAATTCTGGAAAAGAGAATAAAAGTCACAGAGAACCTGGGTGGCTCAGTCATTAAGTATGTGCCTTTGGCTGGGGTCATGATCTCAGGGTCCTGGGAATGAGCTCCGCATCAGGCACCTTCCTCAGCAGGAAGCCTGTTTCTCCCTCTCCCTCTGTCCCTGCTTGTGTTTCCTCTCTCACTGTGTCTCTCTGTCGATGTATTTATTTATTTATTTAAATTTATTTATTTATTTATTTATTTATTTATTTATTTGAATAAGTATTTAAAAAAAAAAGAGAGAGAGAGAGAGAGGGAGAATTAAATTCATGCAACAGTAAAACCACTCTTGGAGAGCAAGCCTTAGGAAGCAAGTGAATGGTCTACTTGGCCAAGTCAGTCCTTAAGACTCTTTCATTCACCAGGAAACCATACAGTCATATCCGAAAAAGTTTGTAAGGGAATTGTTTCCTATTTCAGATTGTGTTTCCCCATATTAGGATTTATTTTTAAAACTTGCTTTCAAAACACATGAATATACATTACATTTTTAGTGACCGATGACAAGTGGGTATCAACCACAGTGTGGAATATGCAGTCAGACCCAAAGATTTTCAAACAGGTCACAAAGAAAGCAAAGGTTACATTAATAATAGGAACAACTGATTATAAATCAATTTAAAATATTACCTCTCAGGGTCATGCTCAAAGAAAGGTTAGACTCTTGAGTCAATGGTTAAAGTATATGTCCAAATACAGTCAACAGAACTGTACTATCACTTTAGATTAAATTCTTCAAATTTCATGCTAGGTACACAGAAAAATAAGTCTCATGGCAAATCTATCCAGTCCTAATGAATAGGTGTAATAGAAACACTTTAGAAACAATTGTTTCCAATTGCTAGACCCTTGATTACATTATTCCCTTAGCCCTCTGAAGCCAATGAAGTGTTTGACTGCTTTATCCTCAAGTGTATTATCTCTCTGTACCAACACAGTCAATGGCAGATGAAAGTCAGACTGGTTTGATGGTATGAAGATGGGGCAAGAAATAAAACTCTTCACAACAAAGTTGAAACCCTGTATCAGGTTCTGGCCTCATGCATTCTAACCATACAAATACACTATCTCGGGCGCCTGGGTGACTTAGTCGTTAAGCGTCTGCCTTTGGCTCAGGTCATGATCCCAGGGTCCCGGGATCGAGCCCTGCATCGGGCTCCTTCCTCGGCAGGAAGCCTGCTTCTCCCTCTCCCACTGCCCTGGCTTGTATTCCCTCTTTCACTGTCTCTTTCTCTATCAAAGAAATAAACAAAAGTCTAAAAACAAAAAAATAAAACTAGTACACTATCTCAGCCATCAGTTGTTAATGCTGGATTTACTACAGCAAGTTTTAACTTTAATATCCTCACAACTTAATAGTCAACAAAGCATGACTTGGCTTGCCTAATAGATTAGTCAGCTGCACATTTAGTGAAGTTATTGCAAAAATGTTTGGTGAAAGCCTTCTTGGCTGAAGTTTCAAGACTTCTATTAAAATTATGCAAGAGAGAACACACAACTTAAGTATTTTTTTTTAAATCCTTTCTGAAAAGCCCTGAATGGAAATGCCTATTTCTATAAAATACAATATAGACCTCAGGTTCACTTAAGGATACCTGCACATCTTTTCTAACCAAAAGTAAGGAGAGAAGGGAAATCAGTATCAATATCGCTCAACCTTATTGGATTTACCTTCAGTATACAGAATGTTTAACTTATCACATCAACTAGGTATTCCACTTGTTTTATATAAATCAAAGCTTAACTCAACCAATCACATCCAATCCACGGGGGAATGCTGTGGCCTTTATCTTCCAAATAGATCCAAAATCCAATCACTTCCCACCACCTTCCACAGCCAACACACCCTCACCTCTTGCCAGGATTTGTACAACGGTTTCCTCCCTGGATCCCTATTTGCATTCTTGCCCTGCCTCCCACATGCCCCAGTTCCTTCTCAGTAACAGTAGCCTGTCTTATCTCTTAAGAAGAAGAGTCAGATCATGCCTTTCCTCATCTTAGAACTCCCCAGTGGCTCCCCATTTTGCACAAAATAAAAGCCAGAGTCCTCACAGTGGCCTCCAAGGCTTCATCTGAGCTGGTTCCCCTCTATCTTTCCTTCTCCCTATCCTGTTTCCTCCCTTACTCTCATCTCTGTCCTACCCCTGAACGTGCCAGTGCCAGACACACCCCTGCCCTTGGGACCTTTCTGCTGGCCACCCCACCTTCCAGGAAGTTTCTTCCTTCATAAACCCACACTGCTTGCTTCCTCACCCTCTCATTCTTTGTGCAAATGTCTCCAACCTCTTTAAAGTGGCAGCACTTGTCTCCCCCTCCGTATCTGCCACACTCTCTTTAGCCACAGTGTTCTTTAGCACTTACCATTTCACAATGAACCATGTAATTTACTATTTATCCTGTTTATGGTCCAGGCTGCTTCACCAGTATGTTAGCTCTATGAGGACAGACATTTTTTGTTTGTTTGTTTTTAATTAACATATAATGACATTTTTTGTTTTATGTACTGATGTTTCCCAGCACTTAGAAGAGTGTCTCAAATACAGTGGACCCTCAATAAGTATTTGGGGAAAAAATAAATAAATGAATGTTCAGGTGATTATATGTGCTATATCGTGGCACCTACCGATTAAGTTGAAGGAAGATGGACGCCAAATTCCTGAGGCTGCAAAGCGTGGGATTCCTTGGTCTAAAAGACATTTCCTACACTACCAGAAGGAAACAGTGAATTGTGCTATATTTGGGGAAGAAATAAGTACAGAATGGTCACCATCTTAATCCTTTCCTTATCAAAGTATTCAACTTTATTCCATGGAGGACTTTATCTCTAGGAATGCAATCCTTATTTCATAATAAAATCTATAGAGAAAATAGGATTTATTTTACTTTTTAAATTAAGGGACTCTGGACCTTCCTTCTACAAATATCAGCAGGTTAATCCAGGACAAACCTATAGAGAGAAAATAAGGCATACTTTCTGAAGCAAGGCACAGTTAAAGTTGTATGATTTTTAAAACTTCTAGGAGTGAAGATTCCTGGTGAGTAGAGTGTTAGGGGCAGGTCATCAAGCAGCCTGGCCCCCAGGGATGCCTAGAAACACTGCCTCACACCTGCCTGTGGCTCCCAGCCAACCAAGCTCACTATGCTCTCTGAACATTTATAGTCAAGAACAACAATGACAATCAATGTCATCTTCAATTTCTTCCACATTGGGTTTACCGTGACTATTTGAGCCCCACCTGAAGTTTTTTCTTAGAAGCTTCTGAAGGAGTAGCTATTTTACTGAGAGACAGTTGACCTACAGAAGACTGTCCATATCAATTGCTATAACTGTCACACAGAGCCTCACTGATTGCCACTGCCACTACCAGGAGAAGCTGGGGCCCCTGGGCCCAGAACAGACCTTCATTTGTCTCTGACCTTTCCTCCTTGGAGACTCTTCCCAAGGGACCCCTCTCACTGACACCTTACCCTGCCCCCATCACACTGAATAGAAGGGCTACACTAGAAATGGCAAACTTCACAGTGCCTTTCCTGCATCCCTGTTGGGAGCCCATCCTGCTTTTCCCCTCTGCCTCCATGCTCAACATCTCTGAGCTCCCTTGTCCCCACCAGGCCTAAATCCCAGCAAAAACCCACAGCAAGAAAGAAGAGATTCATGGGAACTCAGCAGTATGTTAAAGCTCATTTTTTAAATGGGTTAAATAGTTATTCGCCACTGACCTGAGAATTAAATCAGACTTCAAAATATGGTTTCTCTGACCAAACCACACATTTTTTTTTAAAGATTTTTATTTTTATTTTATTCGATAGACAGAGATCACAGGTAGGCAGAGAGGCAGGCAGAGAGAAGCAGGGGAGGCAGGCTCCCCGCTGAGCAGAGAGCCCGATGCAGGGCTCCATCCCAGGAACCTGGGATCATGACCTGAGCCGAAGGCAGAGGCTTTAACCCACTGAGCCACCCAGGCACACATTTCTTAAAAGTGGTTGGAATAGAACTTTATGGAAAGTTGTTGAATGTACTTCTGACAATAAAAAGGCAAGTCAATTTGTGAGCAGAGTATTGCATATTCTCTCTGGGCACAGAGAATCTTTTCTTTCAGGAATCTGATAGGAGAGAGCTAGAAACTGATGTCGATTACTGGCAGTGGCTGGAAATGACAGCGCAGGTGGTGAGGCCAGGCCATGTGCACATGAGGAACGAGAGGAAATCAGGGAAGAGTGAAGAGGATGGATGAGCAGACTCTGGAGAGAAACAGGAACAGAAGGCAAAAGGATCCTCAGACAGACGGGATCCGAGGGCTGCCTCAACCCCCCACACTCCAGTCTTATACCCATCTACACCCCAGGGTGTGCTGCAGGCTGCCTCCTGCTAGAAGCTGCGATCTTCCCCTCACAGACATAATTCCCGCCCATCCACCTCTCCCAACATTTCCTTTCTGTAAAACTGCACTGGTTTCAACTTCTTGCAACAAAAAGCAAAAGCATTAGCCCACCTAACCCAATACCTTGAACTCGTTTGCAATAGAACTATAAAGATAGCCTCTCAAACTCAACAGTGCTTGCCACAGTCTGACACAGCTTGTTTAATTTTCAGAGAGATTAAGAAGCATGTTTTCAGTAAAAAAAAAAAAAAAAAAAAAATGCTGGTTGCTAAGGTTTCTTGCTTAAATATACATTTCACTTAAAATACAATTTATTATTCCTTGGAGCAGTAAACAGCAGGTGAAATTAAAAACTAAAGTTGAAAACTAATGAATTCACACTTTAGCTTGGGTTGTGCTCTTAATTCACAGCCAGCCAATCACTTTAACTAGCTGCACAGATGACTAAATAAAATCTGTTAATAAATGCAGCTAGAGTGTATTCAAAAAATTAAGCAGTGCATATTAAACTTGTATATCTGCTGATCATAAACTTAATTCTTTAAAATAAAGGTCCAACTGGCATATAAGCACAGCACAGTCTTTCATAAGAAGGCAGATGGGTCAGCAAAAGAAATGGGCTAACCCATCATAAATGATTACAGGCAAACCTTAAGATAAAAAGGTGTGCTTACTGCATATTCACCTGTTCATGATCCTTCCTTCCTGCCTGGATGCTTATGGACTTCATGTTTGCTTAACCAGATATAATAAATGTGCAAATGTGTGTGTGTGTGTGTGTGTGTGTGAGAGAGAGAGAGAGAGAGAGAGAGAGAGAGAAAGTGCACATATATGTATAAATGAATAAATAAATACAACACACATGTGCAGTCTTAGCAGGCGTGCTCCTGCTGGAACCAGACTGATACAATATAAAAAGTGGTTTAGAGTATTTATGTTTTACCCATTTCTCTCCTCCGGTGGTCCAGAAGCTATTTGGAGGCAGAGAACAAGTTTTGCTTAGCTTTGTATCTGATATATACATCAGATTTATTTGACACCTTTGATATGCATTCTTGGCAAACACTGGGTACCAGATAAATGTTTACTTTAGTTAATGGAAGTAATATGGCAATGATAATATGGCAATGGCATGAGTCTGCAAGAGTAGAAAGGAAGATCTGTAAAATCAAGGGACAGAGTGATTACTATTCCATATTCACAATATTCTAAAGTCTACAGAAGACAATAACAAGAGTTAGTAGTAGTAATAATAATGATGACTACATTTATGAAGCCTTTACTAAATACAAGACATGGCATTAAAATTTCTTCAACTCAATCCCCTCCAAAATCCTAAGGGAATGATCCTGATTGTCCAAACTTTACACTAAAGAAATGAAGGCACCCAGAAATTATATAACTGACTCAAGGTCTCACAGACCTTTCCCTTCACCTGCTCTCTCCTATATCTGTCTCTCTGCTGGTTACTTTCCATAAGTAATCAAATATGCCCCAATCTCATTCTCTCTCTCTCTCTCTTTAAGATTTTATTTATTTATTTGACACACAGAGAGAGACAGATCATAAGCACGCAGAAAGAGAGAAGCAGGCTCCCTTCCAAGCAGAAAGCCCGATATGGGACTCAATCCCAGGACCCCAAGATCATGACCTGAGCCGAGGACAGAGACCCAACCCAGTAAGCCACCCAGGTGCCCAGCTCCAATATCTCTTATCTTGACCTCTGATCCTGTTTAACGACTGTACCTCTGCTGTAGTCCCTGTCATAGTCAAGTTACCAGTAACATGGCCACATGAGCTGTCTTCGCTCTTCTACCTCTTATTGCCTACCTCTCCGACTTATTATAATCGATTTATACACCCCCCCCCAAAAGATGCTTTTGCTAGAATCACAGTGAACTACATATCATTCCATTTAATAAATGTACACTGTCCAATTTCGACAGTACTAACACAAGCAGACTCCTTAAAGGAGCATTTTTTCTTGGCTTTATGACAGCGGGATAAGTCAGCCCCAATTCATATTCACAAAAGAAAAGAATAGAATCCTCTAGTTAGCTTAAACAGAAAGAGGGTTATTGGTAGTTCAGAAATCTCCAAGGAGCCTGGCGAGTCAGACTGGGATGTTCAAAAAGACGACGACAGAAGAAAGAAACCATGCTGAAAGATGAGTGGGAAGCACAGAGCCAGGAGAAAAGCCCAATTACATCTTAAGTCTGAACTAGAAAAAGTACCACAGCACTGCCTCCCACCAGTCAAACCCCATAACAACAGGTACTAAAAACTAAAACTTCCATGACAGATGCCGTAGCAGCACTAAGAAACTTTGACACTGTGTCTGTCAGAAGATGTCTTCCACACGTAGCCAGCTCTCACAGTCTTCTTGTGCCTCTTGTCATGTGCCCTCATGTGTTGGCAGAACTGAAGTCACACACAATTCTAGCTGCAAGGTATTCCTTCTGAGAAATTCTGGCCACAGCCTAGGAAAATTACACAGGAAGGGATGGCAGAGGTGTTGAATGAAGCAATCTGTGGCCTTTGTCACACCACCATATGTTTCTACATTTCCATACTTTTGGTCTTTGCAGTCTCTGCTGTCTGGTACCCCCAACATATATTTTTAGTCTAAGCATTTCTCTCTTCTTCCATGGCTAACATCATTTTTCACTTAGACTACAATTCCTTCTGGTCTAAACCACCCACTTCTAGCCTTAATCCCCAAGAATCCACACATTATTGAGAGAATCAAATAAGAATTAAGATTGGGACGCCTGGGTGGCTCAGTTGGTTGAGCCACTGCCTTTGTCTCGGGTCATGATCCCAGTGTCCTGGGATCGAGTCCCACATCGGGCTCCTTACTCAGTGGGGAGCCTGCTTCTCCCTCTGCCTCTGCCTGCCACTCTGTCTGCCTGTGCTCTCTCTCTCTGACAAATAAATAAAATCCTTAAAAAACAATAAGAAAGAAGATTTTATAAGTGTAACATATCCTATAAAAATGATTGCTAATAAACTATTGTTCTTAGTCATGACTTTCAAACTTTTAAAAACACCATTTAAGTAAGAAGCCACATATGTGTCACAACTTGAAGGTGCTAGAGAGATCCCCAGTTCAGATCTATATCCCAATGGCTGAGAATATTGCCAAAAATCCCAACAGCTGGGTTAAGTCATACTTATATCATGAATCTAGCACCTCTGGCTAAACCATATATATCCCGGGGAAAGGAATTTATATTTGTTGTGAAATATATAAAACTGGGATCAAATCCTAGCTGTTTGCACTTTAAGTTCTGGTCTTCTTCTTTAAAGAGGGATAACAGGTAGAAAGGATTAAATGGAAATATCTAATAAAGTGATCCATGGTAAATAGGCAATAAACTATAGCCCTTTCTCTTTGGCAATATATAGTTGAGAATTAGTTTGTGAGAGTGATTAATGTCCATTGTGATGGTGAATGAAAGACAAAGGGCTGTAGCAATCTGATCCAAGCTTATTGTGTAAAAGGGACTATAACCTGACAGAAAAGGAGGACAATGGGGCTCTGCTCAGAGAGAACAGTATGGACCACTGGGGCAGTCAGAGGTAGGGAAGGCTTCTGGAAGCCCAGAGTGGGAAATGGGTCATAAGAAAAATACAGACAGAAATAAAACCAGGAAGAGATCACAAAACCCATCTTACTTGCTTCAAAGCTGGTACCTGGAGTGAGCCCAGTGGGGTGCCCCCAGTGTCTCTGACCACTGTTCATATCACCCCATTTGCTGAGCTCTAACCTGCCTCAGAAAAGCCTAGGAAATAGGAACCACAGTGAAGATGAACAGGAAGAGTGAGTGCCCAGAACCGGCACATCATTCCTTGCTTTACTTCTTGTCCCAGAGCTTGTTTAACAACAGCCACAATCTTCCCTAAAGCAATGCAATCCTACAGAGACCGAGGGCGGGTGGAGGTTTACCTTCTCACCTGCTGATGGGCGCTTTCATCTTCAACCTAGGGAATGAGCCAAAAGACAACCCTATCCTATGCTGGCTGTTGCTAAAATGTGCCCGGTGGCTATTTATTACTGCAAAGCATGTAGAAGAAACTACATTCCACCAATATATCTGATATATTTGGCTTATGGACTAACGCAATTTATAGGGTTTTTTGGGTTTTTTCTTTTTTTTAAGCTTTTTTAAAAACAGGAACCTTATGTCAATGTAAAGTTTACTAATTTGGTAAAGTAGGAACTTTGTACTCGTTTGCTTATTCTAGAATAGTGCTATTTAATTTAGTACTTTCAGAGATGGACTTTGTAGAAGGGATTTTGTCCATAGTGTACAGTCTCCATATACTAACATTGTCCTTCCAAACACATTATGTAGCCCTGACACCCCGGTCTAAGAAATGAAACCTGGCTGGCAGCCAAGCAGTGATTCTCACAGGACCTTTCACAGTGCAAAGATTTGTGCTCAGGAATGTCAAAGGTCATGTAGTCTGTTTTTGTTTTTTTTTAAGTTGAAACTTTTTGCTCATATGTTAGATATTTCAAGGATATTCTATAAAAAGAAGGTAAAATATGAATAAGCCACAATTTATTCTCCAGTTTCGAAAGGCAAATAAGTTGTTTACAGCCAAAAACATGTACATTCTTCCAGGAAAACAGCAGACAAGTGATAGACACTATATAAACACCTTCTGTATCTCTGTATAACACACAGTTTTTAAGTAGATGTTAATACATTAATTCCCAACTAAAATACCTCTTAGTTTTCATATTTAAAGATCATTCTCATGGAACTCTTTATAAAAGAGGTTGTGTAAAAGCTTTAAAGAAGATAAAAATTCTAAAGCTTGAATATTTATTCCAACCCACACATATACCAGTCTCCTTTTCCCCAGTGTAATAATAAGAAATAAAGATATTTTAGTAGACCTTTGAAAAGAGTGTTTTCAAAAGCAGTCATTCATTCAATAAATATTTTTACTAGGTATTGTATGTAGGCAAAGGGGATAATGAGGAGGGGGTTTGTGTGTGTGTGTGCGTGTGTATGTGTGTACACTAAAAAGGTATAAAGGTGTCTACACGCATGGAGCTACCAGATTAATGGGAGTGAGGGGCATAAGTAAATGAACTGCAAAAACAAGCAATATTATAATTATAGCAAATGCTCTGATAGGGAGGTATGTGGAAAAGCTATGAACACACAGAAGGCGAAAAATTAGAGTCTGGGAAGGCAACTGTGAGAAAGTGTCTTTTCTGGTTTGGGCTGTTATAACAAAAATACATACACTAGTGGCTTGAACAACAAATATTTGCTCTTCCCAATTTTGGAGGCCAAGAAGTCTAAGATCAAGGCATGGTAGATCTCGTGTCTGGTGAGGAGTGGTTTCCTGGTGTACAAGGCAGAGAGGGGGAGTTCTCAGACTCTTCATCTCTTTATAAGGACATCAACTCCATCATGGGTATCCACCTCCATGACCTTACCTTAATCTAATTACCTCCATCAGTCCATATCAGGAAGTGATGGCTGGGTTGAGGTCCGATGAGACAGGGAGCTATTTAAATGAACGACAGTTGTGACAGGAAGGCATGCAAGTTTAAGAACTTCGGGAGAAAAAATCACCAAAGCTGGAGACCAGAATAAGGAATCGTACAGGGCATGAGGTGAAACCAAGGAGATACAAGGGCCCAGACCATTATATTATGAGTTGAATTGTGTCCTCCCAATATTCACAAGTTGAGATCCTAACCCCCAATACCTCAGAATATGACTATATTTGGACCCAGAGTCTTTAAAGAGGTACTTAAGGTACAACAAAATCACATGGGTAGGCCCTAATCCAATATGACTATTATCCTCATAAGGATATTAAAACACAGATAACACATATCAAGGGATGACCATGTGCAGACACAGCAAGAAGGTGGCCATCTGCAAGCCAAGGAGAGAGCCCTCATTAGAAAACAAGACTGTCAGCCCTTGATTGTGGACTTTGAACCTTCAGAACCGAAAGAATATAAATTTTTGTTGCTTAAGCAACAGAGTCTATGTCATTTTGTCATGATAGCCTTAGCAAACTAAGGACATACGGGGCATAGTAAAAAATGTGGCTTTGATCCTCAGACTATGGAATCCATGGATGGGGGTTAAACTGGGGTAGAAGGGATTATAGATCAGATATGCCATTTGCTCCGGCTGCAGTGTCAAGGTGAACTGCAGAGAGACTGAGTGTGGCAGAGCGTGGTAATAATGACTCCCAAAGACATCCATATCCTAATCCCTGGGATCTGTGCATGTCACCTTATAGGACAAAAGTAACTCTGCTGGTGTGAATAAGTTAAAGATCTTGCACCAAGGAGATTATCCTGAATTATCCAGGTAGGCTCTAAATAAAACCACAAGGGAGATTTCACTGTAGGGAGAAGGGCGTGTAATGAGGGAGGCAGAGGGCAGAACAATGTGCTTTGAAGATGGAGATAGGGCCTACAAAACAAAGAATATGGGTGGCCACCGGAACTTGGCAAAGGTAGAATGGATTGACCTGTAGAGCCTCCTGAAGGATCGAACCAACACTGCCCCCCACCCTTGACTTGAGCCCAGTGAGAACCATTTGGACCTCTGGCCTCCGAAACAGTAAGAAAATACAATCATATTGTTTTAAGCCGCTAAATTTGTGGTAATTTGCTACAGAGGCAATAGGAACCTAATATATGGGGAGATCAACTATGAGGCGGTGAGCATTAGCCTACTGGAGAGATGCTCATATGGTGGTTGCTGCAAAGGTGAGGATACTTCCTTGAGAAATACTCAGTAAGTTAAATCAGTAGGAATGGATGCCACATTTGATCTGGAGGGGAGGTGGAGAGGGAGCCAGCGAGAAGATTTCTGTGCTCTTCACTTCCCTACCGCGATGACAAGCAGATACTGGCACAGCAGCCAATTCACCATCCCACTTTGGGAGGCTGGGATCTGATGAGCCATTTGAAGATGTGAACACAGGAAAACAAAAGCTGTTTTTCTCATTTTACTTCATCTCAGAGTTTCTGAATTTTAAAAATCTATTTACCCCAAAGATATAGATGTAGTGAAAAGAAGGGCCATGTGTACCCCAATGTTTATAGCAGCAATGGCCACAGTCACCAAGATGCCCTTCAGTGGATAAATGGATAAAGAAGATGTGGTCCATATACACTATGGAGTATTATGCCTCCATCAGAAAGGATGAATACCCAACTTTTGTAGCAACATGGACAGGACTGGAAGAGATTAAACTGAGTGAGATAAGTCAAGCAGACAGAGTCAATTATCATATGGTTTCACTTATTTGTGGAGCATAACAAATAACATGGAGGACATGGGGAGATGGAGAGGAGAAGGGAGTTGAGGGAAATTGGAAGGAGAGGTGAACCATGAGAGACTATGGACTCTGAAAAACAACCTGAGGGTTTTGAAGGTACGGGGGATGGGAGGTTGGGAGAGCCAGGTGGTGGGTATTAGGGAGGGCACGTATTTCATGGAGCACTGGGTGTGGTGCAAAAACAATGAATTCTGTTACGCTGAAAAGAAATTTAAAAAAAAAAATCTACTTCCAAACTAAATAGGCTATTTTATGTGGAGATGATCAAAACTCTTTAGTTTAAAAAAAAAAAAAAAAGAGTTTCTGAACATGGAATATTTCTTAACTTTGATTTCCAAAAAACCTGGAGCCCTTGAGGTAACGTGACCATGAAGCCATATGAATGGAAGTTACAGAGGACCTATTCTAGTCAATGTTCCTATTACATATTTATGCTACCCTTGGTGAAGATTTAGCCGCTCAAGCCCACCAAAGGCTAAGACACATAGGATGTTACAGTTTGTAGTAATATATAGCCCTACAGCACCTATGCCACACCCTTCCTCACTTTTACAGTGATTCTGATCCCACAGAGCTCCATGCAAACACAGTCATCAGCAGGGCCCTGCTCAATGCCAAATCTAATGCAGAACGTTTCCTGCACTTGCACTTTAATTTCCTCACACCGGAGGCTGACCCTACTGATAAGAAGAGTCTTGGCTGCATTTAGGAAGTTCGAGCATTTGATTAAAAGTGGTGCTGTGTGACTCGTGCTATTTACCTTTCTCACACTAATCGCCTGGCTTATATCAGAATCAAAAAGAGCTAGTATACTCCAATACTCTGCATTCGTCTTTTAGGGATGGGATACTCCACACATCTAAACTTCTACAAACATTTCTGAGAATTTGGAAGGTCTTTAGGCACTGAGGAAGGAATTGTCTTAAAGATTTGGGATTTATTATTAGTATAATTAATGGTAAAGTAGTATCCTTAGAACCATGAATTCAGACTTGCTTATAGAGTATGATTTCAAAGCAGAAGAGGCACACCCAAGTATCCCAAAACAGAAGAAAAACACACACACAAAAAAAACCCTTGAAAAAGTACAGTAACTTGGAGCCACTTTACTCAGTTGTTAATGCCCTAAATGACATATGAGTCTCTATATTAAAACCCCAGTATCTGATGTTCCTAAATTACCATGTTCATCCTTGACTGGGGGAGGGAAGTATGTGCTTTAATTTTAGAAGATTTTAATAAAAATTGCTAAAGAAAAAAGGGTAAGCTCCTACCCTCTGCTGTATTAAAAACTACGTGGCACTATTCATGTCTAGCAATACTAAATAAATAAAATAAAGCATGACTTTTTGCTTTCTTTACTGCGGCGTGTTGTGTTGTATGTCCGGATTTTGAAGGCTGGACCACGAAGCCACCTTATTCCCTTAGTCTTATCAGGAAATGCTGTTCATGAATCATGCAAGACTAGATCAGCCTTTTGGTTTGCAGAGATTTGCATCCCTACCTAGGTAATCCAGGGCCATAGTGATATCACTGATCTGTCTGATTCACTGACTAATGACTTGCACGCTCTTCACCGATGTTTTTTAGCAGTTGCTCTTGAGTGAAACTCAGACATAGCTTCTAGCAGCAGCTATTCATTTCCTAAGCAGACACTTTAAAATCAATTGATATTTTATCTTGGAGGATATGTACTAAAAGGCATTCCAATTTATTGAGTAACTCAGCTTTTAAAATACAGACTTACTACACACACACACACACACACACACACCCCTTAAATCCTCTACTTTGAGAATATTGTTACTGGTATATTTTTAAATGAATCAAGAGATCTTTAGGGTTTACTGGGGGACTAAATAGATTATCTAAAACCAAGCAGTATGTCTTCCACCAAAAGCTAATTATAGCATTGTCAGAGCTCTCAAAGAAGGAGGTATTTTCTAGGTAGTCTATTAACATGGTCATGTTTTTGGATACTAAGTTCTTTTTAATTGGACTTAACCTGGTTTCCATTCCTGAAAAACTTAACCTGGCTTCCACTCATCAATCTTCATTGAAGATAAGGAATAACTGGTCAATATTCTTTTAGAATTTCAGAGCTAAAAGGACTTCGAAAGATATCTAGTTTCGTAAGATCACAGGATATAAGATGAATAGAACAAAAAACAAATGCACTTCTGTATACCTGTTACAAACACATGGACACTGAAATTTAAAACACAATTACAAAAAATAAAACACAATTACAATCACTCCAAATAAAATAAAATACTTAGGTATAAGTCTAACAGAAACATGTATAGGATCTGTTTCCTGAAGATATGAAAGTGCTGCTGAAGAAATAAAGGAAGACTTAAATAAATGGAGAGACATATCACGGCAAAGGGTTGGAAGACTTAATAAAGTAAAAGTATCAGTTTGCTCCAAACTGATCTTCAGGTTTATCAATGCTAGCAAGGCTCTTACATACATAGACCTGCTAATTCTAAAATGTGTATGGAAAGGCACAGGACACCTCGAACAACTACAACTTTTTTTCTTTTTAGAAGACGTATTATTTATTTATTTATTTATTTATTAGAGAGAGGGCGGTGGCATACACAAGTGGGGGAAGGGCAGAGGGAGATGGAAGCCCTGGCAGACTCCCCACTGAGCTTGAGCAGACTCCCCTCCAGGTTTGTTTCTATGACCCTGAGATCATGACCTGAGCTAAAATCAAGAGTCCGGTACTTAACTGACTGGGTCACCCAGGTGCCCAAAAACAATTTTCATAAAGGCAGAATAAAGTAAGGGGAGTCACCCTACCCAGTGTAAAGGCCTGCTATGTAGTTATCAGTACTCCAGACAGAGTGATCTTGGCAGAGGGACACATAGACCAACGGAACAGAGCAGAGCTCAGACTTGGACCCACATAAATACGTCCAACTGATTTCTGTCAAAGGTGGGAAAGCCATGCAATGGAGGAAAGATCATTTTTTTAAACAAATGGTGCTGAAGCATTGGTCATCCATCAGCAAGCACACAGACCTCAACCTACGTCTCACATGTTCTATAAAAAGTAATTCAAATTATATTGCTCGTGTGGATGTAAAATGACACAGTCACTATGAAAAAACTATGGCAGTTTCTTTTAAAACTAAACATGCACTTAACCATAATTGAGCCAGCAATTGTACTCATGGGCGTTTATCCAAGAGAAATAAAACTTACACGAATGGCCACAGTTCTTGTTTTGTTTTTTGTTCTTTCATAACAACTCAAACCAGAAACAACCCACTTATATCCATACCATGGAATACTGTTCAGCAACATTTCTGAGGGACAAAATTATAGATGTGGAAAACAGATTGTGGTTGCTAGGGGTTAGGGATGTAGCGGTGGGAAAGGGGTAGTTATGGCTATAAAAGGGCAACAGGAGGGATCCTTGTGATGGGACTGTTCCCTATCTTCACTGTGGTCTTGGTCACATAAATCTATCACACATGTGATAACACTCCACGTGCACACACAGGTGCATTAAAACCAATGGAACCTGAATAAGGTTAGTGGATTGCGTCAATACCAGTTTTCCTGGGCGTGATATTGTCTTGTAGTTAAGCAGGATGTTACCCTTGGAGGAAACTCAATGAAGGTTATACAGGATACCTTTATGTTATTTCTTACAACTGCGGGTGAATTTATAATTACGTTTTGAAAATTTTTAAGCTTAAAAAAGGTATAAAGGAAAAAGATACACAGTCCACTTTTGTTTTACAAATGAAAAAAGGATGCCCCTGCACCTGGCTGGCTCAAGTCATTAAAGCATGCTACTTGTAATTTCACGGTCATGAGTTTAAGTCCCACATTGGGTGTGGAGCTTTAAAAGAAAAAAAAAAAAAGATATTCAACAATTAGAAAAACCACCCAATTTTAATTTCATTAATTAAATAATTTATTTTTTAAATAAATAATTTAATTTTAAAAAGAGAAAAATAATAAAGATAACATCAAGCAGCTAAGAATCTAGGATACATGAAATAATGTTAGGGGAATAAGTGGGAACTAAAGTTAAGTATTACGTAGTTCTGACTTAAATATATAAGAGCTCAGAGAAAAAAAGGCACAGAAAGGTTTGTCATACAATTTCACTACAAATTTGAAAAATCTAAAGCCAATAACCTCATTTATACAGAAAAACCCGTAAGAAAAGGACTTCTTATCTAGATGCACAGACTTAGCCTTATATATATTTAATGCTTAAGCCACCACGTTCTGGGTAGGAGGAGGACCACCAAGGGAGATATGCAGCTAATGGTCACCAGACTGGCGTCTGCTCCCCTGCCCCCACCCTCCTCAGTGGCATGTCCAGTGACACAAAACATCCTAGGAAAGACACAGGTCCTCTTCTTCACAGAAGGAAGCCATGCAGCTCAACAAATAAATCTAGCCCATCTGAGGTGGAATTCGTTATTTATCTCAGAGTCTAGTTTTAAATGTATTATGATTGTGAACTGTGGGTCAAAAGGGACAAAAGTATTACTTAATACTGTTCCGTCCTAATAGTTATCAACTTTGTGACAACACTGCAAGAGGACTGGAAAGCAGAGTTGAGCACACAGGCTGACTCGGTCTGCACTGCAGTGAGTTCTAGTATTGAAGAGTATCATCGGGATTCTGGTAATGTTCATGGATTTTCAGGTTCTGTTTACCTGGCCATGAAGATGATAGATTTCTAAGGTGTGGGGATGAAGATTAAAACTTTTACGATAGTTTCGTGCAGTTGGGGGGCTTGTTATGTAGCTTTAATGTTCACTGAAATATGTTTCTTCTTATTTATCTTTATTTGGGGGGGATTTTTGAGAGAGAGAGAGAAAGAGAGAGCAATGAGCTAGGTACGGGGAGGGGCCGAGGGAGAGTGGGAGGCAGACTCAGGAAGCCTGACATGGGGCTCAAACCCAGGACCCTGGAATAATGACCTAGGCAAAGTCAGAAGCGAGGCACTCAGGTGTCCCAAACTATGTTTCTTTTTAGAATTCAATTTTTCTTGCTCCCCCAAAATATTTGCTTAACGTTATCAGCATAACACAGAGATTTAGGTAAGTTTGTTATGTTTTGCATCAGTTTTTCTTAAAATATTATTCTGCATTAACAGGCAATGGTAACTTTCTGGGATTTTACTCAAATTTACTGTGATTTTGCTGATTTTGTTCCTTTATTCATATTTGCTTCTTAATCATGAATTAGATGGAACTGCATTTCTAATTGTGGTTAATATTGTGGCTTGCCTTTTAATTATAGCCCCATAATTTGCTTTACATCACATGATGGTATGAGATTAAATTCACCAGAAACTTGTCTTTTTTGTTTGCTGTTAGTTATTCTTTAACATAGAAACTTAGTTGTTTGCACGTTTTTCAGAATGGATGAGCTATCATGACCTTTCCAGAGCTTGTCATTTCTGTATTTATTACAACACAATTTAAAAGTCATGCATAATACACGCATGGGATAAAGAGTACTTAATCGCCTCCCTTCCCCGCAAAAACCCTCCCTATGAAATTGAAATGCTTTTTATATGATGGCATCACACTGTCACAGTGTATCCCCAGCAAAGTCAGCAAAGCTGCTACTACCCTAGCACTAATGCCTGCTTCTCCGCCCTCATCTCCCTGTCCTTCACCAGGCCCCTTCCTGTCCCCTGGTCTCCTCCTTATGTGCTTTCCATTGTTGTTCTGCTTTGCTTCTGCCATTCACCTCATTCTCCACTTGACAATCTCCTTTTCAGTTTTTAGAATTAGTTCTAATATCATTTACTCTAAAGCCTTCATGGACTCCTCTAAGTAGTTGACTTTCCCTTTTCTGTGTTCCCAGAACCTTTTGGAGCTCCTTGCTACAGAACTCAGAAGGCTGTACTGTAAATATCTGCAAACATGTTTGTTTCCTCTATCTTATAGGAACACCTCAGGTGGGAACCCTGGGCAAGTGCCTGACCTAAAGCAGGTGACAAGTAAAGCAGGCTTGCTTCCTGATTGTCCCCGGCCATCAGCCTACTAGGTTGGGCTATTGTTTTGTTTTTGGAAAAGAGCAGCAAGTTTATTCTCATGATCTAAGGAAAACGCATGAGCCAACGCAAGGCAGGGGCACAATTACTTTTTCCAGCTGACTTTGGCAGGGATCTCTCAGGATCCCCATTTAGAGAGCAAAGGCTGAGAAAGAAAAACATAGGCTTGTTCAGGATCCTTTTTGCTAGAAGGCACTTACTTTTCTATAGGGCAATCTGACTTTGAGGGCAATAGCTAAGAAAGGAATCCAGTGCCCTCAGTCATTAGGGATCCCTTGAAAAACACACTATATGTTTTATGTCCAACATATTTTGGACACTGAGGTTAAAATATCACCTTTTAGACCTTTAAGATCTGCACGTGGAAAGGAAAGGCAGGAAAGCAATATGTGGCTTTGCTGACAAGAACCCTTAGACAATTGTGGGGAATGAATGAAATCATTTGGGATGGTACTTCCATATTATTGTACTCATGGTAAAAATGTAATAATCCCATCAATGTTAGTGGCCTTATGCCACATAAATCAGTTTTTTAATAAAACAAGTGTCTGCTCCTTTGACTGATAAACTTCAGTAATTTTTGTTGCAAATTTCTTTAAACTGTATTACTTGCCTTATTGTCTCTCTATGGAACAGAACAAACTTTTCTTGATGCTCTATGTTCATGGAAATATTAAAGAGGAATACAGAGTGATATGGCCTCAGGAGCTCCTTGCCGCCACATTAAATGCATCTGGAGTGTTAAAACTTATTTCATGTGCTCACTGGCACAGTATTTTAAATATAGATTCCATATCTTCCATTAACATCAGTTCCTGCCTGCTGCTCTTCAGACACTGATTATTAGTTGGAAGATGAACTTCCTCCTTACTAATTCCCAACTTCTAATGTGCTACAGTCCAAGAAACCACACACATTTGTGGGGACTATACTGAGTAAGAACGGATAAAGTAATGGGGTGTATTTCTCACTAGGCTGAAAACTCATAGAAAGTAAGAAATAACTATGGCTGCTTTTGAGCCCCAGAAGTGCCTAGCATGGTATTTTGCATACCATAGCACTAAGTAAATGTTTCCTGATTTGACTTAAGCAGTATAAGCTGTATTTTCGTGTCTGTTACAGCTACTCCAGCATTGCTAGCTTATTTTTTTTTGTTTTAAGGCAGGTCACCAAAAATACTTTGCCAGATAGGTGATCGCCCCATAAGTATATCACTCCTATGGTCTGGAAGGATACGCACAGCAAGGGGAATGAATGGTGGTTACCTGTGAAAGATAATAATTTTAGATTATTACTAGTTCCTTCTTTCTTCCTTTTTTAAAAAAGATTTTATTTATTTGAGAGAGAGAGAGAATGAGAGAAAGCAATTGAGTGTGTAAGTGTATAAGGGGCAGAGGGAAAAGCAGACTCTCTGCTGAGCAGGGAGCCCAATGCCCAGGATCCTGATCTGAGCCGAAGGCAGATACTTAACTGACTGAGCCACCCAGGCGCCCCAGTTCTTTCTTTTTATCAGCACTTAAAATATCCTGCAAATATTGCTTCTATGATGTAAAGAAAGTCACGTCAAACCTAGGCTTATTTTAGATAGAAATACCAATTTTCCAATTTCTAACTTCCAAATGCCAAATTCCAGTTCTGTGAAAAACCTGACTTAAATGAGGAGGAAATGCAAACAAAAAGTAAGCAGCAAAAAAAAAAAATAAATAAATAAATAAAAAAGTAAACAGTGAGGATACCACAGTAATTACTGGAAAAGAAAATAACATGATGGAAAAACCAAATAGGGTGCAGTAAGAGATGATACACAGAACGGAAGGTGATAAAGGAAAATCCTTCGAGAGCATCTGTCCAATGACTTGCTTGTTGTTCTTTCATTTTCTATTGATCTGAGTGTTGACCGAGCATCCATTCCTATGCAAATATTTTTATTGGATACGGGAGAAAATGGGAATCAATAGGTGTTTTGAGGGGAAGGGGAGGCAATGATGATGGGCTGGAAGTCACTGAGAAGCAAGATGAGTACTAATAGTCTGACACGAGTAAACAGGAGACTAACGCAAGAATGAGTCTGAATGGAAGATACCAGCATGAAAATCCTACACACTTATGGCAGATGAGATAAAAGCAGTGAGGAAGATCAAAGAGAAAAAATTCAAAGTCATTGATTACATCATCTGGAAAGAACCATTTAACCTTTTGCCATGGTTGCCTCATGTTTAAACTAAAACACTAACGACTGTCAAGGATTTTATAAGAGGTATTGTATCTGAAATGACTTTACAGAGTGTAAAGTACTGAAAGAACATAAGAAATCATCAACGTTTTGTATCACAAATCAAAGGGTGGGAAGATGGACAAAAGCATTCATTTCCCATTACGCATATAAAAAGCAAAGACTTCTTTCTCAAATGATAAGCTCCAAGTCCTCTATTTTTCTCTACTTCTACTCCCCAGCGCCTTCCTGTCAATTTTGCCAACTTTTTAAAAAGGATACACCAAAAATACTTAGCAAAGATTAGAGGGGCTGCCTGAGCAAGAGCTCTCCTTTCCAATTCACTGGGCATTACATTAAAAGAGAATATAATTAGAGAAACTTGCCTAACTTCGGTGTTGGTATCAGAGTCTGAAAAACTAATTTTAAAACAGGGCTGTTAAGACAGCAACATTAAAATGGAATTTCTTTAAATAGCCACAATTCTATTTCTCTTTGTAGTAAACTAAAAACATGAATACCATTTACTACTTGATCCTAGTCACTACTTGATCCTTAAAACTGAAGTTTTAAGTTCTACTTTTTTTTTTTTTTTTTTTTTTTTTGCTTAAAACAGGAAAGAAAAAGAGGGGGGTGGGGAGACTGGAGAACAAGAATCAGCAAAAATGAGCTTAGACTGGCTTTGCAACTTAGCAAATCATTAACCACTGCCAGGTTTCTGCATTTATAAAATGAAAACTGTAATCTGAGTCCCATGCTTTCACTATCCTTGAAGTTGTCATTTCATATTATTTATTAGCTTGACTGTTCTCCTACCAAATTGAATATTCCATGAGGACCACGTCCTTCGGTTCAGTAGTATAATCTCTGCATCCAGTAAAGTGGCTGGTACAAAGTAGGCACTAAATGAATCTAATGTTTGGATATCCCAAGATGAAAGTGACAGAATAGGAAATTTACTTAATTTTTCCTCTCTTTTCTTGTATCTTTTTTTTTTCAAGATTTTTTTTATTTATTTGACAGAGAGAGATCACAAGTAGGCAGAGAGGCAGGCAGAGAGAGAGAGGAGGAAGCAGGCTCCCCGCTGAGCAGAGAGCCCGATGCGGGACTCGATCCCAGGACCCTGAGATCATGACCCGAGCCGAAGGCAGTGGCCCAACCCACTGAGCCACCCAGGTGCCCTCTCTTTTCTTGTATCTTTTGACAAACAATTGTCTCCAATTTTGATGAAGTCTAATTTATTAATGTGTTTTTCTTTTCTATCAGTGCTTTCTGGTTCTGACCTGAAAAATCTTTGCCTACCCTAAAGTAACAAAGATATTCTCTTCTATTTTCTCCAAGAAGCTTTGTTGAGTTTTAGCTGACATTTGTATCTGATTCATTTTGAATTAATTTTTGTGTATAGTACAAGGTAAGAGTACAGGGTTTTTTGTTATTGTTGTTGTTCTTTCCATTTGGGTAGTTCTTCTAGGATTATTAGTTGAAAAGACTTTCGCTGAATTTCTCTGGTGCCTTAGTTGAACCATTTTTATGTGGATCAGTTTGGGAGCTTTTTACTCTGTTACATAAACCTGTCTATCTTATAGAACCAGGAGCACACTGTTCAGATTGCTTTCACTTTATAGCAAGTCCCAAATTCAAGAACAATAAGTCCTCCAATTTCATTCTTATTTTTCTTTTTTTAAAATTTTATTTATTTATTTGTCATAGAGAGAGAAGCGAGAGCAAGCACAGGCAGACAGAGTGGCAGGCAGAGGCAGAGGGAGAAGCAGGCTCCCTGCCAAGCAAGGAGCCCGATGTGGGACTCAATCCCAGGACGCTGGGATCATGACCTGAGGCCGAAGGCAGCCGCTTAACCAACTGAGCCACCCAGGCGTCCCTCATTCTTATTTTTCAAAACTGTTTTGTTATTATAACTATTTTACATTTCCACACATTTTATAGAGAGAGAGAGAGAGACAGCAAGAGCAGGAACACAAGGAGGGGGAGTGGAAGAGAGAGAAGTAGGCTTCTCACCCAGCAGGGAGCCCAATGTGGGGCTCCACCCATCACAGGACCCTAGGATTATGACTTGAGCCAAAGGCAGATGCTTAACAACTAAGCCACCCAGGCGCCCCAAGCATTTCCACACATTTTATATTAGCTTGTCAATTTCTGCAAAAAATCCTGCTGAGATTTTGTTTGGGACTCTGTTGAATCTATAAGTCAATTTGTGGAGAACTGACAACCATATTTAGTCTTCTCATTGAACATGGTATTTTTATTCATTTACTTAGGTCTTTTAAAATTAATCTCATCAATATTTTATAGATCTCACACATATTTTATTTTTCACAGTTCTATTTAATTTTATCCCCAGATGTTTAGTCTTTGAGGTCCTTGTAATTTTTTTAAATTTTATTTTCTAAATGCGGTACATGCAACAGATTTTTTTTTTTTAAGAAGATTTGTTTATTTGAGAGACAGAGAGAGAAAGTGTGTGGTGGGGAGGGGCAGAGGGGGAGAGAGAGAATCCCAAGCAGACTTGGTATTGAGTATGGAGCCCAATGTGGGGCACAATCTAACAACTCTGAGATTATGACCTAAACTGAAACAAGAGTTGGACGTTCAACCTACTGTAGCACACAGGTGCCCCCAATGCAACTGATTTTTATAAAATGGCCTTGTATACAGTTACTTTGTTAAGTTCATTGGTTAGTTCTAGTAGTTTTGTCAATCCCTTACGATTTTCTCTGTATATGAGCATATCATCTGCAAAGAAAGACAGTTTTACTTTTTTAAAATATATTTTTATTTTTTTTTAAAGATTTTATTTATCTATTTGAAAGAGAGAGAGTGAGAGAGCATAAGCAGGGGGAGGGGGAAAAGCAGACTTCCCTCCTGAGCAGGGAGTCTAATGTGGGGCTCCATCTCAGGATCCTGGGATCATGACCTGAGCCCAAAGCAGTTGCTTAACTGCCTGAGCCACCCAGGTGCCCCTATTTCTGTTTTTCTAAAGTTTATATCTTCCAAATATTTTTCTTACTATATCACACTGGCTAAACCTCCAACACAACGTTGACCAAAGGGGTTAGAGCACACATCCTTACCTTGTTCCTGACATTGGTAAACTGTCTACGGCCATACCACCCTGAACACACACGATCTCGTCTGATATATTATATATTATATATTGTATTATATTACAAGAGAATATAATTAGAGAAACTTGCCTAACTTCAGTGTTGGTATCAGAGTCTGAAAAACTAATTTTAAAACAAGGCTGTTAAGACAGCAACATTAAAATGGAATTTCTTTAAATAGCCACAATTCTATTTCTCTTTGTAGTATACTGATTTTGGTATTAAGTGTGGTATTAGTTATAGGTTTCTTACATGTGCTCTTTTATCAGTCTGAGGAATTTCCCTCCTATTTCTAATTTGTTGAGAAATTTTTTAAAATCACAAATTGGTGAACTTTGTTTTCTCTGCATTATTGAGATGATCATGTGGCTTTTCCCTTTTGGTCTACTAATACAGTTAATCATACCAACTGATTGTCAAGTATTTCACCACAAGTACATTCTTGGGGAGGGCGAACTTTGATCATAGAATATACTATTCATTTTTATATGGCTAGCTTTGATTTGCTAATATTTTGTTTAATATTTTTGTCTATGTACATAAAAGTCTATAATGTTCTTTATTTGTAATGTCATTGTATATTTTTAATATCAGGGTTATGTTGGCCTCATACAATGTATTTGGAAAATTCCATCTTCTTTTTTAGTAAAAGTTTTTGTGAGATTGATATTATTTCTTCCTTAAGTATTTGATAGATTTCACTGGTGAAGCCATGCAGGCCTAGAGTTTTCCATGTACAAAGGTCCTTAATTACAAATTCCATTTATTTAACAGATGGTGGGTTATTGAAATATGCTGTTACTTCTTGTGGTCAGTTTTGTTAATTTATGTTTATCAAGAAATTTTCCCATTTCATCTAAGCCATCAAAGGTATCGGCATAAACTCTACAGACATAAAGTAAAATGTCTTAAATATCCTTTAAAAATTTTTTTAAATTAACATATAATGTATTATTTGCCTCAGGGGTACAGTCTTAAATGTCCTTTTAAAGTCTGTAGGATCAATAATGATATCCTCTCTTTCGTTCTGGATATTTGTAATCTGTGTTCTCTCTCTCTTTTTAAAATCAGTATAGCTAGGGGTTTATCAATTATGTAATATATATATGTATTTTTCTTCCTTCATACATTCCTATCTCAGTAACAAACCACTGTACACAAAGTCCACTGTCTCTTCAAGTATGGCGTGAACAGGAACTCTTTCCCAGTCTTGTTCTTGCCTGTGCCTTTGCAGCTGGCAAAGAATAGGAGCTGAGTGAATATTGTTGAATGAAATAACCATGATATTGAATGAAATAGACAAAAAATGAGGAAGTGGTGACGCAACATGGAGGCTTAAGTGGGTAGAAGAAGAATAAATGAAACAAGATGGGATTGGGAGGGAGACAAACCATAAGTGACTCTTAATCTCACAAAACAAACTGAGGGTTGCCGGGGGGAGGGGGTTTGGGAGAAGGGGGTGGGATTATGGACATTGGGGAGGGTATGTGATTTGGTGAGTGCTGTGAAGTGTGTAAACCTGGTGATTCACAGACCTGTACCCCTGGGGATAAAAATATATGTTTATAAAAAATAAAAAATTAAAAAAAAAAAAAAAGAAATAGACAAAAAAAATTTTTAACAATCAAACCACCAACTGATAACTGAATTTAAATAAGAGCTTTAAGGTATTTTCAACTTTAACATAAAAACACAGGCATAGTTTACAAATGGTGAAAACTATAACATATCTATTAAAAGTTTTAAAGTAAAAACAGTTTTCCCTAATAACCTTTATGCTAGATTGCAAGAAAAACTCAAGTGATCAAAATCAATATAGTTGAGAGAATAAACTATTGGAATAGAAACCTCTTTTAGAATAAGAATAAAGAGCTAAAGAGGCGCCTGGGTGGCTCAGTGGGTTGGGCCTCTGCCTTCCGCTCAGGTCATGATCCCAGAGTCCTGGGATAGAGCCCCCCTCATTGCATTGGGCTCTCTGCTCAGCAGGCAGCCTGCTTTCTCCTCTCTCTCTGCTTGCTTCTCTGCCTACTTGTGATCTCTGTCTGTCAAATAAATAAATAAAATATTTAAAAAAAAAAGAATAAAGAGCTAAAAAAAATTGCTGTCACCCAACAGATGGCTAAATGCACATTTTCAGAACCTCTTAACCACCCACCAAGCACTCATGTAACAAGAAATGCAAATAGAAGTGCCTGCTCTCTTTCTGTAAACCCTACCTTGGGTCACTTCAGACCTTCAAGTGGCTCCTCTCTCACTGCCAACCACCACTTTCCCATTTTAAGATGCCACTAGGTCAGTGCTTACATGGAGTCAGGTGCCCATTTTCCTCCCTTTCTAAGACACCGCAACTAATACTTAATGAAACATGATATTTTTCTTTCAGATACTCTTCATGTACTCAGTTTTATAAGTTCTAAGATCCTTATTCTAATATTTACGTTATTTCTCTCATTTTGTTAAACTAGTTCTGAGTTCTAAGTATGTGAACGTGCTAATTGATAATATTTTCAAAATTATATTTTTCATTGAAATATTATTGACATACATTATATTAGTTTCAGGTATACCATATAATGATTTCACATTTGTATACATTGGTAAATGATCACAACAATTAAGTCCATTTCCACCTGTCATGATACAAAATTTATGAATTTTTTTTTTCTTGTGATGAGAACTTTTAAAATTTGCTTTCATAGTAAATTTCAAATTTGAACTACAACAGTATTGGCCACAGTGCCCACATTGTACATTACATCCCCATGACTTATTTACTTTATAACTGGAAGTGTGTATCTCTTGATCCCCTTCACCCATTTCACATACCCTACAAACCTGTCCCCTCTGGCAACCACCAATCTGTTCTCTATATCCATGAGTTTTGTTTTGTTTTTTAGATTCCACATATAAGTGAAATCATATGGTTTTTGTCTTTCTCTAACTTTTTTTTTAAAGATTTTATTTATTTATTTGACAGAGATCACAAGTAGGCAGAGAGGCAGGCAGAGAGAGAAGGAGAAGCAGGCGTCCCACTGAGCAGAGAGCCAGATGCAGGGCTCAGTCCCAGGCCCCTGGGATCACAACCTGAGCCAAAGGTAGAGGCTTTAACCCACTGAACCAAGCAGGAGCCCCTGTCTAACTTATTTCACTTAGCATAATGGGTACATCCATGCTATCGCAAATGGCAAGATTTCATTCTTTTTTATGTCTAGTAGTATTCTATTGTGTATAGGTATGTATGTTTACGTATCACATCTTTATCTATTTATCCATCAATGGACACTTGGGTTGTTTCCCTATCTTGGCTATTGTAAATAATGCTGCAATAAACATAGAAGTGCATATATATATTTTTTGAATTAACGTTTTAGTTTTCTTTGAATATATACCCAGAAGCGGAATTACTGGATCATATGGTTGTTCTAATTTTTTGAGGAACTTCCATACTGCTTTCCATAGTGCCTATACAAATTTACATTCCCCCCAATAGCACATGAGGGTTTCCTTTATTTCACTGTGGTTTTGATTTGCATTTCCCTGATGATGAGTGATGGTCGGCATCTCTTCTTGTACCTGTTAGCTAACATTTTCTTTGGAAAAATATCTATTCAGATACTCTGCCCACTTTTTAATTGGAATGTTGTTGTTGTTGAGTTGTATGAGTTCTTTACATATTTTAGATATTAATCCCTTATTAGACATATGATTTGCAATATCCTTTCCCATTCAGTACACTGCCTTTTCATTTCGTTAATAGTTTCCTTCAATGTGCAGAAGCTTTTTTAATTTGATGTAGTCCCATTTGTTTATTTTTGCTTTTGCTGTTCTTGCTTTGGGGGTAGATCCAAAAAAACATCACCAAGGCCAATGTCAAGGAGCAAACCTCTTATGTTTTCTTCAGGAGTTTTATTATTTCAGGTCTTACATTCAAGTGTTTAATTCATTTTGAATTAATTTTTGTGTATGGTATAAGATAGTGGGCCAGTTTCATTCTTTTACAAGTAGCTGTCCAGCTTTCCCAACACCATTTATGGAAGAGGTTTCCCTTTCCTCATTGTATATTATTATCTCCTTTGTCATAAATTAATTAATTGATCATATAAGCATGGGTTTCTTTCTGGGCTCTCTATTCTGTTCCATTGAACTGAGTGTCTGTTTTATTGGCAATACCACCCTGTTTTGATTACTATGGTTTTGTAATATAGCCTGAAATCAAAAAGTGTAATGACTCCAGCTTGTTCTTCCCCAAGATTGCTTTGGTTATTTGGGATCTATTGTGGTTCCATACAAATTTTAGAAAGTTTGTTCTATTTCTGTGAAAAATGCCTTTGGTATTTTAATAGGAGGTTACACATAAATCTATAGATTGCTCTGGAAATGCGGACATCTTAGCAATATTAATTCTTCCAGTCCACGAGTATGTAATCTTTCCATTTATTTGTGTCTTCTTCAATGTCTTGTGGTTTCAGTGTATAGGTCTTGCACTTCCTTGGCTAAATTTATTCCTAGATATTTTTTTATTTTTAATGCAATTGCAAATGGGTTTTTCTTAATTTCTCTTTTTGATAGTTCATTGTTAGTATATAAAAATGCAACACATTTTTGCATTTTGATTTTGTACCCTGCAATTTTACTGAATTCATATATTGGATCTAACAGATTTTTGGTGAAATCTTTAGGGCTTTCTATATATAAAATCATGTCATCTGCAAATACTGACGGTTTTACTCTTTCCTTTCAAATTTGGATGTCTTTCTTCTTATTGATTCAAAGTTATGACTAAGATTTCTAATATAATTATGTTGAATAAAAGTGGTGAGAGTGGGGATCTTCTTTCTGATCATAAAGGAAAAGGTTTCAGATATTCAGATTTTTGCCATTGAGTATAGTGTTAGCTGAGAGCTTGTCTTATATGGAATTTATTATGCTGAGGTATGTTCCATCTATACCCACTTCACTGAGTTGTTTTTTTAAAAATAATAAATGGATGTTAAATTTTGTTAAGTGTTTTGTGCATTTATTCAGATGATCATATGATTTTTACCCTTCATTTTTTAATGTGGTGTGTCACATTAATTGATTTATGGATCTTGAAACATCCTTGCATCCCTGTAATAAATCCTACTTGCTCATGGTTTATGATCATTTTAATGTGTTGCTGAATTCAGTTTGCTAAGATTTTATTGAAGATTTTGCATCTATGTTCAACAGTGATATTGGCCTGTAATTTTCTCTTTTTTGTGGTGTCCTTGTCTGATTTTGGTATCATAGTAATACTGGCCTCTAAACATGAATTTTTTTTTCCATTTTTATAATTTTTATTTTTTATAAACATATATTTTTATGCCCAGGGGTACAGGTCTGTGAATCACCAGGTTTACACACTTCACAGCACTCACCAAAGCACATACCCTCCCCAATGTCCATAATCCCACCCCCTTCTCCCAAACCCCCTCCCCGCAGAAACCCTCAGTTTGTTTTGTGAGATCAAGAGTCACTTATGGTTTGTCTCCCTCCCAATCCCCCTAAACATGAATTTAGAAGCATTCCCCCCTCATTAATTTTTTTAAAAAGTTTGGAAAAGATAGTATTAAATTTTTGAGCATTTGGTAGGAATAACCAGTGAAACCGCTTGCTCTTAAACTTTTATTTGTTGGGCATTTTTTGATTACTGATTCAATCTATTTGCTTTCAATCAGTTTATTCAGATTTTCTATTTTTTTCAAGATTTTGTATGTTTCTAGAAATTTATCCATTTCTTCTAGAATGTCCAATTTTTTGGCATATAATCATTTGTAGTAGTCTCTTATGATCCTTTGTAGTTCCTTGGTATCAGTTGTAACTTCTCTTTCATTTCTGATTTTATTTCAGCCCCTTTCTCATTTCTCCTTAGTGAGTCTAGTTAAAGGTTTGCCAATTTTATCTTTTCGAAGAACCAGGTTTTAATTCCATTGATCTTTTCCATTGCATTTTTAGTCCTTATTTCATTTATTTGTTTTATTATTTCCTTCCTCCTACCAATACTGGGCTTCTTTTGCTCTTTTCCCAGTTCCCCAAGGCATAATGTTAGATTGTTTATTTGAGGCTCTTTTGTTTCTTGAGGTAGGCCTGTATTGCTATAAACTTTCCTCTTAGAGCTTTTGCTGCATCTCATAGATTTTGGTATATTAAATGTCCAGTTTCATTTGTTTCAAGGTATTTTTTTAAATTCTTCTTTGATTTCTTCATTGACCCATTGGTTGTTCAGTAGCATGACCTAATCTCCACATATTTGTGATTTTTCCAGCTTTCTACATGTAATTGACTTCTAGTGCCATACCATTGTGATTGGAAAAGATGCTTGACATGATTTCAACCTTCTTGAATTTACTGAGCCTTGTTTTGTGGCCTACCATATGGTCTACCCTGAACAATATGTATACTTAGATTCCATACATCCTCAAGAAGAATGTGTGTACTGCAGGTTGGATGTATATACCTATTAAGTCCATCTGACCAAATATGTCATTTAATGCTGATATTTCCTTATTGATTTTCTGCCTGGATCATCTATCCATTGATATAAGTGATATTAAAGTCCCCTAACATTATTGTATTGGTGTCAGTTTCTCCTGTAAATCTGTTAATATTCATTTTATATACTTAGGTTATATATTAGGTGCTCCTAATGGCTGCATAAATATTAACAAGTGTGATATCTTCTTGCTGGAGTGATCCCTTTATCATTATGTAATACCCATCTTTGTCTTTTATTACAATTTTTGTTTTAATGGGTTTTTTTGCTATCCTAGATTTCTTTTGGTTTCCATTTGCATGAAACAGCTTGATTCCATCCCTTCATTTTCAGTATGTTGTGTCCTTGCATCTGAAGTGAGTTTTTTGAAGGCAGCATATAAATGGGTTTTGGTTTTTGTTTGTTGTTTGTTTGTTTTTGATAGGTCTTGTTTTTTAATCCATTTAGCTACTCTGTGTCTTCTGTTCAGAGAATTTGTTTCATTTACATTTAAGTAATTATTGATAGGTATGTAATTATTGCCATTTTATTAACTGTTTTCCGCCTATTTCTCTCTGTCCCATTGTCCTCTTGCTTTCTTCCTTTGTGGTTTAATGATTTTCTGTAGTGTTACGCCTAGGTTCCTTTCTCATTTTATTTTCTATGTATCTACTATAAGTTTTTGCTTTGTGGTTATACCGTAACAGTCTACTTTACAACAAGATAAGAGCAACTTAAGTTTGGACACATTCTGAAACTCTACCATTTTACCCCTCTTCCCCAAGTTTTATGTTTTTGATGTAACATTTTTTCATCTTTTTAATTTTGTGTGTCCTTTAGTCATTATAGATATAGTTATTTTTACTACTTTTGTCTTTTGACTTTCACATTAGCTTTGTAAGTGACTGATTCACTACATTTACCTTTACCAGTGAGAGTTTTACTTTCACATGTTTTATTGTTACTAATTAGTACCCTTTCTTTTCAGCTTAAAGAAGCCCTTTTAACATTTCTCGTAAGGCTGGTTTAGTGTTGATGGATTCCTTTGGCTTTTGTTTGTCTAGACAGCTCTTTATCTCTTCTTCAATTCTGAATGACAACCTTTCTTGGTAGAGTATTCTTGGTTAGAATTTTTTTCCCTTTTAGCATTTTAAATATGTCATGTTACTCCCATCTGGTCTGTAATATATTGGCTGAAAAATCTGATAGTCTTATGGGGGTTCCCTTCTTTGGAACAAGTTGTTTTTCTCTGAATGCTTCAACAGCTTAATTTTCTAAAAAATTATTATTAAATAAACTTTGAGTCCTAGCCCAAATTAATAGAAATTAGTGAGGTTTGGTCTTTACTAAGCACTTGTAGTTGACTTGTGAAGCATGCACAAGCTATATGAAAGTGTTTATGAAAATTGCATTTCATATTGTTTTCATAATTTACTCCAAAATAAAGTCTTCTCACTGTTTAAATTACCACTGTTGATTAAGTACAAATTCCAATTATTTTTAAAGTCTGTTGAACCCACTGTTTTCAACAGTGTTTGACAAATACCTATGTCATCTGATACAAAATTATGATAGATAGATAGATAGATAGATAGGAAGAAGGAAAGAAAGAAAGAAATTTCCCCATCTTCTCTGAGGCTTATTTTCCATATCTATAAATGGGATTAATAATATACATCTTCCAGATCACAAAGAGGGTCAAATGAAGTTAACTATGAGGGCCCCCTATAAATTAGGATGCATTAAATTTTGGGTAATACTGGTATAAATATTGAACAGTATACAATAAAGAGCCCCTACACAAAGTATTTGGTGTTCACAAAAGCTTAACCTCCTATTTTGCAATAGTCATACTCTTGTTTACAGGAAATGTGTCAATCTCACCGTCCTAGTGATTTCATATGTTCTTGTTATTTAGACTATTCTGATATTTTAAATCATTTTTCCTTTATACTGTGGAAAACGTATCATTGAATACATTTTCCGGAGCATAAACACCTTGTGATTTTCTGTTCCCTCAGCACTTTTAATTCTGCTATGATAGCACCTCTCACACCTCCCATCTCCTCCACCAGACCCATAGTAGAGCTCGATTTACCAAGAAAGGTAGTGTTCTCTACCAGTTTTTAAATTTCACACACAAAAACAGTATTCACAGATATACAAGTGAAAATTTACCACAATGAATAAGTCTCTCTCTCTCTCTCTTTTTTTAGAAACTTGATACTGAAAAAATTATCAGCTTTATGAGGGGAATATTTTGAAGACTGCATGATCCACAAACAACTTTTTCTTCTTTTTTTTTAGAGAAAGAGAGAGCGTGATGGGGGCAGGGAGGTGAGCAGAGGGAGAGAAAGAATCTTAAGTAGGCTCCATATCAGCACAGAGCCTGATGCTGGCTGGGCTCAATCTCACAACCCTGAGATCATGCCTGTGCCAAAATCAAGAGTTGAACACTTAACTGACAGCTACCCAGGCACACTCTCCCACCCCAAATGACATTTTAATCTTTCTCTACACATGACAATTTATCTCTTTAATAAGGCAGTTTTAGTTATTTATCCCAAGACCGTTATCCATGGATTTCTCATTTACAAAATAATTATAAACCAGTATTTCCTAAAATCTACCCAAAGGAAAAGATGCTCCAGAAAAAAGGGCCTGTAATCTAATAAATATATAAATGCCACAACCTATATGCACCTTCTTAGAAACCCAAAATGGCCCTTGGTATCTATGATCCATAACTTCTTTATAGGTATATGAGTGTTGTACTACTCTCCTAATTTCTTATATGTTTAAAATATTTTGTAACTTAAGAAAATCTGTGCCTCTGTTTTTAACCAGAATTTCCCCAAGTTATTTAAGCTCAGTGTCCTTTTCTCCTCCTTCTGGATATCCCCCCAATAACAGAAGCAAATAGGTACAAGACTTTAAAGGTACACTTTAGGCTATACATCCCCATCTACTGAAAAAACAAAGAATGACTTCTTCACCAAACAAAAGTACAACAGGTCCTGAACAGAAATGCAGAGGATGATGGGAAGGGCAAACACACACCTCAGAGATTCTTAGCTATTTGCAAGTTAGAGGTGGTAGAAGATGACATCACTGTATTTCTACCGCAGCTTTTAACAGCACACATTGTATATGGTAAGCCTCTTCTCGCCCCTTTGGATTGTAGCCAGATTTACTTCAATATAAGAGCTATAGATCTGAACAGACTGATGAACCTAAGAGATAGAACACCTCTATCCTTTTTGCACAAGTTGATAAATGACTCACAGCTTCCTGAGATGAAAAGGAAGATTCAAGCTCACCAAACATACAACGAAACACCAGAGAGTTCAGATGAACAAAGTCACTTCAGGAAGTAGATTTTTAAATATCTCCATAGCATGAAATAAAGAGAAATTTGTAATAGTCACAATAACTGTGGGATTTGAGATCCTTGAGGAAAATTTTACAAAAGATTCCTTTCTGAAAGCGTAAAGGAAATAAGCTGCCATCCATATCAAATTTCAGGAGCTCTTTGGGTCATTTTCAATAATAATAGGCAACGACAAGACAATATTATCCCAATTTCATAGATGCTAACACTGAAGCATAGAGACATTAAACAACCTGATAAGCCATGCAACTATTAAGGGGAGATGGTAGAATTTGAACCCAGAGTCTGTTGTATCCCTTCTGGATCTACAGAGAAGTAACAGTGGGGTGAGGGGCAGCCAGCAGGATCACCTGCTTTGACTCAAGCCTGTTCTCTCCCATGTCACTAATGAGCCCACAATGAAGGTCAGTCACACTAATGGACTATAATTATTCTGTCTGCAGGTTTTATAAAATCATATTTCAAGGCACACAGCCTCTTTAAAAATGGGGTTTAATTTAAAATGTTGCAGCACTTTCAACATTCACTTATTTTGACGAGCCATCCCCAATTAGTCTGAATCAAGGAGATTTTACTTTCACTTAACCTTCCATTATGACAAGAACTTAAGGAAAGCAAGTGTGTCACTGGTAACTGTTGGGCATAGCGTCAAGATAACACACTCTAAGTTAGTCCTCACAGAGCAACAGACAAGCAGGATCCTTTTATTCTCTTTGTACCTCAAGGCCCCACGGAGTTCTACAGGATAAACATACCCCTTTTGTATGTTATTGCAAACTTTTTACCCTGAAAGTACAGACCTGCCTTCAAAACTCAAGTTGAGCCTCTTTCCCCTGTATATAAACCGTAACACTGGATTTTCTAAAACAGTATTCTCAATGAAGTGTAAAAATTTAATCACTCTAATTCTACTGCATGTATCTCAGTTATATCCTGTTCCGCTTTGTCCAGTTAGTAAGAACAACCCAAGGTTATTTGCCAGATTCAGTGATTTTAAACTCATGCTTAGACTAGCTACTCAGAAATCACCTCCTGGCCAAACCATAACATCTTCTTCATACAGATTGTTTGGCTATAATTGTTTTAGGGTATATATCAAAATTACATCCATTGTGGTAGCCAAATAAGGTCTCTCAGTAGATCTAATCTTGGTGTTAGGGATAAGGAGGGAAAAGGAATTAGAACTTCTTTATAGACAATCTGGCAGGAATTTATTAGACTTTGGGCTCCCTGAAGGTAGGTCTTATCATCCACTGTGGGAATGAGGTAAAGGAGCATGGACAAGCAAACCAAAGGAAGTCATCCTTCTTTCAATGATACGGATTTGGATGGGCTAGAAGGCTGGTTATGAGAGCCTCGGAATATTCTCAAATATTTCAGAAATCCTAATGGAAACTATACATTTACCGTAAAATGAGATTGCACAGGGCAACTGAAAGGTCAAGTTTCTTCTACTTTACCACACTTGGTCGCTGTGAGAAGACCAGCTGTTCTATGTAGGTCAGAAGGTAGGGACGAAAATGCTCCCATGCTTCTCCTCTCCGAGCCCTTCTTGGATGGAAGACACAGTAATCTGACCGGGCCAGACTTACAAATGAATGGGGTCTCTATATTTTAAGAAATCAAACACACACAGGGCTGTAGGTTTCTGTCTGACTCCTTGCAAAGAGGTGGGATAAGAAGACTGGGGGTAAGGCTTGACTTCTCACTTTTCCTCCTCTTTCTTCTAATGCTTCCATAGTCAACTGGTAGTAAAATTGTGGTGGAGGAGGCAAGGTCCCATTTGAGGGCTGAGTACACATGTCCGTTGGAAACTGCACAGAGGACTGGCCTGGGCAGGATTCCCAGGAGGGGCGGGGGCTGCCCATCCTATCACATGCTACCACAGCCACAGTGAGGCCACCTCTACCTGAGGCACTTTATCTAGGAGGAACATTCTAAAAATAGAAGTCGATAAGCAGTGACAGACCACTTCAGAAAGCTGTGACTTCTCTAGCCACAGTTCTGAGGCAGTGAACTGCAGAACATTCTGAGGCCCAAGAAACTAATCCAGAAAGGAGGGACTTTGGGTTGGCAGACCAGGGTGCTAATCCTGGCCCCACCAAACTTGCTAAGCAACCCTCTCAGGACAAGGCATTCCACCTTTCATGGTCTCGGTGCCTTCAGTGGTCAAACGAGGGTATTGGATTACTAGATAATCTCTGTTTCCCTTCCAACTCCAGCAGTCTACATTTCAGTGAATGACAACTTTGTCTGGTATCTTAAGCACATGCCTTTCCCTTGAGCCAAGACAGACCATTTGCAAGACACATGCTTGTTAGCAAATTGGAATTCAGTGTTTGCTGCACAGACCCTGCCAAAGGATTCTTAAAGTCATCTGATATTCAAGATATAGTCTAATAGATGAGTTAACCATCCCTGAAGAGCTGGCACATAGAAAGCAGACTCCATTCAATTAATATTTATTGAGCACCCAAAGTGGTAACTTAGACATATATTATCTCATTTAAAAGTCTTTCTTCACAGTTTTTCAAAAGATGCAATTTTGATAGAAGCACTAGCAGTCTTCCATGTTCAGTGTTTTCTTAAGTGTATTATGCCACTAAATTATCAATCCCTTCAGATGCTTCCATTCTTTTTTTTTTTTTAAGATTTTATTTATTTAGTCAGAGAGAGAGAGAGAGAGAGCACAGGCAGACAGAGTGGCAGGCAGAGTCAGAGGGAGAAGCAGGCTCCCCGTGGAGCAAGGAGCCTGATGTGGGACTCGATCCCAGGACGCCGGGATCATGACCTGAGCCGAAGGCAGCTGCTTAACCAACTGAGCCACCCAGGCGTCCCCAGATGCTTCCATTCTTATCCTTACACTAATATACAGCATCCCAGAGCACAACCCTTGGCCTTATCATCTCTACTCCTACTATTTTGTTTCATTGAATAACAACTTACTAGGGAATCCTTCCTCCATTCGGCAGTGTTCTTGTATTTTTTAAATTAAACTCTGGATAAGGATATTGTTTACTATTCTACTTAGTATTTCTTATATAGGAGCCCCTAGGAGGTTCACATTTTGAGGGGAGTGGAAGGTAGAATCTTGCCACTGCAGATAAATATGTAAGCCTCCTTTGATCAGGAATTGAAAACTGTAATACGAAGTTTCTCTTGTTATCTCATTTAAAGTCTAAATTAGTGTCCATTATAACAATTGAGCAATATATCCCAGATACTTCAAAGCATCTAATCCTCAACCTCCTTAGCCATCACTAGTCCTCCTGGAAGTAAATGGGCAAGTAAATTATGGGAAATTCCAGTATAGTGACTAAAAGCACAGGCCATGGATACGAACCTGTGGCTACACCATGTCAGGTGTGGTATTTCACTTCTGAGTCAGTGTCCTCAGTTGTGGAGAATGGGGTCATACTGATTACCAAGTCATCGTTTCTAATGAGATCCTCCTTCACACAAAGCATTTACTATAGTTATTGGCTCATAAATATTTGGCAAATATGCATTTGAATGCATACAAATGATATTTTGGAATCCAAACGGCCCTGCATTTTATTCCCATTCTTTTATTGACTTTATTGGTTAACTCTTTGTTTTCTCCAATCCATTGATCTATGGCCTTTTCACTATCCCTCACCGCTCCCCCCCGCCCCGTCCTTACTTCTCTTAAATCCGATAGCCCATCATTAGAATCACAGCTGTGCCAACTTCCTCAACAATATGTTCTTCTCTTTCTTTCCATTGCTCACCCACCTGGCAAAACCCTATCCCTACTGAATCCTGCTGTCTACGTTGTCTGCAAAGAAACAGTATAGTATAAGGCATATGGGTGGTAGCACTGGAGTTCAGCTTTCCAGGGTTCAAACACCTGCTCTGCCACCCAATACCTGTATATCGTTAAGTTGCTTATCACTTCCATAAAATGAGGATTATAGTAATAATGCCTGACTCCTGAATATTTAATAAGGTTGGAATGACAGTATACACTTGGACTTGTACTGACCATAGTAGGCACTCAATAAACGTTATTTATTATTATTGTTCCATGCGTGAGTCAGTGGAATGAATCTGGAAAAAAATCACATACCTAGACAGGCTGCTTGCACCATAAATGGAAAACCATTGACATCAGATTGTCCCTGATACTATCTGGAAACTCTACTGCTTTCTCAGTATGTTTGCTCTCCTACTCTCCCACAGCACTGTGTCATGCCTTCAACTCTTACTTCAACTCTCCTCCACTCTCAGCTGATGGCCCCCCACCACCCCCCTGCTGCATGGGGAAAATAGAAGCCATAGACAAATACTACGTCACCTGACTGTCATCCAATATACAACTGCCCACATCTGGGCCTGTCTTCTCCACCTTCTCTTTAATTCAGTGGAAGAAAGTTTCCTTGCTTCTGTCAAAGGCCAACCCCTGTACTTGGGTTACAGATCTCCTCCACTGTGACTTTCCCAAGAATTTTCCTCACCCTCCTCCGAGGCGTGTGTGTGTGTGTGTGTATAAATATATATATCTCCTGAAAATCTTCCATTAAGTGGAACTCATAACCCACTCCAAACAATAGAATATAGCAAAAATGATGGAGTATTGTTCCTGTTATTAGAGGGAATTAATTATATGAGACTTTAACTTGCTAAGACAGGCGCTAAGATTCCCCTTGCTGGCTTGATGAAGTAAGAGGTCATGTTGTGGAAGCACAAGTAACAGGGGAGCAGAGGTGGGGGAAAGTGTATTTTGGAGCTGAGGGCAACCTTCAGGCAAAAGCCAGCAAGAAGCTGGGACCCTCAGACCTAGATGCAGGAGAATGAATTCTGCTCACAACCTCAATACACCTGTAGGTGCGTTCTTCCCCAGTTAGGACTTCTGATAAAAAAACAGCTGGTTTAACACCTTGATTGCAACCATGTGAGACTCAGCAACAGACCAGTTAAGTGGAACCTCGACTCCTAACCCACAGACTACTGCAAGCCAAAAAGTCTGTAGTAATTTGGTACACAGCAGTAGAAAATGAAGGCATCTGCCAGACGCACCAGAAAATTCCCATAATGCTATAGTACCTAGAGTCTACTGTATCCTATCTTTAAAAAAAAAAAAAAATCTAGACTATATGCCCTCTAGGTATTCCCCCTTCTCTCTGCTCTTTTCCAACAAAACTTGTTAAAATAGTTTTTCATGTCTCACTATGTCCTCAACTCCCATTCACTGCTCTGCCCGCTGTATTTACATCACTGTCTTCACATTCTTTTGTCAAGAATACTGATACGTTTCACATTATTTCATCTAAGTGGATACGTCTCTATGCTTATCTTATTCAACATCCCAGTAGTATTTAACACAGCTCACCACTCTCTACCTTTAGGATGATTTCCTCCCTTGGCTTACAGGACTTTCATTCTCTAGTTTTCCTTCGACTTGTCTGGCTGCTGCTTCAAGTCCAGCTTTGCTGGCTTCTCCTCCTACACCCAAACTTGAACAAGGCTGTGCCCAAGTCTGGCTCACGGCTCTCCTCTCTGGACCTACTGCACTCCCTTCCTGGTCCCCAGCTTTAAATGATTATCAACATGCTGCTGACTCCCTGATTTTTCTCTCTAGCCCTGACCTCTTCCCCCAGCTCCACAACCTACAGCCAGCTGCTTAATTACATTCCCATTTACATGCCTAATTGTCATCTCAGACTTAACACGTCCAGGAAGAACACTTGATTTTTTCTTCACAAAAATCTGTTGTGTCCCCAGTTTTCCCAATCTCAGCAAATGGCACATTCAGAAAACCTTTACAGTGGGGCTTCTCACTCCTTTACCATCCTCCCCTAATCCATCAGCAAGTCCTTACACGTCAATCTTCACAACAGATCCTGAATTTGTCTCCTCCTTTCTAACTCCATTCCTGTCAGCCTAGTCTAAGCTGCCCTCCGCTCCCACCTTGGTTACAGCAACAACCGCCTAACGGTCTCCCTGATTCTCCTTGCTGTCATCTACAATCCATACAACAGCAATTTTTTTTTTTTGAGTATACAAATCACCTTGTATGCCTTTACAGCCTAAGACTTCCCAAAGACTTCATATTCTACTTCGAAAAGCCCACGAAGCCCTAGGTTGCTGGCTCCTACCTGCCTCGTTGACAGAGCTCCTACCTCCCAAGTTCTAGCCATCCTCATCTCTTTATCCCTCCCACCTCAGGATTTTGGCAATTGTTATTCCTTCCAATGGACAGATCTTCCCAAACTACATGTCTCAGGTCTCAGATCAAATGTCCCCTCCTAAGGGAGGTCTACCCCATAGTAGCCTTCTCTTCTTCCTCCTAGACTCTTACAATCTCAAGCACCACACTTATTTGTTTGATTATTGCTATGACTCCTCCTACTAGGCTTGAGCATCTGGAAGGTGCCCACTGCTATGTTCTAGAATAGCACCTGGCACCCAGGAGATGCTCAATAAATATTTGAATAAATGAATGCATACGTATATTCAGAAGTTGTTGATATTTTATATGCATTAGAATAAAATGATCTGCTATATTCCATTAGAAAATCTCTTCAGATCCAGTGTCAAGATGTCATTCAAGCAGTAAAAAGTGAAAAGAATTATACCTCAAACTATTCAATACATACATTACTAAAAAGCTGTGGGCCCAAGAAATGTTATGAAATGAAACCGATTTTTTAAAAAAGTTAACAGAAATCTGTTTGGAGATGTGAATAATCTTTTTTGATAATGTGAATTACCACACCCTGTTATCCTGTTTCTATAGGTTTGATTTTTTTTTTCCCTACATTGGGTTTACTTTGAATCACACAGCATAAATTATGATTTTTCTGTCACAAACTATAAGCCACAAGACATATTTTCAGTATTGCTGGAAAAAAACACTAAGGAATCACTGCTCTCCTTACTCAGTATCACTGATGCCATGTGACTTAATTCTAAACCCAGTTATATCTTGTAGCCATACAATGAAGGCTTTTTAGCAGACGGTGGTAATGAGAGTGCTCTCGGTTTGGATTCCAACACGCAACTGTCAAAAAATATCATCCCCAATGACTACTTCCTGAAAATTTCTCACTCCTAGAGCTGGTACTTCCAGGGTGGTCTAGGAAAGAAATTTGTGCCTATGTCTATTCTGGGGATTTTCTAAATGCTGATGTTTAGCATTTCTTTGGAATTGCAATTTCATGCTTTGAGGAGTTTTTTCCTTTTCCCCAAGCCCCAGGAGATAAACAGTCTCTATTAAGCTCACTTGTTTATGTATTTTTTTTTCTTCCTGATATACCACTATCCTCTGAAAATTCCAGTAAATAGTTGATTTTAAGAACCGCTTTCGAGAAAAAGCACTAACTTCATCGCCTACCACTTGCTGCCCTCAAAACTTCTTAGCAACATACACTGTGCATGAACCTCAACGTGGTTTGCTTTGTCCAATCGCATGCCTGAAAGCCCAGCCAGTCAGTTGTGTAATAATAAACCCCTTATCTCCTGAAGATACACAAACGGAAAGATCTCCCAGTGCTTCAGTGCACAAGAGACTTCACTAGAATTCTCAGCAGAAACTCACATCCATTTTAAATGCCAAATAACCTCCACTTTTCCCGATTTCCTCCCCCCCCCCCTCAAATCTGCAATTCTGAGGAGGGGGAAAAAAACCCAAATGCTAAACAATGTCGAGTTTAAAGAGGGGAGTTGGGGGGGGGGGGCCGCGGGCATTCCCAAAAGCTGCCAGCAAAATGCATTTAGAAACCAAGGGCTTGGTTTCTCGCTTTGGGTTTAGAGGTTGCCTTACAAACATCTGTGATGGAAACTCATCAACAATTGTTCTTGGATGAAGAAGGGATTGAAAGGTTGACAAGAGAAGCTGCTTGCTAGTTTCAGTAAGCATGACTAGCCCTCAAAAATAGGGAGGACACTCCTGCTTCCTCTGCGAAGAATAAAATCTCACCCCCTCTTACCTCGCGCGTCCCCACCGGGCGCAAACCCGCGCCTACGTCGTCCCATCTCCAAGTTCCCCACCTCGCCAGGGAGAAGTGTCCTTTCCCTGCACCCACGCGAGACAACAAACCCGACCCGGCCTTTGAGGAATGGGGCAGCGACCGCCTCGGAAAGGTGCTGGGGGCCCGAGGTGTGAGCTCATCAGTTTCCTCGCTCCGCCGCCGGCGCCGCCTGACACACCCCTCCCGGCCCGGCCTCCACCGGTCGCCAGTCCCCGGCCTCAGCCCGCGCCTCGCCCGGGGGCCCGGGCCCGTCTCTCTCCCGGGGCTGGCGGGTCCCGCGCGCGCCGCCGTGCCCAGCACGCACCTTCAACGCGCCCCGGGCCGGGCCCTTGGGGACCGCACGGCCGGGGCCGAGGGGCATGAAGCGCTCCTCGCTGTCCTCCTCGTCGTCGTCGCCGTCCACCACCTCGACGACCACCTCCTCGTCTTCGTCTTCCTCGTCGTCATCCTCCTCCTCCGCGCCCCCTCGGGGCTTCTCCTCCACCCGCCCGAGCCCCCTCCGCCGCCTGCTCCCGCCTTCCTCGTCCTCGTCTTCCTCCCCCAGAAGCAGCAGCACAGGCGACGAGGCGGCGGCGGCCCCGGCGGCCCGAGGGGGGCCGGTCCCGGCGCTGCGCGGTGGCGGCAGCGGCGGCCTCCAGCTCTCCGGGGCCGGGGCCGGAGCCAGGGCCGGGGCCGGGGCCGGGGCCGGGGCTGGGGCCGCGGCCGGGCCCGGGCCGAGCGGTGGGAGGCCGGGCAAGGTGCCTTCCCTGGCAGGCGCGGGTCCGGGCGCCTGCAACGCGGCGCCCCCCCGGCGGCTGCCCAGGCTGGAGCGCTTGGCTAGACGCCGCGCCTGCATGCCTGACCGCGGGCTGCCAGCCGCGGCGCGGAGCCGGAGAGTTTGTCACCTCCTCCTCCTCCTCCTCTTCCTCCCCCGGGCGGCCGCTGTGGTCGCAGGCGCCCCGGGCGCGGGGCTGCGGGAGGTTGCGGGGGACTGCGGGAGCCGCCTCCCCGGGCTTGTGGCTGCCACTGGCTGCAGAGGCGCGGGCGCCGCCTTCGCTGGACCGGCCCGCGGGGACGCCGGCGGCCGGCGGCTACGGCGGGGCGGCGCGGCGGCCGCGGGCGGGGGTGGGTGTGAGCGAGCGGCGCGCTGCCGCCTCCGCCGCCGCCGCCGCCGCCGCTACCGCCCCGGAGCCGCGGGCCGCGCTGCGCTCCATGCGGCCGGCGGCCGGGCCCGCGCGCGCCTCTCCCGGCCCGCTGCGCCCGCGCGGTCCTGGCCTACAGCTGCCGTCCCTCCGCGCGAGCTGTTTGTGTTGTGTGTTTTCCACCACCGCCCCCCTCTTCGCGAGCCATTCCTCGCAGCTCTCCGGTCCCCCCGTTCAGACAAAACCCGGACTGGATTTATTTCCCCTACCCTCAGCCTCCGCAAATCTGCTGCTTCTCAGCATTTGGCCCAGACGTTGGGGCCAACGCTACCCCGCAGCAGATTATTCCTCCTGCAGGGTGGGCGGAAGACTTTGCTGGAAGTAGGGTTGTTGGTCAAACTCAGACATCGAAGGAAGAGATTTGCCGCAGGTCATTTTCCTGGTCTCTGCGGGGCTTGCGACTACTCTTGACCTTAGGTGAAACCGGAGAGGTGTATCAGTCTGAGATTTGGGTCCGCTTCCTAATAGGAAACATGAGACTCCTTTGCGTTTTCGACGTGCTGGTTCATGACATTGCCTGCCAGTCTGCAGCCTCTTTGACGGCACCGTTGTAGGCCCTGCCCATTGAGCTCTCTGGGCGATATGCTAACTCTGTCTTTTCAGCTTTCTGGTCTGCGTGTTTACCTTAAGTGCCTGATGATAATAAGGGCTACCGTCCTAGAAGCTTCCAGCTCTAACCACTCAGTACTTAGACTGAACTGCCATATCAGGGCCTTCAGAGAAACCAGCTGGGGCCAACGTTCAAGATAGCCTGAGTTTGTCATTTTTAAGAACTAATCTGAAGTAAGAGCCTGGAAATCAAGCACATAACCATATAACTAATGACACTGTCACTTTCTCAGGATTCCTAGGAGCCATAAAGAAAAGTCATGTGCTACCATTTGGGATTAGGATAGATAGGATACCAGACTCTTTACAAACAAATCATTTGCCAAATTCCATCTTTGTAGATGAGGTCTGAAGAGGCTCTAACTCACCAAATGTTCTGGCAGGTGCCTCCCTGAGGCCAGTGTAAAAGACGTCCTCACCCTCAGCTTTCTTTCACTGTAATTATTGTAGATTTAACATCATGTGCCCTGTTAGACACTTGAAGGGAGCTCATTAAATGCTCACTTATGGTGTCTTCCAACTGTTGAACATTTCCACTGGGATGATGACAAAGATTCTAAAATGAACTTTTTGTTCTCCCTGAATCAGATTAGCTTCCTGAATATACCTATTTCAGGTAATGACATTCTCATATAATCAGTCAGGCCCAAAATAGCGGTATCATTTTAACTCCCTTCTCTCCTTTATCCCTAGAGGCAGTTGCCCACAAGTCCAATCCATTGTTCTTTCTGAAATGCCTCTTGCATCCACCCCTTTTTTTCCATTTCCAAAGTTCCTACGTATTTCATGACTTCAAAAGCGAAAGTATCTAACAGAGCTTTCTACACCCAATTTCTCAGGACACACCCCCTCCTTGACCCCCTCCAGACGCCACCACCAGACGCACCTTCCCCAAACTCTATTTAGATTTGAGCATTTCCTGGTTGAACTTTTCATTGGTAATTATTCCATTCAAGAATTCAGAGAGAGAAAATAGTTTGAGCATTTTAACAGATGGGTGTGCTTGATCAAAGCATAGAACGGCAGGGGCCAGCCAAGAAGTGAACTAATCAGTATTAGTGAGTGTTTCCAAAGAATAAAGAAGGGTCACTGAAGTGGCTTCATCCGAAATGCAAGAAATTTACCTTGGTAGTTGGGAGATGATTTGAGAGAGAGGCAGTGAGGTTTTTCTCTAACCAGGAAGAAAAAAGATCAGGGATAAGAGGTTGGCTGACAGGTATGGTAAGGGTAATAGGAGGGAACAAAGCTGTGAGACAAGTGGGCTAGTGGAGCCAGTGGTCTCAGGAGCCAGAGTGTCTGGGTTTGAATCCTGGCTCTAGAACTTACCAGCTATATGCCTTTACTCATCACCCCTCTGTGCCTCAGTTTCCTCGTCTATAAAATGGGGATAATAGTAGCACCTACCTAATAATAAGGTTCTTTTGTAGGATAATGAGTTAATGTGTGCAATCATCTCAGATGAGTACCTAGCACTACGAAGGTCTATGTAAAAGTTCATTATATTAAATATATTGATAGCAATATATAAACACAATGGCTTGGGTTACTCTCAAAGAATAACAAGGTAGCTCTCTGTAGTAAACTAAGAGCTGTCAATAACTAGCAGAATCATGCTTTTAAAGCCTGACTACATCTTACCAAGGGGCTATGGTCTGGCCAAGGATAAAGCTTTTTATGTCTGAAATTGCCATAGATGAAAGAAAGTAAATGTTTTCCTGAGAACTGAGCAGAAAAACAGAGTTAAGTCAGTGAGTGATTGTATTTGTGGATTAGTAGAAGAGGTGCTGATTTACACCATTGTACTTCTCTCAAAATTGCTATATACGCTTTGAAATCAGCTTGTTCTTTCTCTCAGGACACCTCCACAGAGCTCATACGCATCCATTCCCTGGCCCCGTTGGGCCTGAGAGACTGCCCTCTGAATGGGAGAAAAAGATTGGTCTTAATATTGGGAGCATTAAGTGCAGCTAATGTCACAAAAGCAATTTGGCTCAATCTAGGTTTTAAGGGATGAGAAGGATCTAGATGGGCAGGGAAAGCTGCGTTGTGCAGGCCACGGAAGACCAACCTCATGAAATAAGGGGACCTTTAGTGGGAAGTAAAATCAAATTACCTAATTCATCAGGAATCAAGAAATATCTCATGATGTAAGCCCATGACGCCCTGGGCTCATGGACTCAGAAATCAAAGCATATCTCACCGTGCCAAGCAAATGGGGAGGAGTCATTGCTGCTTTGTCCCCCATGTTCTCTAAACATAACACATTTTTACTTTCCAAAACTAGGACTGCTTCTCACTGAGGATGAGGCGCGTCTCTCAGTCATAGGAAAAGAAGACACGTCTTCCAGACAATCTGATTTAACATATCATCAGATGAAACATTCCATCATTCTTTCAATATGTATTTATTGAGCCCTGCTGAGTGCCAGGCTCTGTTCCGGGCATTGGTGTGCAGCAGTGAAAAAAATAACCATCAGTGGGGAGGAAAGTAGACAATAACCAAAGAAAACAAATGAATTGTATGGTTTCACAGATCCAATAATGCTATAAAGAAAAATTAAGCAGAGGAGGGGGTAAAGAGTGCTAAAAGTTTGACATAAAGATATGAATAATATTTAATATGTTTAATTTCTTATTAAATGATAATTATATTTATAATCATATATAATTATATTTATTATGATTTATTTTATGTATTCACTATACATAATATTTCATATATATTGAACATAAACAAGTGTATTAAAACCAACATAAGAATAACATGGAGAACAATGTAAAATTTGAATGAGAAATTGCAGCAGCAGCTGTCTCAAGCATTACACTGAACTCCGTCTTCTTAACCTTGGTTGGGATCCATTCTCTGTATCCGGGGTGCTTCAGTCAAACAGCGTGAGAAGCATTGATGAGGAGCACTGAGAATGGGCTTTGCAGTAAAAAAACATTCCATAACCACAGAACAACTTGCTGCCTCATGCCTGTTTTCTTATAATTCTTAAACCTTTGAGTTCTGAGCCCCAATGATACCCAGAGCATTTAAAAAAAAAAAAAGTATCCGTAAAACCATAGCAAAAAAAAAAAAAAAAAAAAAAAAAAAAAAAAAAAAAAAAAAAAAAAAAATCAGGCTATTTGACATTCTGTTCAATTTTTTATAATTCAGTCTTCAAAAATACAATAATCATGCTCCCCAAATCAAATTTGGCTATCCATTGAGGCAGACCCATAACCACGGCAGAAATGCAACAGACTTTTACTCATCAGCAGCAGCTCTTTTGTGTCTTTGTCAACCTTCAGTCATGGGATTCCTTGTGAATGGTAACTCCTTCTAAAAAGTTATTTTAAAACTAAAAGTAAAATTTTGCCCTTTAAACAGTTTATACAGGCTCCCTGCTCGGCGGGAAGGCTGCTTCTCCCTCTCCTGCTTCCCCTGTTTGTGCTCCCTCTATCTCTGTGTCTCTCTCTGTCAAATAAATAAAATCTTTAAAAAAATTTTTAAACAGTTTATAAAAGTAAGATTAGGTTAGTTTTTCCACACTTCTGGGAAACTTAAAAATGACTTCAGATGATGACTGTCATCCTGCCATATGAAAAACAGATTAAGGCTAAAAGAATCACTCATTTATTACAACCTTAGGCTGAAAGCCTGTGTAAGTCAAGCATAAACCTCCACCCAGAGAAATGTTTCTTCCATGAGCAATTAAGTTAAGCTCTCTTTAACAACACAATGTACTTTCAACATGGTTCTTTAAAATACCTCACAGAGTCTTGAATTCTTTTAAGCAAGTACAAAAATGATAGAATAACTGTCTTTTTAAATGTAACATATATTTGCTATTTTGGGGTGTTTGTGGTGTGTGTGTGTGATCTCATATTGTCATCTCATATGGGCACTTTAAACCATGGAAAGGACACAGGGCCGGTGTCCCAGAGGCTTGAGTCCAAATCCTGTTCTGGGGATTCCTACTATGGGACACAAGTTAAATCCCCTAATCTCTGCAGGGTTCACAACTCTAAGATGAATGAATTGTATTCTTTCAGGTCTTCTGACTCTTGAGTTCTATGATGTGACATTGACCTGGAGTCCATTTTATAATTAAGCCAAATGCCCATTATTAAAATCTACAAATGGAGTCTGATATATATGCCTACAAAGGTATGTACATATGTTTATTTTTACATGTATATATGTTTGTTTATTTATAGACATCTCTTCAAAGCTAGTTTGAGGTGCTGTACCTTGGGACCACAACCTGTTTCTATCAACATCACCCTTGATTTCAGGGCCCATTCCTGCTTTTCTGGAAATGCAAAAATTATGAAATTGTGCATAGACTTGCTACCATCTTCTGTCACTAGCTCTCTCTTTGGTAATAAGAAGCTCTAATGGCTATAAACCAAGTAGTTTCTCTTTTATGTTATTCGTATCTGTGTCCCTTTCTACAAAGTAAGGATTGCTTTAGTCTAAATGCGTGTTTACTTCCTGCTAATGATATTTTCATATCTCTGAAGCTTTTCTCTCATCTTCTTTTTTTCCTATAGTTTTAAAAAAATTTTTCACCCAGGCCCCTTCTGGTACTAGTAACTGAAATCCTAGTTACCTTAAAGAAAAAAAATGAAAAACAAAAAAGTGGCCGGGGGGGCAGGAAGAGATTTATCAGTCCAGGTAACTCAACTGGGAATGAGTCTGAGCTTGGGGAAAATTAGATCGCGGGCTTACGTGATGTGTGGTCCTGTCTCTCTGCCTCTATCTTTCCCTGAGTGTGTGTCATTTGTTTCATTATCTGGTCAGCTAGAACCGGGTCTATCGGCAGCTCTGGCCACATACGTGTCAGCCTTGTGACCTTGGCCAGGGAAGCTCTTTGCCATATGCAGCGGTTAGGGAAATCCCAGGGAAGGGATTTCCGGAGCCCACATATGTGGCCAATGGTGGAATGTTGTGATTGAAGGCCTTCATCAGACACCAGGAGAGAGGAGGAAAAGGATGACTACTGTCCTGGGCAGAAAGAAAAACATAAAAGCCATCATGTGTTAACAAATATAACCAACACTATCTAAAATCTGAAACCTAGAAACAATTACATGGAAGAAAAATCACATCTAATCTCCCAACCCAAAGACAACTCTGTTCCTGTTTTAATACAATTTTTTTCTATGCATCATTTTGTTTGTTTGTTTCATATTGTTTTCCTACCTGGTTTTATAATGGGAGATTTTTCCTCACACATTGCAGTATAACTTGTAGATGGATTATGAGCTGGTAGGAAAAAATAAATCATGATAATATTACAAGAAAACGTGCATAAATATTTTTATGATCTCTGGAAAATGACAGGCATTGTAAAAAAGATACCAAGTCAGAACCATAGCAAAAAGCTGAAAAATTTGACCACAAAAAATAACGTAAACCTTATGACAATGTCCCTATTAAAAAGTTTTAAAACTGGGGCGCCTGGGTGGCTCAGTGGGTTAGGACCTCTGCCTTCGGCTCAGGTCATGATCCCAGGGTCCTGGGATCGAGCCTCAGGTCGGGCTCTCTGCTCCGCAGGGAGCCTGCTTCCTCCTCTCTCTCTCTGCCTGCCTCTCTGCCTACTTGGATTTCTCTCTGTCAAATAAATAAAATAAAAAAAAAAAAGTTTTAAAATAAGTGAAAGATGATTAGAAAACATTTTAAATGTAAAACCAGGAATTAGTATCTAGTAAAATACAACTAACTATATCATTAAAACAATTAGATATACTATTCACCTATCAGACAGGTAGAAACGTTAAAGCTTTGATAATACACAGTGTTACCAAGACTATGGAGAAACAGGGACTTGTGCATACTGTTGCAGTATGGACCGGAAGTCCAAAACACACTTTTCATTGAAAGCCAGTGATCCACTTCTTGCTATGTATCTTGAAGTAACAGTGGTACATGAGCACAAAGGAGCACAGAGAGACGTGTTGCAGCACCGGTTTTAATAGCAAAATATTGAAAACACATAAATATTCAGCCATAGGAGAATTGTTTAAAAAGAAGCCTTTGACAATGTGTGAACCACTATGCAGCCGCCAAAAAGAGAGAGGGAAGTCTCTGCCCTAAAGGGCAGGCGCTCAAATTTCAAAGTGAAAAGGGCAAGGTATAAAATAATATTTAAATGTGATCTCATTTGTGCGTAAAGCAAAACCACATAAGTATGCTATCTGCTCCTACAGATGGTAGGATTTCAGATGGAAAAGTGGGTAGATGGATATGAGTGTCCGAAGGATATCTTCCAACCTCTAGGAGGTGAACTGGGGGGAGGGAAGAGGCCAAAGGGGTCTCCCACTTTCTGTATTTTTGGCTTAAATGTATTCAAATGACTTGAAAATGTATTTGAATATCACATAGCTCACTTTCAAATAATGAGTAAAAACTGTTCATAGCATGATTTTTACTACGGAATTTTCTGTCAAGCCACTGTGCCATGATTTCACCATGTCTTGGTATCTGAGGTAGGGTGCCATCAATGTTTGTACAGAAAGTATGATACATCTTTTGGGTTCTCTCTTTAGAAGCAGAGCCAGAAGTGGAATTAGTGGTCAAAGCGCGTGCGCATTTTCTTGCTACATTTTACTAGATGGCTTTCTGACGAGTTGCCCTGAGTTCCATTCTGACAACCATGAGGAAGTGGCTGGTTTCCTGCACTGGCCCTTGCTTTGATCATACCGCACTCTTTCCATCTTTCTTTCTCTTTGTTACTTTGATAAATGTTCCATCAAACCTCATTTTGTTTTAATTTATTTCTTTGATCATTAATGAAGAAAAGTATTTCCCCATGTGTTCAAGTTTTATTTCCCCTTCTGCGAATTCTTTTCTTATCCTTTGCCCATATGCCTGCAAGAGTCTGGATATTCCTTCCCACTTGTATGAACTCTCCATATTCAATATCCTATTGTCATATTTTTTGCAAATACTTCTCTAGTATTTTGCAAATATTTGTCATATTTTTTGCAAATGTTGCTCTAAATTTCTTCCTGTTATCTTTCCCAAAGCTTTAGATTCATTCACGAGTTCTTCCTTCCCTTTTTTTGCTGATTTTATTTACAAATTCTTATCACTGTTTCCTCCCAAATTTTGAACTCATAGCCTCTGTTAGACTTCATCTCTTATCATATTCCTTCAAGTTGTATTTTCTTTATAAAAAATTTTTTTGCAACAAATCTTCATTTTAATTTTGTTTATATGCTTCTCCAACATAATAATTTCCTTATGCTAGAGGATGTGCTATTGCTGGGATGAATTCTTAAAATTAAATTTTCAGATTTGATTATCATTTACGGAGTTATTGATTACATGCTCTCCCGCCTGTACTTTAATTAAAATCTCTTGCTTGATCTTTCCTCTTAATTGAAATATTCCTAAGTTTAAATCAGCATCATCACCACCATAATATCTCTAATAAAAAAATGCTTTTCGAAGTCTTAAATCCTACCTCTTTAACATTTTTAACATTAACACAAGTGTAAGCACAAAATATTTCATCTGCTAGCGCATTCTGCAATAACAGAAGTGGTCTCTACTTGCCATGTACAATAGGGCACGCACTCCCCACAGGTAGTGATGAAACACTTGAAATGTGGCTAGTATGAACGAGGAACTAGACTTTTAACTGTATTAAGTTTTAATTAAGTTTAGTAACTACATGTAGCTAGTGGCTATGTTACTGGACATTGCAGGCTCAGACATACATTTATTTATTTATTTATTTATTTGAGAGTGAGAACAGATGGGGGTGGGGCAGAAGGAGATGGAGAAGCAGACTCCCCACTGAGCAAGGAGCCTGAGGTGGGGCTCCATCCTAGGACCCCATGATCATGACCTGAGCAGACACTTAACTGCCTGGCAGGCTCCCACCTTTTAAGGGTTGTTTTCTACTTTTCATGTTCATTTTTAGGTGAACCTGCCTGAGCTAATTAAGGACACGGAAATCAAACTCAGGATACTTTACTGCAAATCCAAAATCAATACTACCATGTTTTCTCATCTACCTACCTAATTTCAAAGACCCAATATTTTTGAATCATTAGCTTTAATTTAGCAGTTCTCATTTATGACCTTCATCGGGCTTTCAATTAGGCTATTTTCAGGTTTGAGGGTTGTGGCATGTCAAAAGCTCCTACTTCCTCCCCTCTGCCTCCAGTACTATTTTTATCTACACCAATTTGGTTCCAGTGTTTGTTATTTTATTCTCAAATTATTCCAGGGGAAGGAGGACCTGAGTTAACCGCAGCAACCTATAGTAAGAGTCTGGAAAGCTGTAAAATATAATGGAGACGTTAGCACCTGCTGATATAAATGCCCCTGGGATTTCGGAAATGCTCATTGTAAATTTCTTTTCCATGTTGTTATTGTTATGTCTGTTAATGTGGGGGAAGAAAATGAGAGACAGAATTTTATAAAGCATCTAAAAATTCCTCAGTGCCCACCACATAGTACGAGGGCATAGAATTTTCCGGAAACCGCCGTAGGTGTGAGGACTGCCCATCTGACCAGCGTGCAGGGAAGGAGCGGGGAGGGCAGGGGGTGCGGAAGAGCAGCCTCGCCATCTTCCACACCTTTCACTCTGGATAGAAAGGTTACTCGCAATTTTCTTCTCATCTCCGTCGAAGCAATGCTGGAGCTGCCTGTCCCACCACCTTCTATTCACAAACCCCACTATCCCCATGCCCCTGGTCGCGCCATCTGTTTACCTAGTCACTGCCACTCCTAACGCTTCATGTCTTGCTTCCTCTTGCCACATGGCAGGCAAAGCGGACTTCCAAGACCGTTGGCTTAAACTGAAATTTCAAACAAAACCTAGTGCAAATACTGTTGTTTCTCACTGCTTTCCTGAGGTTGAGAAGAGGGAAGAGAAGAAAACCTGAAGAGCAACAGAAAAGGAAGGAGAAGAAAGAGGAGGAGACAAGAAAGGTGAGCCACAAGAAAATATAAGAATAGTCTTGGCTCTTCTGTGATTTACTGTTTATGGAAGAATCCACACACAAAACGTTTTCTGCTTTTTAGCCAAAGTGCATCCTCCAGAAATTTAGAGGATCCTCCTCTCCTCTGCTTTACACAATTCTTAGAGAAGAGAAAAAAAATGGCTAGTTGTGATTTTGGATATAAAAATAATGATCTTTATTGTTTTTTTCTAAGTCTTCCCCAATAGGTTTTCAATACAGAGTTTCAGCCACCAGGTCATGGTCATTTCACCCATGTTGTTTTATGAGGGGTTTTTTTGGTACTGTTTCCACATGATTGTACTATTAGTGATATTTTCCTATTAGCTTTAAACGTCTTTCTCCCATTCTCACCCCATGTGCAGCGCGTTGTCCTCAGTGACCTGTCTACCCCTTTAATATACCTGGAAGATCATCCATCAGTCCCTACCCGGGATATCTATACAATCTAGACTCTGAAATCTGATGTCTCTCTGAGGAGATGAGCTACCATCTTTTGGAGCTACCGTCTTTTAGTTCACCTTATTTAGGCTCATCGATATTCCTGGCCAGGATTTGTTATATAATTTGTGGGGCCCAATGTAATATGAATATGTGGGGCTCCTTGCTCAAAATTAATACAAATTTCAAAACAGAGACAGTGGAGCATTAAACCCAAGTGGGCTCTTGGATGCATAGGGCCCTGAGTGACAGCTTGTTTGCCGGGAAGTGAGCGCTATTTCCAGCTTTTGTCCTATGACACTGGAAAGTGTGTGTACAATCACTAGTGGCAAAACTCCGTGTCTTAGGGTGTCTTCCACTTGCTTTTATCTAGATTTGTCTCTTTCCTTAGAGAAGGATAGTCCAGTATTCAGAATTGAGAGTTATTTTGTGCTTGGACCTGTAGGGATTCAGAACTTAACCTGTTCTGCGAGAACTTGGGATCTTGTTGGAGAAACCAAAGAATTTTGAGCAACAGAGGGATGTGGTACAATGTGCATGCTAGGAAGGTTATTTTGGGAGTAGCACGGAAAATAGACATCTTTCTAGTTCTCATCTATCTAGAAGATACGGGAATGGTCATACAGTCAGTAGGTATTTATGAGAAATACATACAAAGCAGAAATTACCAAAACCTGCATGACCAGGAGGACTGGACAGCACAAGAGAAGGAGCCAAGGACAATTGTCTGGTTCAGACTCATGGAAGTAGGTTGATCTTAGTAATGGTCGCAGAGGAAGGAGAAGCAGGAGGGAAGCAGACTGGGTGGGAAAGATAGCACTATTTGGGGAAATGTTAAATTTGAGGTGCCGTTGGGCATCTGGATTAAGCTGTACAAAAGTTTTATGACATTTAAGAGATAGAACTGGAAAGGGTATACTGATTTAGAAGCTGTGCCGGTCCTTGGCCAATTGCCATCGTGCGTTCTCTGCTCTGACCTTTATAGCAGGTGTTGACCTCTATAGGCTTTGTCTCAGGCTGCTGGCTGGGTTTGGCTGAAGAGAGGCACAGGTGGGAGAGAATGAGGCAGAAGCCAGGAAATTCCCCACCTTCTCTGCTCTAGTGTGTCCTTCCCTTGGGCTCATCTCCTCAATGGCTCAGCACCAGAGCCATTGACACCACCAGTAGTGGTATAGCCACACCTTTCCCTTTCATCCCTCCAGCCAGGAAGTAGCAGCTTCCTGTCACTGATTTCTAGGTTGTCTCAATACCCCTTGTTTGTTTTCTCAGCTCTTCAGCACCTGTGGGGATGAAATTCTTGTATGTTTAAATTTAGAATGTTTTCTCTTTTCCTGACTGATACAGGACTCATTAACATACATAGGTGTTTGCTAAAGTAATTGAATGTGTTTTGAGACTGTAGATGAGGACTGAAAATTGAGTGAATTTGGTAACAAGCCGGCGATATTAACAAGAGCGTGTTCAGGGGACTCATGAGGTTGGAAGCCAGGTCACCGTGGATTTTTAAAATGTCCGAGAATTTAAGAAGGTATTGAGTACACATTTCATGTTTTAATTTCTTTTCTAGAAAGGTAACTACTAAAGGGACGAATGAAGGAAACTATATAAAGAGAATTGTTGAAGATGACAAAGACCTAGATATGATTAATGTAAAAGAGAAGAAATAGGAATTAAGAGAGGTAAATGAAGAAGAAAAATCCTAATGGTAGTGGTCATAAGATCCAGAGCCCAGTAGATAGATTGACTTTGTATTGTTTACTTGTCTCTTACAAGAGAAAGGGCCTTGAGAATGATGTAGATGGAGACATTTTTGTAGGTAGGGGCCCAGATAAAAATTTGATTTGGTTTAAAGCCAAAGGGTTCTGTTTTGTATGTGAAAGAGCAGAGGTTGTCCTGGTGGGTTTACACAGAGTGACAGATATTGGTGCTGGCTTCTAAGGGCAATGGGAGAAATAGCAGATACAAGTCAAGGGCAGTTCACTGCAGGACTGTGTGATGTTCTCCAGTTTCTCTTGAAGCCCTTGTAGGAGTGAAGAAGGCAGACATATTTGATGTGTAGTTGTGGTTCTCCATGCACCAGCAGAATCACCTGGAAACCTACTAGATGTACAAAATCTTAAGCCCTAGACCTACTGAAGCAGTAAATTTGGGGGTAAGTCCCACAATCTGTGTTTTAAGAAGCTCTCCAGGGAATTCTGAAACTCACTCAAGTTTGAGAACAACTGTGCAGACTGTAGCCACCCAAGGTGTGGTCTGCAAACAAGAAGCTAATTTGAAATGTATCATCTCACCCCCTCCACCCCCAGATCAGAACCTGGATTTTAACAGGATCCCTGGGCGGTTTGTATGTACATTTAGTTAAGAAGCACTGATCTTAGCAGTTTATTCTCAGGAAGGGTATTTGGATATTTATGGATCAGCCAATGGATTCATGAAGGCCTAAACTGTATGGTAACTTTTAGGGGAGCAATTTCAGGTTCAATTGAGATGGCAGGGGATATATCACATTTGGAAGCTACAAATCCCTTCTATTATCATGTAGCTGCCCATCTCAGAAGACACCATATAGCTTTGTATTCTCTCTCCTTCTATGGATTATATGAGATACCAAACTGAAAAATACAAAACCAAACCAAACCAAATATAGCCCTGAAGGCCAGTCCTTCAGTAAAGGTTGTTGAGTGTCTACGGGGAGGTCTTTGCTGGACTCTGAGATGCCCAGATCATCACCCAGTCTCTTCACACAACAGCTCCCAGAGGACACAGACACAGGGACACATTATTACCATGCCTCTGGGGAGCATATGACCTTGATCCACAGGCAGGTCATGGAGGAACAAGCCAGATGGCCAGAGCGGGCCGGGGAGGGCTCATGGGACGAGGGGGTCAATGGCACAGAGAAACGTGAATACTCATGTTGGAAGCATCTGACAATCTCATTTCTCCACTCAAACCAACATGCCTCAAACACAGGGCGCCCTAAAGTGGACCCAAGCCAGCAATACCAGCTTCCACTCTGCAGCCCCTGGCTTATAGGGTCACCTGCTGTACTTCTGCTAGAATACACTAAGGTCGACACCTGAGAATTATGCCCCAGGTACTTTAGCTCTTCTCCCATGGCAGAGAATGGCTACGATATATTCCGCCTGCTGTTCTTTAGCCTTTACGTACTTCTACTGACATGTTGATGCTTCCTCTCCTAAATCATCCCTGAAGAGAGAGGCAGAGAGCTTATATTTGGACTTTACAACATCTCTCATTTTTCCAGGGTGCTCACTCAAACACTGCATTTTGAACAATGGAGGCAAAGAAATGGATCTTGGATTGGGCAGTTTTGCCTGGGATCACCAGCGCTGGATATTATTTAAAAATTTAAGCAAAAAAAGAGTTCTAGACATCACCTTACAAAGCAAGACCGTGTGATTCTGGTGTGTAACTCACAAGCAGCAGACGCATTTCTGTGGTTGGGATAAAGTGTCCAGAGGCAGTGTCATGCACAGATCTACGCAGCTCAGCTATCGTGAGCACCATGGGCTCTGGGAAGCTGTCAGAAGACTGGAAATGCGGTTCCAGTCATAGAAATGACACTGCTATAGACAATCCAAGTGGAAAGCTCAGATAAAATAGATTCAAGGAGTGCAAGAATGGAGGAAGCCGTTTCTTTTTTTTATTTTAAACAAATGATTATTTCGTCCAATGCTTACTTTAAAATATTTGCCTACAATTTAGGTTAGGAATAGGGATTTTACTTAGTTACACATACTCTAAAGTCCAATTCCATCTACCCATGGAGTAAATGGCTCCTATATTTGATGCCCCGCTCTACTTGGATGCTATAATGGGCATTTCAAACATAACATGACTGAAACGGAATTCTTGGTTTTCTCTACACGTTGGTCCTTTCTACAGTTTTGCTCCTTGCAGCAAATGGCAACATTTACCCAGTGCCTTACGACAAAAACCAAGACATCATTCTTGACTTTTTTTTCTCCCGCATCCCAGCTTTATCTTGAAAATACCTCCTGAATTCAACTAAACCTACCATCTCCACCATTGCCATATTTATCTAGCACCCATCATCTCTGAGTTGGACTACTGTGTAGTCTCCTAATTAGTCCCATGGCTCTCATTTTTGTACCATGGCTCTCATTTTTGTCTTCCTATAAGCAAACCATCACACAACAACCAAATGGTCTTAAATGCACGAAACAAAGTAGGCCTCTTTCCAACCGACAGCCTCCAATGATTTCTCATCACACTCAGAAGTCATCTAAATCTCCTCGCCAGTCCTAGAAGACCCCGAATAATCTCAACCCACCCCACCTCTCACTAACCTTCTCTCCTCTGTCCCTTCTATCTACACCACCTTTCAGTCTTCCTTGGTCACAACAACTCATGTTCATGTCAAGCTGTCACACATTCAGTCCTCTCTGCCAGAATGTTCTTCCTCAGACATGCATGGTCTGCTGGCTCTTGTGCTTTACGCAGGTTCTACTCAAATATTACCACCTTTTCTCACCACCACACCCCCACCCCTCTAAACTGCACTCCACATCTGATGCATGGTTTTTTGTTTTTGTTTTTGTTTTTGTTTTTTTCTTTAGAGCACTTATTACCCAAGCAGCTAGAACCTAAGCTCCAGGAAGCTGAGAGATCAACTATTGCTCATTCCTCTGTTCCTAGAATGGTACCTAGAATTTGGAGATGCTCTCAAACATTTCTATCCTGAATTTAAAGTAGTACCTGACTATCCCATCAATATCTCTCTAGGAATGAATCGCCATTTTAGCAGGCCAACAGATTTATTTTTTGCATCTTTTTTTCAGAAGCTCTAGTGCTTCTCAAATTTACCATACCTCAGAATCATCTGGGGTGTGTATGTGTGACAGGGGTAGTTATTAAAACACAGGTCGATGGCACGCAATCACAGTATCTGATTCAGAAGATATGGGGTGGGGCTGGAAATTTTGCACCCTAACAAGGTGTAGGACGCTGTTGGCATCATAATCCAGGTACTGGACTTTTGGAACATGAGAAATATCTGCGTCAATTGTCCTTCCAACCATGCCATTCCACACCATTCTCATCCTGACTCCATTACTCTTTTTGCAATGGCCACCAGCATCCCTGAAAGCCAGCAGGACTGGCTTTGCTCCCCTTTAGAAGGGCAATCGTGTGAGATGAAGCCCTCAAGGAGGAAGCCTTCCACTTTCTTCTCCCAGGAGGGTGTGCTCTGGTTGTCAGGCTCTCTTAAAATAGGGGAAATGTTTGTGGAACATTATGCATTCTAATTATGTCAAAAGTGGCAAAGGAATGCTTTTCATTCTTGGGCCCCGCCAGGCATTAAGCCAATGCTTTCTGCGCCTTCCAGAACATGTCAGGGTCATCAGCGCTGAGGGTCGTGGTTGGCCACAGATAGTAACATGGGGCTCTGTGATAACGGTTGCAAGTGTGGGCATTGATTGATTGACTAACTTCTGCCCTGTGCTGTTCAAAGGGAACAAGGAATGAGATCCAGTTCTTGAGCTGCAACAAAGAGAGTTCTTATCTATTCCAGGAGGTCATGAGAGGGGGTTATGTGGGGGACGAGGAGAAGTTCCTGAAAAGTTGCTCGTTTTAAAGGTGTGTGTGCTCTGGTCTGAACTTTTGGGTCCCCCCCCGGAAAGATCATATGTTGAAATCTTAACCCCTGATGTGATGGCATTAGAAATGATGGCCTCTGGAAGGTCACAAGGGCAGAGTCCTCATGGGGGCAGATGTCTTGTAAGTGTGAATAGTGCCACCAACCTTTTCCACACACGTTCAGTTTTGAGTGATATTTCTATTTTTCTTCTGCTTGCTCCCTGAGAGTCTTCCGCTCATTCTCCGGAGTAAAATCATTAAAGTTCTTCCTGCGAATACAGTGATCTTGGTGGTAGGACCCATTCGGCAGCTATTGTCCACCAATACCCGCGTCAGAATTGGCATTGGGTGAAGCAGGAACTCCAGAGACAGAAATTTTGTAGGAAAATGTTGAAGAGATAGGATCGGGGAAGATCTGGGGTAGAGGGAATGGTAGACAAGGGACCCTTGTGATTGTAACTGTTCTTTATCTTGACTACGGCAGTGATCCCCCAAGTCTACATGTGTGATAGCATTGCACAAAACTAAATACATGCACATAAATGATTGCATGTAAAACTAGTGGAAGGGGAATAAGATGGGTGTGTCAATGTTGCTACCCTGCCACTACTAATGCTATTCTTATGCCAGATATTAACCACTGAGGGAGACTGGATGAAAAGTACAGAGGGGACCTCTGCGTTCTTTCATACAACTGCATGTGAATATATAGTGATCTCAAAATAAAAATCCTAAAAAGGGAGTTATAGAGAGGACAGTTCTGATTAATTCAGAATGCAGAATCCTGGACAGCCAGTGCATCGAAAGGATTTTAGGAGCCCAGACAAAGGAGAAGACCCCAGATCTAAAGGGAGAAGAGACACAGAACGGAAGACAGAGCACGTTCCTAATGAAAACCTCACACTTCCCCTGCCCTTAGGTTGTACTGCAAGAGGAGACAGTCTGTATCACCAAGCCTGATTTCTGAAATGATCATCCTTTAGTTGCTGAAAGCAATAGTAACAATAGCTGACACTGAGTAAGGCCAGACGTCAGGTTTTTTTTACATGAGTTATGTCATTTGATTCTTTCGAGAGTCCTATGAGGTAGGTACTGTTCTATGTGCACCGTGGAGATGGGGACGCAGAGGTGCAGAGAGATGGAGAGACATACCTGGTAACTGGCCATATGAGGATTTGTCTGGTTTCAGCAGGAGCATTGCCAACACTAATTGGGACTCACTAGGTGCCAGGTATGTTGTCCTAAATGCCTTCTTGTCACAAGGAACCAGATGCCTATCATTACACCACTTTTGGCGGGGGGCAGGGGCCTGGAAAATTCTCCATCATGTGATGGCATCAAATAACCACATGTGTTTATTGTCTGCTTACTAAGTACCAGCCATTTTACATAAACTATCCCATTAATTTTTCACGGTAAGTCTGGGTGTATTATCTTTAATGGTGAGAAAATGGAGGCCTAGACTCCTTATCCAAAAGCACACAACCAACACTGGCAGAACCAGGTGGGCAAGACCCCAGAGTTACCATTCAACCTCTGAGCTCTGCCTCCAACCCAGAAACTACCAACTTAAAATCATTCCATTTTCCCTGAAGACTGGATGCTTTTTCAACTCCTGGTGGCCAGCCACTGACCAGGCATGAACCTGTTTTATTTTGCCTGGTATGCAACAGATACAGATCTTGCATATTCACTTTGCAAAAACACCCCAGGAACTTTCCTTGTCATGTTAATGCATTCACAACTCAAGGCCCAGACAAGCTCTTTCTACTTCCATGGCTCAACACACAACAGCCACATGCACAGTTCAGTGTTTAACAAGCGCTCTTTAATGATGGTGGCAATGACATTGTGCTTTGAAGGCTTGCAGGAAGCAATCAACATTTCTATCACAGAAGCCATCTACTCCTTCAGTTTCTCTCCCATGTTGTCACTTCAGAGCTGCTGATAGGGGACTGAGAACTGCAGTGGTTTTCTCTCAGTCCTCCTGAGTGAAGAGGTGACATTCTCTGTTACTTTCTCTCCCTATAATCCCAAAGACTGTAGACAGGAAGTCAGAGGGAACTTGGCATGGAAATTTCTTGCACGGGTGAACCAAAGAAATGCACAGCATCAGACATCATCTGGCCGTAGGCTCTGGGCTCTGGCGGGGGCGGGGGGTGGGGGGCTTCGTGGCAGGCTGCGGGGGAGGGTCGCCACGGAGGTTTTCACTTTTCTCTCTCGGGGCGCACGCACGCACGCCCACTCCGAGCCTACTCCACGTCCTGGTTTTCGCCCTCGCTCCCCTCCCTGCCGGCTGCAGGCTGCCTGTAAACACGCGGGGCTCCCAGACAGGGGCGACCGCTATTGGAGGAGCTGAGCCTGGCCTCCCCTACGCCAAGCTTTGGAGCTGTCAGTTACTTGTACAGTGTGAGCTAGATTTTGGCGCCACAGCTGGGAGTGAGGCTTTTGTTCCATAACAAAAACAAGCGCCTGAATGGCAGGGCTGCCAGCGCCCAGCCCGGCGAGGCAGGCATAAAGGAGCCTGCTTGGTGAATGTTTGTGACCTGTCATTAGAGACAGCTCCCTCTGCTTCCAAATGATCACATGGAGACAATGTGGCAAATTGTGTTTGTACAGCCGCGACCCCGCTCACGCAGAGGAGGTGAATATTATGCACCAGGCTCTAATAATGGGCCTGTTAGCTCAGGTGGAAATGCACATCGTTGGTAACCAACCGAGTCGTTTCCAGCGCTTTTTGCCTCCTCTGTCAAAGAACTTCTGTTTTCCCTCTGCGGCTGAAAGGCTGTCCTTCTGCTTGAAACAAGTGAAATGATGGATTCATTTATTTCGGGAAGAAAAGTAATGCATTAAATGTCATAATGCAGTACACCCGAAAAGGGGTCCCTTGAAATAGATAAGCTTTGCTACACGATCTGTCAGATTTTTACTAAGTTAGAACACATCCAGGTCCAGGTTGTTACCTACTTTGAGAAAATTCATATGTGAAAACCTGAATCAGAAGCCAGAGAGAATACGGGTGAGGATTCTCATTTCAGAAAGGATTCTTCAAATTTCAGAAGTATTTGGAAGACTTGAACACCACCCCTCTTCCAGAAAAAAACAAACAAAATCCCCCACCATCAGTGGTGTTGATGTCAAAAGTGCCACAGATAAAAATGTATTTCTTGGGTTTTAGACCCAGTCTTGTTGGAAGGAAAATTCTATTGAGGAAATTATAAGGTTGAAAGATGGTCATTTACATTTCAGTGTGAATGAGCTTAATGACTTTTTTTTTTTTTTTTTTAAAGATTTTATTTATTTGATAGAGAGAAATCACAAGTAGACGGAGAGGCAGACAGAGAGAGAGAGGGGAAGCAGGCTCCCTGCTGAGCAGAGAGCCCGATGCGGGACTCGACCCCAGGACCCTGAGATCATGACCTGAGCCGAAGGCAGCGGCTTAACCCACTGAGCCACCCAGGTGCCCCATGACTTTTTTTTTTAAAGGATTTTATTTACTTATCTGACAGAGATCACAAGTAGGCAGAGAGGCAGGCAGAGAGAGAGAGAGAGAGAGAGAGAGAGAGAGAGAGAGAAGCAGGCTCCCTGCTGAGCAGAGAGCCCGATGTGGGGCTCAATCCCAGGACCCTGGGATCATGACCTGAGCTGAAGGCAGAGGCTTTAACCCACTGAACCACCCAGGTACCCCGAGCTTAATTACTTCCTGAGAGCAGGTTTTCAAGACAGGAAGAGACTAGGGTGCAACCGAGTTCTTGAAAAGAGATAGGAACAACATGAGTGGCAATGAAGACAGAAAATGATAGTTGGGTGCCTTTGAAAACAGATGTTTGTTGCTTCACAATTCTGGGAAGAGTCAACATTTTAAAGAGGGGCTTTTGTTTTGTTTTGTTTTTTTACAGCAGTAGTAGAACCTTCTATGACATGAAATTATCATGTATTTTCATTGACCAATAGAGTAGCCGCAAGCCACAAGTGGTTATGGAGCACTTGACCTGTAGTTAGTGCAACTGAGGAGTTGAATTTTACATTTTATTTCATTTTAATAGCTACGCGTGGCTGATGGCTTCGCTCCTGGACAGTATACCTTTAGAGCACTTTAAAAGTGGAATTTGCTCACAACTCCTCAGAAGTAAAAAATTGAGTGAAGTTAGTGTGTTGGACAGCCTCTAAGCCAGTCCCTAGGAATCCCACCTCTAGGTATTCACACTCCTGAGTAAGATCTCCTTATAGCACGAGCTAGACCTACCCCATTGCTTCTAGCAATAGAATATGGCAAAAGCGATGGGCTATCACTTCCAAGAAGAGGTTGCAAGGAGACTGTGACTCTGTCTTGAGCACCTTCTTGTGACTGACTTCTTTCATTTAGTATCTTGTTTACAAGGTTCACCCACATTATAGCCTGTACCAGAACTTTCTTTGTTTGGAGAGAAGCCAGCTGCCAGGTCATCAGCTACCCTATAGACAGATCCTTTTACAAGAAATGGGTATCTCCAGCCAACAACCCTCAGAGAATTAAATGCTGCCAATGGCCACAAGAGTGAGCTTGGGAGTGGATTCTCTCCCAGGAGAGCCTCTTTATGACTACAGTCCTGGTTTGCACCCTTGTGAGTCCCAGAAGTAGAGACACCCAACTAAGCCTTGTCTGAATTTCTGACTCACAAAAAATGTGAGATGATAATTATGTGTTGCTTTACGTCACTACATTTTCAGGCAGTTTGTTATATAGCAAAAGATTTTAATATGGTTAGGCTCATTTGAAATACATTTGTACTAGTTAGGGCATCAAGAGATCCAAATATTAGTGGCTAATACAATAAAATGTTCGTTCTTTTAACAGTCCAATGCAGGCATTCTTTTGATGGAGATTCACCTGGAAAGGGGAGTTAATTTCTTTTTCTTTTCGACTTGGCCATCTTTAACTTATGGTTGCTCACTTTGCCCCGGAAGCCATTTCCATTCCAGCCAGTTAGAAGGTGAAAATTGCAGAGTGGATGGATCCTGGGGATGAGGTGTTTGGGTAGCAGAACAGACGTAGAGATGGTATGTATCATTTCTGCCCGTGTTCCGCTGCCAGACCTCAGTCAAATGATTCTACTTAGCTGTAAGTCAGACTGGGAGACATAGTTTGTATGCCCAGGATTGAGGAGAAGCAGATTCAGGGATCAGCTGGCAGGTTTTGCCGTAATACAGTATCCTTTTTGGGTGGTAAGCTCCTTGGTCAAAACTGGCCTTTTCATGCCTTGCCCAACCCCAGGATCATGCAGACAAGGATCTTTTCACAGATAACAGTGAGGGTGATGACAGAATGGGAGTCTGACTACACTCCCCAGTTCAAGCTAAGAATTCACCTAAACTGTCAGAACGTTCTAGTCCTATAATCTAGTCCATAATCCACCCACATTTAATCAAACCAAAATTGTTTAGAGAAAAGCAGGGGCACATTCTGAAATGACCATGGAAGAATGGGAAAAGATGCCTGTGCGTGTTCAAGGGGGACTTCTGAACTACAAGGTGGGATCCAAAATGGGATTCTGTAAGCTGAGAAACCCTTCAGATAGGATTTCAAAAGGGTGTCAAATCTATCATTGCTTCTGAGGCCAACTCTCATTTTCTGAGCACTCCCCTCAATGTTACCATCAGTCTTGGGGTCTATAGATAAAGGAAAGAAAAAGAAGATTGGTTTGCTTGATTCTGTTGTTTTAAATTGAGGCGCTGTTGCTCATATATACATTTTTAAAATGCCACTCCCCCTTTCATCTCCCTGGGCCCCTCCGCCCACCTCTCTTTGCCTTAAACTATGAGCTTATTGCCAACAAATGAGTCAGTGAAGATGGAAAGGTTAATTTCACTTAGTATGTATCTGTCAACATTACTTTGAAAAAGTCTTTGGCACCCTGAACTAGTCACACAACCTAGGGAGGAAGGAAAGGAGGGGGAGATGAAAGAGAAAGGGAGTGAGAGAGAAGGAAAAGAAAGAATAAATGAATGAATGAAAGAAAAAGAACAAGAAAAGATTGCATATCCAAAGGTAGGTCTCTGAGTTGCTGGTGGAGCTCGGGCTTCAGGCTCCTCGTTTGCCCCTTCTTAGAATGAATGTTCACCTCCAAAGAGAAGGAAAAGAAGCAGCAGCTCTAGCATGTGCCTGAGGCCAGCAGCACCGCCCTAACCTGGGGTCCCCTATATAGTTCTATCTAATAGCTTTATTGAGATAAAATACACATAAAACATACCCATTTAAACTGTACAAAAATTCAGAAAAAAACTGTACAATTCAATGTTTTAAATATATTCACAGAGTTGTGCAAACATCACCATAATCTACTTTTAGTACACTTTCATCACTCCTCAAGAAACCCTGGGCCCCATTCACAGTTTCTCCCCATTCCTGCTCCCATCTCCTGAAACCCAGGCAATCATGAATCTACTTTTTGTTTTTCATACATTTGTCCGTTCTGGACATTTCATATAAATGAAATCACAGAATATGTGCTTCTTGTGACTGACTTCTTTCATTTAGTATCTTGTTTACAAGGTTCACCCACATTATAGCCTGTACCAGAACTTTCTTTGTACCGTGTAATAATAAATAGTCCATGGTATGAATACACCACATTTTATCTGTCTCATCAGCAGTTGATGGGCATGTGTGTTGTTGTACATTCACTTTTGTACCTACTTTGTATATACCCTGCTGGTAGTTTCAGAGAGTAGTGGGCAGGGTGAACAGACTGCCAGCACTATCTTTATATCCACTGGGCCTTCTCAATTTGCCCTTAACAGTTGTCAGGGAGCATTGGGACCCTATCTTGGATCCCTGTAGAGGAATTTGAAGCTGAAGCTGCCCTGTGACCCACTTCTGGCCTTGCTTCCTGGCATTCTGATTGAGGCTTCCAGGTGTCTCCCCTCAACCCAGGACCAGCCCAATGTAGGTGGGAGTATGGAGGAGAGGAAGAAATGCCAGGACCTGACCAGGCCTAACCAGATGCTGGCATACTGGTTGCAGGAGCCACGCCAGCTCTGATCAATGAGCTAGAGTTCTCGGCGGGCTTACTCTATCTAGCAGGAGGCCCTGCCTGAGCACAAAATTAAAGGAAGTTATAAATGTTGCTCATAAGCTGTATGAAATTTCTCTAAAATAATCCATTTTTTAAAAAAGTTTAGTCACTTATGCTAAAGGAAAAACTGGATCATCCCACTTTTTCAATGGAAAATTATATTACGAAATTGTCATATGAGGAGATGATAAAAGAGTATTCGGAGAGGAGTGATGTCAGTGAGAATGCTAGAGTAAGGATCTCCAATAGTCTTCCTTCTATGGAAGCAAAGAAAAAGCTGGCGAAAAATGTCTGAATCAAATTTTTCAGAAACCTGGAAATTAACCAAAGGCTTGCTACATCCAGGGAGTACTTATTTAAGGAAAATGATGAATCTCCGTAAGATAGTGAGGTTTGTGGCATTTTAACTTAGCCCAGGCCCAGGCCCACACCTAGCTTAGAGGTAGCCTTGAAAAAGAACAGGTCACATTCCCAGTACTGAAGGGACAGTACTTTGCAAAGAATTGTAATTTTATTATTATTTTTTTTTATCTGGTGGCTTCGTAGAAGACCAGTTCAAAAGGTTTGCCTTCATTTGCTTTGATTTAGAACTGGCCCAGTTCAAAAGGTACTGGGAAGGAGGGGTTATTTCTTGTTGCTGCTGTCTGAGGCTATAGATAACAGTTACTGTAAATCAAAAAATGAGGAGAAAAGGCTGGGAAATTAGATGTTTATAAAGATGTTGAAAAGTTGACACATATTCCTGGCAATCTAGATGCCATACATCTCAGGAATGACATGAGATGGCCATGGGTCTGATCTTTGACTGACCTTGAGATTCTGCACAAAAAGAAAATGAACGTTTAAGCAGAGTTATAAACTGCTGGGCTGTATGTTGAAAACACACCAACACATACACACAGAACCCCTTTGGTAAAAAGCTATGTTTGGTAGGTTTTGAAAGTTTTTTGGTAAGTTTGGAAAGGAAATATATGTTCAATCATTAGCTGACCACTAATCTAACAGAACAATGACTTAAAAGGCCCCAAAGAACGAGACTTTATAGAGTATTTCATAAAAGTCAGGAAACAAACAATAATAAATAAAATAAGCAATAAGCAACAAACCCTAGAAAGAGGAGAGAATCTGATTTTCAGATTTGCCACATTATGATATTCAAAATCCACTTTTCAACCAAAAGTTATAAAGCATACAAAGAAAGAATATATGGCCCAAGCACAGGAAAAAAAAATAGAATTTAATAAAAGTTTTTCCTGAGGTGGTACAGACATTGAACTTACTAGAAAAAGACTTTAAATGAAATAGATTCCAAAACCTAAAAGAAACAAAACAAAACATATCCAAAAAGCTAAAGGAAAGAATCAGAATGATGTCTAACCAAATAGAAAATAACAATAAAAATACAGGAATTATATATTTAAAAGAATCAAATAGAAATTCTAGTGTTGAGAAGTACAAATGAATTAAAAGTCCACAGGGCACCTGGGTGGCTCAGTGGGTTAAGCATCTGCCTTCGGCTCGGGCCATGATCTGGGGATCCTTGGATGGAGACTCCTGTCGGGTTCCCAACTCAGCAGGGGAGGCTGCTTCTCCCTCCCCCCGCCTGTGCACTCTCTTTCTTTCTCTCACTCTTTCTTGCAAATAAATAAAATATTTTTAAAAAATAAGATTTTTTTAGAGGAGTTCAATAAGTAGGTTTAACCAAGCAGAAGAATTAGCAGCACGAAGACAGTCAATTGAAATTATCCAGTCTGAGGAACAAAAGAGGGAAAAAACGAAGCAAGAAGTTAATAGAGTCTTAAAAGCCTGTGGGACACCATCATATGTATCATGCAGATCCTAGAAGGAGAGAAAAAAGAGAAGGGAACAGAAAAAATATTTCAGAAAATAATATCAGAAAATGAAAATTTGATGAAAAACATTACCTACATATCCAAGAACCTTCATAAACTCCCAAGTAGAATAAACACAAAGAGATCCACACAGACATACCATAATCAAATTATCAAAAGGCAAAGACTCTTGTGTACAACAGGAGAAAAATGACTCATTACCTATAAGGGAGCCTCCATAAGATTAACAACTGATTTCTTATCAGAAACCACAGATGCCATGAAGCAGTAGGATAATGCACTCAAAGTGCTCAAAGAGGGGGGAAAAAAAGGTCAACAAAGAATTCTATATCTGGCAAAATATTTCCTTCACAAATGAAAACAAATTAAGATATTCCCAGATTTTAAAAAATGCAAGTGTATGCTAGCAATGCACCCTATAAGAAATGCTAAAGAAAGTCATTCAAGCTGAAAGAAAAGATCATTGCATGGTTACTTGAAGCCATATAAAGAAATAAAGATCCCTGATACAGGAAACTACGTGAGTAAATATAAAAGACAGTATGAATGGATTCTTTGTTTGTAACTACTTTTTTTTTCTACCAGATTTAAAGATAACTGCACAATGCAATATTTATCAACCTACAGTGATAGGTACATAATGTATAAAGATATAATTTGAAATAATAACAGCACAGAGCAGGCAAGGTGGGAGAATTGAGTTATGCAGGAGCAAAGATTTAGAACACTAAACTTAAATTGATATTAATCTGAACTAAATTGTCATAAATTTAGAGGTTGATTGTAATCCCCGGGGCAACCACTAGAAAAAGAATTCGGAAATATATAGTAAAAGAAACTACAAGGTACTTAAGATGGCACAGGAGAAAATAACATAAAAGAAGGCAGTAGTGGAGGAACAACAAATATATAAGACATATAGTAAACAAATAGCAAAACGGCAGTTGTTTTCCCCCTTAACAGTAATTACATTAAATGTTAATGAATCAAACTTTTAAATGAAAAGGCAGAAATTGGCAAAATAGATAAAAACTGATCCAACTACATGTTCTCTGTAAGAGACTCACTTTCGATTCAAAAATTACAAATAAATTGAAAGTAAAAGGATGAAAAAATATATTCTGTGCAAATGGTTACTAAAAGAGAGCTGAGTAGCTATATTAATATCAGACAAAAATATACTTTAATTGCTACTAGAGGCAAAGGATTTTCAAAATAATGAAAGGGTCAGTCTATCAAGAGGGTATAGCAATTATAAACATGCATACACCTAATAACAGAGCTCCAAAATACTGAAACAAAAACTAACAGAACTGAAGGAAGGAATAGACAATTGAGTAGTTATTGTGGAAGACTTTAATGTTTCACTCTCAGTTACTGCTAGAACTAGACAGAAGACATATCGTAAGCAAATAATTTGCTTGACATTGTCGATTCTTCTATTTCTTTGCTGAAAGAATTCGTTCAGCAAAGAAATAGAAGAATCGATAGTGTCAAAGGACATTATCAAGAAATTGAAAACACAACCCACAGAATGGGAGAAAATATCTACGAATCTTATATCTAAGAAGTGTCTAGTATCCAGACTATATTAAGAAGTCTTACAACCCAACGGCAAAAAGACAAACACCCCAATTTTAAATGGGTAAAGGATTTGAATAAATATTTCTCCAGAGAAGATACACAAATGACTGAAAAGCATATATAAGGTTGCCCAGGATTATTAGTTATTAGGAAAACGAAAGTCAAAACGATAATGAGGTAACACTTCACACCCATTAGGATTTTCATTATAGAAGGAAAAAAAAGCCATAAGTGTTCCTGAGGATGTGAGATATTAGAACTCTCTTACATTCTGGTAGGAGCATAAAATGATGCAGCTGCTTTGGAAAACAGTTTGGCAGTTCTTCAAAAAGTTAAACATAGAATTGTCATATGACCCAGCCATTCCACTTCTAGGTATATTCCCCAAATAAATGAAAATGGGTGCTCAAACAAACCCATATACACACATACATAGAAGTACTATTTACAATAATCAAAAGACAGGAAAAAAAACCAAACATGTTCCTATCAACATTTAAAGGGACAACAAATTGTGGAACGTCCAGATAATGGAATATTTTTTTTTTAAGATTTTGTTTATTTATATGAGAGAGCACAAGTGAGGGAGCACAAAGGGGAGGGGAGAGGGAGAGGGAGAAGCAGACTTTCTGCTGAGCGGAGAAGCCGGATGTGGGGCTCAAGATCATGGCCTGAGACAAAGGCAGACGCTTAAATGAGCTATTAGTCATCCATAAAAAGCAGTGAAGGACCAATATATGCTACAATGTGAATAAACCTCATAAACATTATGTAAAGTGACAGAAGCCAAACACAGGTCACATACTGCGTGATTCCATTTGTGGGAAATATCGAGAAAATGTAAACTCAGAGAGTAGGTTGGAAGTTACCAGAGGCTGGGGGAAGAGGAAATGGGGAATAACTGCTTAATGGGTATGAGGTAGTAAAAGTGTTCTGGAAATAAAGGTGGTATTATATAATACCGAGAAAGTACTAAATACCATTGAACCATTTTAAATGATTATTTTTATCTTATGTGACTTTCACTTCAATGAATTTTTTTTTAAAGGAATAAAGTACTGTTACAAGCTCCAGCATGGTTGAGTCTTGAAGACTTCATGTTAAGCGAAAGAAGCCAGATCCTGAAGGCCCTGTGTTGTATGATAACATTTATATGAAATGACCAGGATAGGCCAATCTATAGAGACAGAAAACAGATTAGTGTTCACAAGGGATAGAGATGGTGGGGGTACTTGGGACTGACTGTTCATCCCAAATAGAATCTTTGGGGGCTGATAGAAATATTTTTGCAATTAGTGACAGAAATATTTTTGCAATTAGTGATGATTGTTGCATGACCTAGGGAATATATTAAAAGCCACTAAATTCTATGTTTTGAAACAGTGAACGTTATGTTATGTGAATTTTATTTCAAAAAAGGAAAAAAATATTCAGAGGAAAGATATAGGAAAAAAGTGTTGTAGGGGCATGCCTGCAGTGAATCAATTAAGGTTATGGCCAAATTATTATGTCACTTTTTCTGAATTTTGAGGTGCATTTTCACTTTTATTACTTATAATTTGTTGTGATTTCTTCAATAAGCAATCACTTTTGTACTTCCTTTGTATTTTTTTTTTTTTCCAGGTAGGGTGCTCAAACACTCACTCTCCTCCGTTGTTGCCCTTCTAGTCCCACTTCTTCCAGGGCCGCTGCCTTTTTAAGGTTTCTATCCGCCCCACACAGTCAGGCAATTGCCTAAGTGCTCCAGGGTTTCCCAAGCCTCTACCTCCCACCAGCCTCCAAGCTGATGCCAGAAAAAATCTCGGAAAATCTCGCGGAAACGCATGTGGAAACGCATATAGTAGTCGCTCCCTCAGCCGCGGTGCCCTTTTGCTTTCCATAGTTTAGGTCTGTGGGGTCAGCGGGGTTGGAGGCCGATGATCCTCCTCTGACCAATCAGAAGGCGGGCAGGAGCCTGGCCCTTCCTCATGGCGCTTCCTCTTTCCTCTCCCCTACCCTCAGGGTCGGCATTGCCTCCTCTCACAGCGACAGAAGAGGGAAGGTGAGTGTGGTAGGAGATACTTTGAGAGCGAGAAGAGAGGGCAGTTACACAACTTTGTTACGGTATGTTGTTATAATTGTTCTATTGTTGTTGCTTATCTCTTACTGTGCTTAGTTGATGTGTTAAACTTTATAGTCGGTATGCATAGGGGAAAAAACGTGGTATTTATAGGGTTTGGTATTCTCTGGAATTTAAGGTTCCTCTGGGGATCATGGGACGTGTCCCTTATCGATAAAAGGGGACTACTGTCTTTTCTCCCTTCTCACTTCTGCTGAGAGACCGTCCAAGGTTTTCCTAAGTTTGCCCGTAGGATAAGGGGCAAATTTCTTAATTGAGTCCAACCTGTCTTTCCAGATCCATCTTTTAGTCTTTCTCTCCCCAAATTGTATCTCTGCGTCAGAAGTCATATCCAACTCTCCTCTGATCTCCAGAAGCTTAGTTTTTTGTTTTGTTTTGTTTTTGTTCTTGTTTTTAAACCTTCTTCTTCTTTTTTTTTTTTTTTTTAATCTTATTTATTTATTTGATAGACAAAGATCACAAGTAGGCAGAGAGGGAGGCAGGCTCCCTGCTGAGCAGAGAGCCCGATGCAGGGATGCAGGGTCAATCCCAGGACCCTGAGATCATGACCTGAGCTGAAGGCAGAGGCTTTAACCCACTGAGCCACCCAGGCTCCCCTGTTATTTTGTTTTTTAAATATATCTCCTGTTATTCTTTTTCCCTTAGGTATGATGACCTTCTTCCATGTGCTCCTTTAGGGGAGTTCTTTTCTTTGTGCTCAAGTGTTGCCTCTGAAAGTTTCCCAGCTCCCTTTGGAGCCCTTGCAATCCCATATTGTGCATTCGCTACGTTTACATATATGTTTACAAATCAACTGAAATAATTTGAACTATTTTCCTGTGCATATGAAAAATGTAAATGTATAAAATGTATATGTAAAATATGTAAATAAATATAAAATGTATATGGAAAAATGTATATGGAAAACCTATATATGTGTGTTTTCTCATATACACAGATGTTTAACACATACATATATACTTAAAAAATTTGTTTCCTAAAGGAGTAGGTATCTACAAACATACCCAAGGTAGGGACAGTGTCACATCTATTTAAGAAAGGTTTTTCTCTGTACTTACTCTATTTTCTGTAAATACTATGCATTTACCCATGTGCAGGCTTTGATACAATAGAGTAAATGCTTTCTGAATTTAATTGAATTGGAAGTATATATATGTGTGTGTATCAACATTCTTTCGCTTAAGGACTTTAGGTACTAAATAAAGAAATAAGCACATGAGAACAATTAAGAATGTTAATATTATAAATAAATGTCAAGTGGCATACTGCAGAACAATAAAATGAGCACTGATGGCTCACAGCACAGTGGATTGTATCATCATGATCACAAATGGGTTAAAGCTGATCAAAGGCAAGCTTATTGGAGTTGAGAGGTAGTAAATGGATTCAGGTGAAGGGCGTTGGTTCAGGGTAAGGAGGCAAAGTGTTCTCTTTGGGAAGGAAAGAACTTGAAGGCTCTTTGGATGTGGGGAGAGAATTTTAACATTTTCATGTGGAGACAAGGGAATTCTTTGATCCCAGTGGGAGGCCCTCAAGTAATTTAGTGTTTTCTTTGGATGTGCTATCTTCTTATACTGAGATTAAAAGACATGCATGGTAGTCTGAGAATTTTTCCTACTCCAGTGAAAGCTTCCCGCGAAACCCCGAATCCTATTTTGTGAGGAAGAAGGGAATGGGGACCCAGTTAGGTACACGGAGTCAATTTATGGAACCTGAACAAAAGCAGACTTTGCTTTCCTCTTTTCCTTGGTCTTCTTCACCCGCTCAGCACTCTGAGGGCTTCCCAGGAGAGGTGGCAGACCACGCTATGCCAGGGACTCATTGGTGGATTCGTAGAAGGTAGAAGACACTTTTCTCATTTTGCTAGACTAGAACTCCCAGACCATGAGAGACAAAACAGAACCACAAGTCACACTGTATTTTGTATGTGAGAGGAAGAGGGGGGAATCATCTCTCTTTTGGTATGCTGATGGAAAAGAGATTTATAAGCTCCTTAGGGAAGCATGTGGTTAGTTTATTATGCAAATTTTAATCTAGTGTTTTCTAGTTTTCTTCCTCTCTGTCTGTCTGTCTCTCTCTCTCTCTCTCTCTCACACACACACACACACACACACACACACAGTTTGGGAAGGTTTGCTTTGATGCCTTTTCCCTTATTTCTTGCTTCTCATGTCCCCAAACCTGGTGCCTGACTTCCTAAGTACCACAGAGATCGTTTGGGAAGATTTGCCTTTGCCTGAGAGCGTGAACATTGACAACTAGATGCTCATGAACCTGGAAGAAGGAATCTCCAGTGGGAGAATGAAAATCATGAGATGAGCCATGGGAGGTATTTGGGGGATTTAACAGAAAATCGCAAACCTCAGCAAAACCAGTGACTGATACTTGGTTTCTTCCTTCCTTCAACAAACTGCCGAATGCGTACTATGTGTTTGGCACTGCGCTATTGGAATGACATTAACGGGTAACTACTAAAGGATCTTTTGGAGGAGCTACACCATCAATGAATCCTATAAATAAATGTAAAGTTGCCTCTGTGTGTTAGAAAAGAGAGTTTAGGGCCATGCTGGTGGTGAGTGGGGGCACTTCTAGAGAGAGAGGACATCAGGCTTAAGGCCCTGTAGCCAGAGAGAACCTAGCCAGTCGGAGAGATTAAAAGGTCAGTGTGGCTTTTACAGATTTGATTAAAAAATAAAAAAGTCACTCTGGCTGCTCTGTAGACAAGACCCAAAGTGGATGCGGAGAATTCTTTAGGAGGGTACGTGGTAGCTTATAGAACTGGAAGTCTGGAGAACTCAGTTGGCTTCAGGAGACCCTGGACCTAGCCCTGAAAGCTTCTGTTTCTCTGCGTCTCTCTGTCTCTTTGTCTATCTCCCTCTCTCTTCTGTCTCTGCCCCTCTCCCTTTCTTTTCTCTCTCTCTCTCCTCCTCCCTCTTTCCCTATTCCCCTATCGGTTTGTCTTCTCTCCCTCGGTTTTCTCATATTCTTTCTCTGCCTTCTTCACATACCTGCATTAGCCTTGGTTCTCTCAGCACCCAGATTAGACTTTACCTAATCTTCTACTTTAAAGATCCCGAAGAAAGAGCAGATTGCCTAGAATCTCTCTGTATTCCCCACCCAACCCATGTTAATTCCTTGCTGGGTTAGCAGAGACTTACCACTTGGGGGAAAGAATGTGTGGGGGCATCATGCATGATTTTAGTGACTCACCACCAGAGTTCTGAGGGAGGGGGTTGGCTGGCCAGACCCCCCACCATGTATTTCTTACTAATACATAATTGTCCTTCCCCATGTTCTATGCACTGATCAAAATGCATAGATTTTTAATTTTTAATTTTTTTTTTTTAAGATATAAAGATAGAGAGCATGTGCACAAGCATTGGGAAGCAGCAGGCAGAAGGAGAAGCAGATTCCCTGTTGAGCAGGGAACCCGATGCTGGACTCCATCTCAGGACCCTGGGATCATGACCTGAGCTGATGGCAGATGCTCAATCACCTGAGAACCCAGGCATCCCCAGACACATAGTTTTTTAAACAGCCACATGGGGCTGGGGAGGGGGGCAGTCTATTACCCTAAGGCAGAACAGCCACTATTCGTTGGCAAACATATTACTTGTGTACTGAGCACTGTGATAGGTGTTGGAGAAACAAAAGCAGCCCCAGACCTTGAACTGCTCATACCTTCTACTGGAGGCAGGCACAGTACCGAAACCCTTCACATTCCTGAGTACTTTGCAGAATATTTCTTGTCTTCAGTTCAACTTAGCTCAATTCAGTTACCATACTATGGGCACCATGAGAGGGAACACAAAACTAAATGCTTGGACTCTACCCCCAAGGAGTTCAGAGTCCAAGAAGGGAGACACATATCAACAAATATTAACGGTGCGGAGTTGCAAGTCAGCCCTGTATGTGAAAGATTCACAGGCAGAAGAGAGAAGGGAATGATTATATCCCTCCACTCCCCAAGAACACACACACACATACTAATCATAGACATCTTCCTGGAAGAGGGGACACCTGCTCTGGGCTTTGGGTGCCATTCCAGACAGTGGGGTTGGGGCTCAAAGACTGTAGAATGATACAGCTGGAAGGTGAAGTGATGTCAGTGGTGAGTAGGGGGGAAGGTAGCAATGGTGAGATTATGAAGGCCTTTGTGTACTCTGATCAGGAGTTAGGCAGGGGCACCTGGGTGGCTCAGTTGGTTGAATGTCTGCCTTGGGCTCAGATCATGATCTCAGGGTCCTGGGATGGAGCCTTGTGTCGGACTCCCTGATCAGCAGGGAGACTGCTTTCCCTCTCTCTCTCTCCCTCTCCCCTGACTGGTGCTCACTGTCCCTTTCTTCCTCAAATAAATAAATAAATAAAATCTTAAAAAAAAAAAGGTATGTAGATGATGTGTAGCTATACAAGACGATAGGGAGCAGAGAAATATGAATGGTGCGTGCAGGTGGAGAGACATTTGAAAGATGATGATGAAAATCTAGATAAGAGATGATGAGGACCTATGTAAGGCAAGCCCATGGGGATGAAGGGGAGAGGCTTGACGTGAGAAGAGTTTAGGAAAGAATTAGAATGTTTGGTGACTAAGTTGGATGCGTGTGTGTATGTTGGGTTGAGGGGGTTGGGGATGTCACAGAAAAAAATCGGATCTTAGGTTTCTGCCTCAGGCCAAGAGAGAATATAGAAGGAATAGGGACAGTGGGAAGAACAGGACAGAGAGGGGAATCATTGAAGTTGGAGGAGGTTAGGAAGCATTTACATGAATGTTTTCAGAAGAAAGTTGAGTATATACGTCTGGTGCAGGAGGAGAAAGCAGGACAGAAATGAACAGAAGTGAAATATGCAATCTTCTGGAATTTAGGAGTCAGAACCAAGGGAGAGGTTAAAATCTCCTAAATAAACAAGATAGGAGAACCCGAAAGATGAGTTGTTAGTCCCTCAGAGGTTTGGTAGGGGTAACATGATTAAAGGAAAGATGTCAAGTAGGAGAAAGAAAGTAGGCTTCTCAAAATCAAAAGGAGAAAATGGGTAAAAGTATCAGTTGCTACAGAGTGGTCAGGGAAGTCTCAGTAAGGATTTGGTAGCTAGGAAATTGTCAGAAACCTTTGCTTGGGTACCTTTCCCTGCATTGTTGAGAATGGGAGACCAATTTCGGGGTTGGTGAAGAAGGGGCATTGCGAATAGAGATTATCCCATCAATAAACTTGACTTTGAAGGCATGGAGAGAAAAGGTCAGTAGCTACAAGGGGGCACAAGGTTTGGGGAAGGGTTTTGTGTGTTAAGGTCTTGAACATGTTTGTAGATTGAGGGGAAGGTGCCTGTCGGAAGGGAAGTTGAAAGTATACCTGGGTGGCTCAGTTGATTAAGTGTCTGCCTTTGGCTCAGGCCATGATCCCGGAGTCCTGGGATGGAGACCTGTATCGGCCTCCTTGCTTAGCGGGGAGCCTACTTCTCTCTCTTCCGTGGTTCTCCCCCTGCTTCTGCACCATCTCTCCCTCTCTCTGACATCTAAACAAATAAAATTTTTTTAAAAAAGGGGGGGAGAGCTGAAGAGTGAAACCTCCCTAGGGAGACAGAAGGCAATGTGTTCTAATGCACAATTGGAGACACTAATCTTCAGTGAAAGGAAGAACATATCTTCCCCTAAAATTTTAAGAATGACAATGGGTATGAAAAGGTTTTTTGTTTATCAGTTGGTTGCTGTAAGGAAAATTTAGGAATTTTAAGCCTGATGGCTACCATTACTCAAATATGAAGGAGGCCATTTTTAAGGGTGGTGAATGAAGAAAAGAGACAGGCCTGAGAGGCCATACTTTTTAACATATGCTGTGGACATGAGAAGAATGAAACTTACAAAGTGGAACTTCCTGGTATTGATACCACATTGAGAGATCATAAATTAGTGGGAGTGCCCATTGGCAGTCCAGAGACTCAAGTGTCTTCTTGCCCATGTCAGACTACTAAACCCAGGTCTATACAACTTGAATCTGATGCTCTAATTCCTAGAAGCACTGGGCTTTTTCCTTGTGAGCTAAGTACTTAAGTTAGATGAATATAAAGCCAATGCAAAAAGAGTCTGCTAAAATCACTGAATTTGTGGATTCTGCCAGTGGTTACTGAAGGCAGGTTTTCTGGCATTAGGAGACCGCTTCATGCTATTAGATCTTCGTTGAAGACAGGACAATAGGAAATGCACTTAAATTGCTGCAAAATGTCAAGAAAGAAGGATGTTCTAAGAAGGGTGGGCTCTGAGAGGACAGACAATAACCTGCGGAGGTGATCCTTAGGAACAAATAGTCTCAGGTGGTTTTACTGCAGTCCTAGGAGATGATTTATTTAGATTTCTTACATTCCCTTTTAGGTCTGTGCCACGGTTTGATAGTAAGTAAAAAGGATATATAGAAGTAGCATACAGCATAAAATGGGAACAGCACATAATACTTTTTCTTTGCTTTACATTTTATTTTATTCTCATAATGGGCACATTAGAAGTAGCTGCTATGTAAAAATAATCTGGACATTAAAGTGGAATAAGTCATATGTAATTACTAATTGTGTCATAGCCCCATCAGAGAGAGAGAGAGAGAGAGGAAGAGTGAGCAGAGAGAGGGAGAGAGAGCAGAGAGAGAGAAAGATTCATAAACCCCCAATTCTCTATCCAGGCTTGTTGGTTATCTCTAGCTTGATTAAAGGGAATGATACTCATTTGTAAATGCATTTGGCAAACTTACCCTGCTATTGTTTCCATTATTTTGCAAATTACAGACATTGAGATGAAGGCTCTGTAATTTCCTAGCGTTCCCTTTATTCCTGCTTGGAAAACTGGTGTTGCCCTGGCATACTTCCACTTTGCTGTTATTTCATTTGAATACAGCAAATTCTTTATTATGATTAACAAAGACTTCTGCTCCATTCCTCTTTGAATATCAGTCTGCTCATGGAGATGAGTTGATTTTGAGCCCTGCTGTCTCCTTGAATCTCTCTGCTTCGCTGATCTCAAAGATGTTCAAGACAACAGACACCCAAGTATTCCTAAATGACATGTTTTTTGTGTGTTCTCCCTTTTGAATTTGTTATATGTTTAGTAATTTTACCATCGTCTGGAACTTTCTTCTCTTCTTTCAATTGTCTGATTCTAAATGTCTCGGCGCATTACTTAAAAGCTTGAAAATATACATGCAGTTGGATTTGGTAATCTTGCTATTTTTAAGCTTCTTTCTCTTTTAATATTTCAGTTTTCCTTTCTCCTCATACATACGTAGTCTCTAAAGGTTTTACAAAATTTTGTAAACAGTCTTGATACCAGGAACTTTGGGGCATCTGGAATACAGAGGCGGCTTTCTTTGAGCGCTTTACATTTCTAATTCATACATTAGGTGTTGCGCTGGAATCACTTTTCCCCCAATCAGGCTCCCCTTCTTTAAATATTGCCTGGATGTCCACCCAATATAACACTCACGTAGCAGTCCTTATGCTTAGAGAGTGCTAATTAAATATTTCCTTCCTAAGATCAGTCATATTTAGAAGAAATCACATTGAGAACTCTTCTAGGGCTTGCTGGAAAATGCTCGTGCGTGACTATGACTTGGGAGCCCACGCTCCACGATCAGATACAACATTCTGCTCTTCCTACTCTTTTCCCTCATTTCCTCTGGTCTTTTCTCGTATATCTCCTCTGACATCTCAGCATCTCTGGTCACCCCTTGTTGCTTTAACTCTGTTGGGCCAAATAATTGGAAGGAATATGTGGAGGTGAGGGTAGAGCAGCCCTTTTTTTTTCATATTGGGCAGATAGCATTGTGGAAAATGAGGATACTAATAGCAACAATAATGTCTCCTACTAATCAAGAGCTTATCTGTCTGCTTTATGTGTTTTTATCTCAGTTAGTCTTCTTAAGAATCTTTTTTTTTTATAATTTTTTAAAGGATTTTATGTATTTATTTGACACAGAGAGAGAGAGAGAGATCACAAGTAGGCAGAGAGGCAGGCAGAGAGAGAAGGAGGGGAAGCAAGCTCCCTGATGAGCAGAGAGCCTGGTGCAGGGCTCCATCCCAGGACCCTGAGATCATGACCTGAGCCGAAGGCAGAGGCTTAACCCACTGAGCCACTCAGGCGCCCCTCTTCTTAAGAATCTTATGAGGTAAATAAGACCATTGGGTCTGGATTCTGATAGCTCAGAGAGGTCAGGGAACATGCCTCAGGCCCCACAGCTAGCACACTCAGCAGAAGGTGTGGGATTTGAACTCAGGATGTCTGATTGCCAAGCTCAGAGTAGACTGTACCTACACAGAGGAAGTGCCCAATGAATTGTTAGTATTTTGTGGCAATTTTTATTCAGATGTTTATCTTCTGTATGACCCTTTTGTCTGATTGAATTTAATCACAGTAGCCCCATGGAGTTATGCTTTCCATTTTGTAATCAAGGAAACCAAATCTCAAAGACTTTCCGTAACTTGCCCAAGCTTACTCAGCTGGGAAAAGGGAGGTCCTGAACACTCCAGTGAGTTCCCCCTTTTCATCCCTCTTGGGGGTTTGCTTTGGAGAACATGTTTCTCTTCCTCAGGCTGCAGAATCAAATGAGGAATCTAACTTTAGTGATAACTCAGATGTCAATGGCGGATGCTCTTACCTGCACCAGCAGGGTTCCCGCTTGAGCTGGGACCTGGTCCTGCTTCGTGCCGCACTGCTGTCGCCATGAGACCCCCCTCCCTCAAGGGCTCATCTGGTACAGTGGTCTGCGGCAATTGAGGGAGAAGCTCACACCCGCCTCAACTGTCCAGGTCCCCTGGTGGCTAGAGCTGTTGTTCTAGTGCTTTCCTAAAAGCTCAGAAAAAACTCTTTCACTTTTCATTTCCAGCCCCTCTGCTGTCCGTAAGACCCCATTTTGAGTGTGGGGGGACCAGGCTTGGGATCGGATTCACAGGACAGAGCCATTCTGTGTTCCGAATCCTCCTCCTGTCCCCTGATTAAGATATAGGCCTGCTCCCTGGTGGAGGCCGCTGAACTCGGATCTTTCTCTTTCGTTGACTCCTCCCAGGAGCGTCCTCTGTCAGGGTCCCACATCATCAATTTTTGAAACATGTTCTATACATGAAATCTCTCATTCAGACTCAAGCGTGGAGAATCTGGGCTGGCTGTTTTTTGTGCAGCACCCAGCCTTTCTACCCGATAGCCCCCATTTCCTTTTGGGAAACTGCCTTTTCCCTAGATTGTGTGGCCTGGGTGGAATTCATGCCTCCTCCTGGGGGAAGCCTAGGGACCAGAGTCTCCCCTCAAGCAGCCAGGGAGTGAATTTGTGTCCTCATTTGACCAATCAGTGCTCTCCTCTGTGTCTTTGAGGCGGAAGGGCCACAAAGAGGAGAGGGGTGGGTTGCAGTTGGTGTCCCTGTAGAAATGCTGTCCAGGGACCAGGCAGCTCCTGCTGGGAGTCCCGAGACCCGGCGCTCACACTGCCCCTCACGTTTGCAGTTTCCAAACCTCCAGACATTTATTTGAGCTCCAGCTGTCCTTAAAATAAATGACCCCTCCCGTAGCAGCTACGGTACCTTTCTGTTGCATACTATGACGAGGACAGACAGAACTACAGAGAAATGTGTAATGTAAATGTACCAAAAAACCCATCTTCCTGGACCTCTTTTCTCTCCTTTTCTTGCCCCTCCCTGCTCTCCTCTGCTTCCAAATCCTCATGGACCTGGTGTTGGCCCCCTGCTCAAGCCCTTTTGTGGAGCTAAGGGCCCTATGCTTGCCCTCCCCAGAGCCAAGAGGTCTGGATATCTTTCTCCACCTTTTACCACAGCCCACATAGCAACGTCTTCTGTGCTTTCTTCAGCAAGGACCACCGTCCCCCAGGTCCTCATGGTTGTAAGGGGTTTCCATAAAAGCATACATTTTAAATCCTAGAATGCTCTTGATAAGAGCCTTTGGGGAATAATATGTCTATCAGGGAAAAGAGCAGCTGCTCTGGCCTGCAGTGAGTGTGAAAGCCAGTGTGATAAGCCAATCCGCACTCCCTTCCTCCAAGAGTATCCTAGGCTGATGATGCTTCCGGAAAGTCAGCCCAAAGAGTATTTGACTGGGCCCGAGTTGATGTAGGATTGTCTCCCATTGCCGCCACCACCTCATTGTGGAGCTTTAAACAAGCTACTGAGCCCTTTTGGGTTTCACTTTCTGAGTTTAGAAAAAGAAGGGCATTACCTTAGTCTTTAAGTGCCTTTCCATACAATGATTTGGTGTTGGTATTTGCATTTTAACAGAAGATGCTTGAAGATTTCATACTTTTGAGCTTCAAACAGATCACCACTATCCAGACATCAGACTTTGTAAGAGGCTAGAAGGTGAAGTGTTTTTGGTTTGCTGGGGGGGTGGGGGGTGGGAGAGCAGGGAAGGAGACAAGAGGAGCAGTTAAGTACCAGTTAAGTCTCGGTCAGACTTCCCGGCCATTGCACTCTCTGCTAGTCGCATCCCTCATTAGACCCAGAGTCTCACCACCACCCTGGCGAGGTAGGAAGGGGCTCACTGCTGTGCCTCCACATTTGGCTGGAACACAAGACAGATGCTTTCCTGGTGCTTGTTTTCATTACCCATTCTTGCTCAAATTCAGCAACATCAACTCCCCTCAGAGTTCTTTTGTTCAAAACACAGTAAGTGGATCCACATTTTCTCCTTGAGTAAACAAAAATCCCTGCTTGCCACCTTGCTCAGAGCAGGCCGGTTTTTCTCCATGTGGGTCTGCGTCTTTCTATTTCGGGTCCCTTGCCCCGATGGGGATGTTTTGTCTTGTTTTCTCAATTACAGCTCGTACTAATGAATGTTAGCTGATGTGCCTGAAGTGTAGTTACTGTCTCTTCAGGATTTACCCGGTGTGTACAATGTTTGCAAATAATTTAAAAATATTACCATTTGTTTTAACAATTGTATTAGAGAAGTAGATTTTTTTTTTAAAGATTTTATTTATTTATTTCACAGACAGAGATCCCAAGTAGGCATAGAGGCAGGCAGAGAGAGAGGAGGAAGCACACTTCCTGATGAGCAGAGAGTCTGATGCGGGGCTCGATCCCAGGACCCTAGGATCATGAGCTGAGCCCAAGGCAGAGGCTTTAACCCACTGAACCATCCAGGTACCCTGAGAAGTAGATTTTTATTTGTATTTTAGATGAAGCAGCTGGGCAATGAGAGTGTCCGTAACTTTCCCAAAGTCACATGGATAGTAAGAGGCCTACCTGGGATGCGAGCCCGTGTCCATCTTTCTCGAAGTTCTTATCACTGTAAGGAATCTGGAAGGCAAAGGATGTTTTCCAGCGCGTGGGCAGGTCACCTCAGGAATTGGAGGCCGACCAGGGCCTGTTTATCTCTATTCATTTAGACTCAGGCCTTCCTAAAATCAGGAAGTAGAAGGCACAAGTGTTGGCCACAATATTTGCAGTTCGTAACTTAGAAATTAGCAATCAGCCCCTTTTCACGTAGGACACTATAATAAACACTGGCACGGGCCCTGCAATTTGGTTATGCAAAGAAAACAGGAAACAAGCGCATTTTCCAGTGTGCCTTCAGTCTGAGGAGGGCTGGCATCTGCCCACGTGAGGGCTAGATTTTCTTGTCAATATTGTATTTACTGTCCTGGTCACATGAGTGGGGAGAGGAGGATGAGTCACAGTTAACTGACTGCTAAATTAGGCAAATGTAATCCATTTGTTTCTTTCAAATTAGATCCCCCCCAAAGCATTTTAAAGCTTTTTTTCCTCAACAATCATACTCACAACCTAAACAGCTAATGCATTCCCAATTTGTGCTAATCTGGCTCCCTATTATAAGCAAATAAATGATCATTTTGTAGCATTGTCTTCCTCTGTGAGGGCAGGATTTTGAGTGTATTAATCTTCACCCACAACTGCCAAACCTCTGCAAACCTTCTGCCTTTGCTTTACTCATGTCCGCCCCTTGCTACTTACTCTGCAAAGCCGTCAAAATACAATGCATCACGTTGAGTGATTCATATTATTAGCAAACAGCAATGTAGTCCTTAACCCCTAGGAATCACAGATCAGCAGCTCTGGAGAAATCAAGTGGGTCATTCAATACAGCCGGCTAATTTTATAGATAAAACTGAGACCTAGCAAGGCTGAAGCAGTTGAATGGACTCAGGTCTTTGCATACCCAGTTCCTCATTTCTGGCCCTCTCTCCCTCCTGTGCAATGGCACACCTGGAGGTCAGTGGTGCTCAGAAAGCCCTGGTTTGGAAGTGTGAAATGTGCGATGGTCAAAACAAAACAGCTGGTCCATATGCCGCGCCAGTGCGGCCATCCCTCAGGAGAGCTCCGTGGGGTAAGGTCGCTGGCTCTGTACCCATTTGCTTAATTTCCCTATGAAATTTGCTGCCTTGACTCAGAGTCTCATTTCTTACTTTACCCAAATTTAGCAATGAGGTCAGAGAGACCTGGATTTATTTGAGAATAGACACAAAGTTGCTGTTTTGATCTTTATTTTCAAGGTGCTCTGTGACTCTTTGGAAACCTCTGATGGTCTTTCTCCAGATGAACAGAGCTGTGTTTCCTCTTGCTCTGCACAGAGGAGGCACATGTCAGCCCGTGGGTGGGAACAGCCTGTGCAGGAATGTGGGGCAGGAGAAGGGACCTCTGGCAACCATCAGTCCTCCTGGGTCTTCCTTATCGTCTGCATCTCTTGCATTTATGGGGGGCAGTCTGGGACATTTGCACGGATGCCTCTCATTCTCACATGAAATGTTTTATAAATGAGAACACTGTTTTGTAGAGGTTAAGAAACCTGCCCCGGGCCACACTGCTAAACAGAAATTCAAGCTTGAAAAAGGAAATTTGACTCTGGAGCAAGTGCTGGAAACATTGTCCCATGTGGCCTTGACTGATTCACTCAGAAGTCAAATGGCCCAGCATTTTCAGCAGCATGTATGTGTTGAAAGAGAGCATCTACACATCTACCAGGTTCTGGGTCAGCTACACCTGCTTTCTAGCTTGGGCATGGAAGTTGAGTTTTCTGTTTTAATTTCTTGTCCGGTCTAATGGTAATAAAAACAGGAGTTGCTGTAAGACTGAACTGAAAAATTGCATCGTCAATGAAAATGCCTTGAGTGGTAATAAAGACCGCAAATATCAGTTGCTTCCCTTCCTTCAAGGAGATGCCTGGACTAACCTAAAGGAATCACTTTTGATCTCTAATGGTGATTTTTAAAACCCCGGGGACTAGTCCTCCTGGACAGACAGTTTGTGGTAAAAGAGCACCAGTGTCGACCCCCTTTTAGCCATTTTGAAGAAGATGGCATTTGGATACCTTAGAGCTCTAGTGCAGGAGCAAAGAGCTCAAGGGCCGGATCTTGGCTTTGATCTAAGCCGACTGTTTGCTCCCTGTGTAACCTGAATCTTCTGGGCCTCCGTTTTCTTGTTTTAAAATTAGATTACGCTAGCAAAACCCCAAACAATCCAATGAAAATGCAGGCAAACTGTAGTTATTTCTTCAAAGGATATTTACACGTGGCCAAAAAGCACATGAAAAGACGCTCAAACATTAGGCATCCGGGAAAATGGTTAGTGTTGGCCAGGCCATGGAGAAATTGGAATGCCTGTGCCTTGCTGGTGGAGTATAGGATGGTGCAGCTTCTGGAAAAGTTTGATCATTTCTTGAAAAGTTAGACATAGAATTACCATTTAATTCCAGCAAGTCCACTTCTAGGAATATGTCCCAAAGAATTAAAAACAGATATTTAAATAAAGCCTATACACTTAATTTAGAGCAGCCTGAGTTATAATAGCCCAAAGATGGGAACAAACCAAACGTCTAGCAAACAGTGAATGGATAAACGATGTGGTATATCCATACAATGGGACACTGTTCAGTCCTAAAAGAGAACAGAATACTGATAAATCCCACAACATGGATGAATCTTGAAAACATTTTGCTAAATGAAAGAAGCCAAACCCCAAAAGCCACATATTGTATGATTCAATTTGTATGAGAAATCCACGGTAGGCAAATCCCAAGAGACAGGACGCTTCCCCAGGGGCAGCTGGGGGGAAGAGGGGGAAGAGGGACCAGGGAATGGCTGCTGACTGGGTATAGGGTCTCCTTCTGGGGGTGATGAAAACGTTCTGAAAGTAGGTAGTGGTGACAGCGGCACAACACATGCATATATTAAGTGCCACTGGATTGTGTAATTTAAAATGGCAAATGTAATGTTAATGTGTGTTTTGCCACGATAAAAAAGAGATCATGGTAACACATACTTCTTAGGATCAAAATCTAGAAGAGAAAGGGAAAGAGTAAGTTATGAACTTATCTCTGCAACTCAGTTATCTTACTCCTTATTCTTTGGTGCCTAGACACATCTCTCTGGCAGGCACTCCCTTGAAAGTGGGAATAAGATGCAAACTTGTAGCAGGCTAAGATTCAAGAGTTCTTGATGGGTGCTCTAGAATCCCAGGAAAGTGTGATACCAGCTTTGTTGGCAGTCTGTGCTTTTGTCTTTCAGGTATGGTGGATCTACTTGTTTATGGGTGAATGTTTCCAGTTTCCTTTCTCCCAGGCCCTCACCTCATTCACAGATTTCTCCTCCCTGCCCTTTCCACCTACTAACTGGAAATCCATTTGGGTTCCTGAATGGTTTTGAGGAAAAAATTGAGAGAATGGAAGAAGGTAGCCTAAATGGAAAGGGGCCAGAAAAGTCAGGATTGAAATGGAAAGTTTAGAAGAAAGGGAATGAATGGGGTGGGGCAGATAGCTTGGAGTGACAGTGACAGCCCACGGAATGGGGAAAAGGGGAGAGGAGATGGAATGGGGGAGAGAAAAACCTAATGGGCTGTGCTGAGGAGGGAATTGTGGATTTTTGCATGTGAGAGGTTGTGCAGGAGTGTATGAGACTTGTGGGTGGGAAAGAAGGGGCTTTTGGTCCTCTTTTTTTCTTTTTTTTAAGATTTTATTTATTTATTTGACAGAGATCACAAGTAGGCTGAAAGGCAGGCAGAGAGAGAGAGGTGCAAGCAGGCTCCCCACTGAGCAGAGAGCCCGATGCGGGACTCGATCCCAGGACCCTGGGATCATGACCTGAGCTGAAGGCAGAGGCTTTAACCCACTGAGCCACCCAGGTGCCCCATCTTTTGGTCCTCTAATTAGAACTGCTGCGGGAGACGAAAATAAGTTCAGATCCTCTCAAATTACTTTTTGACAGCTGGACTGGTGTTCTTTGAGTATAAAGATGAGAGTATAGGAGATCGGCTTATATCTGGGTAACACACTTAAGGTAGAGACTTGAATATCCTCTGGTATAAATTGTCCCCTTGATCTAAGAAAGAAACCCGAATGATGCAAAGACCATTGACAAAGACAAAGCTTGATGAGAAGCCAATAGTTTTCTGAAGCTAAACTGTCCTATGAGACACTGGTAGCTGGTTGTGTATGATCTAGACCCAGATGCTGAAAGTTTTGTGCATCTCTGAGTGGTACCATTTCTCTTTGGTTTTATCAGATGGAGCTATATCCCTGAAAATCCTAGGATTCTTTCAGAGAAATCTCTCCTCCCCTACAGAGAATATGAGTTAAAACAGATCCATAGCTATCAAAGTAGTGAAATCCTGAGGAGCTCAAAAGCTGAGAGAACCCTTAAAAATATCTTAAGACCAAGCGATTTAGGAAAATTACATTCATTCAACTGGTTACTTCCTCCTTGTCTTTACCATGAAATGTCAGGGACGTTTAAGTCTTATTATAAACTAGGTAAGAGTTTCATTTAATCCTCTCACCACGACCAAAGTTACAAAAGGTCCTGGCCATTTTGAAGTACCCAATTCTTTTCTCCTTGTTTTCAAAAATGAATGTTTTCTCATCTAAGAAAATAAAGCCCCTTAGAAAATAACCCTGCAATTACTGCTTTCAATCTTTTGAAATGTTACAGTGAGGTCATCTGAGCCCCTGTTCCAGTGAAATCATCACTTCTTTGAAGATTATTTCTAGCTGTTGTCTCATCTATTGTGTGATGAGAGGGATTGCTTGTGAAGTCCCCCTTTAGACCTGAGGTGGGATGAGGGAACAGCAGACAGCCTTATCCCATGGACTGTTTTTAAGGCCCCAGTATAACAGACTTGCAGAAGTATAACAGAAAATTCCGTGTACGAATGAGGTAACCTATCCTACAGCTTGGTTTTAAAATCGGCCTGGAACATTAAATCTCTCAACTTCCCACCTTCTCCTCCTCCCATGAACTCTGAAGAGCTGTAACCAAACCAAACCAAGCTGAGCCAAACTGTACAGGACCAAACCAAACCAAAAACTGTGCTTTGAATTCTAGTATCTTTCAAAACTTTCAAGTCAGATGAACTTGTTTACAGTGATTTACCACAACACAAATAAATGTGAAGGGAGAGGCAAGGAGGAAAAACTCGCCAGCTCATGAGATCAATGTTCTCTACTAACTGCCTGCTTTTGCTGATCTGACAAAAATACGTTCTTTCCTCCCAGGTTTCTGACATAGTTGTGGCAATATTTTGAAACAGGAAAAAGTCCTGTTTGCTTCCACACACAGGCTTCTTGGACTTTGGTTCCCTGGGTATGATCCTGAGTTTGGAAGTGCTCCAAGTGACAGAAAATTGGCAAGTTCCTCCTCATTGATTCCTCACCGGCTCTTTGTGGGGTGGGGGTGGGGTGGAATTCTGCCTGGGACTTGGCTGAGCTCTTTGCTTGGCGCCCCAGCCAGTTACTCCAAGTTCAAGGAACTTGACAGACAGAGGCTGCTTGTCTGGTGAAAGATGTGAATGGGCCAGGTTGAGCCTGCCATCTCGTGCCAGCACATTCTGTCTTCTTCTGGGGAAGCCTTGTTTCTGACCAGGCTCACAGTGGCTCTGTGGGAAGACTGCCCACCAGCGGTGGCATTGGTCTTGCGATTGGGATGAACCCTGGATCCCTCTGGTATCCAATCCATACCGCCTCACAGTGACCTACAGTAGTAGTGGCAGTGTGTGAGAGAGAAAGAGAGAGAGAGAGAGTGTGTGTGTGTGTTTGACAGTTAAACAGTAAACAGTTAAAAAAAAAAAAAAAGACAGAAGGCTTCGACAGAGTTCCAGGAAACAGGCTGTGTTAGTCTAGACTAGTAAAACCCAGCCAATTTAATTTCTGAATTTGTGATTATTATTTCTGCATTTCTTTTGTATTTAACTCCCCCCCCCCACCCCACTGCACAGAGTTAACAAGTAAGAAAAACTATGTATATGCACTAAGCTCTCAAATGACCAGCCAGTTTCAACCACTTTGAGGGCATCAATAGAGTTAATATTCTAAGGACTAGAAATTATATATTGTTGTTACAACAAAGAGCCTTTGTCTGAATATTTAACAAATCCTACTATTTTGTTAATAGGAAAGCAACATATGTCATTGTTGATATTTTAGAAAAAATATAAGCAAAAAGAAGAAAATTAAAGTCCTGTATAATCTCACCATCTAGATATAAGGTTTCACTGTTTTTTTGTTAGGCAAGAATTGGTTTTGACTTGGGTAGAACAGAATTTAAATTATGGGCCTAACAGTATGACTCAGAGCAAGTTCACCGTGCTAAACACTGATTTTCTTTTTTTTTTTTTTTTTTTAAAGATTTTATTTATTTATCAGAGAGAGAGGGGGAGAGAGCGAGCACAGGCAGACAGAGAGGCAGGCAGAGGCAGAGGGAGAAGCAGGCTCCCCGCTGAGCAAGGAGCCTGATGCGGGACTCGATCCCAGGGCGCTGGGATCATGACCCGAGCTGAAGGCAGCTGCCCAACCAACTGAGCCACCCAGGCGTCCCTAAACACTGATTTTCTTAGCAAGACACCTATCCTGTAGGGGTGTTGGAGGATTGTGGTAAAGTTTTGGACACAAAATAAATTGCTGATTGATAATACCAGTATTTTATTTCTTATACTACTGATCATGGCTCGTTATTAATTTTTTACCACGTACAGTTTCAGAAAATGAGCTCATGTAATTAGTCTTAGACTCCTTTCTTTCCTATATTGCTATGACATGAATTTATGGCTTCAGTGTTCTCATTATTGTTTCTGCTGCTTATACTTGTTTGGGAGAAGATGTATACAGAGCAATATTTTATAGTGAGTAAGCCTGATTTCATACTCCATTATTTTTGGCAATGGATGATATTGAGGCAATTCTGAGACCAACTTGATTTTTCTTCTTTTGTGTGGTATATTTTGCCTGATAGATGCCTGTAGATTTTCTTCAAATTCCATGACATACTTAGGATAAACTTTGATATTGGTATTCTAATTTAAATATTCTTGGAACATAGTGTTCACTTTCATCTACAGTTATTGTAATATCTTAGATAATTCTCTTGTATTATATCTTGGAATATATCTTCTATTTTGAGGTTTTTCAACTCAGATGTACCAATTGTTCTTATATTGGGTTATGCTTATCTACCATATATTGTCTTGTATATAATTGCTTTGCTTCTTTCATTTGCATCACCGGGTTAGTAATTTAATTTTCAGCGGTATTTATTCTATTTTGAGTTTATTAGTTCTAAAATGTTGCTGTTTTGTCTTTTGATATGTTTTCATCTAGAAATTGTCTTTTTTATTTCATTGCCTTGCTATCTTCCTGATTTGTTGTTCTTTAGTCAGTTGTGCTATAGTGAGAAGGGAGTGCTGCTGTTGTGAGTCAAAGTTTTATCTAAGTTTTTTTTTGCTTTTTGGCTTTTTTGTGTTATGATCTCTTTTTCCCCTTTATTTGCATTATTCAGTTTTTTTTTAAGTCAGCATTTTTATTTTATTGAATTATATATATATTTTTTGGTAGCATATTATTTTTTTAATTAAAATTTTTATTTTGAGATAATCGTAGATGCACATGCATTATAAGAAATAATACAGAGAGGGGCACTTGGGTGGCTCAGTGGGTTAAAGCCTCTACCTTCGGCTCAGGTCATGTTCTCAGGGTTCTGGAATTGAGCCCCGCATTGGGCGGTCTGCTCAGCAGAGAGCCTGCTTCCCTTCCTCTCTCTCTCTCTGCCTATCTCTCTGCCTACTTGTGATCTCTGTCAAATAAATAAATAAAATCTTTTTAAAAAATATTAATAAAAAATAATACAGAGAGATTTGATATATCCTTTTCAGTTTCCCTCTGTGATAACAGATTATAAACTATAGTACAATGTCACAAGTAGGCTACTGACATTGATATAGATTTCCCCAGTTTTACTTGAATTTGCATGTGTGTATGTGTGTATGTGTATATGTATTTAATTCTATGCAGTTTTATCACATGTAGTTTGGTTTAAAATATTTTATTTATTTATTTGTCAGAGAGAGAACACAAGCAGGCAGAGGGGCAAGCAGAGGCAGAGAGAGAAGCAGGCTCCCTGCTGACAAGGAGTCCAATGCAGGACTTGATCCCAGGACCCTGGGATCATGACCCGAGCCGAAGGCAGCAGCTCAACTGACTGAGCCACCCAGGCATTCCAGATAGGTTTATTTAGTACCCAGTTACATTACTACACAGACCCCTGGGTTGTCCTTTATAACCATAATTTACCAATTTTGGATATTTCCTATAGATAGAATCATACAATATGTGATTCTTTGTGGCTTGTTTTTTCCATTAATGTTTCAAAGTTTGTCTGTATTTTAGCATTTATCATTACTTTATTTCTTTTTATTGCCGAATAACAATCCATTTTACTAATATACCACATTTTATGAATTCATTTATCAGTTGATGGGACATTTGGGTTGTTTCTCCTTCTCGACTATTATGAATAATATTGCCATGTACATTTATGTACAAGTTTTTGTGTGGACCCATGTTTTCATTTGTCTTGGGTATATTCCTAAGAGTGGAATTGTTGGGTCATATGGTAGCTGTATGTGTAACCGTCTAAAGAATGGCCAGACTATGTTCCAAAGTGGCTGCACCAATTTACATCCTCACCAGAAATGTTCAAGGCATCTAATACCTCCACATTTTCACAAGAACTCATTATTATCTACTTTTTATTGCCTTTTTTTTGCATTTTGAAAAAAATTTAATTCTGGTATAATTAACATAATTAACATATTAGTTTCAGGTGTACAATACAGTGATTCAGTAATTCTATATATTACTCAGTGCTTATCCTGATACATGTACTCTTTTTTTTTTTTAAGATTTTATTTATTTATTTGACAGACAGAGATCACAAGCAGGCAGAGAGGCAGGCATAGAGAGAGGAGGAAGCCGACTCCCCGCTGAGCAGAGAGCCTGATGTGGGGCTCGATCCCAGGACCCCGAGACCATGACCTGAGCCAAAGGCAGAGGCTTTAACCCACTGAGCCACCCAGGCGCCCCTGATACATGTACTCTTAATCCCCTTCAAGTATTTATTCCATCCCTCTACCAACTGCCCCTCTAGTAACTGTCAGTTTGTTCTTTATAGTCGAGAATCTGTTTTTCATTTGTCTCTTTTTTTCTTAAATTCCACATGCATAATATATATGGCATTTGTCTTTCTCTGACTGACTTATTTCATTTAGTATTATGCCCTGCATATCTATTCATGTTGTTATAAATGGCAAGATTTCATTCTTTTTTATGGCTGAATAATATTTCATTCTTTTTTATGGCTGAATAATATTCCCCCCCACATGCACGTGTGTGTGTGTGTGTGTGTGTATAGCACATCTTCTTTTTTTTTTTTTTTTTTTTTTTTTTATTTTTTATTTTTATTTTTTTTTTATTTTTTATAAACATATATTTTTTATATACATATATTTTTATCCCCAGGTCTGTGAATCACCAGGTTTACACACTTCACAGCACTCACCAAATCACATACCCTCCCCAATGTCCATAATCCCACCCCCTTCTCCCCAACCCCCTCCCCCCGGCAACCCTCAGTTTGTTTTGTGAGATTAAGAGTCACTTATGGTTTGTCTCCCTCCCAATCCCATCTTGTTTCATTTATTCTTCTACCCACTTAAGCCTCCATGTTGCATCACCACTTCCTCATATCAGGGAGATCATATGATAGTTGTCTTTCTCTGCTTGACTTATTTCGCTAAGCATGATACGCTCTAGTTCCATCCATGTTGTTGCAAATGGCAAGATTTCATTTCTTTTGATGGCTGCATAGTATTCCATTGTGTATATATACCACATCTTCTTGATCCATTCATCTGTTGATGGACATCTAGGTTCTTTCCATAGTTTGGCTATTGTGGACATTGCTGCTATAAACATTCGGGTGCATGTGTCCCTTTGGATCACTACATTTGTATCTTTAGGGTAAATACCCAATAGTGCAATTGCTGGGTCATAGGGCAGTTCTATTTTCAACATTTTGAGGAACCTCCATGCTGTTTTCCAGAGTGGCTGCACCAGCTTGCATTCCCACCAACAGTGTAGGAGGGTTCCCCTTTCTCCGCATCCTCGCCAGCATCTGTCATTTCCTGACTTGTTGATTTTAGCCATTCTGACTGGTGTGAGGTGATATCTCATTGTGGTTTTGATTTGTATTTCCCTGATGCCAAGTGATATGGAGCACTTTTTCATGTGTCTGTTGGCCATCTGGATGTCTTCTTTGCAGAAATGTCTGTTCATGTCTTCTGCCCATTTCTTGATTGGATTATTTGTTCTTTGGGTGTTGAGTTTGCTAAGTTCTTTATAGATTCTGGACACTAGTCCTTTATCTGATATGTCGTTTGCAAATATCTTCTCCCATTCTGTCAGTTGTCTTTTGATTTTGTTAACTGTTTCCTTTGCTGTGCAAAAGCTTTTGATCTTGATGAAATCCCAGTAGTTCATTTTTTCCCTTGCTTCCCTTGCCTTTTGCGTTGTTCCTAGGAAGATGTTGCTGCGGCAGAGGTCGAAGAGGTTGCTTCCCGTGTTCTCCTCAAGGATTTTGATGGATTCCTTTCGTACATTGAGGTCCTTCATCCATTTTGAGTCTATTTTTGTGTGTGGTGTAAGGAAATGGTCCAATTTCATTTTTCTGCATGTGGCTGTCCAATTTTCCCAGCACCATTTATTGAAAAGGCTGTCTTTTTTCCATTGGACATTCTTTCCTGCTTTGTCGAAGATTAGTTGACCATAGAGTTGAGGGTCTATTTCTGGACTCTCTATTCTGTTCCATTGATCTATGTGTCTGTTTTTGTGCCAGTACCATGCTGTCTTGATGATGACAGCTTTGTAATAGAGCTTGAAGTCCGGAATTGTGATGCCACCAACGTTGGCTTTCTTTTTCAATATCCCTTTGGCTATTCGAGGTCTTTTCTGGTTCCATATAAATTTTAGAATTATTTGTTCCATTTCTTTGAAAAAGATGGATGGTACTTTGATAGGAATTGCATTAAATGTGTAGATTGCTTTAGGTAGCATAGACATTTTCACAATATTTATTCTTCCAATCCAGGAGCATGGAACATTTTTCCATTTCTTTGTGTCTTCCTCAATTTCTTTCATGAGTACTTTATAGTTTTCTGAGTATAGATTCTGTGTCTCTTTGGTTAGGTTTATTCCTAGGTATCTTATGGTTTTGGATGCAATTGTAAATGGGATTGACTCCTTAATATCTCTTTCTTCTGTCTTGCTGTTGGTGTAGAGAAATGCAACTGATTTCTGTGCATTGATTTTATATCCTGACACTTTACTGAATTCCTGTATAAGTTCTAGCAGTTTTGGAGTGGAGTCTTTTGGGTTTTCCACATATAGTATCATATCATCTGCGAAGAGTGATAATTTGACTTCTTCTTTGCCGATTTGGATGCCTTTAATTTCCTTTTGTTGTCTGATTGCTGAGGCTAGGACCTCTAGTACGATGTTGAATAGCAGTGGTGATAATGGACATCCCTGCCGTGTTCCTGACCTTAGCGGAAAAGCTTTCAGTTTTTCTCCATTGAGAATGATATTTGCGGTGGGTTTTTCATAGATGGCTTTGATGATATTGAGGTATGTGCCCTCTATCCCTACACTTTGAAGAGTTTTGATCAGGAAGGGATGTTGTACTTTGTCAAATGCTTTTTCAGCATCTATTGAGAGTATCATATGGTTCTTGTTCTTACTTTTATTGATGTGTTGTATCACATTGACTGATTTGCGGATGTTGAACCAACCTTGCAGCCCTGGAATAAATCCCACTTGGTCGTGGTGAATAATCTTTTTAATGTACTGTTGAATCCGATTGGCTAGTATTTTGTTGAGTATTTTCGCATCTGTGTTCATCAAGGATATCGGTCTATAGCTCTCTTTTTTGGTGGGATCCTTGTCTGGTTTTGGGATCAAGGTGATGCTGGCCTCATAAAATGAGTTTGGAAGTTTTCCTTCCATTTCTATTTTTTGGAACAGTTTCAGGAGAATAGGAATTAGTTCTTCTTTAAATGTTTGGTAGAATTCCCCCGGGAAGCCGTCTGGCCCTGGGCTTTTGTTTGTTTGGAGATTTTTAATGACTGTTTCAATCTCCTTACTGGTTATGGGTCTGTTCAGGCTTTCTATTTCTTCATGGTTCAGTTGTGGTAGTTTATATGTTTCTAGGAATGCATCCATTTCTTCCAGATTGTCAAATTTATTGCCGTAGAGTTGCTCATAGTATGTTCTTATAATAGTTTGTATTTCCTTGGTGTTAGTTGTGATCTCTCCTCTTTCATTCATTATTTTATTTATTTGGGTCCTTTCTCTTTTCTTTTTGATAAGTCGGGCCAGGGGTTTATCAATTTTATTAATTCTTTCAAAGAACCAGCTCCTAGTTTCGTTGATTTGTTCTATTGTTTTTTTGGTTTCTATTTCATTGATTTCTGCTCTGATCTTTATGATTTCTCTTCTCCTGCTGGGCTTAGGGTTTCTTTCTTGTTCCTTCTCCAGCTCCTTTAGGTGTAGGGTTAGGTTGTGTACCTGAGACCTTTCTTGTTTCTTGAGAAAGGCTTGTACCGCTATATATTTTCCTCTCAGGACTGCCTTTGTTGTGTCCCACAGATTTTGAACCGTTGTATTTTCATTATCATTTGTTTCCATGATTTTTTTCAATTCTTCTTTAATTTCCCGGTTGACCCATTCATTCTTTAGAAGGATACTGTTTAGTCTCCATGTATTTGGGTTCTTTCCAAACTTCCTTTTGTGGTTGAGTTCTAGCTTTAGAGCATTGTGGTCTGAAAATATGCAGGGAATGATCCCAATCTTTTGATACCGGTTGAGTCCTGATTTAGGACCGAGGATGTGATCTATTCTGGAGAATGTACCATGTGCACTAGAGAAGAATGTGTATTCTGTTGCTTTGGGATGAAATATTCTGAATATATCTGTGATGTCCATCTGGTCCAGTGTGTCATTTAAGGCCTTTATTTCCTTGCTGATCTTTTGCTTGGATGACCTGTCCATTTCAGTGAGGGGAATATTAAAGTCCCCTACTATTATTGTATTGTTGTTTATGTGTTTCTTTGATTTTGTTATTAATTGGTTTATATAGTTGGCTGCTCCCACGTTGGGGGCATAGATATTTAAAATTGTTAAATCTTCTTGTTGGACAGACCCTTTGAGTATGATATAGTGTCCTTCCTCATCTCTTATTACAGTCTTTGGCTTAAAATCTAATTGATCTGATATAAGGATTGCCACTCCTGCTTTCTTCTGATGTCCATTAGCATGGTAAATTCTTTTCCACCCCCTCACTTTAAATCTGGAGGTGTCTTCGGGCTTAAAATGTGTTTCTTGGAGGCAACATATAGATGGGTTTTGTTTTTTTATCCATTCTGATACCCTGTGTCTTTTGACAGGGGCATTTAGCCCATTCACATTCAGGGTAACTATTGAGAGATATGAATTTAGTGCCATTGTATTGCCTGTAAGGTGACTGTTACTGTATATGGTCTCTGTTCCTTTCTGATCTACCACTTGTAGGCTCTCTCTTTGCTTAGAGGACCCCTTTCAATATTTCCTGTAGAGCTGGTTTGGTATTTGCAAATTCTTTCAGTTGTTGTTTGTCCTGGAAGCTTTTAATCTCTCCTTCTATTTTCAATGATAGCCTAGCTGGATATAGTATTCTTGGCTGCATGTTTTTCTCGTTTAGTGTTCTGAAAATATCATGCCAGCTCTTTCTGGCCTGCCAGGTCTCTGTGGATAAGTCAGCTGCCAATCTAATATTTTTACCATTGTATGTTACAGACTTCTTTTCCCGGGCTGCTTTCAGGATTTTCTCTTTGTCATTGAGACTTGTAAATTTTACTATTATGTGACGGGGTGTGGGCCTATTCTTATTTATTTTGAGGGGCATTCTCTGAACCTCCTGAATTTTGATGCTTGTTCCCTTTGCCATATTGGGGAAATTCTCCCCAATAATTCTCTCCAGTATACCTTCTGCTCCCCTCTCACTTTCTTCTTCTTCTGGAATCCCAATTATTCTAATGTTGTTTCGTCTTATGGTGTCACTTATTTCTCGAATTCTCCCCTCGTGGTCCAGTAGCTGTTTGTCCCTCTTTTGATCAGCTTCTTTATTCTCTGTCATTTGGTCTTCTATATCACTAATTCTTTCTTCTGCCTCATTTATCCTAGCAGTGAGAGCCTCCATTTTTGATTGCACCTCATTAATAGCTTTTTTGATTTCAACTTGGTTAGATTTTAGTTCTTTTATTTCTCCAGAAAGGGCTTTTATATCTCTCGAGAGGGTTTCTCTAATATCTTCCATGCCTTTTTCGAGCCCGGCTAGAACCTTGAGAATTGTCATTCTGAACTCTAGATCTGACATATTACCGATGTCTGTATTGATTAGGTCCCTAGCCTTCGGTACTGCCTCTTGTTCTTTTTTTTGTGGTGAATTTTTACGTCTTGTCATTTTGTCCAGATAAGAGTAAATGAAGGGGCAAGTAAAATACTAAAAGGGTGGCAACAACCCCAGGAAAATATGCTTTAGCCAAATTAGAAGAGATCCAAAATCGTGAGTGGGGAGAAAGGGGATAAAAAGAGGTTCAAAAAGGAAGAAAGAAAAAAGGAAAAAAAAAAAAAAAAAAAAAAAAAAAGAAAAGAATTTTTTTTTTAAAAAAGAAAACACCTAAGAAAAATGTAAAAAAATATATATATATATTAGATAAACTAGTAAAAAATCGTTAAAAAAGAAAAAGGTAACAGTTAAAAAAAAAAAAAAATTTTACCCGAAGGCGAGAAAAAAAAAAAAAAAAATGAAAAAGAAAAAATTAAATTAACTGCAAGACTAAAAAAAATCACAGGAAAAAAGCCATGAGTTCCGTGCTTGGCTTTCTCCTCCTCTGGAATTCTGCTGCTCTCCTTGGTATTGAAACCGCACTCCTTGGTAGGTGAGCTTGGTCTCGGCTGGATTTCTTGTTGATCTTCTGGGGGAGGGGCCTGTTGTAGTGATTTTCAAGTGTCTTTGCCCCAGGCGGAATTACACCGCCCTTACCCGGGGCCGGGGTGAGTAATCCGCTCGGGTTTGCTTTCAGGAGCTTTTGTTCCCTGAGCGCTTTCCGTAGAGTTCCAGAGGACGGGAATACAAATGGCGGCCTCCTGGTCTCCGGCCCGGAGGAGCCGAGAGCCCAGGGCCCCACTCCTCAGTGCGCCCTCAGAGAACAGCGCCCAGTTACTCCCGTCTGCCTGACCTCCGGCCGCGCTCCGAGCTCACCGAGCCTGCGACCGGTTCAAGGTAACACGGAGCTGCGAGCTTACTGTCGGCTCTGTCTCTGTAGCCGGCTTTCCCGTTCCAATACCCGCAAGCTCTGCGACACTCAGACACCCCCGATCCTTCTGTGACCCTGCGGGACCTGAGGCCACGCTGACCCCGCGTGGGCTTCGCCCCGGTTTAGCCTCTGGAGCGATGTCCCTCCGCGGAGCAGACTTTTAAAAGTCCTGATTTTGTGCGCGGTTGCTCCGCCGCTTGCCGGGAGCCGGCCCCTCCCCCCGGGGTCTATCTTCCCGTCGCTTTGGATTCACTTCTCCGCCGGTCCTACCTTTCAGAAAGTGGTTGTTTTTCTGTTTCCAGAATTGCTGTTCTTCTTCTCTTCGATCTGCCGATGGATTTTCAGGTGTTTGCAATCTTTAGATAAGCTATCTAGCTGATCTCCGGCTAGCTGAAGCAGTCTCAGCTTGCTACTTCTCCGCCATCTTGACTCCTCCCCCCTAGCACATCTTCTTTATCCATTTATCTATTGATGGACACTTGAACTGCTTCCTTAATTTGTCTGCTATAAATAATGCTGCAATAAAATAGAGGTGTCTATATCTTCTTGAATAAGTGTTTTGGTAATTACCCCGTAGTGGAATTATTGGGTTATATGGTAATTCTATTTTTAATTTTTTAAGGAATCTCCATACTCTTTTCATACTCTTGCAGTGGCTGCAATAGGTTTTATTCCCACCAACAGTGCAAGAGGGTTCCTTTTCTCCACATTCTTGCCTGCACTTACTGTTTCTTGTGTTTTTGATTTTAGCCATTCTGATAGGTGTGACACAGTATCTTGTGGTTTAGATTTGCATTTCTGTGATGATGAAGGATGTTGAGCATCTTTTCATGTGTCTGTTGGCCATCCATATATCTTCTTTGGAGAAATGTCTGTTCATGTCTTCTGCCCATTTTAAAATTGGGTTATTTGTTTTTCTGATACTGAGTTGTATCATTGTTTATATATTTTGGATACTAACCCTTTATCAGATATGTCATTTACAAATACCTTCTCACCTTCAGGAAGTTTTCTTTTAGTTTTCATGATTGTTTCCTTCACTGTGGAGAAGCTTTTAATTTTAATATAGCCCCAATAGTATATTTTTGCCTTTGCTTTCCTTGCCTAAGGATACATATCTAGAAAAATGGTACTAAGGCCAGTGCCAGAGATATTATTGCCTATGCGCTTTTCTAAGATTTTTATGGTTTCATGTCTCATATTTAGGTCTTTAGTCCATTTTAAGTTTGTTTTGTGTATGATGTAATAAAGTGGCCCATTTTCATTCTTTTGCATGTAGCTGACTGATATTCCCTACACAATTTGTTGAAGAGACTGTCTTTTCCTCATTGCAGATTCTTGGGTCCTTTGTTGAAGACCCAATGAATTGGCCATTTTACTGGGGGCTTACTTCTGGGCACTCTGTTCTGTTCCATTGATCTATATGTCTCTTTTGTGCCAGTGCCATATTGTTTTGATGACTACAGCTTTGTAGTGTATCTAGAAATCTGGGATTGTGATACATCCAGTTTTGTTCTTTTTCAAGATCGTGGGGGCTATGTGGGGTCTTTTGGGGATCTATACAAATTTTAGGATTATTTGTTCTAGTTCTGTCAAAATGCTATTGGTATTTTGATAGGGATTGCATTAAATCTGTGGATTGATATTGGACATTTTAACAATATGTGTTTCTCAGTTCATAAGCATGGAATGTCTTTCCATTTATTTGTGTCATCTTCAATTTCTTTCATCAGGGTTTTACAGTTTTCAGAGTACAGGTCTTTCATGCCTTTGGTTAAGTTTATTGCTAGGTATTTTACTAATTTTGGTACATTATAAATGGGACTGTTTTCTTCATTTCTTTTCCCGTTATTTCATGATTAATGTATTGAAATGCAATGGATTTCTGTATATTGATTTGTATCCTGCAATCTTACTGAATTCTCATATCAGTTCTAGTAGATTTTTTTGTTTAATCCTTAGGGTTTTTTTATATATCATATCATGTCATGTGCAAATAGTAAGTTTTACTTCTTCCTTACCAATTTGGATGCATTTTATTTCTTTTTGTTGTCTGATTGCTATGGCTAGCCCTTCCATTACTATAGTTAAAAAAGTGGTGCGAGGGGACATCCTTGTCTTGTTCCTGATCTTACGGGAAAAGGTTTGCTCTTCACTATGGAGTATGATTTTAGCTATGGATTTTTCATATATGGCCTATATTATGTTGAGGTACTTTCGCTCTCAACCTACTTTGTTGAGGGTTTTTGTTTTTTTGTTTTTTTAAAGATGTTATTTATTTATTTGACAGAGAGAGAGCATAAGCAGGCAGAGAGGCAGGCAGAGGCAGAGAGAGAAGCAGGCTTCCCACTGAGCAAGGAGCCCGATGTGGGGCTTGATCCCAGGACCCTGAGATCATGACCTGAGCTGGAGGCAGTGGCTTAACCCACTGAGCCACCCAGGCGCCCCTGTTGAGGGTTTTCATTATGAATAGATGTTGTACTTTGTCAAATACTTTTTCTGTATCTATTGAAATGTGGTTTTCATCCTTTCTGTCATTGATGTGATATATCACTTTGATTGATTTATGAATATTGAAACACCCTCGCAACCCAAGAATAAATATAACCTGACTGTGGTGGATTTTTAAAAATGTATTGTTGGGTTTGGTTTGCTAATATTCTTTTGGGGATTTTTGCATCTGTGTTCATTAGAGATATTGGCCTTTAGTTTTCTTTTTTTGTAGTATCTTTATCTGGTTTGGATGAGGGTAATGCAGCCCTCATAGATTGAATTTGGAAGCTTTCCTTCCTTTTTCTTTTCTTTCTTTCTTTCTTTTCTTTTTTTTTTTTTTTTGAACTAGTTTGAGTAGAATAGATGTTAACTCTTTTTTAAATGTTTGGTAATGTTTGGTAGAGTTTCCCTGTGGAGCCATCTAGTCCTGGACTTTTTATTTGTTGGAAGTTTTTTGATTACTGATTCAATTTCATTGCTGGTAATCAGTAGGTTCAAATTTTCTATTTCTTCTTGACTTAATTTTGGGAAGTTACATGTTTCTAGGTATTTATTCATTTCTTCTATGTTGTCCAATTTGTTGGCATATAATTTTTCATAATATTCTCTTATAGTCCTTTGTATTTGTGGTGTTGGTTATTATTTCTCCTCTGTCATTTCTGATTTTGATGAGTTCTCTCTCTCTCTCTCTCTTTGTGATGAATCTGGCCAAAGGTTTCAGTTTGGTTGACCTGAGGAACCAGCTCCTGGTTTCATTGATCTGTTCTATTATTTTTTCAGTTTCTATTTTGTTTATTTTTAATCTAATCTTTATTATTTCCTTCCTTCTACAAGTTTGATGTTCTAGCTCCTTTAGGTAAAAGGTTATGTTATTTGCGATTTTTCTGCTTCTTGTGGTAGGCTGTACTGCTATAAACTTCCCTCTTAAAACAGCTTTTGCTGCATCCCAAAGATTTTGGACGATTGTGTTTTCATTTTGTTTGTCTCCTTGTGTTTTTTATTTCCTCTTTGATTTCTTGGTTAACCCATTCATTGTTTAGTAGCATGTTATTTAGCCTCCATGTATTTATGATTTTTCCAAATTTTTTTCTTGTGGTTGATTTTTAGTTTTATTGCATTGTAGTCAGAGAAGATGCATGGTAGTACTTCCAACTTTTGAATTTGTTGAAACTTGTTTTGTGGTCCAATATGTGATCTATTCTGAAGAATGTTCCATGTGCACTTGGAAAGAATGTGTATTGTGCTGTTTTAGGATGTAATATTCTGAATATATTTGTTAAATCCTCTAATTCAATGTGTCACTCATAGCCACTGTTTCCTTGTTGATTTTCTGTTTGAATGATCTGTCGATTGATGTAGTGGGGTGTTAAACTCCCGCTATTATAGAATTAATACTGATTAGTTCCTTTCTGTTTGCTGTTCACTGGTTTATGTAATTGGCTGCTTCCATGTTGGGTACATAATATTTATAATTGTATGTCTTCTTGTTGGATTTTCCCCCATATTATTATTATATAGTGTCCTTTTTTGTTTCTTATTACAGTCTTTGTTTTGAAATCTTTTGTCCCATATAAGTATTGCTACCATGGCTTTCTTTATACATGCATTTGCATGATAAATGTTTTTCCATCCCCTTACTTTCAGTCTGCATGTGTCTTTAGTCTGAAATGAGTCTCTTGTAGGCAGCATATAGATGGGTCTTATTATTAATGCATTCTGTCACCTTATGTCTCTTGGAGTGTTTAGCCCATTTACATTCAAAATAATTACCATTATTTTTAAAAGATTTTATTTATTTGACAGAAAGAGACATAGCAAGAGAGGGAACACAAGCAGGGGGAGTGGGAGAGGGAAAAAACAAGTTTCCTGCTGAGCAGGGAGCCCAATGCAGGGTTTGATTCAAGGACCCTGGGGTCATGACCTGAGCTGAAGGCAGATACTTAATGACTGAGTCACCTAGGCATCCCTGAAAGTAATTATTGTTAGGTATGTACTTATTGACATTTTGTTACTTGTTTTATTGTTGTTTTTTATAGCTTTCCTCTGTTCCTTTCTAGCTCTCTTCTTATGGTTTGCTGGCTTTGTTCAGTGATATATTTAGATTCCTTTCTTTTTATTTTTTGCACATCTATTACTAGTTTTTTTTTTGAGATTTTTAAATTTATTTATTTAACAGACAGAGATCACAAGTATCTATTACTAATTTTTGATTTGAAGTTACCATTAGGTTTATATGTAACATCTTAAGTATATAGCAATCTGTATAAATTGATGGTTGCTTAAGTTTGAATTTATTCTAAAAGCACTAAATTTTTACTCCTTTCCCCATAGCATTTTAGGTATATGTTGTCATACTTTATATCCTTTTATTTTATGAGTTCTTTGATCAGGTTTTATAAATATACTTAACTTTACTGCTTTTGTGCTTTCTACTTTTCTTAATCCTGCTTATGGATATATTTCTATTTCCCTATATAATATCTCTACTAATATTATCTATTTCTCTGAGAAAGTCTCCTTTAACATTTCTTGCGGAGTTGGTTTAGTGGTCATGAATTCCTTTAGCTTTTGTCTGGAAAACTATTTCTTCTTCTCTTCTGAATGATAGTCTTGCTGGGTAGCATATTCCTGGCTGTAGGTTTTTTCTTCCCCTAGCACTCAGAATAGTGGTCTGCAAAATTTCAGCTGAAAAATCCACTGATAAGCTTCCCTTATATGTAATTGTTACCCTCCCCACCCCCACCCCACTTGCTGTTCTCTCTTTATCACTACTTTTTTTTACCATCTTAATTACTATGTGTTTTGGTGTGGACCTCCTTGGATTGATTTTGTTGGGTGCTTTTTGTAACCTCCTGGATCTGGATTTCTGTTTCCTTCCCCAGATTTGGAAAATTTTCAACTATCATTTCTTCAAATAAATTTCTGCCTTCACTTCTCTCTCTTCTCCTTCTGGGATCCCTATAATGCGAATGTCATTACACTTGATGGTGTTGCTGAGTTCCCTTAATTTATTTTCATTTATTATTATTTTTTTTTTCATTCTGTTGTTCAGCTTATTGGTTTCCATTACTCTGTCCTCCAGGTTGCTGATCCATTCTTCTGCTTCCTCTGGTATACTATTTATTCCCACTAGTGTATTTTTAAAAGTTTATTTATTTATTTGAGAGCAAGAGAGAGAAAGGAGAGAGAGTTAGGGAAGGAGCAGAGATAGGGAGAGAAGATCTGAAGCAGACTCTGCACTCAGGATGGAGCCCACATTGGGGCTGGATCCTACAATTGTGAGATCATGACCTGAGCTGAAACCAAGAGCTGATTGCTTAACCAACTGAGCCACTCAGGCGCTCCTCCCTCTAGTGTATTTTTAATTTTAGTCATTGAGTTTGTCTTCTCTGATTGATTCTTTTTTATGTTTTCTATCTTTTTGTTAAGGGTCTCACTGAGGTCCTCCACTCTCGAGTCCAGTGAATATCTTTATGACCATTATATTAAATTCTCTATCAGGCAAATGAGTCATCTCTGTTTCATTTAGCTCTCTTGCTGTGATTTTGTCCTGTTCTATCATTTGAGATGTATTCTTCTGTCCTCTCATTTTGTCTAACTTTCTGTGTCTGCTTCCATGTGTTAGGAGAGTCAGTTAAGTCTCCTGATCTTGAAAGTAGTGTTCTTTTGAAGAAGAGGTCTTATAGTGCCCTGCAGTACAATGGCTTCTGTTCATCAGAACCTGGTTTTTCAGAGGTGTCTCCTGTGTGTGTTGCATATATCCTACTGTTGTGGCTGAGCTGCTTTTTCCTTTAGTCCAGTGGCTTCCTTTAGTCTGCAGTGGTTCTCTTTGCCTGTTGTTGGCAGGGTTTGGTTCCTGTGTTGTTGCATAGGCCAGTCTGGGGCCAGTGAATCAGGCCGGTGAGTCAGGCCAGTGTTTGCTAGAGCCATGGTAGCACCAAAGTATAGGGCACTTTCACATTGCCTGTTTTAGGTACCCTGTATAATTAAAATCATAAAATATTTGTTCATTCATGGCTGCCTTATTTCATCTAATATAATATCTTTAAGTTTCATCTATGTTATAATATGTGTCAATTTCTTTCCTTTTTAAGGATGAACAATATTCCATTGTGTGTATACACCTTTTTTTGTTTAGTCATCTGTGGATGGATGCTTGGGTTATTTTCACCTTTTGGCTGTTGTGAATATGCTGCCACAAACATTAGTGTACAAATATTTGAGTCCCTGCTTTTAATTTTTCTATGTATATACCCATACATAGAATTGGTGGATTATATGGTAATTTTGTTTAATTTCTTGAGCACCTGCATCAGTATGTTTTAATATTGACCAGGTGACTCCAGTGTGCAGCCAAGTTGATTCCCATTGACATAGAGCCTTGCCTGATTCCTTCAGCTAAATGTAACGCTTCCTCTCCTTTTTTTTTTTTTTTTTAAGTTTTTATTCAGAGAGAGAGAGAGAGAGCATGAGCAGGAGGGGTAGGAGAAGAGAAAGAGAAACTCAGACTCCATGCTGAGCATTGAGGCCAGTGCAGGGCCCAATGTCATGATCCCGTGATCATGACCTGAGCTGAAACCAAGAGTAAGACGCCTAACCCAGGTGCCCCACTTCTTCCTCTTCTGATCTCAGCCAGCGTTTTACTGAACTTTTCTTATAGTGCCCACTTATTTTATGTTATCATTTATTTAAATATTATATTAAATATTATTAATATAGTAAATATTAACATATGAAATATTATTGATATATTACAATATAATACATATTATACATCTTATTACTATTTAGGTTTATATTAAATATATTTTATTTTTATATTATTTATTTTGTTATCATATTGTAGATGCTGAGTATATAAAGACAAACATCCCCCCCCCACCAAAATAACTTTCATGAAGCTTGCAATTAAATGGAACAGACAGATACTAACTATATAATCATATAAATGTATAATTACAAACTGAATTATCTGCTGTGAAAGAAAGAAACATTGCTCTATTGAGGGCAAATTAATAAAAGAAGCTGACCTAGACCAGAGGTAGAGATTGGGAGTCTTCCCCAGGTAAGAAATACTGGGGTTTAATGCTAAGAGATAAGGAGTTATGTAAGCCTATAGTGAGAAGGAAAGTCATTCCAGGTAGAATAAACACAGGTTTGGTGGATATAAAAAAAGTCAGTTTGGCTAGCATGTGAACATCAAGGGGCCAATGCTACAGGATGAAATTGGCCATCTATAGGGGCAGACCATTCTAGATCTTACTGGTATATGAATGACTTTGGTCTTTATGCTAAGAACAATGGGGAGCCACTGAAAGGTTTTGAGCAGTGGGGTGACAGTTGTGGATTGGCATTGTGGACGGGGTTAGTGTGGTCATGGAGTGATTACAGTGGTCCAGCTGAGAGAGGCTGAGTCTTTGAACAAGAGAGGTAGCAGTGGTGATGGAGAAGTGTCAGAGTTGAGAAATACTTAAGAGGGATGATACCTAACAATGAATTGGATATAAGCAACCAAGTGTCAAGGATGATACCTACTTTTCTGACTTGTTCAAAGCTTTGAGATTGTAATTATGCTTGATTACACTTTGCATGCCTCCAGGTCACCGCACGCAAAACATAGGTTCACTGAATAATAATCTTCTGATGAATTGATGAGTCAAAAACCAACCATTATATTATATTGAATACACCCATATCAGGCATGCTTAATAGCATTATCTTCTATATTATTTTTTTCTGCAGATGGATATTTGCATGACTATCTCAAATGAATTAAGTTCAGAATGTTTCTTCTCCTATAGTCAGCACTGTACTAGGCACGGAGAATACATATGTAGATAATATATTATCTTCCTATGGGTAGTTCTAAATACAGTGGAGAAAAAGATACACAAATAAATAATTACAACCAAATATAATTATAGTAATAAATGTACACTTTAATTGCAGAAGGAATACAGAGGAGTCCGTGATTAATTTTTCTTCCCCCAGGAGAGCTAGTAAGGTTCCCAAGGCAGAAATGTAAGTACAGCATATTCCAAGTGGAAGCTTCCCCCACCCCAAAAATGTACATAGATGTTTTAGGGAAGGCAGGCTTATTGTGTTTGGAGTATGGGAGACCAGACAGGCAATATAACCAAAGTGGGGAAGGGGGTAGGAAAGAGGATGGAAGAGAGAGATAAGTGGCTGGAAGTCTGAGCATCATTGCAGCATAGGGACTGGAAGGGGTGAGAAGGCTCTAAGATATTTTTCTAAGTCAAAGGATTTCATGGCCAAATAACGTTGGTAAACACTGATAATTAAATTTTGGAGATTTGTGTGCTCGTTGGCATATCAAAGTCTCTGTAGAATAGAAATTAGTTTCATTTTGCTCAATACAGTATTTCTTAAATACATTTGACGAATAAAATTCCTTCCCCCCCATATGACATATCACACATATTGACATCCTGAAGTAGATAAGAGTTTGGCAAAAGCTATATTGGGCTATGGATTAGAGATGGTTTTCATGGTTTTGCTGTCATTAGGATCAAGATGTAGAGTAAAGTCATATTATTAATAAGTATATTTGGTATTACAATATGTCTTTCAGATAGAACACTGAGCTGAGCAGGGCATGATAGAACAGGGTTCAGCTCTGCTAGCAGGAGGTAAAAGGAGAGCCACAGGCTGAATGTTTAACGAAAGACATAAAATGCTACTTTGAGTAAGAAGGACTGTGTAGTTAGACTTCCACCTACTAGGGATCCTGTTAGTAGAGGATTGTTTTAGGGACCCTGTGAAACATTGTTAAACTGGATTAGTGACCGTGTTATCATTATTGCTAACTTGTTTAGTGTGTGTGTGTGTGTTTGTGTGTGTGTGTTTAACTTTAATCTCTTTTGAAAGGATTCCAGGAATGGAAAAAGCTGAGATCCATTGTTACTTCCCTGATACAAAGTTTGACAGACACCAGAGTATCAATCAATCCCATTTCTCAGTGACCAGTCATTGGATAGATGAGCAGATCCAGTCAGATGAGCAGAGCTCAGGGGCTAGGGTTCTAAGGAGGGGTCTAAGCTCAGGAGCTAGGGGGTCTAACCATGGTTTTTGCATGTCCAGCGTCCATTTCCCCTTCTGGTAGAATATCTTGATTTTTCTTTTAGGAATAATCTCCTGAAACTTGTTGTGGGTACTTAAGTATGCAAGAGCCATCTTATCCCTGTATGGGAGAACAACGCATCTCTTTTCCTGAAGTTACTAAGTTGCTCTTCTGCTTATGAATTCTTTTGCTACCCAATGACTCATGTATTCCTCTTGTGAAGGTTTTTGTCTTAGGGAGCAAAGCCTTTTTACTTTTTACAAGACCCTTCCTATAGATCCTATGCAGTACATGTCATATTACTGGAACTAAAAATAAAGTGAATGAAATGACTAGATGTAGCATAAAATATCTCTTCCATCAGTTATAGAATCGCTAAGCTGCTTCTCTGCAATGTAAGCAATTACAGGGGTGCAACCGGAGCCTACCCAACTCTTTTATTCCCTTTGAATATTAATCACATAGTTTTTTTCTTTCTGGCTTCTTTAGGAATTAGCCATAAATTTGGATCAGATGGCACTCTGGCAGCCTTACTATTACTCTGTGAGAAAAATAATATTATCTTGGTATTCCACTCACAGAAATTTGCTTTTGCCCTTTTTTTTAGGATTAAAGTTCTCTGTTTGCAACCCTTAGTGTGCTTTCAAATATTTATTTGATCTTTCTTTTGAAGCTCATGTACCTCTTTCAGATCTAGGGTAAAACTAATTCTTCCCTCTTTCCTGGATTAAAAAAAACAAAAACAGAAACAGAAGAAATTCTTACATTTTTGTTGTCTGTGCCTGTAGTATGGCTTGGAGCTCAGGTAAGAAGATAAACTCTGTCTGAGGAACTTCAGTGCCAAGATAGTCCTCTTTCTTTTTACAAGTGTAATATGATCCCGACTTCACTGTATATTTAAATTCTCTCACTTGGGGGAGACAAGCTTTTTCAAAATCGTATGTATTTTTAGATGAGTGTCATATTTTTTTGCTTTAATTCAGGCACTACTGCATTAATAAAGTAGCAGGAATAAAACTCTACTAATCCCTTAGGAAAGGTCCTTTTTCCCAAAGTAAAATGCAAAGGAAATGTAAATGAGTCCTCAATCCAATTGAATAGTTCTGTTTTCCTGTTGGGAGTGGTAGAAATTGTAATGGGGAGGGTGTTAGAAAAGCACAACTTGTTTCAATAAAACTCCCAGGGGTTTAGGAAGAGAAGACCGTGGTTTTACAAATGTCTGAAAATCTTGGAAGGCTTTAGTGCCAGGGTAAACAGAAAACAGACACAGCTGTCATTTTGGATTTTTTTTTAAAGGTCGCAGAGAAACTTACCCTTCATGCATTTGTATTAGGGCACAAGGAAAGACTTGGTTCTGACTTGGATGTGGACAGGGAAACAGAGAGGACAGATCACCAACACAGAAGCTTTCCAGAGCAAGGTTGGATCAAGTAGGATATTAACATGATGTACTTTATACGAGAAAACAAGTCATTGGTGGGATCCAAGGGAAATCTATAGCATAGCAGGTCTAGAGTAACACCCCCATTGATCTGAAATCAATCACATTTTCCTAAGAAAAAAGTGAAATTTCACCCTGGTAAAATGCCTAGCTAACATTCATTTATTCATTCATTTTTTAAAAATGTGAAATTCCTACCAGACACTATTGTAGATGCTAGAAATAGAGTCCCTGCCCTTGCATGGTTCACATTCCAGTGGTAGACAATTCATATAAACTAAATAAACCATGTTTTTCCCTTATTTGCAGCAGTTCTTATTTTATTAAGAAAATATACAGAACAGGATAGAACATGACTAATAATGGTGGGAGTGAGGTATAGACAGGGTAAGGAATTCCTAGGATAGCTAGGGGAAACCTCTCTGGAGATCACACCTGAGCTGAAACTGAATGATGAGAAATGGCCTGACCTGCTCAGGGTAGCAGCAGAACATTTTGGGTGCAAGATCAAACACTCTGAGGTCAAGACTCAAATAAAGGCAAGTGAGACTAAAGCAGAAGGAAAAAGAAGACAGAACTTACCCATTTAAGAATGACATTCAGTGAATTCTGATGTAAGTGTTGATTTTTGCTTACTCCAAGATCTCATGGATTTTCTCTGGCTTCCTTTCAAGAGTTTTATAGTTTGGCTTTTATCCTTGTATCTATGGTCTACTTTGAGGTAATTCTTGTGTTTAGTTTGAGGTAAAGGTAAATTCATTTTTTCCCATAAGGTTACCTCACTGTCCTAGCATTGGTTGCTGAAAAGACCATCCTTTCTCCATTAAATTATCTTGGCATCTTTGGTAAAAATTAGTTGATCCTACTCATGTGTCTCTTTCTATTTTGAACCACTGATCTTTAGATTTATCCTTGCACTAGTGCCAGTCTTGACTACTGTAGTTTTATAACCATTCTTGAAATCAGAGAATGTAAATCCTCCAATTTTATTCTCTTTATAATAAAATTTGCTATTTGTGGTTTTGTTGTTTTTTTTTAAAGACATTTATTTATTTGACAGAGATCACAAGTAGGCAGAGAGGCAGGCAGAGAGAGAGAGAGGGAGAAGCAGGCATCCGCTGAGCAGAGAGCCTGATGAGGGGCTCAATCCCAGGACCCTGGGATCATGACCTGAGCTGAAGACAGAGGCTTAACCCACTGAGCCACCCAGGTGCCCCTTTTTGAGGTTTTTTGATTTTTGGTATAAATTTTAAAATCAGCTTATCAGTTTCTACAAAAAGTCCTGCTGGGGTTTTGTTGGGGGTTGGATTAAATCTATAAATCAATTTCTAGAGAACTTCTGTCTTAGTGATATTGAGTCTTTTGGTGCAGGAACACCACATATTTGTCCATTTATTTGGATCTTTAGTTTTGCTGATCAGTCTTTTGAAGTTTTTGGCTTATATGTCTCACATATGTTTTGTTAAATTTGTTCCTAAACATTTCATGTTATTTATGCTACTGTAAGTGACATTCCCTATAAGTTTATTTTCCTATTTTTCATTGGTTGTATATAGCAATACATTGACTTTGAGTATCTGACCCTAGTATTCTATAACCTATTTTTGTGGTGTGGAGCCCAACATGGGCCTTGAACTCACAATCTTGAAATTAAGACCTGAGCTGACATCAAAAGTCAGTTGCTTAACGGACTGAGCCTCCCAGGCACCCCTATCCTACAACCTTTCTAAGTTTACTTATTTGTTGTGATAGGTTTAATTTGTTTGAAATAGATTAGAAAATGTGTTAGTTGAATGCTCAGCCTTACATGTTTGTAATTGAGGCTTTGGGTGAGAGGCAGGCTGTGACGTTCAAGGTTCGGCACATCTGGAGGCCTGTAGAGGTCCGATAGTGGGGCTGGGTTTGTATCAACCCACAAAGCCTCCCGGGAAAGTTGTCAACCAAGGAGCCAACTGATGGGTCAAGGATTATGAGTTTTTGGAAAGGAGACACTGGTAAGAGGCAAGATTCTTTTCAGCCATAAAAACTCAAAGAGCTTTTTCACTGAAACCTTTTAAGACAGATAACCTTGTTAAACCATCTGGAATAAAAAGTAACCGCAACTAAAGAGACAAAAATGGGGATTTCATTTTGTTTCTGTGGTAATGTGTGTGTATGTGTGTGTGTATGTGAGAGAGAGAGAGAGAGAGCGCCCAAACGAGATAGGGGAAATTTAACTTAATAAGACTTTAATGAGATAGAAGGACTAAGAACAAATCGAGGTGAAGTAGCTGGCGGAAATTCCACACGTCTCTTCTCCCTTTCCCACCCCTGTCTGCAAGGATCTGCCCGCCACACACACATAGCCTACAAAGGCTTAAATGAAGACCATTATATTAAAAACTACGGGGGAGTCAGAAGAATATGCAACTCTTGATCTCAGGGATGTGAATTTGAGCCCCATTTGGGGTGTAGAGACTACCTGAAAAATAAAACTTGAAATACAGACTTCTGTTGTGGTTGTTTGGATAGTAACACATCATAGTTGACTGCAGTGGCATGAGTCAGAGCTGCAGTGGTTGTGAAAATAAAAGAAGTTTGGCAGATTTTAGATTTCTTCGGGGTATGGAAGAAAGGGTCAAGCTGACCTCACCTGTACCTCCTGGGCCTGGCATCTCCAGCTCATATTTGGCATTCACGGGTAGCAGCACGGGCTGCCTCTTCCTATCTCACCTTTTATCTTCATAGCTGTGTTGGAAAATGCACACAGTTCCAATTTTGGAGATGGTTCGTCAGTGTCAGATGTATGGCTGGTCCACAGTTACAGAGCCTTGGGTTTACTGGTCCATTTTCTACCTGCTAGGGGAACAGCTGCTCTCGGAGTGTTGTGTAGGGAAAGTCCCTGTTCTCTCTGTTCATTTTTTTTTTTTTTTAAAGATTTTTAAAATTTATTTATTTGAGAGAGAGAGAGAGAGAGAGAGAGAGCATGAGAGGGAAGAAGGTCAGAGGGAAACGTGGACTCCCTGCAGAGCTGGGAGCCCGATGTGGGACTTGATCTCAGGACTCTGGGATCATCACCTGAGCTGAAGGCAGTTGCTTAACCAACTGAGCCACCCAGGCACCCTGTTCCCTCTGAGTATTTAAATTTTTTTTTTTTAAAGATTTATTTGTTAGAGAGAGTGAGCAGGGGGAAGGGGCAAAGGGAGAGAGAAACCCAGTCCGACTTCACAGTGAGCACAGAACCCAGTCCGACTTCGCAGTGAGCACAGGGCCCAACGTGGGGCTGGATCCCACCACCCTGAGATCAGCGCCAGAACAGAAGCCGAGTCCCCTGCTTAACCCACTGATCAGCAGCGCCACCTAGGGGCCCCACCCTCTGGTCATTTTAATGTTAATGTTATCTGAGACTCTGCCCTGATTTTCTGTTCTTTGCGTCATTTATTCACTTTTTAATTTAAAAAAATTTTTAAATTTTTATTTGCAAATGACAGTACAGACAAAAGGTTGATATCCAGGATCTATAATGAACTCCTCAAACTCAACACACACGAAACAGGCAAACATATCAAAAAATGGGCGGAAGATATGAACAGACACTTCTCCAATGAAGACATACACATGGCTATCAGACACATGAAAAAATGTTCATCACTAGCCCTCAGGGAGATTCAAATTAAAACCACATTGAGATATCACCTTACACCAGTTAGAATGGCCAAAATTAACAAAACAGGAAACAACATGTGTGGGGGGGGTTGTGGAGAAAGGGGAACCCTCTTCCACTGTTGGTGGGAATGCAAGTTGGTGCAGCCTCTTTGGAGAACAGTGTGGAGATTCCTCAAGAAATTAAAAATAGAACTTCCCTATGACCCTGCAATTGTACTCCTGGGAATTTACCCCAAAGATACAGATGTCATGAAAAGAAGGTTCATCTGTACCTCAATGTTTCTAGCAGCAATGGCCACGGTTGCCAAACTATGGAAAGAACCAAGATGCCCTTCAACGGACGAATGGATAAGGAAGATGTGGTCCATATACACTATGGAGTATTATGCCTCCATCAGATGAGTTGCAACTTTTGTAGCAACATGGACGGGACTGGAAGAAATTATGCTGAGTGAAATAAGTCAAGCAGAGAGAGTCAATTATCATATGGTTTCAACTTATTTGTGGAGCATAACAAATATCATGGTATTAGAGAGGAGAAGGGTGTTGGGGTAAATTGGAAGGGGAGGTGAATCATGAGAGACTATGGACTCTGAAAAACAATCTGAGGGGTTTGAAGTGGCGGGGGGGTGAGAGGTTGGGGTACCAGGTGGTGGGTATTATAGAGGGCACGGATTGCATGGAGCGCTGGGTGTGGTGAAAAAATAATGAATACTGTTTTTCTGAGAATAAATAAATTAATTTAAAAAGATTTTTTTAAATTTTTAATTAAAAAAAAAAAAAACTGAAAGCCCACTACATTGTAGGCATTGTTTTTACGGAGCAGGGGGTTGTGCTGGGGGTTCAGGAGCAAATAAAGCAGACAAGATGATCTGTCTTCATGGGGTTTATATACACTATATATATTATACATTAAACTATTACTTCAACACCCATTGGTTGTACTAGGACTTGGGTCTGGTTTCAGTTTCACTAGGGGAAGGAGAAGATAACTATGTACCATACAGGGTGAGAAATGGCAAAACTGAGGTGAGCACAGGGTTCTGTGGACTTAATGAACCTATCCTGCGTAATCAGGGAGGGCTTCCCACAAGCGATGTCAGACCTGGGTGGGATGAGTATAGAAGGCAGGCAGAATTTTCCTCCACTCTCCTAGGCGCTCCAGCTGGGACTAATTTAAGAGGGGTTAACTGGAGAAAAGCATATGCATTTTATTTACATATTCATAGGAGTCTCACAAGAAAACTAAAGACTCAAGTAGTAGCCCAACCCAAGTCCTTCTGTACTAGGTTGAACAAAGTTTAGCAATTGTGGAAAAGTCACTAGAATACTCAAAAGGAGGGGGACCACTAATGGAAGAGAAGAGTTTTCAATTTAATTTTATTTTTTAAAGATTTTATTTATTTATTTATTTATTTATTCGACAGACAAACATCACAAGTAGGCAAAGACATAGGCAGAGAGAGGAGGAAGGAGGCTCCCTGCTGAGCAGAGAGCCCAAAGCGGGGCTTGATCTCAGGGCCCTGGGATCACGACCCAACCGGAAGGCAGAGGCTTTAACCCACGGAGCCACCCAGGCCCCCTGAGAAGAGTTATTTTAATCAGGTCTGTATGTACAGATTTCTTAGCCTGGACGCCCTTTCTCTGACAAAAAGAACGTTTCTTTCTCCTGACACCGGCAGGGCACTATTCACATGGGAATTTTATCTCCTACTTTTAAGAAGAAAAAGGAAGGTCAGAGTGCCCTTCTCGCACCTGCTGTTGTTGTTTTTTTAAGGGAACTTTAACTCAAAAATAATATACTCAAGTGGCATATTTTGGGGTGGGATGTCTTGAACTCCTCCAACTAGGAGCTATCTGGATGAGACAACGGGAGCTGGCATTCCCTGCAGAGCAGCGGATGGGGGTGTGTGCTTATGGCCTGGGGACCCACCCTGGGAAGGCTTTGGAGCATGGTTGAGGGTAGTGGGGGCTGTGAGGCTGGAATGGTAAGCAGAGTTTCAGCACTGAAGGCCTGGGGGATGACGGCATCAGAGCATCTATATGTTACTGCTGCCGTCACATACTGCCGACGCTTGCGTTTATCATCTCATGGTGCTGGTGGTCAGAAGTCTGAGTGGGTCTCACTGGGCAAAAATCAAAGTGTCTACAGAGCTGCCTGTGCTCCTTCCTGGAGGTTCTTAGATGAGAACCCCCCACCCCCACCCCCGCCATGCCTCCAGCCTTTTCCAGCTTCCAGAAGCCACGTGCATTCTTTTGTTTGTGGTTCCTTGTCTTCAGAGCAGCCAGCACAGCATTTTCCCCACGTTTCTGTGCCTTCTGCTTGTTTCTCCCACTTTTAAGGACACTTCTGACTGGATTGGTCCCATGGGAGTGATCCCAGATAATCTCATTTCAGGGTCCGCTGGTGAGCAGCTTTCACATGATCTGCAGTTTTAACTCCCCACCCCCCTTGATGTCTAAAATTCCACAGTTACAGGTTTGGGGGATTCAGGTGTGGACATTTTCCTTTTTGGGGGGCTGCTGTTCTGTCTACCACAACTGGGGAGCTCCTGAAGGACACAAGCAGAGGAGCCCTAGGGCCCGGGTGTAGAGGAAATGCATTTGGAGGAGTTGTCCTGAAGGTTGTGTGGAGCTTGAGCTGGGGTGGGCGGATTTGGGGAGGGGAGGGCACAGGGCAGCCGCTGGCAACAGAGGCTGTAAATAAAAAGCCCAGGCGAGTGACAAAGGGGGAGCATCTGTATGCGCATGCTTTAGGTAATTTATCCCTAGAATTCTTAGAAAAAATTAATCTAATTAAGCTCGAGACACACCCCCACAGTGTGGAGAAAATGAAATTGATTTTTAAACCTGGTTTAAGGCATGAATAACTTTGGAACAAAGACTGTGTCTTCATGCAGCATTTCCTTACGTTTTCCCAAAAGGAATGTTTTCTGAGTTTATAAAATGGGGCGCTTGGATTAGGGCACCTGTAAAGTCCTCTATACCACCTCTCTGACTCTGTGAAAAAATTGCGACTATTAGGTAAATTAACCACAGGACTGAAAAGACCTTTGTGAGTGTAACAGAGCTAATGCTAAGTGCCATCCTTTCAGCAAACCACTGAGGGCTAGAGCAAATGCTTCAGTGAACAACTCTGTGAATCCCAAGAACTGGGAGATTCAGATGTTCCTGGGGTGTGTTTTCAAAAGAAACACAGCAGGTTTTAGCTTCGATTCTTTTTAACCTTGCTGGGGGCAAGGGACTGAGGAGGGGATTCATACTGTGTCCATCAGGACTCCTGGTGGCAAATGAGGAGCCGATTTGGCCTTTAGAGGGAGGATCTTGAGGATGCACATTGGCTGGGGGCTAATGTCAGGGCTGGGAGGACCATCAGGGAGCAGGGGAACACTGGGGCCTCCGAGCGAGGAGCCACAGACAAGGGCATGCTACAGAAATGTTTGAAACGTTGTGCCGCACCTGCTTCTGCAGAGCACGTGACCCCAGTCTTTGTGTTACTAGCTGGAGAGCCAGAGCTCTGGGGGGATCATCTGGCTGGCCATGTACCCATTCCCTTAGCTGGAGAGGAAGTCTGGGCCCCCATGGCTGGGCCTTGTGGATAGCCCACTGTTCACACTGAGAAGTCTCCTGTGAAGTGGAACAGATTCCAGTAAGTGTGTGTCTGTGGCGGGGGTGTTATGTGTGTATGTTGTTGTTGGTGGCAGGGCAGGGAGGATGGATGGCTGCTAGATAGCAAAAAAAAAAAAAAAAAAAAAAAAGACAGATGTCTTCTAATCCAGCTGTCTTGGCTTTTCCCTCTGGCCCCTTTGCCTCTTCTGGGCTACTTTTTGGTTTGTGAACTCACTCTACGAGAAGTATGCCACATCAGTTTAGACCCATGATCAAAGTAGGATCCCGACTCACAGAGCTAGTTAGAAAATGAGATTTTTAGGAGTCACTTTGATTTTTCGTGAGTGCCGTCCAGCTGTAACATCCTCGATGCTGCAAATTTGTACCCCAACCGCGGTTGAATTTTTAGCCAGTTTCTGATTTGTCTTTGTAATGCAGACAGCTTCTGACTGCTTGCCAGAGAAGGCAAGGCTGTGTGGAAAGACGGAACAGGTGTAGAGAATAGCGTGGAAGGACCATTGCTTGGGGCGGACAGTGCCTTCGCAGGAGTGACATCTGACCGCAGACCGGCGATGCCCCTGGGTTCCGTACGATTCTTGTGTATATGCAGTGATTGTTCTCATTGGTGCTCAGTGGCAGAGATAAGCCAAATGTGCTGCTTTGTTTTCTAGATGTGTGTGTTAGCTGTTAATAGGAAAGGTATAGCCTATGTACCAAATGTCACCATCATATATCCACAGTGAGAAAAGAGATGCAGTCCAGCCACTTGGGAAGCAAAGGTCTGGCTTTTTAGGGGCCACTCCGTGTGTGTGTGTGTGTGTGTGTGTGTGTGTGTGTGTATGTGTGTCTGAGGGGCTGGAACAAGCCCAGGCCTACTGGGAGGAGGAGAGCCAGAGGGCCAGGCTGATGACTCCAGCACTGTCGTCCCCATGTGGGGATACGGAGCAGCAGACCGAACAACCACTTTCTCCTCTTCCTAGACTCGTTTGTCTGTTGGTTTCTAGCCGGGTTCAGCCAGTGAGACCCAGGTAGGAGATTGGAGGGCAGGAGGAAGGAGCTAGGAGCTAGAACGTGTCTCTCACTTTGGATGTCATACTATGTAACAGTTACCACCCTTCTGTGGCGGCTCAGTAAAGTACTTGCACCCCCAGCTCTGCCCGGGCTCTTGCTTCCAGCAGGTGCCCAGCCTCTGGGCTCTAATCACTCTGCCTCTCCATACTACCCACCCCCCACCCCGCTGCTTGGTAGTGCCTTTCCTGCCATTGAGTTTCCCACCATCCCCTGGTGCAATTCCATCAACATAATCAAGTCCTTTAAATTCCATCTTATAAAAATACTTAGATGGTTTCTGTTTTCCAGATCAGGCCCTGACTACTACAGCCAAGGTGAGGCTGTGGGGGTAGTTCCCAGGGGCAGGAACTGAGGCCCTGAGGCCGGGACAAGAGGCTGCCACTGGTGCAGTGCTCTCTGTGGAGGTCCCACTGATCGTCCCCTTCAAAGAGCTACCGTCTGGATGCCTGCCATGACAGGGCCGTGGGACAGCTGGGTTAAAGACTGTTTTCATCTTTCCTTTTTGCTCCCACCCCCTTGCTATGCTTTCCCTTTCCCCAACCCTTGGAGGAGCCTGACGTAGCAAGCCGAGGGGAGAGCAAGAGAAGCAGGTGTGGAGTAAGGAAGAGGGAAAGAACGGACTCCCCCCACCCCGTCTGTCGCTGCTGAGCCCTGCAAGAGCTACCATCAGGACAGGGGCTGCGAGGGAGTTGGAGGGAATTAGGTCCTCGTTGACCCACACATTAGGAAATAGCAGCCCACGTTAGAGTGACTAGGAATCGAACTCATGTTTTTAAACAGTCTTTATAAGGGGGGATCACACATGAGAATGGCTAAATGTGGTAGGGCCTTTTCCATTCATTCACCGATGGACTCGTTTCCCCAGTATTTGGTGGTGGCCATGTCTCCAGACCTGATCTTTCTGTCCCGAGCACTGAGAAGGTGGCGGCTCCTTCGTGGTTTCTGTAGCTATTTCTAAGCTTCCCGGAGTGGTTTTCAGAAAGCCCTGTCTTACTGAAACAGGACCGTGCTCTTACTCATCGTTACCCGTGTTGTTTAATCAGAGATGCACACACCGTAGATCGTCTGAGTGATTCTCTATTGAGGAGGGAGGATCTTATTACTGGACTCTGCCAGTTTATTTTCTTAGTATTTCTGAACATCTCAAGTCCCCAGAAGTCGTGAAACTGTAAGCCCTCCAGCTCTCGCCGATCCGGTTCCAAGGACAAGCCGCCCTGCCACTGCGCTGCCGGGGGCCCTGGGAGGGGGGCCTGGCCGCTCACCCCTCTGTTGCCCAACGAGAAGTCAGCCCCTTCCTACAGCTGAATTAGAGTCTTGTACCGCAGCCAAAACACAGCGTGGATTAGACAACTAAAGATGTCTTTTCAAGTGAAACAAAGAAATTAATTAAAGCCAGACAGGAAGCGTCTTCGGTGCGGCGTCTGGCGTTGTCCCCTCTCTGGGGCCTGCGGGCTCTAACGGTGGGGGTGGTGGGGCGCTGTGTGGCAGGTGGCTGCTGGGAACGGAAGCCAGACCTTGGGGTTAGCGGAGGACCGCGTGTGGGATCCGTCCTGGCACACTGTCGGCGCTGGTGGGCGGGCTGGGTGGCCTTAGCCAGAGAGAGGGTGTCAGGGGTGTGCGCGTGCGCGCGCGTGTGTGTGTGTCTGTGTGTGTGCACGTGCGCGCGTGCTTGCATAGGACTTGCACAAGGGAAAGAAGAGGACATTAAGAGAATCATGACAAGGATAAATGGGCACCTTTTCTTTTCCCCAGTGTAAAGGGACAGGGTCTCTGAAGGAAGGAACAAAGAAAACTAAACATGGCCAGGAGGATAGTAAGTCAGGCAGTTTCATCTATGTTCTTTCACGTGATCCTTTGAGGTGAGCACGGTCCCATTTTCCCAATGAGCAGCCTGAGGCAGCTGGAGTTAACCTCACAACAGTGAAATGGTGGGCCAGTGGAATCACTGGGATGTGAGGTCATGAGATCTGGTGTTTGACACCAAGCAAGCCTGTAGCCATCCCGCCCCCCATGCTGCCTCTCCAGCGGCCTCTTCCTGCACTTCTTTCCAAGCAGTGTGCATCCTGGAGATTTGCTGAGTGGGACTCAGAAGAGAAATCACTTTGCCTCATGTCTTCATCTGTAAAAGGAGGTAGATGAACTAGGTGAGCTCCGATTCCTTCTGACTCTGTTCGTGAAGCCTGAAGGATTTTAGGGGAGGTGGTCATGGTGGAAATCTTACCTCATCAGCAGTTCCAGACACACATCATGGTATTTAATTTCTCAAAACTGACTTGGAATCAGACATTAATCCCCACTCTCTTCAACTGCAGGCCTCCTGTTTATAGAGGGAAATACAGTGCCTTGCCCATTAAAAGATGAGTTAGTTACTGTGTGGTGGGTGCATGGAAGCGTGTGTGGAATCAGGTGCTCACGTGGCCGAGTGCTGTAGGTGTAGGGGGAAGGGAAGGAACTGTGCAGAAGAACATAGAGACACATACGTATGTAAGAGAATCTCAAATATTTACTATCGGGATTGTGTGGTGAAGTTGAGATTTTTTTTTTTTTTAAAGCAAAGAAAGATCTGGTTTCAGTGGGTTAGTTAGATGACTGACTTTGATGTGGCTGCTTTGTAGACCCAGACATACAATTCAGCAGAGGCTGTTTTGTGGAAAAGATGTGAAACTTTAAAGCTACTGCCTATATTAAAGCTACTGAGTAGATGATCTTCTGTATCTTGGAGGCAGTTAATTAGTATTAGAATATGCAGTGGAGGCTCTGGGGCTCAGCTGGGAGTGGAGAACAGAACTGTACAGCTTGTTCGAATGAGGAGATTGGGAAGTGTGTGTGTTCAGAGGAAGAACATTGGGGGTGGGTGCCTGCAGTACAATCAAGATGCTTAATATTCAGTTCTGACTCTGACCTACGGCAACATCTGTTACCTGTATAAATGCTTTGTGTGAGTGATTTCAAGGGACATTCTAAGGGTGGGGTCTGGGTCACCTTAGAATAGGAAAGAGAACAGTTGTAAGAGCTAAGAAGATAGCAAGATGAATGGTTCAAGGGCCAAGAGCTGTGCATGCCGAAGGCTCCTGGCTCTCTCCGGAGATCTTGGGACAAACTTGGACTTTCTAATATATGTGGGTGCATTTTGTTTAAATTTAAGAGAGCATGGCCTTAGTTGAAGTCTCCACAGTGTGGTTATGAGGTCTTGAGTGTGTGGGGCATCGCAAAGGCAAAGAGAGAGGGGCATTTGGTTGAGAAAGCAGAGTGAAAGCAGGGCCCACAATACACATGGCTGCTTTATTCCAGGACTCAGTGGGAAACCACTGGTGCCAAGGGATATGAATATTTAACATTTTCTCAAGGAAACAGTCAATCTGTTAGTTTTATCCTTCCCCATTTAACAAGATGTAGACGATAAGCAAGTGAAAGACACTGGGGACAATTGAAGGTCACTGGATCCAACTAGTTATGAAAAAGAATGAAGTGAGAAGCATCAGGGGATTGAATGCCATGGAGGAAAAAAATGCTAATAATAATTGTAATTGACAACAAGAATCTTAGAACCAAAAACGTGTCATTTTCAAAAGCTTCCCAGTAATTAATGAGTAATGAATAAAAGAGAGTAAGGAATGTGATTATTTTGTGGGAAAATTATTTTTACCTCAATTAAAAAATTTTTAATTGTGTGTTACTGGACTGGTCGGTAGAGATAATTTAATTCCCTGTGCATTCTTTCTTCCTTCTAACTGCTGGCCGGCTCTACTTCATTGAGTCTCTCGTCCGTTACTATGCTAGTCTCCATTCAAGTGTTTGTAGAGTTTTCATCCAGCATTGGCTATGATCATAATATAACATAACACTTATTCACTGAGACTGGGGTTAATGTAAACTAAGTTAATGAAGATAGCCATGAATTTTCAGCAAACTCTCATGTGGAAGGACCCACTTATTTGGCTCATGTCTGATTAATCATGGTTCAGTGGAAATGCCATAGTTTTCCAATTTAGTATAATTGAAGAGTTTGCAACTCCTTGTTCCCTTATCCCCCTTCCCCCCAACTTGGTACATGAGATTATATAGTGTCTCTCATCTAGAAGCTCAAAGCAATATTACTGCATAATTACGATACCAATAGGAAATAGGTGAATATTATATTATCAGTGGTGGAAATGGAGAGGTGGATATTCTAAGCTCAAACTAAAGTCCTTATTTACCTTGCTTTATACCTTCTCCTTCTATATTTGTAGTTCACCAATATTATCATCTACCTAGAAACCCAGGAGTTATCTTTTCATCTCTGGGTCTCTAAGTGCCTATGTCTTATCAGTTGCCAGATCCCTTCTGTTCTACTATCTTCTCAGGTAGAATTAGCATCTGTTTTTTCTATTCCCTCTGCTCTGGTCAAGCCCTCGTCACATACAGACTGGTCTCCAGCCTCTGGTCTTACTTAGCAGCCTCAAGTTCAAACTCCAGGTTTGACTTGGAGTCAGACTGAAGCCTCTCAGTGACTTGCCATTGGATCTGCAGATGTCACCTGCATCACCCAGAAGGTTGGGCACTCAAGGGGACAGAGGGAATCATGTGACATATATTTGTGTTGCCAGCATATAGCCTAGAGCCTGGCACATCAGCTCCACAGAAACCTCCACCCATCCATCATCTATCCCTTCCACATCTGTTTTCTGAGCTCCTACTGTGTGCAGATACACTCATGGGTGAATGAGACCATGGCAGTGAACAAAACAGATACTGTTGTCCTTACATATGTTGTTCTTACCCTGATGCATATATTTAAACTTTTATAAAGGAGTTTTATAAATGCATGGAGTCAAAGATATCCCTATTTCTTTCTGTTTTATGCTTTTTGTGCATTGCTCAAGACACTGTTTGGTTCTAAAGCATAATAAATTCTCCCACGGCACAATGATGATTAAGAACCCAGGCCTAGAGTACAGTGACCTGAATTCAAATTCCATCTTGCCCACTAGAAGCTGGGCAACTTAGTTTACTCTTCTGAGCTTTAGTTTGATCATTTGCACAGATAAGAGTATTTAAGGGTATTTAACTCATGGGGTGGTTTTGGAGATTAAATAAGCTAATACAATTAAGTGCATATAGAATTGTATCTGATAAGTTACAAGTTTGTACTATTACTCTGTTCTTTTTATCTCTAACCTGAAATTTATTTTCATTTATGGTATAAGTTGGGAATCCAGTGATCTCTTATTTTTCATAGGGAAAGCTATCGTCACTGAGTCCTCAGCTAGAGTTTTGCAGTGGTTTCTCTTTGCCCCGAGAGTCACAGTACAATTCCTTACCTTAATCTACCTTGCTGTAGAGAATCTGGTCCCCACCTGCTTTCCAGACATCCCTTTTCACTGCTCTCCACTGCTGTGCTTTTGCCGTGCTTGCCTTCTCTGTGGTCCTAGAATATACCAGCCTCTTTTCCTCCCCAGGGAAAGGCCCTTGCTCTTTTCTCCTCTTGGAATATTTTCCTCCCCCTGTTTTATATGGCTGCTCCGGGTTATTCAGGTCTTCCCTGCCCACCCAATAGAAAACACATAATCGCCTCCCACTCTCACCTTCCCCCCCAAACCTAGGCATGATTTCATCAACATTTTACTTACTTTATTACATCGTATTTATTTTCTTCATCACATTTGTGATGTGAAATTTGGATAAAGAATTTCTTCTCCCACTGAAATGTAAGCTTCATTGGAACAGAAGGCCTTGCCTATTTTATATACTGCTGTATCCTCAGAATCTAGAATAGTGCCTAGGAAATAGTGGGTACTTAATAATTACTTTATGGGGTCGTCTGTCCTTTTCTTCTGACCAAAACAGGCTTGCTTTTGAGATTATCCTGCTGAGTGTATGGAAGTTTAATTCGAGATATCACAGAGACACTTAGGGTGGGAACTGGCTGCACAAGGGCAAGAATGATGGAGAAAGAGAAATCTGGGGATTCTGGCAGGTTGTGTTGATTTATGTCTACTGGTGGGGGAAGAGCTTGGTTTGCTTAGCTTGGAGTCTTGGTGTTGGCTGTGTTTGATGACTGGCATGATTTTCCTCTGGCTTATCATTTTGATCTCTTCTGAACTATTCACTAGTAACCTATTCACAGAGGCCTTTCTGGATCCCTGTATCCAGAGTGGATCTCCGGAGACTTGGTACCATTGGCTAAGGTTTTGACTTATGAGCACCTTGAGAATTTAAATGTGCACGTCAAGCGTTTCAAGGTAAGCATTGAGGCAGGCCATTGAGGTGAGCTCCAATGAGGCAGGAGTTTTTCTTCGATCATCACTGTGTTTCTGCAGCTGGCACATAGTAAGTGCTCAGTAAATGTTTTCTGAACAAATCATAGAAAATGGTTTTGCTATGGTTTCTTTTGTTTTCCTGTTAGCTTGTTTTCTACTTTGAGGTTGCACACGTATTTATTTTTGTATCCTGGACCTGAGCATTTAAAGCTGTTTGGTCTGAATGTCTTGTCTGCTTTAGAAGACCATTCTGCCAGGTTGTAATGCTGCTTATCTGCATGTGAGGTGTTTCCCTTCCTTCCCTGGCTGCCGCTTTCTGGGCTGGTCTCACTTGGAGGCCACCTCTACTTGGTTACTCTGCCATCTCTTCAGAAATTCACAGCCTCAGAGAGGGCTGGGGAAGAGCTCAAGGGTAATCCTAAGGGTTTAGACACGCTAGCCCCAGACAGGCTCATTGGACTATCGTTGATAGAGAAGTGTGAGAGGTCGAGTCAGATCAAACATGTATTTAGTGCTTGCTGTGTGTGGGAAACTGGTATATGCCATAGGGGACACTTCAAAGCTAAAGTGTGCCCCTAAGGGCAAATGAGGCAGCTAGGAAAGATGCACTCCACTCCAGGATGATCACATTTTGAGATGACATCAGGACATACAGATGGAGAAATCTTGGAAACAGATGTGATGCCTGGTAGACAGTTGGCTTGGGAGCACCCAAAGGCCAGCCTTGAGATTTTTAAGAATCATCTAGGATGAGAGCAAATATTCATAATGCTGACCTTAAAGGTACAATTGGGTCCTGAATTATTAATAACAAAAAGATTAAAAAAAATAATCATAGTGCAGACTGTATTTATAGAAGTAGAAAGATGGACCAAGGAACAACTTTTTTTTTTTTTTTTTTTTTAAACAATGACAAGAAAGGGGGGAGTATGTCAGGCTCACCTTACCTTGGGTCTCAGAATTCTCCACTTCCTGTAATGAGTACTTGTTAAATATGTCCTATGAATATGTCCTAGAGCTGGCAGGGTGTCTCTGAAAGGATTGAAAAGACCAGTGTATTCCATGGGTGACAGAAAATCTACTAACTCGCCAAGCTCTGGAACTTCAGTTTCCTCGAGTAGCTCTGGTGGGAAACCTGGTTCTGTGAAACAGACACTCACAACAGACTTTGTTGTGAGAGAGTGAGCAAGCGAGCGAGCTCGAGATGGAGCGCGCAAATGCACGTGTGGATGAGGGAGAGACCGAATTTGCAGCAGGCATCCTGCCCAGCACATAAGCCCCATGTGGGGCTTGAGCTCAAGACCCTGAAACCTGAGCTGAAATCCAGAGTCAGACCCTTAACCAGCCGAGCCACCCAGTCACCTCTTTTAGCTCTAACCCTTTGCACACAGAATGGAGTTGGGAGAGGAAGTTCTCCCCACATGGAGAGAAATGAAGCAGGGCTTTGAAACCCAGACGGCCTTCCTGCCTTTGCCTCAAGGTTGTCATCACGGCCCTGCTTCGGGGCCGAGAAGGTGGAGAGGGAGTTGAGAGCCATGGGGCAGGGTGGGGGATGGAGGGAAGGAGGCAGGGCCTCTGTGAAGGCAGCACAAACATATGCTGGAGAGGTATGGTCTGCAGGATGCCTTTGTTCCCTCCTTTGCCCCCCCCCCCCCCCATGGTTTGCAGGGCCCACAGAGACAATTAAAGGTGGTTGTGGCTCAAGACTATGCAGGGCAGCAAGGTCTTTAAATCATAATCCTAGGAGCAGTGGGCACAGGAACCTACTACAGCGAGGAGTTAGTTCCTTAAAAAGAAATGGATCAGTTCTGTGGAAGCTGGGACCAGGGTGTGTATCCTTGTGCAGAAGGGGTGGAGCAGGAGGGAGCAGGGAAGGGACCCAGAGAGGAGGGCCCAGTTGTGTGTGTGGCGGGGAGGTCTAATAACAGGAAAGGTGTGGGTTTAGGGTATCCAGGAGTTAAAGGGCCAGAGGTAAAGGAGTCAGGAGCTTGCCAAAGAAAACATTTGCTTCCTGTTTTGGCCCCAAGGCCATTCTCCAGTTATTAGGGAAGGGCACAGCCAGGGTCATAGATTTCCAGCTCTTTGCTCTGAGATCCCTGCTGGGGTTACACCTCCCTTAGCCATCAAGCGGTTTTCCTCACAGGCTGGGACCTTATTTGCTCTCAGGTTGCATTTCTTCACAAGAGTAGCTGGCAGTGTGGGTAGACATCATCATCAATACGGTGGGGTTTGCTTGCGTTTACAGAGCATTTAGACTTTATTTGCTGGGTACCATGCTCAATGCCTCATTTAATCCCCAACACATCCCCGTTAGTAGGTACTATACTGTTAGCCCTCACTTTTACGTGGAAATGGGTATGGAAAAGTCCAACAACTTCCTCAAAGTCATCGTGGAGCTGGGTGTCAAACTCGGGGCCTTTCCTGCAGTTTGCGAGTCTAACCTGCACTTCTGGTCATCAGGCACATCGTCTTTCCTGGCCCACGGTGAGCTGGCTGCTGAAATCCCACAACCAGGGTTATGCACAAAGGCATTTACATGGGCATACTTGACATTCCCAAATACCAAATGAATTTTAACAAGCTTTTATATAAAATGACTTTTATTGCAATTTAAAAAGAACAAAGACAATTTGATAAGTGCCTTTAATTACAATGTACCTGCTATTTACATGTAATTATACTTTTATACATAGCTTGAATAAGGTTCATTACATGTAAACTATAAGATATTACAAGTTAAACTCCAGCTTTTGGGGAACATTCAGAATAGAAATACTATGGGCAGAAGCACACAGAAAACAAATACAAATTTTAGTTCCTTACGTACCATTACTAGGTGAATAATCAAGATTTGGCCACAGAAGAGAATTTTAATTGTGTGTTGAATTAAACTTATTCTTAACATGACTAACAGTATTGCTATTATTTAAACCCTAAACATAATAACTGGATCATTAAAAACAACACAACTTTAATTTATATAGCACCTTTCTTCCAGAGATCAAAGCATTTGTATTTATATTATCTTATTTGTCCCCATAACATCCATGAGGTAGGCAATGGTTGGTATCATTATCCCCATTTTGTACATGGAGAAACTGAGGCACAGAGTAGTTAAATTATTTGTTCAAGGTCACACAGTAAAATTGATGCTGGAACAGGGACCACAGAGCTGTGAGCTCATCTCTAAATCCAATGCTTCTCTTTAATATGTCCTCTCTTTAATAATTCAATACCTCAATTCACTTTTCCAAGAAAAAAAATGCATTTTTTTCTCCCATAAAAATTGTTGAAAAACTATACTATACGCAAGAAACAAGCTCTCTGGGGCAGATGATAGGCTGATGCCATACTCTTTTACTGAAGTCTTTTTGTTGGCTTTTTTTTTTTTTTTTTTAAAATGAGGAGTTTCTATTCCCAGTTACAACAATTAGGTCTTTAGATGAAACCTATCTGAAAGGATGTATCTAGTTACCTGCAAATTACAGCTCTGGTAGCCATATTATGCTATTTACAAACCAGGCTTGTTCCTGAGTTTACAAAGAAGATATCTAAAAGTAATTTAAATCACTGAAGTCATCTTTTTCATTTCTACATATACATTTAGAGTGTGCTCCTTAAGCAACTCAGAGTGGGAGACAGGGAGCTGGGAAAATACATTTCCCAGAGACACATACAAACCGAGACGTAAGGGGTGGGAAGTCCAGCCCATGTCACTTAGTTACAATTTTATGTAGTTGGTACTCAGAAAAAATTTTTTAAATGTCGAAATCTGAGACATAAAGGACTTCTCAAATGCTTGTGGACTTGTACATAAAATTCAGCTTGTCTGGCATTTCCCACAAGCTTCTCCCTAAGAGGCCGGCCCGGATAACAGTGCTGCCACATTGCCGGACGCCAGGAGGTGGTCATAGAGTCGCCCCTTGGAATTGTTTCTAGCATGGCTCCAGAGAAAACAAACAAACAAACAAAAAAACCCATATATTCAAAAAGTAAGTGCAAAAAGAAAAAAAAAAAAAAGCTTACAAGATAGGTCACGAACATCATCTCAGATTCATTATGGGCTTTCCATTAAAAACATAAAAATGTGTCCGGACGCCTGGGTGGCTCAGCTGGTTAAGCGGCTGCCTTCAGCTCAGGTCATGATCCCAGCATCCTGGGATCCAGTGCCGGATCGTGCTCCTTGCTCAGAGGGAGCCTGCTTCTCCCTCTGCCTCTGCCTGCCACTCTGTCTGCTTGTGCTCACTCTCGCTCCTCTCTCTCTCTCTGACAAATAAATAAAATCTTTAAAAAAACCAAAAACATAAAAATGTGTCAAAGGAATATTCAGAGACAGTGTGGCTTTTGGTTTTAGCCCCTTAACCTAGAGAAGGACATGGCTGTCTTTCAGGGAAGCCTTTACTACCTAAATGGGATCCAAAATTAAATTTTTTTTCTCCTTCAGCTTAAGAAAGGAAAAAGAAAGTTTGTTTTAAACTCATAGTTTCCAGCTTGTTGAGTTAAGCAAAACAAAACCAAGCCAGACTTTACAGTAAAACAGTTCTGAACTGTAGGCTCCAGGGGCCAACACTGGTCTCTCTTTTAGCCTGAATTTCTTGTAAGGGTGTCTAACTGGTAAACTAGGTGAACTTTTAAAAATTTAAAAATTAAATCTGTAAAGAGAATGAGCAAATATGAGTTCTGTTAACTGGCGGGGTGGGGGGTGGAATTACACTCTAGAATACCCATCCAAATAATTAACTATGACTAAGAGTGACGTTTAAAAGAACTAAACATATCCTGGATCCTTAGCTATATAAAAGTGACAGCCTCCCCCTCCCCCGCCCCCACCTCTGTATCACCCTTCCACCTAGGTGAGTGCTTAAAAGAGATCTGGTTTCTCACTTCAAACATCAGTTTCCCTACAAATGGCCAGATTATCTTCAATATTTGGTAACTCCACAGCTAAATGCTCGAATATGTTTTGTTTCCTTGACACCTAGGGAAGTATATCAAACTGGTTACAACTAACATAATTCAGAAGCACTCTTTCCGGAGGGGGAGAGGATATAGTGGCCAAATGGTTAAAAAATGTTACACTGTTTATAAGTGATGAATTTTTACAAGGAAGCGGTGTTTTTCCTCAAAAAACCAAAAAAAAAACAAAAAAAACAAAAACCATCCTCCTACTTTACAGTTAAGTATGGGTCTATTATTACCAGGATTTAACTTCACTTGAACTTAGGAGACACAGGGCAGTCTCAATACATCGTGGGGGACGGTGAACTTACCCCATTGGAGTGTGGTGCTGATTTCCCTGCAACCATGAGTTTGAGTCCTCATTAGAACTTTCTAAGTTCTGTTCCATGGTCCCCTAGTGCTAACCATCCTCATGAAGGAGGTGGATTAAGAATGGGGATGGTTTAGCAAAGCCCATAACAAACAATACCCAGCATCTGCTTCCCTAGGTGGACCTGTGGCCTTGTCTCAGCAGCCTGTGACTCAGGAAAACACGAGTTGGGCAGAGCGGTTTGCTCCCTGGATGGTGGGGGGGGGAATGGTTCTATGCTGGAAGGCAGGAGGATCTATGATCTGAAGATTGTGTCCCTATGGGAAAAGATGTGTTGGGAAGTCCTACCAATAGCAGAGAGCGGCTGGGGTCAGGGAGAGAACAGGGCTGGTGCTGCACCACGTGGCAGGAGGAACCAAAGTGAGATCGGAGGAAGGAGTGGCTTTGTCCCTGTGCTGCAGACCTGCTCCTTAAAAGGACCAGAGTAAGGCAGGGGAGAACATTCCAAGATGTTTAAAAATTCCCAGTATTGGAAACAATTTCCCCACTCTTTTGTGAATTGGACAGTTAGACCATGACAAAGACATGTCAAAGACATGTTTGAGATAATGTGTCAAAATGCCACAGTCTTGAATGATTTTTGAGCAAAAGGAGCACTTTGAAACTGATCAGGACCACCTAAGAGGTAATAGGTCACTTTTTTGAGAAACTATTTTTATGAGGAAAAAATGCATGAACAATGAAATGCAAATTCCTATTTGTTTATCTATATTTCAGACTTTCCCTGAAAGCATGAGGTGCATCAATAATACATGATGTTTACAAGGTAACATTAAACTGTTGCCAATCTAACACACAGAAGTTTGCAGAATGATCATTTATCAGCCTTTATAATCCATTATATAAGGTGATCTGAGACAACCAGAGTACAACACATTTTTAAAAAATACCCATAGCATAAGTGGTGAGCAAAGAAAAATCTGATTTAAATGCATTAAGATAAGTGATTACCAAACTGAATGCTTACAAGATTGCCTTTTTAATAAAAATCATGGCATTAAGAGAAATCTGAACTACTATTTCTTAGTTCAATAAAGAACCACCTAGGAAAACAGTGAATACTTTATAACTAGCAGAGACCGGCTGTAAACAGACTTAGAAATGAGAAGCAGGGGGAAAAAAACACTTACAAATATTTGTTCTCTTCTGGACCATGGCTTTTAAAAATTTACTTTCATAATTTCAGATGAAGACTAATTTAGCTTGTTTTCTGTACTGATCTCTTTAAGTCAGACACTTTCTATGTGTGTTCAGCTTGTCCAATGGCACTGTCAAGAATGATGTTAAGAAAAGATACAACACAGAGCAAGAAAATACTACCACAGGACAAGGAATATAGATTTCACTGCCAAAAAAAAAAAAAAAAAAAGCCATATTTGATATTTAGACACATGTTCCTATTTTTCACATCAGTCACTTATTAACAGCAAACATTACACTTTAACTTTCCTCAATTACACAGTACAATAAGCCTGTCAAGACGGTGCCTCCAGCAACCCAGAGGAAGCTGGCGGGGGACCAGAAGCCAACACTTGCAGAAGAATGGCATCACTCGATCACACGGGCTTATAGGAACTAGTACAAGGAGCACTGAAAAAAAATGTCATTTACTCATTTACAAAATCCTACTGGAGTCTTGAGCTGCGGCTCCGTGATGATCCCGTTCCCACCGCCGAGCTGGGCTCCGTCCGTAACACTACCTCGGCGCTTGTTGGCTCTGCGCTAACCTCTTGCTAAACTCTCCAGAGAGCGAAAGAAAATGCAGCCTTGTGAGAACAGGCTCTGCTTCTGCCACCCAGTGGGGGTCACCTTGCTGGGCTCCATCCTGGCTCACGTGGCTCTTGGTGCTTTCTGCCAGATCTCTTCTCCACATGATCTCTGAGAAGGATGCCTGTTTACATTTCCTCCTGTCATGTGGAATATGTAATGAGCCACACATATAAGAAAACTATTTTAAAATGCCACTGTTCTTCAGCTAAGAGAATTATGGATGCAATTTAGAATCTGAATTTATTAACTAGAAAAATGATATGAGGTAACTTAGGAAGGTTTTCTTGTAATTACTAAGTGAAAACTATTGGATAACTTTTTTTCTCTTCTGCTTTTATGACAATAGTCATCACATTAATAGGGTAGACATTCCAAATACATATTAGGATGTATCCTCACTAGTCAGGCACCAGAACTTTATATATGTATATGTGTGTATATGTAAATATATATGTATAGTGTACATACACACACATACACAGTTTGTTACTGGTTAAAGTAAATAAATGCTCTAATTAGAAAAATGAAAGTCTAATACAAGAACTAGATCTAGTGACATCCTGAGATTAAATGTTAGTTTTTTGTGTGGACTACCTATTGTTAGCACTCCATTAAAATTAACTCTTAGATTTTGAGGACAGATAAATCTGTAATTAGCTTTTTCACTACAAAGGACAGCAGTACTTTCAAAAGCTTTAATAGACCTAATGTTGTAATTTAGTTCAGGGCCGGAAAAAAAATTTATGTAGCCCACATATTAGCAAAAATTGCTTTCTTCTAGAATTTAAAATTTCCTCAAACATTTCCCATAAAACAGGTCATACCTTCCTGCTGACTGCATTTGAGAAACCGTAAAAGCAGCATAAAAAATTCTTCTAAAACTTCAAAATACCTGACTAAATAGCAAAGATTCTACTTTTAGGCAAGATGAGTTTATAATTCTGACTTATAAACAAACAAAAAAAATTTCCTAAAGCTTATTTTATTTGTGAGATTTCACATAACCTAAATGATAACTACAAATAATATAGATGTCAAGTTGAATAGTAAAAAAAAAAATTATAATTATCTTTCATACATTTAAACTGTAACATTTAGCCGAACATGAAACTTTTTTCAAGAAACCACAGGCTTTTGTCCAACCCAAAGACTAGCACAGATTTTCAATGAATAAAGTAAAAAGTGATGAAATTTATGAAATGCTGTACTATCAGGTCAAAACCACGATGATACATCAATGAAAATGCTTCAGTAAGGTACCTAGCAGTCTCAAGAGCAGAGCCAGCTCCTGAAGTTTACTCTGCTTCTCCCTCCCTCAACCCTCATGGATTGTGCTATTACTTTTTCTTTTAGGATTTGTACTGGAGGGCCTTCTAGTTTCTTCTAAAATATACTTATAATACTTTAAATTGCAACTTATTCTTAGCACAGATCCTAACTCAAGAGAGAGATTTCAGTGCATATTTTATGGCTATATTGCATAGCCTTTATTTCAGAACTTCTGGGGGAAATTCTGATAATGATGTTTCAAGATGATATGACTATTTATAAAGAACTTTTTTCTCTAGAAATGATTTTACACTTTAGAGATCATATCCACTTCCCTGGCAATAAGTAAAGACATTATGAAATACAGGAAAACCTTTGAGTGGTCAGGCGCTCATAAAGGACATTATTGCAGGAAGCACAATACTAGGTATGCCATGAGACACGGCCATCACCAGGAGCTAAAGAAACACCATGGTGTAGAGATTGTGGGGTCAAACTCATCAATCCTAAGTAAGCAAAGAAAATCACCAGGCAAACACAGTGCTTATGAAAGATACGAATTTAGAAAGTGAGGACCTTGGCACCTTCCTGATAACCTTTCCCCCAATCCAAGCATATTCTGCCATTTCCTTCTAGTCCGTGATGACTGTGCTTAGGCTCGTGAGGTCTTCATGGGAGAGACCAGGCTGACTGCAAAATAATGACAACCGAGCAGTTTACCCTGGCAAAGCTCACTTCTCGATTGCAGAAATGAATTGCAGGCAGTCACAGAACCAAGCCTTGAATGCAGGGGACGGGAAGGACACGCCAGTGGTCCCTACTGTCCGCAAGATGCTTCACCCTCCAGCTGCATCCTTTGTCATAGGAGTGAAAACAGTGAGGTTATTCAGTCTGAAAAGCCAGAGATGTCACAGCAGTACAGAATAACTGCCTCTTTTTTCAATCAGCGTAAGCAAGGGCTCCTTGCTGTAGCCACTTCGCATAAGAGCAGGGTCCTTTCTCAAATGAAAAGTGAACAAGTTTCCCAATGTTGGCCTTACAAAATCTACAGAGATGACTAAATTCCAACCAGGCTGAGCTCTTAATTGGAGTTATCTCAGCCACTGATTTTTGTAAAATGAAGGGGAAGAAAAAAATCCCAATAGGCAATTTGCATTTGCAAGCACTGGATTGGAAAATCCACCACTGTAAATTTTCTTAAAAATGTAACTAAATTTTACTGGAATTATAATACCTTCATGAGGTTAATGCAGCCATCCCTAGTCATATTTCATTCTTCCATTTTTTTTTTTTTACCATTTCAAATATTTCAGTATTGCCCACCACAAATCACGGAAAATGGTCATTTATGTCCATTCCACTTATTTCTGTAGTGAGCCAGATGACTTTGACCAGGGCTCCAAGTACCATTTGAAAAGTCAAGTCTTTAAAAACCTTCAATATTTTAAACACTTGATTAGAAAACAGATAACAACTACATGTAATTATCTAGCTTATGTGCTTTATGGTGTTTTTTCAGAATGAGAGTATAAATCATTGTACATAAAATCAAAATAGTTAATATACATTTTTTCTGGCACTTTCTAGAAATTAGGCATTAAACATAAAACATCTTATAAATTTATATAACAAAAATAAATGTTTACATTTTAATTTTCGATAGATTACCTTAGGGTAGCAGTTAACTTATGAAATCTCACACTGTTGGTGTGGCAGCAGGGGTCATCAGAAATACACATTCAAGTCCACAGCCCTTCAGAGACGGACGCCATGGCTGCCGTCCAGATATGTGGTCTGTGTCCCAACATAGAGATTAAGGCTCTCTGTTTCAGAGGAATGAGCTCTGGGCTGAAACAAGTATAGAAGTACCACAATATTCATTGAAAATACTGAAAAGGCTCTGAAGAGTTTCAAATACTGGGTGGGTAGGGGGTGAAGGAGGGGAACCGCTTTGACTAGAAAAATAAAATAAAGCATCTAAAAATGACTTCAAGTACTTCGAGAGAGGCTGCTGATGTAGAGTGCCCAAATCAGGAGGCAGGGAGGTGTCAGGAGCTCAGCAGGCAGCCCCAGTCCTGCCCACTGGGTGGGGGTTCTTGTTCTCCCAAGTGCGGCTCTCAGAAGAGCACCAGGCACCGGACAGTAACCAGCGACTGCAGTTTCTTACATCTTGAAACCCCAAAGTTGAAGGCAAAGGCCAAGCCTTGTGGGAGAATTTTCTTGGAATGAACCATTAGAAGTCAGACGATTTCAAGGGGGAAGAAAGCCATACATTTAAATGTGAGGAGCAGACCACAAAAAAGGGAAGAAAGGAAGAAAAACCTGGCAGTATCTTGGGCAGTTGGAATCGTGGTTCTTGATGGACGCAGTTCTTCCTTGCAGTTCGGCTTTCCTCACTCACCGGGTGAACCCACAGACAGCTGGGGTCTTTCCAGAAGGTGAGGGTACATGAGGGAGATGTGCTTGGGTGGGCCCTGGGGCCCGCTCGGGGGCAGTCCCGGTACGTACCTCACTGTTTCCAGACCCGGGAAACAGTCTCCATGTGTTCAGTTGTCATCGGCTTACTGGAGCAGCACGCAGAGAAGGGGTTGCTTTCGCTTCTTGTCCTCCGCAGAAGAAATGCCCCTAGCCGACCGGCATACGTTGTGCGGGCTTGTCTTCCTGCTTGCTAGAGCCTGGTGATATCGCGGCATTGCTGCAAGTCCCCAATGCTCTCATAGTCATTCTCTTTTGGGAAAAGGCCACGCTGGCCATTGGTCTCTGGGGTGGACTTGTCTTCCTCTCTGTTTAGAGTTTGTATTGCTTCGTAATCAGGCTCCAGATCCTCACTGGGTCTTGCTGCTGGTGGAAGCGTGCTGATGCTGTTTGGAGTTTTCTCGAAGTCTTTAACAGTAGCATAGAGATCATTACAGGAAGAGGGGGATCTCTGAGTAGCTCCTTGGACGGAGGTGTGGCTGGACTCTGGTGCTTTGAGAGTCTGTCCTGATTTATTCCCTGACTGTCCGGGTTTATTTACTGAGGAATACATGGCTGAGATCTAGAAAACAAAGGGTAAATGAAATAAGCTTCAAGTTTGACTCTCCCTGCAAGCTAGATATTTAGCACTATAGGCATGTGTGTGTCCCTTGAAGGTTGCTTTTTGTTTTTTTTTTTCTTTGGCCAGTTTTCCCCTCCAGCTTTAGTGAGATATCACTGATATATAACTTATGTATGTTTAAGGCATACAACATGATAACTTGATAGATACTGTAAAATGATTACCACAAAGGTTAGTTAACACCTTCATTGCCATAATTACCATTTTTTTGTGTGTGTGGTGATAACATGTAAGATCCACTCTTTCAGCTTTCGAGTACAACAGTATACTTTTAATTATAGGAACCATGCTCTATATTAGAGCCTCGGAACTTATTCAGGCTATAGCTGGGAGTTCGTACCCTCTAAGGTATCCCTGTTTCCCCTACTCCCCAACCCCTGGCAACCACCATTCTATTTGCTATTTCTATGGTTTGGCTTTTTCAGATTCCACATGTAGGTGAGAACATACAGTATTTGTGTTTCTCTGTCTGACTTTTTTTTACTTGGAATAATGATCTCAAGGTCTCTCCAAGTTGTCACAAAAGGCAGAATTTCCTTCTTTTCCACGACTGAATAATATTCTTGTGTGTGTGTGTGTGTGTGTGTGTGTGTACACCTCACATTTTCTTTATTCATTCACTGGCTGATGAACACTTAGGTTGTTTCCATGTCTTGGCTATTGTGAATAATGCTGCAAAAACATGAGGGTGAAAATACGTCTTCAAGACAGTTTTCATTTCATTCAGATATAAACCCCGAAGTGGATTCTTCGTTACCTGTACTGATCCTGGAGTATACTTCTAGAGAACAATTATATATAATATCTTCCACTTTGCAAGTAGACCAGCCATATTGGCATAACTCCTTGAACACCAGGTTCTCTGGGTCTTCTGAGGGGCAGGCATGAGGAGAGCAGGAGGAACAGGAAGTTCAAGAGGTCCTTGGGACCTCACTACAGTATCATGTTTTATTTGATTTCTATTATCAGAATGCTATTTCATCTGAAAAAAAATGCTCTACTGCTTTGAAAAAAGGGCAGAAAACATGTTAGATGAATGGTTCTCAAAATGTGGGCTTCAAACTGGCAGCACCAGAATCTGGGAATTTATTAGAAAGCTAAGGGCTCCATCCCAGAAAGCAATGAATCAGAAATGCTGGGGCATGGGGCCCCACAGGCCCACTAAAGTGTGAGAACCACTGAGTTAGACTATCTGACCCACTCTTTCTGCATGAAAGCAGTCTGAAAAGTAGGTCCTGGATTCTGGTTGGCAATACACATGTATCTATAAAAGCTTCATTTTCCATTAATTTTCAACTTCATTGCATATTACTGGTTAAGTAGACATTTACAGATGGGCTAAGTTTTCTTCAGTGGGAAAAATTCATTCTTATTTGCAACCAGCCAACTCAGAAATGAAATTTGGAGACAGTTAACGTAGAGGGCATTCTTTCCTGTGGGAAGATTGGGCTACTTTCCAGGCATACCTACTCAGTCTCCCTCATATACCCCATATAACCTCTACTATCAAGAGGGATTTAAGTTTTGTTGGTAATCATAGATTAAACATACTGATTAAGAGATTTTTTAAGAGTTTTTTTTTTTTTTTGAGGGTTATTATTTTACTGTTAGAAATCATGCTTGGAAATAAGTGGAAATATCCTTCATTACCTATATTTATCTTGGCCATAATGATTGATTAATTCAAACACCCAGGAAATAAATGAACATGCCTGTTGACAGATGCTTGGCTTCCCAAGTGCGGAGAGAGATTTTCTTGCTTTCACATATCTCACATACTGTGGATGAAGTTTCCAGCTGGCCTCAAAAGCTTCTCAAGACAGGCCTGCCGCATGCTAACTGGTCATTTGCATGAGAACTTTTCACTGCAGTCTGGGGGCTGTGTTTTGCCAGGCCTTGACAATCCAAATATTCGGAGCCAGAGAAATCATCTTTGGGAAGCGCTTGCCATGTTGCTCTGACCCTTCTAATGAATATTAAATTGACATTCTTACTCAAAATCTCACTGAGAAACTCAAAATCTTAGAGATTTTAGTGGGAAGAATTACTCTTGAAATAAAGATTTATAATTTCTTTGAAGTTAGGAAGAATTAAGGTACATCATCTGCTTTTCCTAGCATGGTACAAATATCTTAATATCTAAAAGGTGGTCTGAGCCGAAAATGTGGCTAGATTATCACAGATGAGGATGAAGAGGGGAGGCAGCGAGCTCACCTTGGGGGGAGCATCGAGGCTGAACACACACGCACCTGTACTGTAACACTGGGACTGGCCTCTGAGCTTCTCTCCCCAATGCTCTTCCCCATAATGCGTGCCATAAATGCCCCTACTCTTTGAAATTACTTGGGTCTTCTTGGTCTTTATATTCTTTTTAGAAAGTTAAAGGCTCTTTCATTAATTTGGAACCCGTATTATTTCTGGGCAGGAACCTACTCTGCAGAGGATGTCGTAAATTTTAACGCTTATGAAAGATTCTCAAGTCTTCTAATGTTCTGTTTGAGTATTTGCCTTCAAGGACTATTACCTTCTGTTTTGTCGGGAGTAAATTTTGTTCCTTTCAAGCCCCCTTGCTATTTGGCTTCATAACTTTTCTCTCTTAAATCTTTCATCTTTATTATTCTGGCTGTAAATTGTTATTATGTTCTCCTAAATTACTCTCTACCTTTTCCCCATTTCTCTTTCTATAAGCAGCCCTTTCCCCATCATTCTGTTAAACTGGGATAAGAGTACTGAAAACTCAGATCTCAGTTTCAGTCTGGACTAACATTCGATTACATTAATACAGAAATAAGTGACTTCCATAATTATTTTTTCTAAAACATCTTCCAAAAATGACTGTATGTGAATCATAGTTCTTGAATCTATGTTAAAAATTCATCAGTGTGTCTAGGTCCTATTTTCTAAAACCACAAACAATGTAAGATTAGAAGAAAAGTAATTTAAAGTTTTACGTAGCCTCAACGTATCTTAGAGGCCTGGTTTCCAGAGCTCTCATCTATTCTACTTCCTTGTCCGGTGGGGGAGGGCTGTGGAGCAGTGTGGTCCAGAGAAGGCTGGAAGAAGGCAAAGGAGCCGCCACAGGCTGGCAGGAGGCTGCGCTGCCTTAGTGAGGGGAGGGGCGGGCCCTGTGTGCACGGAGAGCGCGGTGTGGGAAAGAAACCAGGGACGCTGGCTACTGACTGAGTGTGAGGACAGTGAGGAAATGGGGTGGGAAGGACGATGTCCAGGGTTCTGGCTTATAAGGCCAGGTGGCTAGATGGCAGATCCATTCCCGGGGGCAGGAAACACAGAAGCATGTGGGCAGCATTGCCTGTGGACAGCTTGTCTGATCTTTGAACTTCCAATGTGGGATCGTAGTCTATTTCCTATTTTAATACTCTTTGCTAAGTGTGATGGTAAGAGGGGATGTACCTGCATACGCAGATCATTTTTCTACATGTACCAAATTTACCATACTAGGAATTCTAGGCAGAAGCTATATATAGCCAGATAAATTAAGGTGTTCAGCTCTCTGAGCCTAGCTTGACTGTGTGTGTGTGTGTGTGTGTGTGTGTGTGTGTGTGTATACTAGATTGTGTAAGTTTAATGGTTCACTGAAAAGTTTAACCAGTGAATATTTAGCCCTGGTACTTGGGAGACCAGAGTCCTCTCCTGTTGGCTGCTATGTCTGACTGTCCAGCCAGCCTGGAATTGGACTTCCTGGAATTACCTGCTCTGGGCTCCAAAATTCCTCATTAAAACCTTCCTCCTCCATCTCCTAGACTGGATTAAATTCCCTATACCCACCTGTTCAATTTCCTGTATTTTCCAGCCCATGATTAATTTCCTTCAAAGGTGGCCTTCTTGATTTGCTCACTAACACTTTCAATCATAAATTTCTCTCTTCTCATCCTACTTTCTCCCCTCCTCTATTTTTTTTTCTGATGCTTCTTTCCTACTCAGTTTCTTTTACTTAGGTGACCTGTTTATCCTTTCTTCCTTCATGTCTTACCCTCTGCCACTCACTCTCTGAACCATTATAAAGCCAACATACCCAAACCCTGATCTCCAGACATATGCCGAAGAGAGTATTTTAGCTTTTTTGGAGAAGGTAACATGATAGTCATTTATGCAAGGAGAGAAACTCTTTAGAGCTCTTGTGGTTATTTAGAAAAAGCAACAAAACTCACCTCTTCTTCTGTGAGAGTTGGGTCCTCTTCCCGGGACTTGTACGACAATGAACTAAATCTCTGTTAAAATAAACACAAACCAAGGGAAGGTATAGTTTGAGGTCAATAATCCATCCTTTCTTTCGCATATGTTGTGACACATCTATCTATAAAAATGTTTTTTAGGGAAGAAATGTTTCTACAAAGAAATATGTCGAGCAACTGAAGATAAACACTTAATAAAAAGTCTGTGTGATGTTGTTCAATACCCAGTAGTATTAAATACCCAGTGCTCTTCCTGATCACTGGTGAATTCAACCCTCCCGTGAGGCCTTAATGCTGCTCCCTGTCATACCACACCTGCTCATACACCCAGTCCCTGCTCTCCTAGCTGTCCACTTCCCACTTTTTCCTCTCTCCCCAAACTCCCAACACCTTCTCACCCATCCTTAGTCTTAGCTGGTGACCCTGAGAAAACTGAAGAAATCAGAAGACATGTCCATGAACTTGTACTCACCTGCCCCCATTGCTGCATTCATGAGTTTTCCTTCCTCCCCGTCACCAAAGAACTCTCCAAGCCCCTCTTTAAGGTGACCCCCTCCTCTCATGCAGGAGATCCTGGCCCTCCCCATCTACTCAGGAATATGTGCTCCAGCAAGTCTCCCATTTTGTTTATACCATCAGCTATTCCCTCGCTATGAAATCATTCCCACCACCTGAAACCATGTTGATCTTTCTGTTTCTAAACACAAAACAACCCTTCCTCCAGTTCCATCTATTGCCTCGTCCCTTTATAGCAAAACCTCCTAAAAGAGTTGTCTGAAGAAATTGCTCAAGTAATTTTTTTCTTCCTATTCTCTCTCTAAACCCATTTCAGTCAAGTTTCTCCCTCTGACACTCCAAGGACACCAATATCCACCGTGTAACCAATGGGACGGTTAATCCTAGCCCGTACTTTCTGATCCACTGCTGTGTTTCCCATAGTGGCCACTCCTCTGTCCCTGCACCTTCTTCACTTGGCTTCCAGGACATTGAACTTCCCTGTTTTTCTTTCCTATTTTGGTGTCCTCTGCTGGTTCCTTTTCCTTCCCAGGCCTGTGCCCTGGGAACTCTTCTAGATGCCATTGACACTCATTCGATGACCACATTCAGTGTCACAGCTTTAGGAAAAACTTTCTTGCTGAGGACTTCCAAGTGTACAAATGCAGCCCAGGCCCTTTCTCCTCAGGCTGCTCATTCGTCCAGCTGCTCTCCGCTGCTTCCACTCAGGCATCCAGCAGGTGTCCAAAACAGAACATGTCTAGCACTGAATACCCAGTCTTCTCCCAGAACTTGCCTGCCTGTAGTCTTCCTCTTCATTCCAGTTAAGGGTGATTCCATCTTTCCAAAGGCTCAGGCCGAACCTGGGACTCATCATGATTTTTTCTTTCTTTCATTACATGTCTGGTCCACCAGCAGAACTCCTGGCTCTCGTTTAGCGTCTCCCATTACTGCCCTGTTCCATATGGTTTGTGAGAATCCCCACCTGACTGGTCTCCTTTCTCCTACCCTTGACACTTGAATTTGACACTACAGTCGGGGCGATCTTTTCCAAATCTAAGAATAATCCATTCTTCTGCTCAAGATTTTCTAACGACCCCCTTTTAATTCAGATTTTGAACACAGGCCACACAGGATTGGGCCCTTGGTTACCTTTCTCTCTATCACTCTTCTCCGGCTACACCTGTGCCCTCCTCTTCCCTGGGTGGGCCGTGCAAGCTCCAGCCTCAGCGCCTCGCACTGCCCCTTCCCTGCTCCACCTGCTCTTCCCCGACTTTCCCGTCTCCTTGAACATTTCAATCAGATGCCACTTTCACAGCAGGTGTCCCCTTACCACCTACTCACAGCTGTACTCCCACTCTACTTTCCTCGTCCTCCTTATTCTAATTTTTCCCTGTAAACCTTAAAACCTTCTAAAATACCATATACTTTACTTATGTGTCTATTTATGTCTCTCTCTCCCCACTAAAGTGTAAGCTCCACTGGGGCAGGAATTTTTGTTCATTTGTATGTTTTGGTGACCAGTGTATTCTCAGCACCCGGAAGATTGTGTGGCACATAGTTGGTGCTCACTAAAATCTTCTTGTGCATGAATGAAAAAAATGAATGAATATTAAATATTTCAAGTTCCCTGAATTGCTTAAAATTAGGATTGTTTATAATGGAGATGATGAGTTATTCATTCTTGTATTACTGTAGAAAAGTAATCTGATTCCCAGATGGATAGTTTCAGATTCTAATGTGATATCTGGAGAATTGTTTACCGGTGGTGGTTAGATAATTGACCTTCTTATCTTTCAAGTGCTTTTAAGTAAAAAAGCCTTAATTGCTTCAGGCACAATTTATATGAAGGTCCAAATGTTAGGCTGCATTTTTGCATTTCATGACTAGGTTCATAAACACCTATATTGAGGCTCTCAGCAGCTGATTTCATGGGTAATAGGAAAGTCGAAATGCATTCAGAGAATACTGTGAAGAATGACTTCCGTGGTATGACCTCTATAACCAGAGTCAGGATTCACCTTTTGATCATGAACTCCAGATCCTTTTTAAGGCTACTATTGACTGACCTACTTGTCCTTCCTACCAAAACCTGAGATGAGAGAACCTTGCTTTTTCCTGTGTAGAGAAAAGAAATTATATTGTAGTTGGCTAAGAAGACTGGGCATAGTTAAATTCCAAGGAGATATTTACAACAGAAGATGTGAATTTCAGGCTGTTGTGGCCTGGTTCGCAGAAAGAGAGAAGGCTTGGCCATTGTTTTATTTATTTATTTATATTTTATTAAAAAAAATTTTTTTTTAAAGATTTTATTCATTTATTTGACAGACAGAGATCACAAGTAGGCAGAGAGGCAGGTAGAGAGAGGAGGAAGCAGGCTCCCTGCTGAGCAGAGAGAGCCCGATGTGGGACTTGATCCCAGAACCCTGAGATCATGACCTGAGCCGAAGGCAGAGGCTTTAACCCACTGAGCCACCCAGGTGCCCCGGCTCAGCCATTGTTAATACATTTCAAAGCTTTGTTGAATATCTAAACTTAAGAGTTAAGGCTACTATGGAAAGAACCTAGATGTCCATTAACAGATGAATGAATAAAGAGGTGGTGTGTGTATACACACACACACACACAAATACACACACAATGGAATACTATGCAGCCATCAAAAACCCGAAATCCATTTGCAATGATGTGGATGGAACTAGAGGGTATTATGCTAAGTGAAGGAAGTCAGTCAGAGAAAGACAATTATCATATGATCTCCCTGATATGAGGAATTTGAGAGGTGAGGCGGGAGGCTGTGGGGGGCGGGGAGGGAAAAAATGAAACAAAATGGGACTGGGGAGGGAGACAAACCATAAGAGACTCTTAATCTCAGGAAACAAACTGAGGGTTGCTAGGGGGTGAAGGGGGTAAGGAGAGGATGGCGGGGTGATGGACACTGGGGATGGTATGTGCTATGGTGAGCGCTGTGAATTGTGCAGACTGATGATTCACAGGCCTGTACCCCTGAAACAATGCATTATATGTTAATAAAAAAAATTTGAATGGATGCCTATGGGAGGAGGGCAGTGAGATTGGGAATGGTGGATGAAGGGGAAAAAACAAGAAAATAAACATATTTTTCGTCCCGGAGGGTAAAGATCACCCTGCTGCTTGAGGCAGCAACGAGCAGAAGGGGTAACTTTGTGGCCAAGAGTCTAGTCTCCATTCAATTCCTGATCTTCAAAATGAAGAAAATAATATTTGATCCCAGTTAAACATGATGTAAAAACTGGAAAATATCCAAGTTAGGTGCCAACAGAGAAATATTTTACAAGCATGAGTTTTCAGTATTTTACTATTTGGAGGGGGGAATAAGTCAAACACAGCTTACGCTAAAACAGCTTTCATCATTCAGCGAACCTGAAAGTGTTTGTATATATTTCCCAGAACGATGTGCCAGTAAAAGCCCCAGGAGGAGCTCGATGCCTAATCATGACAATAGCACCAGAAAGAAAACCACGGGAGCTCACCTTGTTGGTTTCGCTGGTCCCCTCTGCGGCTCCCTCCTCCGCTGTCTTGCTCTCTTCCTTCTCCTGAAGGTTTTCATTCTCATCCAGAAGTTTAACAGGGACAGGTGGTGGGGCCTCCTCTTCCAAGTCACATGAATTTCTGAGAACAGTCTCTGCGTTAACGCTCTGTCGACACTTTTTGTTTCTGTCCACGGAGGCATACTCAGCAAAGTCCGCCTCGGGGGCTTGGGGCCCCGGAAGCTCTTTCAAAGCGGAAGTCGACTTTGACCTGCTGCTGTGGCCTTTCCCTGGGTTCACGGCTGCTGCCACCTCTTTTATTTCTTTCACAGTTTCATACAAGCAGTCCTCCACCATATTCTCTTGGGAGGAACTATCCTTGAGCACTTCATACGGCCCTTCCGTCCCCAGGCCCGGGTCCCCGTCCACGCTCCTCGCGTTGAGCATCGTGTCCACTGCGCTGTCAGGAGGAATTCTAGGCAGTTCCCGGCTTTGGTGACACTTTGGCTTCCCCGTGCTGTCCTGGGAGTCCAGCAGATCCGAAGCTGAGGTCTGGACCTCCTCGTAATGTTGCATGCAGGTCAGAGTACTGTCTTCTGAAAGGACTGAAGCAGCAAAAGTATTAAAAACGGAAAAAGACTATGCCTTAAATAATTATTGCAGTGAACTGGGGTAATGCAAAGTCAAGTTAAATCAAGGTGCTTGTTTTTTATTTGACTCTACACTGCAAACTGTAGACGATATGATTGTTGATTTTTCAACCACAGCTGAAACTAGGGCCAGCTATTTTACATCTTTCCAATACAATGTTTAATAAACTGTCTTAGCTATAAATTGGGTTCACACTTTCATTGCTCCTTGGTGGGATTCTTGTAGGCAGTGTGTCTAATGTGACCAGAGGTCTGACTCTGTGAGAGGCTGGGCACCAAAGGTGGGGGGCACACATGGTGGCCGCCTTCCATTTGGAGGGAATAATTGGTAGCCATCCACTTTTCAGTGGCCACTTTTGTTTGGCAGACATGGTGGAAACAGTGGGGTAAAAGGTACCCTCACCCGCAAGTACAAAGGGACGGTACACCCGTGGCTCTTTAAAGGTCTTCCTTCTGTCTTGCTGCCCCTTTCCCTACCATTTCCACCCCAAATTAGAAAATCAAATGTGAAATTCTTAGATTTCCACAGATATGCACTGTGTGAAGCCATTCAGTCATCCCTCTGTCAAATGCTTTTGAGTGCCTATGACCTGCCAGAGACCGTTAAAGCACATCGTCATCACCATCATATGTCATACATCAACAAAGCCTAGCCCCACTCTTCTGACACTTAACATGGCAGCGAACAAGTTCTTAAAGGACTGTCGCTCCATTTTATAGTCTTTATATAGACGTTTAAAAAGTATAAGTACAGATGTATAAATGTGTACTTAAATATCGATATTCATGCATATATTTCTTATATACTTTTTATATAACATACGGTCCTTACATATTATGTATAGTCCTTATATGCGTGTGTATGTGTGTGTTTATGACTTATGAGTTTTAATCTTTGTTTTTACTGACTAGACCGGGGTTCTGTAAGGCCCCTGGAGCCCGGGCCCGTGTCTAGCACAGTGCTAGGCAATGCGGTGTGTGTACCCCAGCATCACAGAGGTGCAGATGAACGACCCGCTGAGCCTGAGATGGGAGAGCAGCCCGAGTTACCCAGGGGGGCCCAGTGTAATGATGAGGGTCCTTTGAAGTGACAGGAGGCGGGAGAGTTGGAGGGAGATGGGGAGATAGAGGGAAAGGCTAGGAATCAAGAAATGCTGACGGCCTCAAGAAGCTGAAATAGGTAAGGAAATGGATTCACCCCAGAGCCTTCGGGAGGAAATGGAGCTCTGCTGGTACCCTGACTTTGGGCGCTGAGTTAATTCATTTCTGTTGTTCTAAGGCTCTGAGTTTGTGGTAATTGGTTGAAGCAGCAACATGCCACTGTTTCTTCATGCATAAGCTGTAACAAGGGCTATCTTACAGGGAGTAATAATACTATTAATAACAATAATCTTACCGGGATGAGTTAGTATACAAATCTTAGAGCAATGGCACAGAGAAGCCAATGAATCAATATTAGCTTTTCATCCAAATGAGCTTATTTGTGCTGAAACCGGTAGGAATACTAAGAGTGAGCAAGAACACACTGCCTAGTTTTTGAGCTGCATATTCTGAAATGACTCATTTCTCAGGAGACGAGGCCTGCGTGGAAAGCCAGTATCTTTGCGGAACTTACTGTCACCATTGGTGAGTATCCCGTTCTGCTCGCTGCTGGCAGGCGCGTCTGTGGCCAGGCTAGTAACCGAACGGCTGAACATCTCCTTATCCGAAGCCTGCAAAGCAAACACCACATGGATCAGACCTTAGGCAGAGGACAGTCGCCATGGCTTTTCCTCCAAATTAAAACAGCAACAACAGAAACCCAGATCCACTCAAACTTAAGTGCTACCTAGCAGATCTGAGCTGCTCAGCTGAACTCGCCACACTGGGAATGCTCTGCAGCTATCAGGCGCTCACGGCTATTGCACCAGCTCAGGCACGGACCACATCCATCAGGGTGTGGAGCTTACTAGACAGAGTGGTCCTGGACTCTTCAGCACCTTGGGAATCTTCCAAGACCATCTGCAGAGCTTTCTGCCCAGTGCTCTACAAGTGGGCTACAGGTGGGACCTAAGGGATCAATCCCTTTAGCTCAAGGTGAAAAGGGGACCAAGACTCCCGTGCTGGTCAGCAGGGACTCTGCAGACAGCAGGCTCATCGCTGTGCCACAGGGGCTGCGAGATGCTGTTCTTAGCAGAAACGTGCCCTCTGAAGGAAAGATGGGAAGAGACTGCAGCCTGGCGGAAGGGGATAACGTCGCTGATGTCTGCCAAGTCTCTGCATCAGGGTTCACAAGAACACCGTATGTTAAAGAGCAGGTCTGCAAATCTTTCTTGTTGTCACAGAGTCAGGATGCCTGGAGGGAAGAACGGCACTGACCGTTTTCCTGCCGGGCTCGAATGTGGGGATATTACATGGAATGAGATGCGGCAGCCGGAATCACTGCTAATGGGACCTGTTCCCACATCCTACTCGCAGAAGACACAGCATGTGTGGCCCAGGAGGCCACAGCTGGGTCATGTTCCCGGAGTCCACATGGAAACTTCTTATATAAGCAGCCCCAGAAGCTTGGCCAGTTGGCTTCATAAATTCTCTGACTTCTTAACTGGGGACCAAATAATAATAATAATAATAATAGCAAACAGCTCACACTGTGTCATGGACCCTTCCTGCGAGTCTGCTGCTCCTGAGTGAAGAGTGCCCCGAACTTAGGTTCTCATAGCAGACTCTCATAGCACAGAAGGGTCCCGCCTGGACAGGAGTCAGAGGGGTGGTGGAGGGGGAAGGCCCCCATTCTGGCTCCTAACAGCATCCCAACCCATCTCTGCTGAAGTAGCATAATGGGTTCTAGCCACCACGTCTAATCTCAGCTTCCATGACAGACATCCTGCAGGGGAGCCCGGAGTGAGCCTCCCTCTCTCTCGGTAGCCCCAGGCACAGACTCCAGGGCACTCGGACTGTTTGAAACTAGGATTTAGCTGTGGCTGCTCTAGGGCTCAGGGGGGAGCCTGGATGTAGAAGAGCTGGGATTGGGGGCGGGGTTGTTGTTGGTGGTGAAGCTGTCCGCAGGGGCTTCTTTGGGCTAAATGGCGAGTCTGCAAGTTGAACAAGATTTAGAAGCTGAGAGAGAAGCTCTTACAGGGAGCCGGGTGGACAAGCAATATGCGTGAGCTCGCACACCACTGCCCCTGTGCACATGTGCACTCCTGAGCTCTTTCTCTCATGCACACCCGTGTGAGAAGAGGCTGTGGGGTTGTGAAGGCTGTGGTGCGTGAGCATCTCCGTCTTCCTTTCACCTGCCTGCCACCATCTTCCCTCACACCCAGGGCTGCTCTTGACCTGGGGTGGATGAGCAGGCACTGGGGGTCTATCACGGGGGCGCTCAGGCGGGAGCATCCAGCAGAACCACACGGTGGGGGGCTTGCTAACAGTTCCCTGGGCCCCGCGCCAGCAGCACAGGCCACTCCCTGAGAACTGCTGCTCGGGAAGGACACAGGATGGACAGGCCCTCCCCCCTGAGCCCCAGAAGAGCCACCACTAAATCCTAGCCTCAAATAGTCCTGAGGCATGGGGACTCCTGCCCTAACCTCACCTGGCACCTGGCACTGAGGAGCAGAGGGGGTGGCAGAGAAGCTCGGCTCCTGGGACCTGCATGTGGGAGGAGCAATAGTAGGGCCCGCCCTACCCCCAACACCGCCAGAGCAGCAGTCTGTGGGAACAGAGGCATGGGGTGCAGCTGAGAAATGGGTTGACAGATGGGAAAAGGGTAAAGGGTCCTGGGTGCTGAGAACCCAGGACAGCAGTGGGTGTGGTATGTGTGCCCAGAGAAGGAAGCTAGGAAACCCCAGGGGCTTCCAGCTGCTGGGGATACAAGAGTCCTGCCCCTCTGTAGGGCGGGGAGACCAGTAGTGAGAACCGTCCTGGGGAAGCTCTGCCCCGTCTGCCTGCTCCATGTTCACACCCTCTCCCCCAAAGCAGTTTTTCCCTGATCTTGAGAAATCCAGGGATTGGAAACACTTCTGTTTTCACACTGCCATGGGCTCAAGCAAGACGGATGCCATCAGCCCTGCCAGTATGGGGGTGGCCCGGTCCCCAGCTGCTAGAGTGGCTCAGTCAGGTGAGGGCATGACCCTGAGTGGAGAGAACATGGCAGGACCAGGAGGCTCACCCTGCTCCTCACCAGGGGGGATCTGAGGGGCTTGACCAGGCCCCATAAGAAAGGAGGATGGCGGAAACCCATCTGGGTCATATACAGGATGAGGTCATGTTGGAGTCCTTCTAATGGGGAAGCTTGCACAGAAACATGCAGAGCGGAGAGACCACATGGAGAGACACAGGGAGAGCAGCACATGACAGCGACGGCACCGAGGAGTGGCAAAGACCGCCCGCAAACTGCCAAAGCTACAGAACGGCCTGGAACACATTCACCCTCCAAGCTCTCTGAAGAACCAGCCCGTGGACACCTAGATCACCAGTTTTAGCCTCCAGGACTCCAAGACAGTCCATGTGTTACTTAAGCCCCAGAGGCTGTGGTCCTTTGTTACACAGATGCAGCAAACGGGTACGAGGCTGGAGCTGGGCAGAGGCGGCCCTGCGGTCGCAGGTAGGCTGGAGCTCTCGAAGGCTCTCTCTGGCAGCAGCACGAGTGCATCCATTTTAGAAACTCTCCCAGCCAATCTGGCTAATTGCACAGGCCTCTAGCCACGCTGAGTAAGAATCCTACAGAGAGAGGGTACCGCCTAGGCAGCCAGCAAACTCTGGCTGGGTTCTCTCCCTCAGTTTCCTTCAGCTTGGCAGCTCATGGGCACAGTGCTCAGATAAGCGGCTGAGGTATTAAAGCACACACAGACATGTGCACATGGGCTCACCACGTTCATCAGGTTCTCATGGTCCCCACTCTGCTGCCTCGGCTTCTTCTCTCTGAAATGGAAAAACCAAACATTGCTGTAATGTCAAACATGCCATCTAACATCAAACATACACTCCCCTTTCTATCCTAATATTTATCAACATTTAAATCTCTCTTTAAGATCCTGGTTTATTTTGCCAAGGAAGCAAAATCTGGACAGGGACTCCATCACTCCTTTGCAGGCATCAGGGTCTGAGGGGGGGTCAAGTCTCAGCATGAGACTGGTCATCTCTCTGGGTCTCCCTCTTCTCCCAGATTAGAAAATACAAGTTTACAACAGGAGGACTAGGCACGTTCATATCTAGAATACTATAAATGATTGTGCTTTTTTTTAAACAAAATCCAGACAGTTCTCTACTCTTCATTTGTCTTAACTCAGGATCTTTGCTAAGTTGACTGCACACTGCCATGGGACTGGAAAAATAATGAAAGAAAATACAAATTTTGGCACGTCGGGAAGGATACATGCTCTCGGGATGAGTCACATGTACTTCCAGTCTATGGAAAAGTCCATCGAATAAAAATAGAATTTATTTTTACTCAGGACAGTTTAAAGAAAGCCAGCAGTACTAGAGACTACATTCCCCCCATATGTACAGGGCAACAGTGACACCTAGTGGGACTGTAAATAATTACAGACAGGTCCTCCCACGTCCAGGGGAGCAAACTCTTCTGTAGGCTACGTTCCTGATCGGACTCAGACCAAACTGTAGAGCCCCAGGTCCAAACTGGGCAGGGATTAGGAGGCTACTTGGTTCAGAGAATCAGACTTCCCCCCTCTTGACAGAGACCTCAGGGTCTCTCCTGAAGTCACTGGGAGGAGTGTTTGGCAGAGGGCTGGCTGGTCTATACCTATCCACGCGGAGGCTGTCAACATCCTAACAGTGTCTGAGCACCTGGGAAATCACTCCCCATTAGAAAGAACTTTACTCCTAAACAAAGATCTCTTTTGGGAGAATACAGACATTTTATATGAGGGAGACATGGAGAGGTGGAGGAGAAGAAGCTTAATTCTGAAAAAAAAAAGACAAGATGATTATTTCTCATAACAGTTCATCTCTCCCATAGGAAAATTAATCTGTTTCTTAAGAAACAGTAGTTCTAGATTACCAATCTTTAATAAAATGATCCTTTCAAATCATGTAACAGCAATAATTCTCAGTAACTCTCAAGGGGCAGCAAAAAAAGTACCTTTAAGACACATCAGTCTTAAGATTTTCAAATGCGCATAGATGGCAAAAGACAGCATACAGTTTAACAAGGATGTGCTCAGAAGAGGGGCAAGAATTGCATTCTGGGAAGTTTCATACATGAGGCTTCTTCCAGTTGCTCCTCAGCAAAATCAGATACAGATTTTCATTCAACCTCAAAAAAACGTCCTGGGATGCTCTGCAGCAGAGAGGTCAATTTTAACACAGGGATTTCTGTGAATGCTTGTGGAGTGGGATTCCTACATGCTTTTCAGGTGTAGAATCTTCTGGGTACAGGGAACGGATTATTTTAGGGGTCCACTGGATACCCCTTGGCTCTCACCTGTCACAACTGGAGCACAGAAAAATCAGGAAGCCGATGAGGAAGAAAGCAGCAACAGCGGCCAAACTGCCCCACAGGACGACCTGCACTTGCCCACTGCTCAGCACGCTCCCCGGGGGGCCCATGGTGGGTGCGCGAAGTGGCACACGCTGATGGAGTCTGTCAGTCCTTCAGACGGGGAACATAGGCATGGGGTGCTTCGTCTTCCTGCAGAGAGAATGGTGTGTTCTGAAAACAACTTCTCACTGAAGTAACAGAGTCTTGTAATGCATACGTGTCGGGAGAGAGGCTTTGAGCAGAGTCAGGGAGGGGTGTGCGGGACGTGCTGGGTCTCTGGTGTCAGGGCCTTTGTTGCCCTCACCTAAAAACGTACAGTGGGGATGCACAAGCGCCCAGCACAATGGATGGCTTACTATTTTGAATATGTTGGGGGACAGATTCTTAAGGTCTTCAAATCAAATGAGATCACATGAATTCCATAGCAAACAAATGCTTATTTGGATTTTTTTTCTCCCAGAGCAGTGGAAATCATTTATTACAGCTTTCAAAAAACACAGTTCACACCCTCCCCACCTATCTCCCTAGTTCTCAAAGCTACCACTCTTGGAGAAGGTTGAAGGCTGGTGCAGTTAATGAAGGAGAATGTCTTTATATTGACCCCAGAACAGTTATCTGTTGTGACTGTGACTGTCCTCAGGGCCAGCTTTCACTGAGCTGCTGTGAGCGCTTCATAAGCACATTTTCCAACGAACAGATGAAAGCATGTGCTAAGAACACATCACCAGAAGTACATAAGACCTCTTTATTAAAAACTACAAATTAAGCACAAAAGCTGTACCTAGTACGTTTCAGTACCTGGCCTGGCCTGGAATTTGTGCTAAACACTTTCCTTGTTTACTGCTACTGGCCTGTGAAGAACGCCCAGCTCATCCCCATTTTTCAGGCAAGAAAGTTGAATGGCAGAGACATTGAGTAAGTTCTCACAGGACGGCACAGACGCGGAGTGGCAGGGTAAGGATGGGAGTCCAGCCATTGTGGACTCTAGAACTGTCGTCTTAGCCCCTAGAGGAAGCGCCCTCTCAGCGGGGGCGACTGCGTGCTCCCTGTTCCAGCTGTGAGCCTTCTCAATGAAAATGGTCACATGAGTATTGTGGAATATGTTCAGTTACAGATTTTGAAAAATAGAGCAGTATACTAAAAACTAATGATTATCCTGGGAGATACAGGCTTCCAGTTATGGAATGAATAAATCACGGGAATAAAAGTCACAGCATAGGGAATACAGTCTGGTACTGTAACAGCGTTGTGTGCTGCTAGATGGGAGCTACACTTGTGTGAGGAGAGCATGACCTATAGAGAACTGAATCACTATCTTATAAACCTGACACTCATGTAACATTGGCTGTCAACTAGACTCAAATTTTTAAAAAATTAATAGTCCTCTCTTGTCAGAAAGGCCTTGCTTAAAGAACATTTGCTTTGGCTCAATTCTAGAATATTCTAACTTAAAAGGAACCACCTTCAATTTAATCTCAAATTTCAAGAATAAACAAATTATCTTAATCAGAACTGAAAAAATGATTTTTCCTTGCAAAAGACGACCCATATTTACATTGTCATTTGCTTCAGTGAAAGAGCTGTGAGTACATTCTGGGAGCGCCATGCCGTGTGCCTCAAGCCAGCACTTGGCTGGCTTAGTGCCAAGCAGGAGTGCCCCTTGAAAGGGCTTGGAGAATAAAAGCCATTTTGGCAAAGGCAGTTCAATTGGCCCAAATTTTCTCCAAGTGAACACATACATTTATTTGAATACTCAAGATCGAAGAATAATAAAAAGCTGGAGAAAAAGAAACTTTGACCTACAATGTATGCAGAGAGCATTTTAGATGAAGTCCATGTTTTCCTTGGGGCCCTGAATCAACATGAACACTTCCTAATGCTCTGTAAATATATAAACGTACAACTTCCTGCGTAATACAGAGCGTCTTTCTTCCTGCGCTGGTTATATATTATGCCTGTAAACAATACACGCATACAGTAATGGATGGTCAAATTGCTTCTGTATGTTTGCCCCTGGACAGCTATAACTGAATGAAAATAACCACCGCTTTGCTTCTGGTTTGTTGAAGCAATGAATAATTCACTTTAAATTTAGACGACAAATTGGCACCACAACCAGTTACTAAAATATATTCAAGCAAGCACATAAATCATGGTGACCTATGAATATATATGAAATAAATTTTTACATACAGGCCCAAAGCACGACACATTTTAGGAAACACAAACAAGAGAGCTCTGTTGCGCAGCGTTTGCGCGTTCCCTCCTTCCTTCACTCATTCGCTCATACAACAGATTTAATCAGTGTCTATTTATAACGTGCCAGATTCCTAGAAAATATTTTGCTCTGTGAATTATTCAAAAGCCAGATATCTATGCAGCAAGCCAGTGTGGAATCTGTAGGACCTTTCTCCCTTTCTGCACACGTGGTCTCTCTCAACAGGAAAGGTGGGGAGAATACAACGAAGTTAGGTGGGGTGCCCAGCCTATCAGAGCGGTGTAGGGAGACGAGGAGAGCGGATTATTACGAGCTACTGAAAAAAAGATGTGACTCAGAGAAAATGTGTCAAGGCTCCTGGCTCACTCCCCTTCAACTAAAATTTGTTGAAAAGCTACTAAAAGAGTTACTTTGTTCCCGGACAAGGATCTCACAAGGAAAAGCATGACCATCAGTGCGTTTCTGAGCTGTATTCCCGAAGGACAAGGGTTCCTGTGGTTTGGGCAGCTTCTGCCTGTTAGAAGCCTCAGAGTGAAACTCCACGGGAGGATCAGGTCACAGCAGTGGTGGCAGCGCAGCAAGGGTAGCCCCCCTTTTAGGGGCCTGGTGGGAGAGCAGGGGTTTGCACACACCTGACCTCTGGACCCTTGCAGCAGACCTGGGGTGTGTGGGGGTGTTTCCTATTGTACAGCAAGGCTGTGTTGCTGATGTTATTCTCTCTTGGTCTCTTCCTTTGTCGGGACTTCGGGTTCCGAATTCTCTGGCCCATTCCCCCTCTGGTCATTGCCTTCCATATTGGGGTCTTATCTACAATTAAGCCAGGACTGTATGTCCAGATGGAACCCCACCATGTGTCCGGATGCTCATATCACTTCCATGTTCTTTTTCTTGCTGGGGATGAGAGTACAGGCCTAGTGTGGATGGTCCAGGCAGTGCAGTCGCCTCTCCTCCCAAGACTAGATTCAGGCGCTGGTTTCATGGAGGTTAAAAGCACTGCTCAGGGGCCAATTTAGTGTGCTTTAAACTGGGGGGCGGGGGGGGGCGGAATTTGTGACGCTCCCTCTGCCTGGAAGGCTTCTATCACGATTAGCTATAGCGGGATAGAATAAGAGGACAAGAGGCCCAGTGTTTGGGAAGTAAAAAGTCACCCTGAAAAGGAAGGGCTCCTGCCGCAATGATGACGTTTGCCAGCTTATACACTGTGCCTTTTTCCCAGACAAGTTCCTTGTGGAAAAGAGAATCAAAGGCTCCAAAGCCTGTGATATGTTCCTGAGGACCATCGTATTTTCCTTCTATATCAGGGATGGTATTCTGAGTATCCAGAATTAATGTGTAGCAGTAGGACAATTTGGACACCATGAACAATTTGGGGCAATCTCTCATGTTTTCACGGAGTCATTTAAGCCTCTTTCTTTCAGTCCTGTTCTTACCTGACTCAATAAGATTGCATTCAACTGTGGAATATAAGTTCTTGGAAGTTTGAAAAATATTTGTCAGACCACATGGGTAAACATTCTAAGTATTCTATGAGTTACTCAACATAGGGAAAGGGAACACCATTCATTGTACCCCAGCAAACATTTATGTCGGCACCCATACGCCCTACTGGGATGAGCTGAAGGTCATCGTATTCATGAAAGACTAACAGTTGCATATCATTTATTTTTGTTTTAGAATAGACCTCATTACTGCTGCACTGGAGTACACTCACAGCTGGGAGTGTCACTTAATACAAATGTGTGACATTGTAAAGTCGGCAATGGTCCGATCCTCCCATCCCAATTTTATATCATTCAGACTACTGTGAGGACTTGTCATTTCGCTCTGAGGAAGGTCAGTACTTGAGGTTACAGAACTTCTGCTGGGGCTTCTCTGAAAAGATCCGGAAAGCTAGTCTTAATAAGTATTTTGCACAAAATTATTTTGCTTATATCCTTTCATGTTCTTAATATGGGATTCCATCAGGAAAAAACCATGGCCTTTCACTTTAAAAGCAGGTGCCACCGTCAACCACAAGGTGGCGGTATAATCCTAGTCTCAGCCCAGTCATCAGCCCCTTCAAGGAAAGACTGCTGTTTGCGTCTTGTGCTAGGTGTTTCATCTTCATTAGCCCAGACTATCAGCCACCTAAATCGATTCCAACAGGAAAGAAAACAACAACAACAACAACAACAACAACAAATCCAGATGAAATTAGTGACAAGGGACGACCAAATGACAGCTACTTGGTTTTCTGACTCTCTTAACAGGCAGGTGCTCTGATCACAGCAGACCGTGTAAGTAACAGTTTGGTGCAGTTGGGATGGCCAGTGAGATCAGCGATAGAAGCAGACACTTTGATTCCTCTGAAGCAGGCGAGGTTGGTAATGATAGTCATTATTACCATTTTATAGCTGTCCTAGTCAACTCATAATTAAGCATGATAGAAACCACCTTCGCTCATGACCCCTCACTGATAGACAAAATGAGGGAAGTCAGGACACAACCCCATGGGAATTCCTCCTTCCCGGTCATGACCAGGTGTGGGAACCATGAGATAAAATGACACATTATGAGTCACAGATTAGCCAGACAAATTTAACAATAGCTGAGGAGCCAATTTCTCTGCTGGGCTCCTGTCCTGTGAGGTGTATGGGCAGATGCCCAGGCTAAGGCTAAATTAACCCCTCGATACGATTCTCGAGTCCCCTGAAAGAGTTTTAAGCACATGTATTTAAACTCAGGTAGATTTCTGTTCAGATTAGAGAGACTCTGATCTAGGCAAGCTGCTGTGCTCCAGATGCGCGTGAGCCAGGTCTGCGGTGAGCACGGGGAGCCAAACCAGTGTTGGTCGTCCATCTTGCTAAGGCACAAAGGTTCTCTGCCAAATAAGGTCGTCACAAAGATGTCCCTATTTCTCTTTTTTCCTGAGTTGGGGAAAATATATCCAAAGAGCAGAAGGTGGTGAAGGACTCCAAGGTAAGAGTTTTCTTGTTGATAGTTTCTCGAACTGTAAATTTTAAAGCACCACCATGGAGCAATGACTTGACATTTCTTCCTCTGCAGCTCAAGAGAAGCACAGCACCTGTGCGCGTTAACACAAAGGAAGCTGGAAATCCTGAAGGTCACAAACTGACCCTGTTATCAAGGGTTGCTGCTGAAGGCAGAACAAGCCAGGCATTCATTCTCAGAGCAAGTTATAAATCCTGAAGGCCATCTGTCAGTGTAACCTGATTACTTTTCATAGTACCAAATGTATTGATCCACATAGGAAACGTGAAAGCTGATCCTTTCCAGGGGAGGGGTCTGTGTGGCTCTCGCTTGTCTTCAAAACGTTAAACTCACGTGACAGAAGTAATATAGTTTATTGCTTATGAAAGCCCCATCACCATTTTTGGTTTTTTGTCTTTAGTAAAGCCAAGGGGTAAGAGGCTGATGGGTAAGGAGTAACTTCTAAGGTTGCTTTTGCTCGTATCCTGACCTGAAGACCAATTCTTAAGGTTCATGTAATTTTTAAAGACATATATATATATATATATTTAGAGCAGGCGAGTGGGGAAGAGGGAGAAGACTCAAGCAGACTCCACACTGAGTGCAAGGCCCAACGAGGGGCTCTATCACACAGCCCAAGACCATGACCTGAGCTGTAATCAACAGATGCTCAATGGACTGAGCCACCCAGGCCCCCTCATTTTTTATTTTTAATGGTAAATCTCAAGAGAGAGGGGGAGGGGGAAGAGGGAGATACTAATAGATTCTTGGAGACCAGGTGAGGTACATAGTAAAAGGGCTTCATTTTGTGTGAGTCTAAACGGGAAGTGTGCACCTGGGCTTTACGGTCTATCTCCTGTGCCCTTGCTCTTCTGCACTAAATTCAAAGTTCCCTGGGAGCAGGCAGGATGTGTCCACTTCATTTCTCCCCTCTCCTCAGCATCAACATAAACTGGAAAATAGAAACCAATCAAGAAATTTTTTTTACTGAATGCTTATTTCTGTAGGAAAGATGAGGAATAAAATTCCCAAGCAAACTCTAAAAATGAAGTTTAATGATTTATAAGGAAGAGAAGAAGAATAGAGATGCGCACATCAAGCAAATAATTAAAAAATAAGCCAAGTACGTCTTAAGGCTAAACCTTAACACAAACCAAACCTTAAACACCACCACCCGGCTTCTCTGCACTGTCGCCGAAGCAGCTGAACGTCTCTCGGGAAAAGGCACAGCAGGGGACACGTCGGTGCCTGTGCACATGGATCCTCGCGGCCTCTCAGCACTGGTGGCCCCACTACGCCCCTGAGCTCGGCGTTCCTCTGACCCCTTCTCAGCAAGGGCCTTTCATGCCTTCCTCTGTCTTCCCTCCCTCAAAAGGCATTGGGGCTTCCATGTCTCAAGGGAAAGAGGAGCCTTAACTATTCTTGGCTCGCCTCACGTTTTTTCATCTGATGAAAGCCTAACCATGCTTCAGATCTCAGTTGAAGTGTCACTTCCTTGGAGCCACTTTCCGGACGCTGCAATTCAGCCCCCACTCTACACACACACACGCAGGCACATGCCAGTTTAGGCCTGTTTTGTAAAAGCTTATAAAGCTTTTTGCTTCATTGGCATTACTCAAAACTGAAATGATGAAGCTCTTCGCTGTCTCCTCCATTGGGCAAAGGTCAAAAGTGGGCGCTGAGAACAGACCTATCTGGTTCACAGCTATAGCCCTAGTGAGCGGCACACAGTAGGCCCTTAATAAATAATCTGAATGAATTAACAGTCGAATGAACTAAAAGAGCAGAGGAGAAAAAGAGGAGGTGAATGTTGACCAGGCCTTCAGAGATGGGAAGGGTGAGAAGAAGCTGCTCTTTCTCAGTCTTTTCAGATGGTGTTGAAATTCCGCAGGGACTCAAGGAATTCCAAAAGTCTGTTTGTCGGCCTCCCTGATAGATTTCCATGGTACTGCCTGCCTCCCTCCTGTGATCATCTTGCTCTACCCAGGCCCTGAAGAGCCCTCAAAGGCTTGAAATCAAAAAGACTGAAAAAGCCCAAGTGAGTGTGTGCTCACTCTCCAGTGAGTACACGGGACTGGACTAACATGCGGGAGAGTGACAGGTCCAGTCACTCTCCCGCATGTTACATTTCTTCCTCCTTATGGTGTTCTGGTGGAGGCAAGGAGACTGAGACTCGGAGGTTAAGTACCGTGTCAAGGGTCACACAGCTAAAGGTTTCCTGACTCGGTGTCCCCGGCTCTTTCCACTGTAGCATGACCCCCAGCGGCGTGTCCTCAGAGGGCGGGCAGTGGCCAGCCCCACGCTGTTCACCATCCCCAGCCTTCACCATCCCCAGCCGTCTGCCTGTTTGGGATGTGGGAGCCTTGCCCTTCTTCCTGGCCCTTTTAACTTCCCTCTATCGTGACTTGCTCTTAGCACCAGAGGTTAGAATGCTCAGTCTCTTCTGGCTTGCTCCCTGCTCATTCCCAGCCATGCTTCAGCACGTGCTCTCCTTCCAGGGGACCTAGAGGACCCCATGAGGGCTTGGTGTTTACCCAAGGGTCAGCTTCCTGAGACCAGGTCTTGACAGCCCCGCTTTCTTAAGCACTGTTTGCCCTGTTTTTATTTGGCTTCTCAGGTAGAGTGATTCAGCCAGTTTCTTTTCCATAATAGTAAAAGGTGTGACCAATAACAACTTAACGTTTCTTTGCTGGCAGGTTCCGAAATTTACTGCTTGACCTAAATGCCTCTCAAATCCTCCATTCATGGCTGATGGTATCTAAATGATCAGGTATGTTTTAACAGCTGGCTGGACTGGGGGTGGACAGCTAATTACAAATGCTCCAGTATCCTTCACATGCCAATTAGCTTCTACCAAGCCCTCCCCCGAAAGGCAGGCGCTATCTCATCGAGACTGCACATCAAAGGGCGCTTCTTCTGGGAAAGGTCAACTCTCAGGATGGGAGAGGCAGACTCGAAGGCGATGGCAATCTGAGTGGCGTGCCCGAGGAATCCCACTGGAGCACTGGTTTCACCGAGAGCTGGGGCAGAGTTCGGGCAAGCAGTCTGGCATCCCTGCCACACCTCCCAATGTGGTTCTACACCCTCACGTGAGGGCGGGGGGCGTCAGAGTTCGTGTTCCCCCGGGTGCCGGCGAGAACGTGGCTCCGCTTGGCCTCCAGGACCTGGTATGCCACGGCCATCTTCGTTCTCTTCTTGACTGTTTTTAAAACACTATGAATTATTTATGTCATAGAATCAGCAGACAAAATCCTTTTTATTGACTCCAAAAAAACACAATCAAAATCTTCAAAAAATATCCCTACGAGTTACTTGCTGCTGTTACTGGGAACCCCTCGGGGCTGGGACTAGTTAGAGTAGAATAAGTCCGAACTTGTATTTGAAAGCACAGGTTCTCCGGGTTCATCCTCAGGGCCTTCTGCCAGGAACCGGGTACTCAAGGGCTCTAGAAGATTCCCAAGTGCCTTGCAGAGAAGTGGCAGGGCAAGAGTTTCTGCAGAGCGGAACTTCTCACAGTGGGGGCCTGGACCAGAAGCCTCATCGTCTTCCGGGAACTCGTTAAAAATGTAGAAATCCGGGCTTGCCTGAGGCCTGTGAATCAGTCAGGGTGGGGCCAACAATCTCTCTCTCTTCTTTAAGATTTTATTTTAGAGAGAGAGAACGCAAGTGGGGGAGGGAGAGGGAAAAGCAGCCTCTGCACGAGCACAGAGCCCATGTGGGGCTTCATCTCATGACCCTGAGATCTTGATCCAAGCCAAAATCAAGAGTCAAATGCTCAATGACTGCTCTAAAACAGACTTTAATATATCTACAGATCATCTGGGGATCTTGTTACGGTGCAGATTCTGAATTCTGTGTTTCTCACTGGTTCCCAGGTGAGGTCTAGGCTGCTGGCCTGAGGACAGCATTTGGAGTAATACTAGGATACATGATCTCCTTCCTTCCAAATGGGGCTGAAGGGTCATCCAGATCCCTGGGGCAGCTTGGTCTTCATTTCATTCAAGATTATGTGAAGATGAGGCCAGAGCCCTGTGTCACAGGACTTTCTTGATTCCCATAGAAGTACTCCAGGGAAAGGCAGCTCTGTACCAATCCAGAGACCCATGAAATGCCAGTGAGCAGATGTCACTGTGTTCGTTAACATAACATGTTCAACCAAGTCCAAACTTCCTGCGCCTCAGTTTCTCCTGAAAAATGAATTCATTTATAAGGTTTCTTTCCAGCTCCGAGACTCTGTCATTTTATGAAAGTAGCCAGAAATCCCTTGGGTCTAAAATAAAAACTCAGGGCTTTCCACCCAATGGGAAATGTAGACCCAGCAAGAACACGAAATTCTCAGTGTGATCAATAGTTTCAACTCCCCAGAAAGCACAGTCTTAGTAATTCCCAGGAAAACCTGACAAGGCCGCAGTAGTTACAGGAACATCAGGAAGAAAAATCACAGGCAGCCTTTTCAGTCAGTGCCCAAGCCAGGAACCGGTCCCAATGGCCTCTGCCGTCATCAACTCCACTGCCAGCGAGCCCACTGCTGAACACTGGCGGCGCGGCTGACTTACAAGTCTGTTTTTTTCATCAACATCTAGCTGGCATATTTACCCATTTATAATTCATATTTATAACAGCCTTTAAGTAAAACGCAAAGACAAAACAAAAAATATGCAGATGGGCACACACCTGTCACAGAGAGAGAAAATGCTGCTGCTAGAAGCTTCTGAGGCTTTTTAAAGGCATATGCTCAAACCTAGGAAGATCTTACAGAGAAAGCAAGTCTGGAAGGGATCTATCTAATTTCTAACCTCAGTATTTGATAAGCCTGAAGAGGTTCTAAATGTAATAAAACATTCTGGAGAAGTTCTCTGTTTCCATTATTAAAGACGGTCAGCTCTTTGGGCTGGTTTCATTAGTTTCTAGGCTAATATCTCTGATATTTCTTACTCTTTAACACAAAGGCACAAAGTGTATTCTACTCTTTGACACTCTGTAATTCATCAAAAAAAAAAAAATTGTTCAATACCTACTATGTCCCCAGCACGGTTTCATCTTCTTGAAAATGAAATGACACAGGTCTGAGGCAATTTAATTGCAAAATTCAATATGCGGGAGGAGAAAAATGTCTCGAATCAAGTTCCTAATACAGAGCTATATTTTGATCAAAGATTGTAAAAAGCCCATTGTTGAGTTCCAGGCACGTGAAATCAGAAAGAAACAAAAAGCCGCAAGCCTTTTCACTTCTACCATGTTGCATCAGTCACAGTAACTGCAGCTTGATTCCATTCAGCTTGGTGGAAGAGGCACCGTGGCACTGACACAGCCACCGTGCCCTTGGACTGATGTTGTTTCAGGCTGGGAACTGTCCTCAATGTGTCTGGTGGATTCCACTGAGCCTCTGCATGGGCACAGGGTAGGAAGGACCACTTCCCCTGCATGCACTCAGTCACAGTCAGGGTCAGCCAGCGTCCAGGGACAGGTCAGAGTGCAAGGACCAGGGAAGGTACCTATAGAGCTCCATCACCTCCTAACTAAGTGGGAGAAAACTGCTTTCACCTTGTGGTTAAAGGTGGTTAAAGGTTAAAGGCTTAGAAAACCAAATATTCGTGTAAGCGTTGGCATGCGTGTTCAAAGTCGTACGAAGGCATACACGAAACAGACCAAGTCACCTGGTAAGGGACAGGGAGGCAAAGGTGAAGGGTGAGAGGGTTGAGGCCGGAATGCGGGCACCGTGCGTGTGAGGTAGGCGGAGGGAAGAGATTCCTGTCATTTTTACCCTGCTTTACTACTTTACCTATAGCTGGCCTTAATCTGTGGTTACTTTGTGAATTTAAGAAAGATCTTTTCCTCTCTTCTTTTGCACAATTTAGGGAAGATAAAACCACACTGATGGGGTAGGGAAGTAGGTGTAACAGAGTGGTGACACCTTGGAGAGAGGTTCTTACACAACTCGATCCGGCACGACCAGACGGAACTCGACAACCAGAATAGTCACCTCCTTCAGGGAGGTCCGTGTTCGCTACAGAGCCATTCACATGCCAGGGAGCAGAAGACTCTGGACCCGACAGGAAAGACAGATGGTACGAACTCTAGGTTCTGAGGAAAGACATAGCAGGACACAACAGGATCATACTTCTGAGCAAGAGAATGTTTCCTCAATTTAAAGGAGAAGTAGTTTGTGGTCTGCTCAATCACCAGTCCTAATGTAGTCAAGTGCCTCAGTTCAATGGCGGCTAGTCCCCTCTGTCCATCGGCCTCATCAGCTGCCTGTGCCTTCCTTCCCAGGCACAGGAGAGCACCAGCCATTGCACCTGTGTCCCTGAGGACCCCCCCACGTCCTGCTTCACAACACCTGGAGCACTTGTTAGGTAGGCTGCTGATGCCCAGGCCTGAGCCTCAGATACTCTGATATGAGAGAACTGGAGTGGGGCCCAAGAATCCATCTCTCACATGTCCTAAGTGATTCTGAAGTGACTAGTTCACTGAAGCCCACCAGCTCCAACTCTTTTAGGAGCCCAGTGGGAATCCCAGTGAGGTGGGAGTTACTCGACAAGCTTTTAAGAGTTCTGGAATCCTCAGAATAGACACAGCATTTGGCCAGGGGAGGCACTGTGGGAAGAATTAGGGAAGGATGAGAGGAAACATCTTTGTAAACACGGTTTGCATGTGCTGTATTGTTTCTGTTGGTTCACCCTGTGAAAGGAAAAATCTAATCCCGTATTCAGTCCCCATGTGCAAGAGGTAGTGAGACTCCGGGGGAACCCATCGGGGGATCTCCACAGGGCAGCTCCTCTCCTTACAATGTCACACAGCTAATGTGATTATGAGACCTAATGAACTGAAACTAATGCAATTTTGAAAATCTTCATAGCTAATGAAAATCACATCTTCTCCCTCCAGATTTCCCATTTTCTCTGTTTGTAAGCCCTGAATAAAATGGAAGTTATGGGTTGAGGCTATATTTATGGAAAGTCTTAATATAATTTGGAGAGTTCTGTATTTTGAGTGTCACAGTGGCTCCAAGTTGAAGGGTCACATTTGGAACGTACATTCAGTGCCACAGTGCTACGGAATGGTGGAAGAGACCTAGAATATAGATTCAGGACAGTGACATTTTAGAGACAGGCCTTTTTCCCCTGCTGACTTCAAAGCACTCCGTATGTCAAACAGTTAGTGTTGTCACTCTGTCCCAATTTCCATTTTCCATGGAAAGTGGAGAACAAGAAAAGTCTTTCGATTGCACACTAAAAGCTATTAGCGGGGTATAGCTATGACACCCCCCCCCCACCCTTCACTTCTCTATGCTAGGTTTTTACCCATTTGCGGGGGAAGGAATGTTTCAAAGGCATTAAATTGAGAGGAAGGAAGGAAGGGAGAGAGGAGGTTAGGAGGGAAAGGGATGTTCCCACTAAGTCTGTCTCCTGGATCCTAAGTTCTGACCTTTACTTGAAGGAAATAATGAAAGAAGTATCCAGATGATATACAAGATACAAAGACTAAGATAACTGAAATCAAACCAACTTTATCCTAAAGGTTAAACAGAATTAGTAAGTTCCTCTGAATTAGATTAGGGTTTTCAGCCCTGGCTATAGATTAGAGTCACTTGGGAAACTTTTTATGATGTATGAACTGCCCAAGCCTAACCCTAGAAATGGGCATCAGTCGGGAATGGGTCTGGACATTGACATTTGTAAGTGTATCTCCAGAGCATCTGAATGCATAGTTAGGACCGAGAATCACTTCGCGGGATTATTCATTCCTGTTTCTAAATGTAACTTCGTCTCATTTCTGATGGTACTGAAACCTGCATAGTCAGCATGTGACCACGTGAAAAAAAAAAAAAAGCTCATCGTCCCTCTTCCCACACAAGTCCACACTGGTAACCACATCAACCAAGTGTTTTGCACACATATATCCTCAGAGCTTGGGCCCAAAGAGAGCATGTGTAGAGTCTATTCCGGAAGGTGGTATCTGAGCTTGCAACATAAAGACCCAGACCCAGAAGACATTGGTACTGAGGCACGTTCTCTCTCTGCTGTGTTGTCTACATATGTTTCTCTGCATTCCTCAAAACACTCATCTAGAAGTCGTAGGGCTAAACATGTTGATTGACTAAATAAAAAATAATTAAAATGATTAGTTTTAACTTAAATAATTAAAATCATTCTATTTTTAAAGTATATTCAAATATAAACAACAAGAAATAACAACAACAAAAAAAATCTGATTGTCTACTGGTTCTCACATAGCCCTGGTTTTCGGTAGCTTGTCAAGGCTGAGCACAAGGACGTTCATTATCTCCCACTTGCAAAGTGACCCACAATTCTTACGGGTAGAGAGTGTCCTGGAAATGAACACAATAGGACGGCGATACTCTGCATTACACTTTAGGCTACTTTAGCTTTCCTCTTGAGCATCGTTGCTTAAATGCAACGTTGCTTAAAAGCATCGTTGCACAAGGCATTTTGTTCACCTCAGACAAAACAGTTACTGCAAGGCTGCTGTGGCCTTTTCCTTCCAGCTCTGGGTCGTCACCCTAAGCCCTCTATCCTAAGTCTTTGTCTGATGGAATGTTCATCCTTCAAGTCCTAGCCACTTCCTCTTCGTTTTCTTCTATCCGGTTCAAGCACCATGTTCTCAGGAAGACTTCCAGCGCCCTCCTTGCCCGTCGCCACCTCAGCCTTTATCCCATTCTCCTTTCTTCCTTTCCAGGCGTCCCAGCTGAAAGCGTCTTCTGTGTTAGACTTTGTGTTTACGCTTGCAGGATCCTCTTCAGTGTATAAGCCCCATGAGGACCCTCTGTCCTCACAGCTCTAACTCCAGCACCTACAAGAGCAGCAGGGGCTCCGTAAACCCCGACAGGGCGTGTGGCTGCATACGTGTGCAGGCTGACCAAGACTGTGCTGAGGACAGTCGTGTCCCCTTGAAGGGTGAAACTACTGGTGTGATAGATAATAAATGAGAGTGTGTCCAGTGGCAATTCTACCCTTTAGTTCCCCAGGCGATATGCACGTGCTGGGATTTTAATGAGACCCACGGGGCCAGCTGCGTTTGCAGAGAAGGCGATTTGCACCCTGTGCCTTGCCGGCTCGACGCTTCTGCCAGAGGGCTTCTCTGTGCGCACATCTTGCAGTCTTGGCTGTTTCTTTCACTTCCCAGCAGAAAGCAGCTAGACATTAACGGTTGAAACAGCACTCCCAATCTTCTGTTCAGGTTTCTTTAGACCACTTTATGGGGGTGGGGCGGTAAACACCATGCTTCTTTGGCATTGGATCCTCTTCAAGGAGAAGTTTTTGCATCTCTTGTTATTGGCCCTTCCCATCCAGGTCTGGCTTGGGACAGGAGTTACACTGCAAAAAGCATCCACTTCATGTTGGGGGATTTATTATGGCCTGGGATCTTTTGTCAGTAATCTTACCCTTCCATTATTACCACATGATACTAATAGACGTGGCCAGGAAGTCAGCTGTAGTATCTTCAGGACAAATCCTACTGACATATGGAATCGACAGTTGGACACTACCTCTATTCTGAGGCGCTTCTGTTGGGTCTAGATTAGCACTTTAAGCCATATTGATAACACACTCTCCCAGCCTTCCAAATATGTGCTATGTTTGCATGTCAGCTTCATTGAGAATCTTCAGTATTTCAGTTTCCCATTCAGTACAGAAAAGTATATTTGATATCACTAGCAAAATAAGCTATGTTTGTAGCCTGTGAAACATGCAGTTTAGTGCCCTCGCCCAGAAAAGGCACTTGATAAATATTAGTTCCTCCTTCTGCTTTCCTTGCTATTTTAACAAAAATGTATTTTATTCAAAAATATATTTAAGGAATCTGCATCTTTTAAAAACTCCAAGTATATAAAGTATTTAAATGTACAGTTGGTCTCTGATTCTCTTTTTAGTTAAATAGAGCTATACTGAATGCACAGGGTGAACTGCAATTGTTATCAACATCAGAACCGGCTGCTTCAGATGCAGGATGGTTGATCACACTACAAAATTCGAAGAGATGGTAGAGCTTGCCTTAACCAAATCTAATATACACAAATTTGCATTTGTAAGATAGTGGTATTATGAAATGATATGTTTCACAAAAAAATACTATTTTAAACAATGACCAATTCAAATTTGTTTAAAATATAATTCAATTTCAAATAGACTTTTATGGAAACATATAGGAACCTAGTAACGGAGACAGTAGGCCATAAACAGTCACAAAGCCAACTCAGAACTAACCATCGTTCCTCAGCAATGCTCATCCAAAGACGGTTCGAACTATAGGGTTGGGGCTGATGGGAAACTCTGTAGTGAGTGAGTCAGGATGATTACACCTGAACCCAGTGATTAATCTTAATGTCACGAAAAGAGGTGTAATCAGACACTGGGTTTTGCGGTGCAAGACAAGGCACTAACTAGGAAGTCTTCTTGCCAAAATATGAATCTGAACTGATTAAGCCTCTAGATGCAACCATCAGGCCTCTATTCATCTTTTTTTTTTTTTTTTCACTTCTGTCACTGAAACGATCCAATAACAATCAAGGATTTTGTCTGCCCGGGTCAGTTAACTCACACTCATGAGACGGTGAGGTCTGTGATTAAGTTTCTATGTGTCTGTCTTTGTAAAAAAGGAAGAACCCATTTCATGTGGGCACCTCATGGAACTATTCATAATGACTGTCATCAGTGTGTCAACTGAAGTGCCACGGGCTCATGTGAATGGAAATGAAAATGACAAACCGTGGTGCCAACCGCACGCTGAGAGGACATTCCCAGAGCCTTACTCCTCTCCCCGGTTGTGTGATACTGTGATTCTTCTCTGAGGTTCAGTCTTAGGCCCTTTTCCTTACTTTGATCTTACTCTCTTCCTGGCATCTTATGCACCCAAAGTCCTATGATGTCAGTCTGCCTTAGCATTTGTTATGGCAACGGCAGGAAAAAAGGCAAGAAACACAACATTATTCATAACACATGGAATGGACACGGGGTCAGGTGTCTGACAGATACAGGCGAACTCCTACTTCTGTGGTAAGTCACCCTATGCTTCGGGTGGAGCTTCTCAACCCGAGTCCTTTCCTCATCTACAAAGACCCGGAAGCCTTCATCTTCCCTCAGCCCTCAGGTTCAGAGCAGCTATTATTATCACATTATTTCTGTGTAATACCTCAGTTTATCAAACATTTTCACAGATTTTACTTTTTGAGTAGCTTAACAATCCTATGAGCAATTTAGGGCAGGGTTTATTTTTCTTTCTTTTAAAAATATTATTATTGTTGTTTTAAGCTGAGGAAACAACAGACCAGAGAGATTAAGAGGCTGGCCAATGGCCAAGGCCCTAACTAGGACCCAACCTAACTAGGACCCACCCTAACTAGGAAAGAGTGGAGCCATCCCCTTCCACTGCCTTCCACTCTAGATCCTATAGTCTTTCCTCACTATACGTGGTATTAAAAAATTGTGGTCTCATATGAAGTGAAGTTCTCATCAACAAGCCAGGAAAGCAAAGAGCACACAGCTGCCACCAGCCACCAGCTCCAGTGCCGCAGGGGCCTGGCACGTACCGCAAACACTGAGGCAGGCCAGGTGGATATTAACCACGAGGAAGTAAGTTTCTCTTTCTCAAAGAAACATGTTTCTCGTTTTTCTTTAAAGACAGAACCTGTTCATTCTATCTTTTGCTTTCTTTTTAACTCTACCTTAAGAAAACCACAGCACAAAACTATTTATTAGTGGTGATTGACATTCAACCTGATGGGTGGGGAATAACAGAGTAGGGTGGGGACTGCAGCCAATGATGACTCCCCACCCTCCATGTTGGGTGTTGGTTGCCATCCTTCTGAAAGGTATGGCATCCTCTAAAAGGGATAATGTTCCATGGTCTTAACAGGAAGAAGAAGGGTGGTCCTTCACTGTGTCAGCCTGTGAGAACTTGCATGAATACTATAGAGGTATGAGGTCGAACTAATATTTACATTTCCTAATCATCTAAAATCTGAAGAATGAAATCAATTACACTTACTAAATCTGTTGATGGTTTTTGGGTGACTAGGGTTTCCAATAGCATTCAGGGCATGTGCTCAATGTAAAATGTGTAATATATAGTACATTCCTTTATAGTAACAAACTAAAAACCTTACGATGTCCAGGGATTTTGAGATTGAGGACAGCACATTTGCATTTAATTTTTACTTATAAAAAATCATTGCTGTATTTTAAGAGATTTGCTGGGTCTGCAAGGGTAAAATTCTCTCATCTGGGTTCAGAAACCCAAATACAACTTCTAGTTTGGCAAGCAAATGTCAAAAAATATGGAATTTCCCTTAAAGACATTATGTATAAACAGAGCCATCACATTTAGAATAGCAAGGCCCAGATGGTCTATTAGTATCAACAAAAACCACTGTCCTTGCCAGCATAAATTTCATAAAGCAGAAATCATTCCCAGGCATGCAGAGACAGACACAATCACATCCATGAATACTTATTACCATATGCTCAGGACCAGGTAAGGGACGTTATTACATGGCCCATAAAACAATACTTGAAAAACAAACACCAAGTGTTCAAATAAACTGTTTACTCTGATGGCGAGGGCACTGAAGCTTTTATGGAAAGCATGGCCTGTGCGCCCGTGTTTCAGAGTGAGACCGGATGGTGATTATGGCTGTGACCCACAGGCTTTAAAGGCAGAAGCAAGGCCACGAGCAAACCTGGTTGTGTTGGGCTGTCTTGAACATTTTAATTTACATTCTCTTTTTCTTTCTGATGACCTAAATTTCTGGGATTCGACATTTCTGTTAATAGCCGTATGATGGAACTACCATGTAAACATAAATGTCTGGGCAATCATTATTGGCAAAATAAGGAACTGAGGCTTATGGAGTTTCACCCCCGTCGCTCAGAGAGGAGGAAAGTGAGAGAGAGGAGGACAGCCATAGGTCTTAATCTCTCCACCTCAAGGACTTCCTAAAATCATGAAAGGAGCTACAATATGATGGAAGGGGAGCCCCTGGAAACCAGTGTCAGCAGGTGGACACAGCCCTTTGTGGGCTGTGGGGCTTCTGGAGGTGGAGGGCTGGGAACGCAGGCTGGATTTGGGATGCAGAGCCCAGGGGTCATCTGAGATCCCTTTGAGGAGCTTCAAATTACCGCAGGTGTAAAAAAAGCAGACACTAGCCTCAGTGAGCATGTGCCATTTTTCTATACTACACGTTCTTGAATAACCTTTGATGTTCTATTTATTTTAAAGAAGGTAGTCTTTTTTCTGGGACCCAGTTCACATCACTGATTAGAGATATTCTAGCTGTCAGACAGATAAATCTGGAACAATATGGGGGTTAGCTGGTTTTGTGAAAATACTTAAAACACAACAGTGAAAAAATCAATAAAGATTTATTAAGGCTGTTTTTTTTTTTTTCATAGGTTTAAAAATGAGTTCTAACCCATTAAAAAGGACTTTAATATTTTTTGAGTTGAAATATAATGCTTTACTGTCTCTAACTTTTTTCTTGAGTTGACCCTTATTAAGCATGTCTTTCTCCTGGGCAGCTGTGAAAATGCCTAGCTCCACTGCTGGTTTGTCACCCTCATCAGGTGACACACAACCTGAATTCTAAGCCAAGATATGCATGCACTCACGGGCAATGAGCTTTTCCCTACTTGTATCATCTTTGTGCAACACAGCAAGAAAGCATAACATTTATTTAACCTTTGTGAATACCATTTGGAGGTTCACCTAATAGTCTTTAAAATAGGCAACTAAAAGAAATTTGGCTGAAAATCTGATTTCTAATGTATGTAAGAAAAAGTTAATAGCTTCTTTTTATGGAGCATCTACCATTTGCCAGATGCTTTTTAACTTAGAGTCTCACCTAGAAAAATCAAGTTACATTTAACTTATTCTTCATAGGCTTTTTGTGAATGATAGGTAGGTTAGAAGACTGTACAAATGGTTACAATTCTTCTCTTCCCTGTATCCTCACTGCTTGCAATTTGACTTCATAGGTCCTTCCAGTAAAAAATGTTGCCTATGTCTCTACTCTTAATTCTTGCTTTCCCTTGTGACTTAACTTGTCTAATGAAATGCATCAAGAAGCAACAGCGTGTCAATTGTGAACCTAGACCATAAGGTTTACATGCTTCTGCTCTCACTCTTGAGATCCTCTGTGAGAGTAAGCCCACTAGCTGGCTAGATGAGCACCATGTGGACCAGACACCCTCACTGCACCCCAGCTAGGAGCAGACACCTAGCTGACTGACAGCTGACTGCAGACATATATACGAGCCCAACTGAAGTCAGAACTGCCATAATGGTCCAGCCCACAGAATCAGGAGCCAAGTAGACCAGAGCCAAGTAGACAGTAAACTGCGGCACGGTTTGTTACATAGCAAAAACTAACATACAAAAAGCATTACTCTCTTCACTGTACTGAAGAGAGCTATGGAAGTTGGTAACTTGTCTAAGGTCACTCAGATGGAAAGCTGTAAAGCTCTCACGTTATTACATCTGTCTTATGGGCCTACCCACACTGTACTGTTTTTTTAATGTAAATGATGTAAATATAAATGAATGAAAAAGTACATGTTGAGTGCTTTCTACATGCTCTGTGTTGGACTAGACATATTTCCTCCATCTGGGAAATTTTACAATCTCTACTTTGTTTTTCACTAAGGAAGCTGCAGTTTGACAGGTCTGCTCTGCTATTGCTTTCACCTCCAGTGCTCTGTTTGTTTTCCTGGTTTGAACCTGTTCAAACCATCTCCCAGACACCTCCCTTAACGTCCCAAGACAGAATTAGGGTTTTCACCTGTGACCTGATTGCAAAAATAACCACAATTACTCTCCTTCTTTCTTATAAAAGAAAGGACTTCGTAATAGGACTTCTTAATATCATCCACCGAGAGATCAAGTCTATTTCCCGAGCCCTGGATCTAGATTGGACTTGTGACTAGCTTTGGCCAAGAAGCATGGCAGACATGATAGTGACAGTTCTCAGATCAGGCCTAGGGTACCTTATATACCTGCATTCATTCTCTAGGTAACCCTAACTCCCTCATGTGAGGAGGAACAGGCGAGCCCTGCTGAAGGATGAAAGGTCACAGGGACCACAGTTTGACCAGCCGTTGTCCAGCCCACACCCCAGACATGTGAGAGCCAGCTGAGATGAGCAAAGCGAAACCACAGCAGTGGGAGAAACCACAGTGTGGGAGACTGGTTGAGACCAGAGGAATTGCCCAACTAAGTCCAGCTTGAACTGCAAACAGCAGAAGTCATAAATGGTCATATTTAAGCCACTAATCTTATAATGAAGCAAAAGGTAACACACACAGATCCTTTATGCTTTAAACCTTTGAAAGTATTTTAAAAACTTACTTTGGAACAGCCCATAAATTCAACAAATGTTGTCTGAACAGACGAATAAATGATCAAATATCCAATTACACTGAGATACAACTTCTCTGACAAAACAAAACTCCGACTTTTTATTTTATTTTGAAGTGAGTAGCTTCTTTTGGTCCTGGCCGTGAGACAGAATGGTGTTTAGCACAGGGCCTGAAACTCACCAGATGTACTCACTAAATGCTAGTTCTCACTGGTCTTGCATGTGAACTACAGTGCCACACAAAACAAGAGCCAAAGCAAACACTGTAGTGCTGGGGCAAGCAATTTCAAAATCAGGGCAGACTCTCCTGGTATCTGCGAGGTGAAGATTTAGGGCAAGGGACATGCTTTTGTTCTGTAATCAGGCAAGCTTCTTTCTCTTTGGATGTTTACAGTAGTTCTCCCCTTTATCCACAGTATGGCCTTTGCGGTCTCAGTTATCCGCAGCCATCCGGGGTCCAGAAACACATGGCCCCCTGATGTGTTGTCACACAGTCAGTAGTAGCCTAACGTTACATCATGATGCTTCTGTCATTGTCAGAATGCATTCTGTCATGTCAGCTCATCCCATGGGCATTCTATCCCATCATGACCAGAAGGACAAGTACAGTCCAGTAAAGTATTCTGAGAGAGACCACATTCAGATAACTTTTATTATAACATGCTGTTTTAATCATTCTACTTACTCTTAGTAATTGTTTTTTAATCTCCTACTGTGCCTAATTGCTAAATTAAGCTTTATCACAGGGGGTATGTGTAGGAAAGACATAGTACAGACAGGGTTCTGTACTATCTGTGGGTTCAGACATCCATGGGGGGTTTGGAATATGTCCCCTATGGACATGAGAGGACTACTGTTCACTCTTTAAATGACCCATAGCTACTGAAGTCACCCAATTTCCAAGGGTGGGAGAGTTCTGCTGTATAAAGATCATAGCAAGAGGCATCCCTCACTCCTCCATTTTTGTTTTGTTTTTAATGAAAAAAAAATTTTTTAAAGATTTTATTTATTTGACACACACACACACACAGAAGTCACAAGTAGGCAGAGAGGCAGGCAGAGAGAGAGGGGGAAGCAGGCTCCTCGCTGAGCAGACAGCCCGATGTGAGCCTCGATCCCAGGACCCTGAGATCATGACCTGAGGAGAAGGCAGAGGCTTAACCCACTGAGCATCCCAGGTGCCCCTCTCTCACTCTTCCTTAAGGCTAAGAGTTCTTGACTTGCGCTGTGTATTGGAAGCACTTGGGAAATTTTAAAACAATGACTCCAGAGATTGGCTTGATTAGGTTGGGGTAAAAGTTGCACAGAGGGACTTTTAAAAGCCCCTTGAGTGATTTTATTGAACAGTCAAAGCTGAGAATCACTATTCAGCCATTCCTGAGAGTGCCTCCACCAATCAAGTGGTTATTATTTGATTTAACTTTCAAGGCAGACCTAAATAAACTTTCTTTTTTTATATTCCCCTAATCAAAATAAAGCACTGAAATATTAGAGCTAGAAACTAATTTCTTCTTATGGACAATGACTGGCTCAAAAGGAATTAAGAAATAATTGTCAAATGAGTAACTTCCTAATGATTAACTCAACAAGCATAATATGGACACTTGGCAGGATCTTAAATGTCTGTAAATGGCTTGAGAATAATTAGGTATTCAAAATTTTATTATCATTAACTAGAATGCCACATAACACTATAAATTATATTAAATAATAAATTCAAAATCATTTAAGTATATGATCAAAAAGCACATTAACCTAAAATTTTTGTTTGAAAATGTACCTTATATGTACTTTTGTGTACTCCATCACAAATTAAAGTAAAATTTAATATTTTAATATTATTTTTAGTTCAGATCTAATGTGGGTATTTTAAGACATTGTGATCTTGTCTTTTTAATGCATAAGTGACCCTCATGTGGCAACAGTATTATTTTCAGGGACTATTTCCTTTTTGGCAGAATTCAAAAGTGCTGAAAAATGATGAATATTAATCTTATGCTATAAAGTATAATAACGCATGCAAATTGGCTCAGTGCCAAAATTTCATCTTTAATGAATTCCATAGCTACAATCACAGACTTCGAGTGCACATTCAGAGTAGAAAGGCTCTAAGTCACAGATTACTGAAGAGAAAAATCTGATGTGACCTCCTGATTTTCTAGAAATGGAAAATGAAGTCCAGAGAGGTTAAACAAGTCAAATAAAACCCCTAACCAAATGGCTGGGAATCCAGCCCAGGAAGCTTGAGCCTGCACCCTCTCAGCTTTCTGGAAAGGGGCACAGGCAAGATCATAGCAGAGCGTGTTCAAGGCCCACACAAATGGTGGTTGGCTGGATCTGGCCCCAGATTTTGCCAAAGTCTGCTACAGAGGGTTATATTCAAAAAGGACCTTGGCAAAAAGGGAACAGTTATCACTTTGTACCCTAATTATTCTTATCACAAAGCAGACTGCAGTCAACTCTACTGTTTAATACATTAGCCATAAATATAGTTATTGTAATTTTTCTAATCTACTATTAACTTTGTACATTAACATGGTACATTTGTATAGCTAATGAACCAATCCCGGTACATTATTATTAAGTAATGTCCATGCATTATTCAGATTTTATTAGTTTTCACTAATGTCCCTTTTTTGTTATCCCATCGAGGATAGCACATTACATTTAGTTTGCACTATTTTTTATTAGTTCAACACTTTGTGTGTGTGTGGGGGATATGTAAAAGAGAGAATGAGAGAGAGAATATGAATGTCTCTATTCGGCCATTTAAAGTGCAAAACCCTATAAATTACTGTTCTCATACTGTCTAATGTAAGAGAAAAGGCCATATGTTAATAAAGTAATATAGAATTTAAATAATGCAAAAAACACTGTGGAGAGTAGAAGGTTAGATTAAAAAGAACTTGGTATTTGGAGGGACCTAGAAACATGGTCTCTGATTTCAACATGGGTTAGCAAAAATCTAAAAAGCAAGGAATGGGACAGAGTAGTGTGGAATTTAAAGTAATAAAAGGCAATTCACATAGAACTACAGTAATGCAGAAGAAAGCAATAATATTGTGAAATTTGTCATCATTTACTTTAGGGGAGTTTGCATTTTTAAAATCCACAGAAATGCAGTTACAGTTTCCTTGCCAATATTTGTATAAAACATTTTCCAAACAAGACGGATTCATCTTACTCTGAAATGAATTGTTAGATCACAACAGAGAATGTTAAAGAGTTTGCATCCCTTATAGAAATGCCAAACATTTTACTCTGCCTGATGCTGTACTATAAATAGGGAAATTCAAATGCTAAAAATGTTCTCCAAGTTGCCAAACATAGTTCTTTAACATCTACTTCCTAGTACAAATGACTCATTCTTCCAAAGTTTGAAAATGAAAGCTAGTTACAACACACAGAGAAATGTTGTAGCTTATACCAATTAATTAAATACAAAAGATACTTCGCTTATGTATATTTCTTTTTCCTTAGGTCAAATCCACAGAAATGTTTCATTAGACTTTTATCGAGGTTTTATTAAAGAGTAGTTACTCCGATGACAGTTGGATTTTTAAATTAACAATTAGAAGAGTCAAGCAACATTAAGATTGTTGGAAAATGATGATGCTGATTGAAACGATTTTGAAACTCACTAGCTGCATTTGAATGTAACAGATGTAAAATTTACTATAATAAAAAAATAGTGAAGTCAGAACATGAAAACTAAGACGCTATCTAACAAGACAGTACAAATTATGCTCCAACATCCAAGAACACAAGGAAACGCAACTCTAAGAAATGCAACCCGATTAAGAAAAATAGGGCTTCTTAGGAACAAGTCACTCTTTGGTGTAAAATGAACAATAAATAGGGGACATGCCATTCATTTATGATTGGTATTTCAACATAGTATACATACGTAATGTATATCTTACAACAAGTAAAGAGAACATCAACAGGACAGGGGCTTGTGTAACATATCAGAGGTCAGCACCTGCTCGCAGAGGCAATGGCTGACTTTCCCAGAGAGACGGAACAGGAAATGGCAGCAGATGCACCTGTGATGTAGTGGGGGTGGTGGGGGGGAGGGAGGCAGGGCAACAGTGGTTTCATAACATTGTCTTCCAATCAACTGACTCTACTGTCGGCCTTTGATCTTCTTTCTGCACCTCACCATACCTCATATTATCTCATTACCAACCACTTACTCCAGAACAGCAGCATTCTCTTTAAACTGACTACAGGTAATTACTGCAACGTCCTGTCCAGGCTTCACTCAAGTCTTCTCCTGCTTTGACCTGCATAAGTATGTATTCGCAAGCCTCCAGTGGAAGTGTTTGGATTAAAAATTTTATAGTATATAAGGAAGAGGTGACTTAAGTACAATTCTTTGATTTTAGACAAGATACTATTATTAAAGTTTGTATTATCATGCTCACATATAAACTTCAATAATTCTATTTTGAGTGTTTCTTTTTTTTTAAGGGGAGGAGGGGCAGAGGGTGAGAGAGAATCTTTTTTTTTTTTTTTTTTTTTTTTATTTATTTTTTTTTTATTTTTTATAAACATATATTTTTTATATACATATATTTTTATCCCCAGGTCTGTGAATCACCAGGTTTACACACTTCACAGCACTCACCAAATCACATACCCTCCCCAATGTCCATAATCCCACCCCCTTCTCCCCAACCCCCTCCCCCCGGCAACCCTCAGTTTGTTTTGTGAGATTAAGAGTCACTTATGGTTTGTCTCCCTCCCAATCCCATCTTGTTTCATTTATTCTTCTACCCACTTAAGCCTCCATGTTGCATCACCACTTCCTCATATCAGGGAGATCATATGATAGTTGTCTTTCTCTGCTTGACTTATTTCGCTAAGCATGATACGCTCTAGTTCCATCCATGTTGTTGCAAATGGCAAGATTTCATTTCTTTTGATGGCTGCATAGTATTCCATTGTGTATATATACCACATCTTCTTGATCCATTCATCTGTTGATGGACATCTAGGTTCTTTCCATAGTTTGGCTATTGTGGACATTGCTGCTATAAACATTCGGGTGCATGTGTCCCTTTGGATCACTACATTTGTATCTTTAGGGTAAATACCCAATAGTGCAATTGCTGGGTCATAGGGCAGTTCTATTTTCAACATTTTGAGGAACCTCCATGCTGTTTTCCAGAGTGGCTGCACCAGCTTGCATTCCCACCAACAGTGTAGGAGGGTTCCCCTTTCTCCGCATCCTCGCCAGCATCTGTCATTTCCTGACTTGTTGATTTTAGCCATTCTGACTGGTGTGAGGTGATATCTCATTGTGGTTTTGATTTGTATTTCCCTGATGCCAAGTGATATGGAGCACTTTTTCATGTGTCTGTTGGCCATCTGGATGTCTTCTTTGCAGAAATGTCTGTTCATGTCTTCTGCCCATTTCTTGATTGGATTATTTGTTCTTTGGGTGTTGAGTTTGCTAAGTTCTTTATAGATTCTGGACACTAGTCCTTTATCTGATATGTCGTTTGCAAATATCTTCTCCCATTCTGTCAGTTGTCTTTTGATTTTGTTAACTGTTTCCTTTGCTGTGCAAAAGCTTTTGATCTTGATGAAATCCCAGTAGTTCATTTTTTCCCTTGCTTCCCTTGTCTTTTGCGTTGTTCCTAGGAAGATGTTGCTGCGGCAGAGGTCGAAGAGGTTGCTGCCCGTGTTCTCCTCAAGGATTTTGATGGATTCCTTTCGTACATTGAGGTCCTTCATCCATTTTGAGTCTATTTTTGTGTGTGGTGTAAGGAAATGGTCCAATTTCATTTTTCTGCATGTGGCTGTCCAATTTTCCCAGCACCATTTATTGAAAAGGCTGTCTTTTTTCCATTGGACATTCTTTCCTGCTTTGTCGAAGATTAGTTGACCATAGAGTTGAGGGTCTATTTCTGGGCTCTCTATTCTGTTCCATTGATCTATGTGTCTGTTTTTGTGCCAGTACCATGCTGTCTTGATGATGACAGCTTTGTAATAGAGCTTGAAGTCCGGAATTGTGATGCCACCAACGTTGGCTTTCTTTTTCAATATCCCTTTGGCTATTCGAGGTCTTTTCTGGTTCCATATAAATTTTAGCATTATTTGTTCCATTTCTTTGAAAAAGATGGATGGTACTTTGATAGGAATTGCATTAAATGTGTAGATTGCTTTAGGTAGCATAGACATTTTCACAATATTTATTCTTCCAATCCAGGAGCATGGAACATTTTTCCATTTCTTTGTGTCTTCCTCAATTTCTTTCATGAGTACTTTATAGTTTTCTGAGTATAGATTCTGTGTCTCTTTGGTTAGGTTTATTCCTAGGTATCTTATGGTTTTGGATGCAATTGTAAATGGGATTGACTCCTTAATATCTCTTTCTTCTGTCTTGCTGTTGGTGTAGAGAAATGCAACTGATTTCTGTGCATTGATTTTATATCCTGACACTTTACTGAATTCCTGTATAAGTTCTAGCAGTTTTGGAGTGGAGTCTTTTGGGTTTTCCACATATAGTATCATATCATCTGCGAAGAGTGATAATTTGACTTCTTCTTTGCCGATTTGGATGCCTTTAATTTCCTTTTGTTGTCTGATTGCTGAGGCTAGGACCTCTAGTACGATGTTGAATAGCAGTGGTGATAATGGACATCCCTGCCGTGTTCCTGACCTTAGCGGAAAAGCTTTCAGTTTTTCTCCATTGAGAATGATATTTGCGGTGGGTTTTTCATAGATGGCTTTGATGATATTGAGGTATGTGCCCTCTATCCCTACACTTTGAAGAGTTTTGATCAGGAAGGGATGTTGTACTTTGTCAAATGCTTTTTCAGCATCTATTGAGAGTATCATATGGTTCTTGTTCTTACTTTTATTGATGTGTTGTATCACATTGACTGATTTGCGGATGTTGAACCAACCTTGCAGCCCTGGAATAAATCCCACTTGGTCGTGGTGAATAATCTTTTTAATGTACTGTTGAATCCGATTGGCTAGTATTTTGTTGAGTATTTTCGCATCTGTGTTCATCAAGGATATCGGTCTATAGCTCTCTTTTTTGGTGGGATCCTTGTCTGGTTTTGGGATCAAGGTGATGCTGGCCTCATAAAATGAGTTTGGAAGTTTTCCTTCCATTTCTATTTTTTGGAACAGTTTCAGGAGAATAGGAATTAGTTCTTCTTTAAATGTTTGGTAGAATTCCCCCGGGAAGCCGTCTGGCCCTGGGCTTTTGTTTGTTTGGAGATTTTTAATGACTGTTTCAATCTCCTTACTGGTTATGGGTCTGTTCAGGCTTTCTATTTCTTCATGGTTCAGTTGTGGTAGTTTATATGTTTCTAGGAATGCATCCATTTCTTCCAGATTGTCAAATTTATTGCCGTAGAGTTGCTCATAGTATGTTCTTATAATAGTTTGTATTTCCTTGGTGTTAGTTGTGATCTCTCCTCTTTCATTCATGATTTTATTTATTTGGGTCCTTTCTCTTTTCTTTTTGATAAGTCGGGCCAGGGGTTTATCAATTTTATTAATTCTTTCAAAGAACCAGCTCCTAGTTTCGTTGATTTGTTCTATTGTTTTTTTGGTTTCTATTTCATTGATTTCTGCTCTGATCTTTATGATTTCTCTTCTCCTGCTGGGCTTAGGGTTTCTTTCTTGTTCCTTCTCCAGCTCCTTTAGGTGTAGGGTTAGGTTGTGTACCTGAGACCTTTCTTGTTTCTTGAGAAAGGCTTGTACCGCTATATATTTTCCTCTCAGGACTGCCTTTGTTGTGTCCCACAGATTTTGAACCGTTGTATTTTCATTATCATTTGTTTCCATGATTTTTTTCAATTCTTCTTTAATTTCCCGGTTGACCCATTCATTCTTTAGAAGGATACTGTTTAGTCTCCATGTATTTGGGTTCTTTCCAAACTTCCTTTTGTGGTTGAGTTCTAGCTTTAGAGCATTGTGGTCTGAAAATATGCAGGGAATGATCCCAATCTTTTGATACCGGTTGAGTCCTGATTTAGGACCGAGGATGTGATCTATTCTGGAGAATGTACCATGTGCACTAGAGAAGAATGTGTATTCTGTTGCTTTGGGATGAAATATTCTGAATATATCTGTGATGTCCATCTGGTCCAGTGTGTCATTTAAGGCCTTTATTTCCTTGCTGATCTTTTGCTTGGATGACCTGTCCATTTCAGTGAGGGGAATATTAAAGTCCCCTACTATTATTGTATTGTTGTTTATGTGTTTCTTTGATTTTGTTATTAATTGGTTTATATAGTTGGCTGCTCCCACGTTGGGGGCCTAGATATTTAAAATTGTTAAATCTTCTTGTTGGACAGACCCTTTGAGTATGATATAGTGTCCTTCCTCATCTCTTATTACAGTCTTTGGCTTAAAATCTAATTGATCTGATATAAGGATTGCCACTCCTGCTTTCTTCTGATGTCCATTAGCATGGTAAATTCTTTTCCACCCCCTCACTTTAAATCTGGAGGTGTCTTCGGGCTTAAAATGTGTTTCTTGGAGGCAACATATAGATGGGTTTTGTTTTTTTATCCATTCTGATACCCTGTGTCTTTTGACAGGGGCATTTAGCCCATTCACATTCAGGGTAACTATTGAGAGATATGAATTTAGTGCCATTGTATTGCCTGTAAGGTGACTGTTACTGTATATGGTCTCTGTTCCTTTCTGATCTACCACTTGTAGGCTCTCTCTTTGCTTAGAGGACCCCTTTCAATATTTCCTGTAGAGCTGGTTTGGTATTTGCAAATTCTTTCAGTTGTTGTTTGTCCTGGAAGCTTTTAATCTCTCCTTCTATTTTCAATGATAGCCTAGCTGGATATAGTATTCTTGGCTGCATGTTTTTCTCGTTTAGTGCTCTGAAAATATCATGCCAGCTCTTTCTGGCCTGCCAGGTCTCTGTGGATAAGTCAGCTGCCAATCTAATATTTTTACCATTGTATGTTACAGACTTCTTTTCCCGGGCTGCTTTCAGGATTTTCTCTTTGTCATTGAGACTTGTAAATTTTACTATTATGTGACGGGGTGTGGGCCTATTCTTATTTATTTTGAGGGGCATTCTCTGAACCTCCTGAATTTTGATGCTTGTTCCCTTTGCCATATTGGGGAAATTCTCCCCAATAATTCTCTCCAGTATACCTTCTGCTCCCCTCTCACTTTCTTCTTCTTCTGGAATCCCAATTATTCTAATGTTGTTTCGTCTTATGGTGTCACTTATTTCTCGAATTCTCCCCTCGTGGTCCAGTAGCTGTTTGTCCCTCTTTTGATCAGCTTCTTTATTCTCTGTCATTTGGTCTTCTATATCACTAATTCTTTCTTCTGCCTCATTTATCCTAGCAGTGAGAGCCTCCATTTTTGATTGCACCTCATTAATAGCTTTTTTGATTTCAACTTGGTTAGATTTTAGTTCTTTTATTTCTCCAGAAAGGGCTTTTATATCTCTCGAGAGGGTTTCTCTAATATCTTCCATGCCTTTTTCGAGCCCGGCTAGAACCTTGAGAATTGTCATTCTGAACTCTAGATCTGACATATTACCGATGTCTGTATTGATTAGGTCCCTAGCCTTCGGTACTGCCTCTTGTTCTTTTTTTTGTGGTGAATTTTTACGTCTTGTCATTTTGTCCAGATAAGAGTAAATGAAGGGGCAAGTAAAATACTAAAAGGGTGGCAACAACCCCAGGAAAATATGCTTTAGCCAAATTAGAAGAGATCCAAAATCGTGAGTGGGGAGAAAGGGGATAAAAAGAGGTTCAAAAAGGAAGAAAGAAAAAAGAAAAAAAAAAAAGAAAAGAAAAGAATTTTTTTTTAAAAAAGAAAACACCTAAGAAAAATGTAAAAAAAAATATATATATATTAGATAAACTAGTAAAAAATCGTTAAAAAAGAAAAAGGTAACAGTTAAAAAAAAAAAATTTTACCCGAAGGCGAGAAAAAAAAAAAAAAATGAAAAAGAAAAAATTAAATTAACTGCAAGACTAAAAAAAATCACAGGAAAAAAGCCATGAGTTCCGTGCTTGGCTTTCTCCTCCTCTGGAATTCTGCTGCTCTCCTTGGTATTGAAACCGCACTCCTTGGTAGGTGAGCTTGGTCTCGGCTGGATTTCTTGTTGATCTTCTGGGGGAGGGGCCTGTTGTAGTGATTTTCAAGTGTCTTTGCCCCAGGCGGAATTACACCGCCCTTACCCGGGGCCGGGGTGCGTAATCCGCTCGGGTTTGCTTTCAGGAGCTTTTGTTCCCTGAGCGCTTTCCGTAGAGTTCCAGAGGACGGGAATACAAATGGCGGCCTCCTGGTCTCCGGCCCGGAGGAGCCGAGAGCCCAGGGCCCCACTCCTCAGTGCGCCCTCAGAGAACAGCGCCCAGTTACTCCCGTCTGCCTGACCTCCGGCCGCGCTCCGAGCTCACCGAGCCTGCGACCGGTTCAAGGTAACACGGAGCTGCGAGCTTACTGTCGGCTCTGTCTCTGTAGCCGGCTTTCCCGTTCCAATACCCGCAAGCTCTGCGACACTCAGACACCCCCGATCCTTCTGTGACCCTGCGGGACCTGAGGCCACGCTGACCCCGCGTGGGCTTCGCTCCGGTTTAGCCTCTGGAGCGATGTCCCTCCGCGGAACAGACTTTTAAAAGTCCTGATTTTGTGCGCGGTTGCTCCGCCGCTTGCCGGGAGCCGGCCCCTCCCCCCGGGGTCTATCTTCCCGTCGCTTTGGATTCACTTCTCCGCCGGTCCTACCTTTCAGAAAGTGGTTGTTTTTCTGTTTCCAGAATTGCTGTTCTTCTTCTCTTCGATCTGCCGATGGATTTTCAGGTGTTTGCAATCTTTAGATAAGCTATCTAGCTGATCTCCGGCTAGCTGAAGCAGTCTCAGCTTGCTACTTCTCCGCCATCTTGACTCCTCCCCCGGTGAGAGAGAATCTTAAGCAGGCTCCACAACCAGCACAGAGCCCAATATGGGGCTCGATCTTACAATCCGGGGATCATGACTGGAACTGAAACCAAGACTGGGATGCTTAACTGACTGAGCTACACAGGCACCCCTTGAGTGTTTCCTATTTAACAAGTGATGTACTATTCAATTTACTCTAAATTAATTATAGAATAAAATGCATAATTTGCAGATTAGTTTTTGAAAAGACATACAGGCATATGACATATATATCAAATATATAAATATTTTTATATATGTTTCAAATACATAAGTTCCAAGTTATATTTAATATGTTACAATATCAAAACAGATAATAATTGCTTTCATTAACTAATGTTCAGGTAGCTACCATTTTGGACAAACATAATCGACCTACGATAATTTTTGTGTTTACTTATAAAACAATAAGACAAGATAGAAAGGTTTTGGCTGCTGTTTGCAAGCATTTCTCTGCAATAAATATCTCTATTTTGTCCATTCTGACTGTGTTGTCCGCTTGCCAACGGGTGTATGAGGACACATATATTAAGGGTATGGCTGATACTTATTTCTAATAAATAAAAAGCTGAATTGAATGATGGTCACTACTACTTTTTCTAACATAGAATTTTATGCAATATTCCAAAAAGCGGATATGAAACTTACCAAATATATTCAGATATTTAAGATTTACAGAAAGTATGATACAATAAACACCCATGTAACTACTACCCAGTTTAGGAAAAAAAACTATGCTAAGTATAAGAATTTTGTCCAGAGGACTGCAGCTTAGAATGACATTGATAATTCTTATGTTTCTTGTCTCACCAGTCAGCTAGCCACTATATAAAGTAATAAAATGTGATTAAATATCAAAACTAATGAAAGTTGCCATGGGCTTGCAGCATTTGAATGACATGCTTGTTTCTCTGACTGTCACTAAGGGCTTTCTATACTCTATGAGGTCTTCCAACAGTATCATATTCTTTAAAAATATTTCAGTAATCATTCTATTTACTAAGACTTTAAAAAGAAGACTTGGATTTGAACCTTTAGCACCCTAACAATGAAAGACCCGGGGACATCTCTGACCTTATTAAGAGGCTGCAGGTAGATCCTGATCCAGGCGAAGACAAAGGGTTGGAAGTCAGATGTGGGTGGGGGGCAAGGGGATGGGCATCCTGAAAACAGAATTGAAGTAACGATGCTGTACAAGGAAGGTCACACAAACGGTCTCTGCCCGAGACACCGTCCCACTCAGCCCGCTGGCCTCCCATCACACAGCCCTCCAGGTTCTGGGGAACACTCCAGAGTCCGGGGAATTGAGCGAGACTCAGATGCCTGCACATGTGCCCAGGCAGAGGGGCTCCACAGTGTGTACTGGTTTCATCAATGAGGACGATGTATGCACAGCTCCCTGTGAGGCACTTTTATGGACAGCCCATCTCTTTGGCACCAGCCTGACACAGAGCCAAAATCTCGACCTGAAAGACCAAAAGGCCATAGAATTTAAAAACCGTGAGAAAAAACTGGTCTCAAAACTGGGAACCGTTTCTGCAGCAAACATTTGTTTTTAGCGTAGGAAACGTTAATCCCGAAACTATGATTCTAGTTCCTCTCTCTTCAACCTGTTCATCAAAAAGCACTGAACAAGGAGCACCTGGGTGGCTCTGTGGGTTAAAGTCTCTGCCTTCGGCTCAGGACATGATCCTAAGGGTCCTGGGATCGAGTCCCGCATTGGGCTCTCTGCTCAGCAGGGAGCCTGCTCCTCCTCTCTCTCTCTCTCTCTGCCTGCCTCTCTGCCTACTGTGTTCTCTGTTTGTCAAATAAATAAATAAAATCTTAAAAAAAAAAAAAAAAAAGCCTGGACTCTAGCGCAGACCCCCAAGGCACTTTCATATCCACCATGAAGGATTTCACAGAATTCATTCTGCATACTAACCTCATTCCTTCCTGTCTTTCCTACCTTCTATTCCCTATGCCTCATTTTACCCCCACCTGTTTTTAATTTACTCTGTCTTAATGCATTCTATATTGTGCCTTATTCTTAAAAGTCCTTCTGGAGCCAGATAGGACACAAACAAATGATTGCCAGCTTTTCACAAAGATGAAAATAGCTTAGAGATAATCCAGTTCTATCCTCCATATTTACAGATAAGAAATCTGACGCGCTGAGGTCCCAGTGACTACTGGTTTTAAGACGGAGTGAAAGTCAGGAATCCCAAATGTAGCTGACTGATCTTTCCTCAATACCTGACTACCTTCTATGACCTGTTCTGTTGTCTCTCCTTTTCTCAAGGCAGCTCTGCTCAAAGGGGTGTTGCCAGACATTTCTCCCCATCTGGCAGAATAAAACATTTAGGAAATTCTGCACTCTATATCTTGCTGTGGAGAGTCACAAGAGAATTTGGAAAAACCTGCAATACGTACATCAATTTAATTTAATTTAATCCACATCTCTCAAACATAGCTGATCATTAATGAAACCCCCTTTCTTTTCTCTTTCCAGAGTGGTGGAAGGGAGCTGCACCCATTAACACCACTCTCTGGGAAGTACTGGGGTCAGGCAAGACCTCCTAAAGGCAGCTAAATCCTCACAGCAGGTCAGAGAGGAGAATGGTCAAACATCCATCTTATTGAAATATCAGCTTGAACAGTGGCTGCTCTTAATAATGGCAAGTCCAGCACCGCTGGCCTCGGGGCTGGAGCACATCAAAAGGTTTAGGACTCACTTGGTGAACGAGGTGTTGAGGAAGAGGGAGAGCATGGCCCTTGGCCTTTCTCCCAGCGCAGCTCGGGAGGTCGTCCGCAGGCCTGCTGTGGGGTACAGCTCCCCCTGACAGCCAGGGGCTGCAGTGCCTGGTACCCTGGCTTGACCATACAGCACAAACCTGTACCCACTCAGAAATTAAAAATTCTTCTTCCCTGTTGTAAAGGCCAAGAGGCAAGAGGTGTACAGTTCAAAACCCAGCAATGTAACACACTGTGTGCGCTTCTGCAGGGATGGCAGACCCCAAAGGGACAGGACCATGGAGCAAACTCTGCTGTTAGTATAGGAGGTACCTGTGGGGAGCGCAAAGCCCTCATGCCTGGACTCTGGCGCAGACCCCCGCCCCCGGCAGGCACATGCCATCCGCCCTCATTACCTGTGGATCCCCGGGCAAGTCACTCACCCTCTCTGAGCTGCAGTTTCTTCTTCAGTAAAATGTGAATAATAATAATGAAAGCAGAGGATTAAATGAGTTAGTATTTGCAAAGTGCTTAGACGCCTGCTTGCCCCACAGTAAGTGTAGTTTAAGTGTTTGCTGAAGAAAATAGTGTCGTTAAGCGTGTACTCCCATGTGCCCCCTCTGATATATGCTTCCTTTCCCAACAGACAAGGATGAGCTGTCACAGGTGAAACAAGCCCTTTGCAACTCCTCATTTTAAGACCAAGATACTCCTTGTCCCCTAGTGACCAGGATGTGAAGGAAGCCAGACCAGGCTATATGATCCTGCCTCTAGAGGCCACACACACGGGCTTCGAAAGCCTGCTAGCTCCCACAGCTTTGCGGCAGGCTGAGGGCCAGGCTCTGCGGGACCAGGTCACTGGTACAAGCTAATGATCGGGGCTCCAAAACGGTGGTTACCGGGGGTTCCCGCAGCAGAATAACAGGAAGACAGGACAGTAGATGTGGCCGCCGGGTCACAGATAGACCAGCAGTAATCCAGCAAACTGTCTTCTGAGGCTCCTTGGTCCCCTGCCTTCCCACCGCAGCGCCTCCAAGGGACAACTGCAGGAGCAGTCGAAACCAGCCTTATCTCCCTTACTAGCCCTTAATGTGGTTGTTAAAAATGATAAAATAAAAACTACTTTTAAAATAGACAAAAATAAATGTGCCAATATATTGAAGCAATAAAGGGAAACAGTTTTGTAACATCTTGGTTAATTGTACTTGGTTCCTTTGGTATTTCCTTGAAAATACCATCATGTATATTTACATATTTTTAAGAGTTCTACAAACACATTTTTAAAAAGATTGCCGAACACATTTCAAAAGACTAAGAAATTTAAAAACCAAGCAGATAATGTACCTGAACGATGTCATAAGTAGCAGAGGAAAAGACTGGCTTTAGGCATCTAAGACAGATCCTTCCATAGGTTACATAAAAATCCAAGCAGGGTTTGCAATCATTTAATGACTGACGGCGCACCGACATCATCACAACTGTAATTTTAGAAATGTTGTAATTTATAGGATATTGTTCTTATAAAATTATACACAGAGTTCTGATAAATACAAGCTAAGCCTGAGGAATATGAGAAATCTCTCTTGGAGCACAAGGACGAGGGGCCCTTGAACTTGGCTGGGAATGGCCCCAGCACACCTGCTCTTGGAGCTCCCCTGGTCTAGCTCATGTGCTCTGTGAACACAGCAAACCGCAGCCTGACAAGATCTCTTTTCGCTCTCAGTTTCCAAGGCAGGGTTTGCACACTGCTTTCCACCTTCACTTTGACAGTCGTTGACTTTAAGGTTGTGGACGTCTGGGGCATGGCTTGCTCTCGCACCGTCTCTGGCAGTGGACTTCTTACCTCCAAACACATCACTTAATGCGCCTTTTCTCTCTCACCTTAGGCAGCTCACACTGGCTTCCGTGCATCACCAGAGCGGGTGCCGAGGTTGTTTTTCACTTCCACTGACGTGAATGCTAAGGCACAGGGAACCATCTCCAAGCAGGTCTGGTGTGTTTATAAACTTCATGATTGTAATTCTTGTTACCACGGTATTTAAATAGGCACACTGCTGTCTTAAAGCCTTTTTTATGTAATACACGCATAATGAAAGGTGAAGAAGAAAACTGTCACTTGCAGGAAAACTATTTCCTTAAATTATGACTTGCACCTACAGTCATAAGAAGCTATTAAAATATATTTTTTAAAAAATCTCTAAGCTAATCTATTGCTTTGGATTTTGATATTCTCCAGTGCTGCTTCCCCCATTCTGTATGCACAGCACAGATTCCTGCCAAGCCTATTACAGTGAACAAACAATGTCTTCTCTGTCAGAACAGACAATGAATAGTATCACAGAATTCTCCTCTAATGTACAGCTTCCATTCCCCCCACCCAGCCCCTTCCGAAAAGAACCACCAGGACGAGGACTGACGACGAGGAACCCATTACTCGCCCCTTGCCAATCTGAAAGCACATTCTGGCAAGCTAAGGACTGAGTAATGTCGGCCATATATTAACTGCTAAACAGAGAAAGCTGACAAGTTTATTTTCTTTTAAATTGGATCGTATATTTTTGCATTTCTGTGGGTGGTGAACATGGGTATCTTTATCAGGAAGGAAGGAGAGTTTTATCAGATTGAATTTCAGGGCTTAGCAAAAACAGCTTTTGGCTACAGACTGAGCAGCAACAGGGGAACTTCACAGAAATGACACAGCAATTTGTGTTAAAATAGTGGCAGCCAATTCATGAATGCTAAAGCCTACAACGAATTCAGCTGCTTCTGTTAAGCCTTTACTCTCGCTAAGCTCATGATTCATAAAGAAAGCGCCCGGAGTTACTCCTCTGAAACATAGAGTATGTGCTGACAGACTCCTCTTTGACGTCTCTCTCTCATATTCCCATTCTCTCTTCCACATGGATGCCTTCTCCTCCCCGAAGAAGAGGCATTAAGGATGGGAAGTCCCTGTCACAGACCACCCACAGCCTTACTTAGTAGGTAATTTTCATGAAAGGAGCGCATGGATTTCTTTAAAATCTTCCACATCTGTAAGTCTTAGTTGGTGTAAAATATTATGACTCTGTTTTCTTTCCCTTTCTGACATGAATATAGTACATATTGGATTGTAACTTCTAGGAAGGACCGTACCACGCGTTTCCCATAGAAGACAAAAATGCTATTTTTATCATCAAACCACACTGGCTGCTGTTTTCATGAACGCCAGAGAGAGAGATTAACATGAAGAAAAAAGCACCGCCTTCCCCTGCCTCCCCTCCTCCCACACACGTGTAGTGTGACTCCGGGAGCCCCGGATTCTGAGGGCGCTCTGCTCTCCGTTCTCCGGGATATCCCTCGGCTCCACTCACTTCTCCCCTCCCTCCCTCGTGGCACTCGAGGCTTGTCAGATGCAACAGTCAAGCCTGTGTGCGGCACCACTGCGCCCTGAAAATTCTAATGAGGGGCCCCCTTATTGAACAATGGTAGTATTTACCTTGGAGAAATGTTTGTCCCAATAAGGAACCAAAGTTCTGGTGGTGGACTCCCTTTGAAATGTGGTGGCGAGAATCCTCTTTTCCTGCTTGGCCTGTAACCAAAAAGAAAGAAAACTAGGGTAAAAAAAAAAAAAAAAAAAAAGCAGATGGATAGAGACTGTCAAAGATACTTGTCCAGTTCGTTGTAAAAACATGAGTAAATTTGGGCCAAACATTGAGCTTTTCTTCCTTCCCAAGCAAAGCAAGCTGCAAATTCGAGGAAAACTACAAATAGTAGTAAATAAATAAAAATATGATCTCCAACGTAACAGTTCATGTCTGATCAAACACTCATCAATTTACTTGCTCTTTCCATATTTTTCGTAATATTACGATAAATAAATCTGTGTCTTATTGCAGTTAATAATAAAATTCAAGTATCTGTTACCTAAATTTGGGATAAAACGAGGGATGTATTTAAGATTGATGCTTTTAAATAAAGTAAGCTATGATTTAATTATGAGAATGTCTTACTCAAAAAGGAACACCTTCAGGGTGCCTGGGTGGCTCAGTGGATTAAGCACCTGATACATGATTTCAGCTCAGGTCATGGTCTCAGGGGGAGATCTGAGATTGAGCTAACATCAGGCTCCACACTGGGTATACAGACGGCTCGAGATTCTTCCTCTCCCTCTGCATCATACACCCCCATCCTAACCCCCATGGGCACGTGTGCTCTCAAATAAATCTTTAAAAAAAAAAAAAAGAAGCATCTTCAGTACAGCATGAACCGTGTGACCTACATGACATACAGATCTCCTGATCCCACATTGTTCCTTTACCCACTTCACTGTGGGAACGAAGACGACGTGCAGAAATGGAGGGGATGACTGGGGTGTCTCCCCTTCTGTTCCCTCCTGATTCATCTGCGTGCGCGCCGGGTCCCATTCCATCCATGGTTTTGGTCTAGTTTTGGTGCCCAGCCTTTCCTCCATCCCCCTTCCCTCTCCACGTCTCTCCCCATCTCCTCACAAATCTCTCCCGAACTGAACCTCGGTTTCATGTAAGGCACCATAGTTCGTACAGCATGGGAGGTAGGACTAGGGGAGGGCGATGGGAAGAAGGAATGAATAAGCTTACACCCTGAGGGGAACATCCTAGCTGCTAACTAAGATTCAGAACCTCTCAATTATTTTAACGGACTGAGCTACGATTCCAGATTTGAAGATGAAGAACTGAGCGCAACACGAGCCTTCTAGACCTGCATCTAGTGAGGTTCTATTAGGGTCACATAGGATCATCACAGACCGTATGTAGCTTTCTTCCACAGCACAGTCAGCAGATTATTTACACTGTCTCAAGGTACATCTATTGTTTCCCTGACAGTTACCAAGGGAGAAACGGCGGGCTTTTGTTTGCCACTGCATTCAGCTATTATTATTTTCTTTTCTTGAATAAGTCTAAAAAGACCAGAATAAGACACACAATCATGGGCTGTCTCCTTCTGACCTGACTCCAGGTCTTTCCGCTGTCAATCATGCAAACTAAAAGGGCAGGGCGCCTTCACTGGGTGAGGGCTTGACAGACAAGGGCCCTTCCCAAACCACCTTTCGCTTTTTCATTAGATTTTCAACAAACCTCCTCCTGAAACCCTGCCCTGCAGATATATTTAGATGTGGATTCCAGCTGTAAACATCTCCAATTCCCCATGCCATCATGGCTGGTCCCAGAGAATGCTCCTGAATTTGTTAGAAATAGAAGCAAGATTGGATTATCTAAATCAAACTGCTGCAGGAAAAAAACAAAAAAAAGATATGAAAAGAATAATTTTCTTAAAATGCCAAATCTTATTAATATGTATTAGAAATAATGTTTGCCTTAGCTCTATTACTTGGTGGGAGTAAAGAGTCTAATTTGAAAATTGAGCATATAACTTGACAGTTATTTTAATAACATAAAAGTCGTACATAATTTTGCATTTCTGGAATATGCATTTCATGACAAAAATATTTCAAAGAAACAAGGTAATCAGGACACTGTGGTACTAGACTAGGACAGACATATAGATAAATGGACTAGAAGCACTATCTAGAAATAAACCTGTATATCAATGGCTAATTAATTTTCAACAAGGGTGTCAAAACTGTTCAGTGGGGAAAAATAGCCTTTCCAACAACAAAATCTAGGACAACTGACAGCCACGTGCAAAAGAATGAAGTTGCATCCTCAACTCAGACCATATAAAAACTGACTCAGAATGAATCAAAACCTCCATTTAAAAGCTAAAACAACAATTCCCTTAGAAGAAACGACAGGGATAAACCTTCATGAGCTCAAATTTGGCCATGGGGTTATATATATGACACCAAAAGTATAAGCAACAAAAGAAAAAATAAATCAATTGGACTTAATCAAAATTAAACACATTCGTGCTTTAAAGGACACTATTAAAAGACAACCCAAAGAATGGGGAAAAAAATCCAAGCAAATCATAACTGATAGAGGACTTTTATGTACAATATAGGAAGTACTTTCATAACTCAATAATAAAAAGACAACCCAATCAAAAGCAGGCAAAAGATCTGAACAGGCATTTCTCAAAATAAATACACAATGGCCAATGAACACGAAAAGATGCTCATCATTATTATTAATCAAGGAAAAGCAAACCAAACCCACAATGAGATGAAATACCACTTCATCCCCCATAGAATGGCCATAATCAGAAGTGTACATGGTAACAAGTGTTGGTGAGGACATGGAAGAAAATCAGAACCCACCATATCTCCTGAGGGGAATGTAAAATGGGAGTCACTTTGAAAACAGCCCATTCTTCTTCCAAAAGTTAAATAGAGGAGTTACCATTGGTCCCAGGTAGGTACTGGGATATGTCTATATGGGTATATATTCCACTCCTCGGTATGTACCAAGGGAAATGAAAACATACGTTCACACAGAAACTTGTGTATGGATGCTCAATGTGGCATGATTCATATTGGCCCCAAAGTGGATACAGTATATATATCCATCAACTGGTGAATAAACATACAACATGGGGGTATATCCATATCAAAGAATAGTCTGTGGCCAATTAGATGGAATGAAGCACTGACTCACATTACAATGGGGATGAACCTTGAAAACATGCGGAGTGAAAAAAAGCTAGTCACACAAAAGGCCAAATACTCTCTGAGTCCATTGATGTGAAATGTCCAAAATAGGCAGGCAGATAGAAAGTGGATTAGTGGTTGCCTCGGGGCGGGGGGGGGGGCAGGAGGATGAGAGCTAAGGGTGGGGGCAGAGCTGCTATCTGAAGTATGGACTGTGGGACGGCTGCACAACTCTGTCCATTAAACTGTCCAATTTAAATTGGTGAACTGTATGGCAGCATGTGAATTCTATCTCAATAAAGCTGCTACCAAAAAGAAACTCCAAGAAATGTGCACATTGTAATGTCTGTCATTTTCCAGAGCAATCTGAAAGAAATATGGCAAACCCCAGGGTGAGTCTAGCTGGAATCACAGCAGTCATTGCCGTGAAGCATGATCACTGGGCTCCAGCCGCTGCCAGCCGTCGTGTTTGAACTGAAGACAGCCGGAGAGTCATTCTGCATGGACCACGTGTCTTTTCAGACCTCCTTTCACACCCGTGACTATGTCTGAGGGTAGACAGCAGTTAGTCACTGCAAACGATGACTGACCCAATCAAATAGAAATCCTATGCTGTCCATGTTGCTTTCTTCTTCCACTGAATGGAACTGCAGGACTTGGGAAGCATGGTGTCTACTCCAATATGCCCCCCTCCCCGCACATACTATGTTAGTGGAACGGCAAATTCAGCACCGTGTCTTCCGTACCTAGTTCACTGACAGAGTTTTCATTAGGACTGTTAGCAGGTTCTTAACATAGATGATGACATTCAGAGAAAGGCTCAAATAAGTGAACTCTGATAATTCATGATGCGTTTGGCCTGCTCACATGAAGCCTTGTTTTAGCTACAGCCACTCAGAGAAACTGACGCACAGTTCAATTTCTGGGCCACTGGGGCCCTGAGGGTTGGGTTATGCACCTGACAGATGGCCTGACCCAACCCCCAGCTGGCATTGCTGAGAAGAGGTGTAGGAAGAGGAGTTTTTTTTTTTTTTTTTCTGGGTTGGTTTTGTTTGTTTGTTTATTTTATTTTATTTTTTAAAGTTATACCTTTAGAGCCCCTCCTAGGGAAGCAGCAAGGAGGTTGACAGCAAAGCTGCCTGCTATCTGGGTAGATAAACACAGAGACTAGGTAGCCCTGACTTGAGTAACCCAACTCCAAATTCATGTTTGACTTTCAAAAACTATACTTGGAGACAGGTTATCCACTCACTGTGAGACTAGAATCACGCTCACTTAAAGATTCTCAAATTTAAAAGAAATTTAAAGATGATCTACAAATCAAACCCAGTTGATACTTGAACCCTTTCTACAGTGTCTGTGACCTCCAGGTCACAAGTATAATAATGAAAGGACTTGGTTAAATGTAACCGTTAAAAGTACTGAGCACAGAATGAATCACAGTGTCTAATATATAATAATCATTGAATGTCTACTCAGTGATTGAGTGAGTTAACTTTTAAAAAATCAGAGTAGATTTGAGCATATTGATATAATAAAGCTGCTCTCCCTGACAGTCCCTGAAGACAAGGAAAGGAGCTGGATCACAGGTCCCTCGTGATTGGCAAGTGACCGCAACAACATACCACACATGCAAATGCCACCCAAGTAAATACTATCTTTTATCCATGATGCAATGGAAACAAACCAACAAAACTTAGATCTGCTCATCAAGCCAATGCCAGAATCCCTTCCATAATGAAGGGTTCCCAAGAAGAAATTCGTTTCTGTCTTTGGCAAATGCTGTTCGATATGAGTTGGGGTAAGGAAGGCTCTTTTTTACCTAGTGATTTAGTGGCCTCAACCTTGTTAGAGTCTTGGTTCTAACTTCTAGGGCCATATGGAACAAGTCCAATAATTTTCCTACATGGCAATCTTTCAAATACTCAAAGACACCTATTTAAAGACGTTCCTCTTCTCCTGCCCTTGAGCTTTCCTTTCTTCATTTTAAAGCATATAGTTCTGGGTACCAGCTACCTTAACTTAAAAAAGCACCGGGGCTGGAAGAAGTGAGCTAGGCTCTGGCCAGGCCTGCTCACAACAGCAAAGTAGGCTGACAGCCTGGTCCAGCTATAAAGCCCAACTTAACGGAGCGGCTCAGTAACCAAGCACAATGTTCAGGGGATAGTGATCTGATTTAGGAAACAGTCCTTATGTGGGTTTTGATGGTGGTGCTAGGGGAATTGTTGCGGACCAGATATCACAGGGAGGCAAAGCTATCAACAGGGAGCCATGATAGGCTGGTTAACTCAGGAGAGGGATCCGTGATCATTCTGTGGTCCAATCACAGCTGCAGAATCTGGCTACTGGGCAATGATTCAGGGTAAGAGCCACAATTTCTTGAGATTTCCTGACAAGATCAAGACAGACCATGGTACCCAAAATACACACTCTGTCCCAGACATTTAGAAGGAAGAAAAAGAGCTGAAACTTGCAAGGTCAAGGCATGAGTATCATGGGAATCTGGAAGTCATTCCTGGGATATGAGATCCAACACCTGGTGGCAATAAAGGCCACTTGGGACTCAGCACTGGTCATCCCAGTGGTCAGCACTAGGGCAATACCATTCCCAGCATGGGAGATTACGATTCAGCCCACAACTCAGCCAGCACTGAGCAAGACTGTACTGTGTTCCACTGCCCTGGGGACTAGGTTTAAATATCTTCAGCGATGTTTCCTGCTTCAGTGAGAACAAGCTTAGCCCCGGGGAGGGCAAGATGATGCATGTGAGAGGAACAAGTGAGAAAGAAACAGGGGAGGCAGGAGGAGACATGCTGGGGGCCAAACACTTCTGCTTTTTTGGTTTTCTTCCAAAAGACCAAGCTCAAAGGCAAGTCTCCGGATGACGTAGCACTTGGTTGGTGAGGAAGAGAACAGGACGCTTACTGTGTCAGTGCAGATTCTACTATAGATATTCAGAAAACCTGTGATCACAGAAGCTTTTTTCAGAAGCTACACTAATCAGACTCTGGCCATATATGAATCTTGTACTGGACTAAAGAAAAATCTAACTTTCTTTCATATATGATGCTGCTAAGACAAATCTTTCCTCCTGTCTTTTTACAATTTAATTGGTGATGGTGACGGTGAGGTGCTTACATCATCCCCATGCCATTTCCGCCTCTTAGATCTGGGTCAGTGAGTTAAATGTCAAGTTATTCTTGAATTTTGTTTATCTCCTTTGTTATTATAGAGCCATCTCTCTCAGCTTTGGGCCATGCATTTGCACAGTTATATCCAACTGAGGCCTAATGTCGAATGGACAGGATTGGGTTCAAATACCAGAAACCTTTCTCTAGGAAACAAGCAATTTATTCATCAGTTCCCTCTGGATATACACACCAAGCCAGTTATTAATCTAGCTAATTACATCTACCCCTTATTTGTCCAAATGATAAATGTTAGCGATTTGATATACTTTGGGTATTAAAAACCACAAACATATCTATAAACTAATGCCTGTGATTTCTTATTAATCCAGCTGAATTCTAGGATAGGTTTAGTAAGGGGCGCCTGGGTGGCTCAGTGGGTTAAGCCGCTGCCTTCGGCTCAGGTCGTGATCTCAGGGTCCTGAGTTTGAGTCCCGCATCGGGCTCTCTGCTCAGCGGGGAGCCTGCTTCCTCCTCTCTCTCTCTGCCTGCCTCTCTGCCTACTTGTGATCTCTGTCTGTCAAATAAATAAATAAAATCTTTAAAAAAAAAAAAAAAAAAAGGATAGGTTTAGTAAATTGTCAATATAACAAAGATCAACCTCAAAGCACAGATACTTCCTCCCATGAAAATTTCAATATTCAGTCCTTCACCATAATCATGCAAGAAAATAATACTGAATATGCCCAATGGTATAGCAATTAAAACGGTAGCTAAAGCCAACGTATCTGGGCTGTGATATCCTAAACAATCCGGGAAAACTGTAATTTACAACAGATACTTCTCCCGCCCTCATCCCAGTATTCTCAACTTCCCGGGCTGCACTTCTCCCCTCGCTAAGCTCCCTTGTGTTTTCTGGCCATTTTTTCTTGCCAGCTTTCCCAGCTGTGCCTCCCATCTCTCCCACCCCCCCAGCTGCTTCAGCTCACACTTGCAGCCTTCCTGGGATTCTCGGTGTGAATGGCTCTAGTTCTCATGCTATCTGATGTCTCCTGCCCCATTTCTCACATGTTCTAACAGCTGAAATCCTTGAGGTATGTGAAGCAATAGTCCATTAAGAAAAGAGTATTTTCAGGGAGTTAATTTTCTTGGTGGAGTACAGAAAAATGGAAGAGGCAGGGAAAGAAAGTTCAGAGGTGCCAGAGAGAGGCCACTATGAAGATAAGATGAAAGCACAAAAAAGGGAAAAAAAATCAAAAATTTTTAGGCATCAAAAAGATGTAAGTATGACACTGGGAAAATGATTCTTTCTGAAAATCCTCATAAATGGTGTGGTTTAATAAAAATAATCCCCTTTCCAAGGAGACATATTTTTCTTGAATTTTGGGGACCTAATGATAAAAATCTTTTAAGGATGTATCCTCATACTATCTACAATATACAGGATCCAGGTAAGCATAGATACAGTTACAATACACTGAGTTATTAACAAATGACATTTTACTAGCAAAAACCTTCTTTTTGTAAGACCATTACCTGGAAAGAGGCTTAAAATGATACTATTTCTTATAAGCCTTATCTGTAAGATGCATCCCAAGCAAGGCTTGGACTTGAATTCCTTGCAGTTTCAGGATTAACAGAGAAAAAAATCAAATGACCAAAGCGCACAACAGGGAAAAAAATCTTTTCTTCTTGGTAAAAGACAGAGTAGTTTACAATTCACAAATTCAATATATTTGAGGGAAAGTTGCATGTTTCTCCAACATCTAAACATAAAGCAAGGTAGCACAAACACTAACAATAAAAAGATTAGCTTTGGAACTTACATGTTGCTTTAGTGAACAGAAAATATATAACTTGACTCCTCTACTTACTAGTTAATGAATTGGTAGTAAAATAAATATTGAAAAACATCCTCCTTTAGGCAACGTAGATAAACATGGAATAACAAACAGGACAATTTAGGGGCACTTGGGTGGCTCAGTTGGTAAGCTTCTGACTCTTGGTATCTGCTCAGGTTCACAATCTCAGGGTCATGAGACGGAGCCCGTTTCAGGCTCCCTGCTTAGTGCGGAGTCTGTTTGAGATTCTCTCTCTCCCTCTTCCCCACCTACCTACACTTGCTCTAAGTAGATAAATAAATCTTTAAACAAACAAACCAACCGGGCTATTAAAGAGGTCGTTCATTCGTTCATTCATTCCCTTATTCACCTTTCAGTGTTATTTTCTTGCTAAAAACAAAAGGTAAACACTACTCCAGTCTCTTCCATCTATTTTATCTGGGAAGCTGTCTTTCGGAATGGAACTTAAGCTGCCACTCATACGCCTATAGCTTTGGCTTGTGTCTCTTGGTGGGTACCTAACTGGGCAGCCACTAGGCACACCTCCCTGTCTCTCAGAGCCCCAGATGAGCCTTTAGACATTTCCCAGTGAGCAGCTGTTTCTGTTTTCTCTAGCCTTGGGATCACCAAGGGATAGTGGGGCTGGAGGGTCCCTGATCACTGAGCTTTCCCGGGAGCTGTCTCAGTGGGTGTGGATGTATGGGGTGGGGGTAGGGGCATCTCTCCCAGGAAGCTGAGGAAGATGTGGGGTCAAACACTAGCTTGAAGGTTCCCCAAGTATGTTTTTGAGAAACCCCCAAATTCATAGAAATCTGATCACTGTTAGAAGTCCCAGTACAGACTGCAGTGTAAGCACAGGATAAAAAGAGAACCCCCCTCCGGACCCTAACCCCTCCCACTTGAGGTTCTAAATAACTGGCTTTGTTGTTTGGGCTGCCCTGAGGCAATGGCTCTGCCTGTGGGGTCAAAAAAGGGGGATACATTCAAGCTCTGGTTTTTTTTTCCTGGTAGCTTTCCACATTATTAAAGATTATTGTCTATACAGTGAATGAGTTTTGGAAGAATGCGTAGGGGGTGTGAGTGTGTGTGCATATGTGTTTGTGTGTGTGTGTGTGTGCGCGCGCGCACGCGCGCGCTGGGGGTGGGTAGGCTGGCATTTTGTATATGGATCTTATGGCCCAAGTGGTTTCATAGTACCCTCTTCTTTGTATATATGTGAATATATGCATGTGTATTACAGACTGTGTATTGATATCCATCTCTACATGTATATAAATGGAATAAATTGTATATATGTAGTTAGAGAGAATATACATACTCATACACATTTGACCTCTTCAACCTGGACTTTCAACACCGCCTGTGGGTATCACACCAGAACCCCGCCAGCGATATCATATTCTTATGGCCATTCTTCTAGGAACTGAGACTAGTTTTAGGAAATGCTATCATATGTATGACATTTCAAGAATTTCTCTGATGGAAAACAACTACTAAATGACCAAAGGCGAGCTTCAGGGAAATTCTGAGACACTCGGTGAGATTTAATGCTCAGTATCCTCGACAAAGTCAAGGAGATTCATTTGAATGGAAATAATGCACAACCTGATAATGGATTGTCCACGCTCAGCAAATATTAGTTCTATGATGATTTGTAAGACATGGTGTGTTCAGCAGAACAGAAGGCATCATGATGGACTCTGGCCTACTGGGCTGCATCTTCTCTACAGAGTGGCTGCATCTGGGATGCTGTACTTTGCATGTGTGAGGACAGGACTATGTTTTTATGGCCTGTTACGGGTTGAATTGTGTCTTCCCCAAAATTCCTATGTCAAAGTCCTAATGAATGTAACCTTACCTGGAAATGGGATCATTACAGATATTAGATGCAATCAAGTCAGAATGGAGAACAGTTGGCCCCTGATCTAATATGATTAACGTCCTTATAAAAGTGAGAAATTTGAATACAGAGAAACGTATATAGGGAAAATGCCCATGAAGATAGAGATTTATGCAGCCACAGTCCAAGGACATACTAGCAGCTAAAAGAGAGGTCAGGAACAGACAGATCTTTCCTTGCACCTTCAGAAGGAGAACATCTTGCTAACACTTTGATCTCATACTTCCAGCCTCCAGAACTGTGAGATGATAAATTTCTGACATCTAATCCACGCATATATAAAGCACCTTTACAAATGGTGGTGCTTCGTTATGGCAGCCCTAGGATGCCAATTACAGGGCCAGGGCATGGAAACATGGTCAAGTGCTCTAACATTGGAGACCTGACTTAAAGGCACAGAGGGGACAGTGAGCAAGGCAAGAGTCATTACTCTGCATTTCTCCTATCAAGAGAGAAGGTTTACACATCAGCCAGCCACTATCCTGGAGTTGCTTCTTAATTATATGAATTCAAATAACACTGAAATAACAGGGAGGTTCACCTAATTCATGGAATTCATGATACAATCCCAAAGAAGGAATCTGTATTTTTAAACACCGTTTTCAGTAATCACTAAGCTCTTCAGGGTCTGAGCAGCAAACAGAACCCAGGCCACTTTTCATTCACTACCTTCTGCTCTGAAGTGGTGGCTTCCCCACGTGCTACCTGTGTGGGTTCTCCCTAACCCGCTGATCTGGCTTCAGAGCTAGTGCCTTTTTTTTTTCCTTTTTAAAAAATCTCATCCAAAGATTCTGCTATACTGCCTTATCCAGAATAGGCATACCAAAATGCCTGTTTAAATACATACTATTGATGATGTAGACAAGTTTCTATAAGAAGATACTATCAATTCATAGTACATGACTGTCCTTGAGGATACTGTTACTTTTTAAAGTCTCTTCATTTAATATCTAGGACATAGTTCCATGAACCTGCCCATATAACTGACTGGCATGATGTATAATCCCAGTTTTATTTTCTTCTCTGTTTTGATTTCTAGACTAATGGAATTTTACATGAGCCGCAGGATCTGGGCTCTGCTATTTAGGCCCTTTGTCTGTCTGGTCGAAGAAGGAACACAAGCCCTTCTAACTGATCAAGTGTAAAAAGAAGGGAAAGGGGAAGAAAAAAAATGAGAAAAGGAGGAAAAAAACCCATGCTTTAAAGATGTGAACTGCCTTGGACAAAGACACAATTTCTATTATAGTTGGTAAAAATCACCAGAAAACAAATACTCCTGGAGGCTGCATCTTAGCATTTAACACAAAAAGAGCTAAGAGCAATTTCCATATCAATCTGCCCAAATGGAGAAAATGGTGTCACCTAGGAGCCTAGAAAGGAATAAAAACATCCCCTAAATCTAACTGTGAGAGCCAGAAGCAAGAAATACAGAAGCAGCTTCCTCATTGCAGAATTACTTTTTTTTCTTTTTTTCTGGTCTGCCATCAACAGGTGTTGCCATGGTAACTACCCTGTAGTTAAGAAATAGTAGAGGTAAAGAAATCTATACAAACCACCACAGAGGAAAGAATAAGGTATGCTGTAGCAGAACTAACCTCAGACCCAATAGAATGAGGAACCAGAGACTTGCTCTGCTTTTTGTCAGATCTTTATGTTTGAAAGGCATTCTGCATCTGGAGGACTCAGCCCAGGAGAGTGGTCCTTGGGGGAGCCAGGCAACTCTCAGTGGGGGGCTGTTGTGGCCATCAACTTATTCTAGGTGCTAATTTACATTTCCACTCCCATGTGTACATTGTAGCTTTTTGATGACTTTAAGAGGAAGACTGCAGCTGAGTAATGTCATGTCTGGAAACTTCTAAAAAGTGAACGTCTATTAGTGAATGACTTTCTTCCTAGACTTCTCCCTCTTGAAGTAATCTGTATAGTGATAATTTCTGCTTTCTCCCTTCCGATGGAGAAGCTGGGTTTGCATGTTATAAATTAGTGAAACAGTTAAGAGCTATTTCTTCATTTGAACAAGTATCACCAATACCTATGCTTCTAGTACCAGGAAATACCTCAGAGCCTGGCTAAAACAGAACCCATTTCTATGGTCCTTCTTTCACTGCTCACAGTTTAGGATTGTACCCCCTGTGTTTAGTATCATGAATGATGTAACAATTATTTCTGGAATTAAATTCTACATTTTTATTTTGTAAGCTATTGTTGGTTAGCCCCCATAAAAGGGCACAAGCTATCCCCTTTTTCTTACCAAGCTTTTTGTTGTTGTCTAAAGGACTGCTCCACTCAATAAATGACATGAATTAATATATTTTGCTAACTTCTGTGATTCTTCAAAATTAGGAGAGCTGACAACACATGTTTTTAAAAAATAATGTCTGCAATGCGTAGCTTGAGAGACAAACCAGTGTGGTACCAGGGACGTCAGACAGGAGAGTGTTGTACAAAAGAGACAGCTGAGATGTTAGCAGATATACTCTGAGATCTACCTCTCCTACCCATTTCTGAGACTCAGTGTTCCTTCCCATAAAGAGATGGAATCATTTCCTTCTTCAAAGCGTTGTTATGAGGCTTTCATGAACTAATGTAGATGACAGTGTTTTGTTCATAAACAGTAAATAAGAGTGGATGCTGGAAATTTTATTGTCACTTGATTTTCAAGCTTTTTGCTGTGTTAATATTATCTACCACATTTTGGATGCTCAGTAGGCAACAAAATTTTCGTATCATGTTTTTGGCAGAGGATCTCCTTCCTTATCATCATCTGCAGGTGCTTATCTGATTTGGATGTCACTGTCTTCTATTAGTTTCTTTTCTTTTCACCTTGTTTTCAGCCTGGCAGATTTGTATCACAGACATGGGTGGGTGTGTGGGGTGTGTGCGTGTGCAAGACAGGAAGGGGTAAAGGAGGGAAGAGAGAAAGGAAGGAAAAGTGAGAGGAACATATGAGTTAAAGGGGAAAGTTTTCCCTCCCATTCCACAGATAGGCACCCATCCCTCAGCGTATTATTTTATCTCCAATCTGTAGATGGCTAGCACTAAGTTACTGGCAGCTTTATACACTATTTATACCCAGAAGCAATTCTGGGGAGGACACTAACTTCTGCAACCAACTCTCACCTCATGGTGCTCTGCTTCTCCACGCTCGTGGTGAAGTGCTTTGCCAACTGTAGTTGAAAATGCAGAAATCCTACCTCTCGAAGTATAGCCCCCAGATCTTTTTTACAGTAAGATACAGACCTTTTTTCTTTTTCTTTTTCATTTTTTAAGAGCGGGGGAAAGGCAGAGGGAGAGATGGAATCTTAAGCAGGCTCTATGCCCAGTGCAGAGCCTGACACGGGACTTGATCCCATGACCCTGAGATCATGACCTGAGCCAAAATCAAGAGTCAGACACTTAGCCAATTGAGCCTCATAGGGGCCCCCTACATACTTTCTTTTTTGTTTGCTTGTTTTATTAAAAAGAAAAAAAAAAAAGAGCACTCTCTTTAAAATGTTGTCCTTGGGGTGCCTGGGCGGCCCAGTTGCTTTACTGTCTGCTTTTAGCTCCGGTCATGGTCCCAGGGTCCTGGGATGGAGTCCTACATGGGGCTCCCTGCTCTGTGCAGAGCCTGCTTCTTCCACTCCCTCTGCTGCTCCCCCAACCCCACTTGTGCTCTTTATCTCTCTCTCTCAAATAAATGAAAAATCTTTAAAAAATATAAAAACAAATTGTTGCCCTTTTGTTTCTGAGGGATTTTGGATGTATCTTCCCCATGTAGTCCATTCCGTTCTAGTCTAGTCCTCACTTGCTCCTTTCCCTTCCAACCTGCTGGTCAGCACATTCACCTACAGGCCAAATCTCACAGGTTCTAAATCCCTGAATGTTTGTTACATTAAATTTTCAGTTTTGTGATAATGCATGCTTATTGAGAATGTTTGCAGAATCCAGAAAGACCTATATGCAAAATGAAAGTTCCTTTTCACCTTATTACCCCAGGTCCCATTTCCTTGCCTAAGGTAAGCACACTTAGAGTTGAGTAAAACACTTGAAAGACATGGGAAGATACAAAAATCTAAGGGGTTTTTCCTTTATTGTTATATACTTGGTAATACCAAGCATCCCTATTTTGGGAACTGTTCAACAGTTTCATTGCACTCATTCACTGGTTGTTCGAGAACGTTTCGTGTTAGTACATACAGAATTATCTCACTCCTTTTAATGACTACAGAGCATTGACAGGTATTTGGCTATCTTTGGGTCAATGGATATTTAGATGTTTTTGGTACTCCTCAATTAGAAACAATGTGATATGATAGCTCTTGCATATGTATCTTTGGTTGCGGTGAGGATATTGATTGGGATAGATTCCCAGACACAGAATGGATGGGTCAGCACATGCATTTGTCACCTCATTCTCCCTCTCCGCACCAACCTAAAGTCAATGTCACATCCATATATCATCTACAAGGCTGTAGAGGAGAATGCCCTTCTCTATTCTGTTGGGTTTCACCACCAATCTTAATACCTGCTGGGGTTCTTGAGTATCTTTGTCTGCTGATGCTACTTTGTCTGGCCAGGCTTTCCAGTGATGCTGTGAATTTGTGGCTCTCTCTCTCCTCTTTTTTTTAATTTGATGAGTGAAGAATACAGTAATACCTTATTTCCTTGGTCAGGCATACAAGGTCCATAAGACTTCTTGCCTGGACAAGGCCAACAGGTACCTCACGTTTCTTGATTCCTCTGTATTCATCCTCCATAGCCAGCCAAGTGACTTACTCAGATGCAAATATTGCTCAACTCCTTTGCTTAAATTCTTTCAGTCACACGTGAATGCTTGGCAGTTATTACAGGCTGCATTTTCTCTCCTAAAAAATGTATGTTGGTGTCCTAACCTCTAGTATCTCAGAATGTGACTTCATTTGGAAATAGGGCCTTTACAGATGTAATCAAGTTACAATGAGGTCATGAAGGGGGGCCCTATTTCAATATGACCAGTGTCCTTATGTAAAGGGGAAATCTGAACACAGAGACAGACATGCATGGTCAGGGAGGGGTAAGATGTCACAAAGAAGCACAGGAAATCCACCATGTGAAGACAGTGGCAAGGGGGAACCATCATGACCCAAACCAAAGAATGTCCAGGTCAACCAGAATGAGAACAGGTGAGGCAAGACCTTTCCCCTACAGATTTCAGAGGGAGTGTGAACCTGCCAACACCTTGATTTAGAATTCTAGCCTCCAGAAATGTGAGAAAATAGATTGTTGTGGTTCTACACCCTCCATATGGAAGCGCTTTGTTATAGCAGCTACAGGAAACTGATACCTTGGGTGAAGGCCGACCTCTTCGGTTCTCACTCAGCACCTTTCACGCAGTGGCTCACTGCCCTCAGGATCTTCCTCCCCAACGTTCCTGGGAACAATACCCTATTGCCACACATGCTCATGTCCAAAGGCTCCAGGATGCTTTCTACCTCTTTGCTTCTGAACACACTGTTCCCTCAACCTACATGCCCTTCCCCAAGCTTGCACACACTGCACACGTTCCTTCGCTGACATCCCAGAGCCACCTCCTTCAGGAGGTATTTCAGACATCCTGTTCCCCCCCAGGTTCCCCAGCAAAAATGACTGTCCTGGGAGTACTCTCTGTGCTATATTTAGAGGATTCTGACATTATTTCATACCTACTTGTTTATACACCTCCAACCCTCTCTTCTATCCTTGAGCTCCTTGGGGTAGACCCATTACCTTAGTGAAGTCCCCACACAGAATGTCCAACATAGGATTTTTCTGGGCAAACAGTGCACACTGCCATGAACTCCTAAGCAATGTGTCCTTGACTTTACTCTAATAAACATGTCTTGTGTAAAGAAGTGGAGTAGAGCCAGTCAGGGCTGACTGCGTAGGGTTGATTCACACAATGATAAGGGCTGAGGAGTCCTTTCCCACATACTGATGATGTAACTGCTTTCTAGCTTGTTATTATTTTTGATGAGATTCATTCTTCTAATCAGTCACACTTAGAAACTTCAGTTGACTGTTTCCTTCATTAGAGACAGAAAGTAGATCAGTGGTTGCTGAGGGCTGGGGGGACTGTGGAAGACGGGGAAATTGTATGACAGCTAAGGAATGAGGGGTTTCCTTTCGGAGTTGTAAGAATGCTCTACAGTTGATGACGATGACGGCTGCAAAACTCCGAATACACTGAAAGCCACTGAACCATAGAGTTCAGAGTGAACTGCAGGACATGCGAGTTTTAACTCAATAAAGCTGTTTACAAAAAAAAAAAAAAAAGCCTGATACACTTAATTCAGTCCAGTGCCATTAAAACAAGTCAACTCTTCCATTGCCAAACATCCACAGAGATAAAAGAAAATAAAGAAATAAACCCTCTGCACTAATGAAAAAGAAAACAAACAAAAACCATATCCTGTAATGCTTTTAGCATCCTAAAGAAAACACAACGGCCACCAGGACGTTTCACATCAGGCCTCTGTACTCTGTGTACTGAGACCATCCTCTGGCTGAGATGTAGCAACTTAACTAGACCTTGGAACTTTTCCTTTGTCTTCAGGTACCCAATTCTCTCTTCTTTCTCTCTGTGCCATATTAGAGATGTATTTAGTTCAATAAATACAACGGCAAGAAGGGAACTAAGGTAAAATGATAAATGATAGCCAAGAAGGGAATTACTAAAATCTACCAAGTTTCAGATAGGGAAGGGAAAATCAGTTATATGGGGAATCCAATTACCTCTGGGCTAAGTCAAGACACTAGCATTTGTCATGGTGTTAGGCAAAAGACACAGTATCTTTAACACTTACCAGACTGCTCAATAAGTTTTCTAAATAAAGAAGGCAAAGAATGACAAAGAGCAGACATCCTGGTACAAAAAATACTGTTTGTATTTGCCACTTATAATGTAATGCCTGTCACGTAAATGCCTGTTACATTTCCCCAGTGAAATTTCAAACCCCTTGAAAACTGAGAAGGTGGCTACTAGGTGCTCTCGACTCCCACCTTTCCACACCTGGAGCATTCAGCCAAGAGTTCCCAATTGCTTCCAGGGTACAGGATACAGTCATCTCTGAAACTCACCATACTGAAGAGATTTTTTTTTTTCCCTTTTTAGTAACACTGTTCTGGAGCAAACATGGTTTACCACATGGAACAACAAAGTCTGTGTAATAAATGATTCTATAATGGATTGTTACCATTCTTTGAAGCTCCATGTTTAAGGTCTTATTCTTACAGAAATGTACACTATAAAAAAGCCTTCGAAATCAACAGGCCGTTGGCTCGTGAACATATCTGGGCATGACTCGATGAGTGGGGATTTCACTGGACCCACCCAGACTGACACATACGACAAGTCCAGCTTTGAAAACTTATTCAGAACTACATCTATTTTAGAGGGAGCTTTCCATGTAACCACAAAGATGTTAATCTTGGAAAGTGAGGGAATCATTTCGCTCCGCAACACGTCCTTCTATAGGTCATACACTCCAAAAATGAGACTCCAAGCGACTGAAATCTGATGATTAGTCACTAAGTACAATCCATAGGGTTACATGTAATTAGCTAAGATAAGTTAAGAAGAGAACCAGGCAGATACATGAAAAAACATTCTCTGAGTTCAATGTGCTAGATGCAATCGAAAAAAAAAAATCTCTCACACACATTCACAGAGAAACACTCTGCGCCGCTTCTGAAGGTTCCTTAAGTAAGAAGGGAGGCTCCTCAGTGACTTCCCAGCCCTCTGTCACCTCCTTTCCAAATAAGCCCACTGGCCCCTGCCCATGCCATCCCAAAATATTCTACACCCTTCCTCCTGACTGCTTAGCTCCAAGTCCCAAGGGTCCTTCTTTGTAAAGCACACATGTTCTTTTCCTTCTGTCCTTTGATTCTGCCCAGTTCCTTTGGCTTCAAGTATTACCTGTCCTCCATTGGGAGCAAACACTTTTTTCACACAGTTCAAGTAGATAACACTGCTGGCTCTCTCCTGGAGCTTGCTACCTCTCCATTTACTTCATGAGGGGGAGTGACTTCTCTGATGGGTGACCAGAGGAAGCACCAAGGAGGTACTCCAGGTTTAGCAACTCCCTTCTTCCTCTAGGGAGTGGGGCTGTCCTCTGAGTAGATGTGGTTTCCTCTGATCTTCATGCCATAGTGTGAGCCGCTCCTTCGGGCCCACAGAGAGGCCTGTCCTGCCAATATGGCCTCTACTTACTCCTGGGCTTTGGGATTAGCAAAAACCCTGCACTCCAACCCGACCTTTCCTAGCAATAAAGGTGATCTTTAAGTCTTACCTGCCAATTATTGTAGCCTATCTCTTACTTTTTTTCCCCCCAGACCTTGGGAATGTCTGAGAGTTACCACTATTGTGGTTTTTAATCAAAGGCTCTGACATCACTGATATATGTAAGTATATATTCATATATGTAAGTATGCAAACTATTAGATAGCTTAAACAAGTGACATGAGATTGTGTCCCATATCCCTGCCTGGACATAATTTTGGGTCGTGTCTCGTAAGTCTTTACCCTCCAGGGCTTCATCACAATGCCCAATGTACAGTAAAAATATGCACAGATGGGTTCAAACATGATTGCATCATCCAATTAAGGATATAGAGAAGATTAAAAACAAAACTTAGGACTACAATACTTGTGAGTCCAGCTAATATTGATGACTTTATTAATGCACTTTTGGTATCACTTAGCAGTGTTAAGCATAAAGTTAATATAGGCAGGGTGAATATAACATTCTTATACGCTAAACACTATGATCCTACAGAGTAAATTTAATTGCACACTGAGCGAGAGAATAAAAGATAAGGTGTACACTAATTTTCTTCATCAAAACCTATAAGATCTTCTTTCAACCAAACCCTATCATTCAATTTACAGCACAGCCAAGAGTGAATTTTATGTGATATATATCCAAATCTAATTTCCAAAGCAGTAATGGCAATCCACCCATAAGCCAAACTTTCATTTACTTACAATCGACACTTTCATGTTATACATTACATTATCTCACTCTTACATAAAAGCCTTGCAAACATACAAAAATCTATCAATATGCTGTGTGGGTTTTTTTGGAAATAATGATTTGGTTGTCTAAGTGTATGTTTTTGAGTGACCCACCATGAAAAAAGCCTAAAAAATTGAACTAATTATTAAATAAATTATAAATTTAATACATTAGTAATTATAATTTTGTCAAAATAAACACAGTATTTCAATAAAACTTTAGAGGTCAATTAATGTGATAAATTACTAACTTCTCTTCAATTTTATTTTTGGCACATAATCTGTTTTTTAACTGAAATATGCCTTTATGGAATGCTAACTGGATGCCAGAACTAACAAACATATGGTACTAACAAGCAGTGTTAAAACACAATAATAATTCTGGTAATAATTACTCAGAGAAAGCCCTCTCCAGTTTTCAAAGATGTGTCACACATTTTTCCTTTGACTCGCACAGCTTCCCCTTAAAACAACAGAATAGATGTCATCATACCTACTTTACAAATGAGGAAACTGAGGCTCAGAGAGCTTCAGTGGTATTCCTAAGGACTGGCAGGCCAGTACTCCATTTCAGATTGCCAATTCCCATTCAGAGATTCAATAGTTATTGGGCACCTACCATGTACTAAACCCCACAATGATGCTGGGTTAGAGATGGTTCCTTGTCTCTCCCTGCCGCCCACCCGTCATCCTAATTGACACAGGACATGCATATGGCAGGTTCAATGCACTCTTAATTTTACCTACAAATAAAAACAAAAATAACTCTGCAAATATTTCGCCTGTATGAGCAAAGGTAGGAAAAACTGCTTTAAACTTAATACAGCTTAATCATTTACTTTAGAAATTAAAAATGTTTCATTGTTACTCCTCAATGCCCAAATTCAAATGATAGTGTTTCAATTAAAATTAAGATGCCAAATTAAAAATATCCTTTGGCATTTTTAAATAAAGCATTTAATCTTCTATCTAATGAATGAGAATCTAATCACATCAATTAGCCTACCTCATTCATGTACCAAAACGTCAAAATGTATCTAATGACACAAGCTGAGATTTATGCAGTCATACATAGGCACAGTGATGATAATGTCACTGAAGAAGACCCTTTCTGAAGCTCAGGTCTAGGGTTTTACATATCTAAGGTCCCAGACAGGCACCAGCACCACACTGTAGCTCTCCAGCCACAATTTTAATGGGAGGTTGCCTCTTCCTAAGTGCAGTTGTCATAAAATGTCAAAATATGAGAGAGAAGACCCATGGTTTGTCCTGAAAGGAAAAAGACTAGCACCTCTGTTGCTTTTTATCTATCTCTGCCTATAAATGAATCAATGAGTCATAAAAACATTTGGATTTCAGGGAGGTTTCCTTCTAGAAACTTTCCTTGCAAGAAAGGCAAGCAATCATGATGTAGAGAAAGCCAATGAAGCAAAGTAAAATGGAAAGCAGGCGACTGAGTCAATCATCCAGGGACATGACCCACAGTCGTAGCCCCACTCTTGCTGATAAGCCGGCAGAACACAGTAGACCATGTGCTCATTACAAATGAAACACAAACCCCCATCTCGCCCCTCCAGGGGTTATCAATCTTCCAGAATTGAACAAGTAGAGGGGGGTGGGTGGGCCCAAGTGTGTTTTATGGGCCCATCCCCTTCCACCACCTTCTTCCTCTGGAGGATTTTAACTCTATACTCGCCTTATACCTTTCTTGTCTTGAGACAAAGTGCATCTTACGTTTAAAAAAAAAAACCAACTCCGAATAATTGCAGCATTATATCTTAGTAGTGCATATTTCCCTGTCCACCTCTAAGTTGTCTCTGATAATGTCTGAACGCCAGGGTAGATCACAGTGATACCAATGTTATCACAAGCCCAAGTTGAAGGATCCCGCACAGTGCCCGAGGGCATGGCTCTCTTCTGGAAAATGAACGCTGCTGCGCTACAAGCCCTGTTAGATGTGATAAAGGATAGGAGAAATGAGAACACACACAAGTCCTAATTTATATACATCACTGTCAGCTGCCCTTTAAAGACTACGCAGTTTTCTAAACCATGAGGTTTAGAAATTGCACAGAATTGCTACAGAACGATGTCTCTACTTATGTATTTCTCTATTTGTGCTGGATTAATAAAAAATTTAAGTCTTTTGTTCAACCTTCTCAACTTCTTTGGCTTATCATACACATACCAGATTTTGGCAACCCAGAAAAAGAAGACTCATTTACAAAATAATTTCACTCCAAGAGTTCCTCTTCAAACCTGTCATTAGGAACACGGAATGCACATTCTTTCTTATTCGAATGAGTAAATGAGGATTATTACATGCTTAAGACAGGTCATAATTTCTTAAGTTAAGCAACTTTGTGGGAAATAAAGAAACCAGTGAACATTAAAACCCTATATGTTGTCTTCTGAAGTTTCCTTTGGTCTCCAATTTTACAGAAATATTTATGAAGTTGCCATCAATGAAGAAACACCAGAATGACCATTTTTGGTTATCTCAGATATACATTTCCATGTTTCAAAACAGCCTGCATACACCATTAAAAATTATAAAACATTATCTATTTTTATATCCTTAGTCATGTCCTCCTTGTTGAGGTAGGTGCTTCCAACCTCTTCATTTAAAAAAAAGTGCTGTTATGAATATCTGCACAGATTTTACACATTTTTCTCAATCACATGAAGTCATGATCTCATATCATAGAAAATATATCACCAGAGAAGATCTATTTATAAGACTGAGATCACTCGTCCTTCCCTCAGCTAATGAGAGCACCTGTGAGTGACAGAGCTGACATGAGAAAACCCAACAGAGATGTTATATAATTAACAAGTGTAATGCCTCAGCACAGTTGTGGTTGTTCTTGTCGTCACTATAACATCAACAACCACGGCCACCACAATTTCCGAAGCATCTATCACATGCCAGGGGCTCTGCAAACATCATTCCCATCCTTGGAAATTTTCATAAAGTAGGGAAGGAGTCATCTTCCCATTTCAAGTAGGAAAAGAGTTAAGGGGCTCATCTGAGGTGACATAATCACACTGGTGACAGAAGCCTCCATCTCTTTGTTCTGCCCCAAACTGCCTCGTTCTTAGAAAAAAGATCACTGGAAGGGACTACTGACCTGCTCAAGCCTATTCACTAAAGACCTGAAAGTGATTTTTATGTGAGACCGTATAGGGAGACTTGTGTATGGCATCCTGCGTCTTTGGGGGGAGGTCCCAAGGCCGCCACCGCCACTGACCAAGGGACCAGTGAAAGTCTTGGAGCCAGCAGCTATCTCAATGCACCCAACCGCCTGACCCATGGGACAAGGAGACAATATTATAGCTTAATATCCTCAACCACCTCCTTTTTTTCTCTAAGCATTTCAGCTATTTTGAAGTCTGCTGGCGGGAGGCATCTTTCTCTACATCAGAATGTAAAATCATTCTAAATTTGACAGTAATTGAGCTCCATTGCGTCTTTCCATGTCTGATCAAAATATAGCTTTGAGAATCTACAGATAATTAAAATTTCAGGAAGTGTTTGGAGAAGCCTATTAATGTATTACATAATCATTCACCAGAGAAAAACAGGAATCTTTAAGATCACCGTTGAGCATGGGGAACTATTATTCTTTGGATTATTTTGTGTGAACAACACCAAATCCTAATGTTACACAAAGGCTAATAATGTCTTTGCTCAGAGGATTAGAATTAATTAATGACCTCTGCTTTGGACTTAAATGCTGTAAACATTGCTGTTGTTCTTGAAAACAAAGACTGCTCCTGCATCATTTTTCAGATAGAGAAATTGAAATTAAAGTATTATGGTAATATTTGCTGGATAAAACAAATGCCGAGATCAAAACTGCTAAAACTCTGAGTGGAGATTTATTATCCCCACTAATCCTTTTGCATTTCAAAGTTTATTTATTTTTACTATGCTCTTCTATGCTTGTCACTAGTTATTATGGCATAATTTTAAATTCATAAAAGAGAATGTAGAGTTAATAATATCACAAGCCTTAAAACAATATTCAAGTAATACTGATGAGGTTAGAAATGCATTTGTTATCTGAATATGTTCTTTGGATGAACCAAAAAAAAAAAAATGGTAATCTAATGTTAGAGTTTTTAACTTGTCATGCCCCAGCCAATGAGGCCATGCACAAAGAACAAAGATTTAATTTTAAAACATCAATGAGGTACCAGGTGGTGGGTATTATAGAGGGCATGGATTGCATGGAGCACTGGGTGTGGTGAAAAAATAATGAATACTGTTATGCTGAAAATAAATAAATTAATTTAAAAAAATAAAACATCAATGAGTACTTTTAAAGGGACAACTCAGTAAATCAAACGGTCATGTTCTCTTCAGTGTATTCAAATGATAAAATACAATTTCACAATATTCTGACTTCCCAGCACTCCTAAATTCTTACTTGTGAAGCAGTAACTAAAGTTGAGAAATGGACACATCTCTCCATGGCTTATTTGGTGGAAACATGCCAATAATTATTTCTCACTAACTATAGTTAATGGCAACTTCTAAAAGGCCAAAGAAGAAATTTCTGGTGTAACTGCAGGTGGGGCCTGAGAATATAAGAACGATAAGCACTGGTTACTTAAAAGCCTAGGTTACTGTCTGTCAGGCATGCGTATTATTTTGGATAGTCTGGCCTTGGTGACAGGTCAGGCATGAACAATATAAAGGAGAGGAGCACCTTGGGCCTCTGGTGGTGCCAGTAACTGAGACGGGAAACTCAGACAGAGGAAATAAACATAAGGGTGGGAAATAAACCTAAGAACACAGTTTGGAAAATGTTGATTTTATGGTGGATGTGGGGCATGGAGGTCAAGAAATCTGGTAGGTGGCTAAATTTAGGAATTAAGATCTTAGGAAGAAGGTTGAAAGTCATAAGCAAGATAGGAGTATGCGATCATTTTCTGCAAGGGCCGAGACAGTAAATACTTCAGGCTTTACAGACCATATGATCTATCACAACTACTCAACTCTGCCTTTGCAGCATCAACACAGCAATAAACAACAGCTGTCAAATGAGGGTTTCTGTTCTAATAAAACTTTATTTACAAAAAACAGGTGTCAGAATGTATTCATTTGGATGGTAGGTCACAGTCTGCCAACCGGAGTTAGAGGACAGTGAAGCCCTGGGACTGGATGCGATCATGCAGGAAGAACATAGAGATGTAAGGCCAATTAGTATGGTATGAATTTGAAAACATGTAATTCTCAATTTGTATTCAGTTCAGTAAAGATATATTTTTGCTTTTTTCCTTGATATGTGAAACAAGGGCTAGCCTAGGGATATACCTATATAGCAGTAAGAAGTACAAGAAAAGCTACTAACCTAAAAAGAAAAGGGAATCTAAGGAATAAGTAAAAATAATGAACTCTTATATTTTATCTTGCCAGTAATACTATTTTCCAAACATTTTTTAAAAGCTCAATAATCACATGAAATATGCTGAATGATTAAATGTATTTAATTATCAATCATTGCTAAAATGGAGTTAAAGTCAGTTTTAATTTTCCAAAAGAATAGGAACACTGGGATGAATTATTCCTACGCATGAAATGATTTAGTATTTTGATATTAGAGAAAGGCCAGGAAGGTAGAGCAAGAGAAAATAAAATGATTAGTCTATATAAGGGCAAACAGCATTCATAACACTTAAATGTTTTTGCTTATTTCTATAGTTATTCCATAAAACTATAAATAGCTTTATAACTACTTCTTTAATAGTCATCAAAATCTTAAACATATACTCCATTGCTAAAGGACTAAATAAATGTCTTTCTGTTTAACTAAAACTCATCCAAACATTCAAATACACGTTGGGTGCTACATTAATGCCAGGGATTAAATGACCAGTATTTACTGCACAAAAATTTAAGTGTAGCTCCTACTTAGCATTGCAAGTTGGGGTTTGCTTATTTGGGGCCCTATAGATGGATGCCAAAGGGTCCTTGGCCAACTTTGGGGAGTCTCTAGACTGCCTGCAATTACATGCAAAGCTTTCTGTGCATGTGTCCTTCTTCAGAGACAGTCCAGAATGGTCATTAAATTCCTGGAGGAGTCTATCACCTCGCCAGAGCTACACCGGGATCTGTAAACAGGTTTCTTTAAAACACATTTATCTTACTTAAAAAGCCTAAATGTTTTTTTCCCACTTCCTATTTTTGGAAAGAATAAAAGACTTGATTATTAGTCCAAATTAAGCAAGTAAGTTTTTGTGCTTCTGCCCCAGACCACTGGCATTAGATCCAAACTCAAAATTGCGTCCATTAGTAAGAAGCCAAGTTTCATTCCCATTATTCACCCAGAGAAACTTACTCTTAACCTAGAATTTTTAAACAGCTCATTGTTTCCACGGATCTGAGGCACCTTTTTAATCAAGCTCAAAGACAGAAATCAATAAATACCCCAAGATCTGAGCACTTCTGAAATGCTGGACTATTAGTATACCTTATCTTTAAATTAATCTGCAGAGTTAATTCTATATAATAGGTATAACAGAGAAGTACCATAATGTTTTTCTTACAGGCTGATTTTTTTAAAAAGGCAAATTACAGCAAGTTGATGGCAAAATTAAGGTAAGAATTGAAAATCCTGCTATTATTCCATTTTAGCATCTCTTGGAAAAGTAATCTATTCTTTCCAGAACAGAATAAATTTCTCTCAAGAGTTAGATTTTTCAGAGACTCTATAGCATTGAGCACACCTCCTTGCTAATTTAATTTTCTGCCTTTCCTCTGTTAATAGTTAAGACCAATTTGGAATGACTTTTCCATATTATTGAAAATCAAGAGTGTGGTTAATGCTTTCAGGCCACTATGGTAAAAAAATGTGACTCCTTCAAAGTGTAAAAGATGGTCCAAATCAAGTGGACTTTTCTAAGACAGGAAGTGGCAAAGGCCCTGAATTTCAAATCTGTTTTCTGTCTACCTAACGCTATCCAACAAACATTATCTTTGATGACCACAGAACCCACACTTCCTTGGTTCGCCTGACATGAGGGACCATAAAATTATATGCAGGCTCCTCAGCAGCTTCTTTGCTACCTGAAAGAAGACATTGATTCATACATGTTCCCATTTTTATCTGTTTTGCATAAACAAAGCAGACCTGTAGAAAAGACTGGATTCATTAGCATGTAAAATACAGCCATTAGTGGAAAAGCAATATTCCCAGACATAACAAGATCAGACTCTGGCATCTGGGCTGGAACTGGGGGTTAAGAGGTAGACCATTTCCAAAAAAAAAAAAAGCTTTCCTTTGGTAAGAGTTAGTCCCAGGGGTAAATTAAATAACACTACCAAAAAAGGATGCCAAAACAAGTCATTGCTTGGGTCTACCATCACAGCAGAACAATCTATCCAACCGACCCTTCAGTGAATGGGTAACTCTTAAATGTGTTTCTCTCTCAGAATCTTTTGGAAGCTCCATCTTATGATTGGAAAACTTGACAGGACTCACCTGCCTCAACTACCTATCACATTAAGAGACAGGAGATGTGTTATCACCATGCCAGCCAGATGCTACAACCAGGAAGCAAACACTGGCTAATTACAAAAAATACAAAGTTTAAAATACCATGGATTCTACAGCAAGGGAAGGCGACAGTCAGGTCTGCTTCCAGGCGGTAATGATGAAATGGTCTCAAAGATGAAAATGAGGGGAAGATCCGGAGAAGAAAGCAGATCCAGAACATTTGGGTGCTCTCTAATGGCCAGGCACTGCTCTGGGCACTGAGTATACATGGTGAAAAAAACAAAGTCTCAGCTCACTTCCTGGTAGGTGAAGAATGACAGAAGACTAACACCAAAGTATCAGTGGGGAAGTAAATTAAGAAGGTCAAGGATTAAGAAGTGAAAATGTCTTGAGGAGTTCCTGAGCCATGGATGCTTGGGAGGTCCTCTTTGAGCAGGTAACATTTAAGTTGCAATCCACTTGTCAAGAAGAAGCCATCCTCTATGCTTTCAACTTGGAAGAACTATCTTTGCTGGGAAAAATTGGAGAGATATGATTTAGTCTCATAATCTTGCATTTTTCTCCTGTTTTTGTGTTTGAAGCATACATAATTTTTAAACAGTAGAATATTGGTCAGATTACATAAAAAGATTATAAGACAAAGCAATTTGAAATCAGTCAACAATAAAATAATTTGATCCTGCCACTCCTGACAATTTAACTGAGTGTCTCTGTGCTCTGTAACAGTACCCACGCCCATCCCCAGTGCCACCAGCTGGCTTCGAGTCCGAGTGGCTATCTGCAGCCTATACCACACTTAGACACTCAAGAGGCAAATGTCTCCAGTTAAAGTAAACAGGAGTTCTTTCTTTAGCAGAGGCTCAAGAATATGCTCAACTAAAAATTAAACTTCCCTGGTCTTCTGCAAACATAGCTTGTTTGGCTTAATAATTGCCTAACAATACCTGAAATTGTATGTACACATTTGATGGCCTAAATACATTCAAATGTGGGAAAACAATTTTCCCACATTCATGTCTGGCAGTGTGCCCTCGCGCTATGGGGCATTTACAGAGCGATGGCAAAGCTTGGTGTAAATGAAATAGCAAACCCTGGTTTATCACTCCTGAGTTTCTATATTTTCTGGCTGTCCCACTAGGAAATACTCAGCTTCATAGAATTCTCAACCTGTGGTCATTTCCCTACATGAAGTTTTGGAAAGAATTCTAATTTCTTGTCTTTTCCCCTGTTTTCTGATTCGTCATTGTTAAAAACCCCCAGCAGAGACAGGCTATCAGCATAACCTGTCTGATGTCTTTCGGGTGTCTGCATGAGCACACGAAGAAGAGTGGGCTCTGGCATGGACCGAGCAACATGTCAACATCTGGAGAAACTATGGTTGTTCCCAGAGGTCCACCACTCAGAATTGTCATGTGTTACCAATTTGGATACAGGGTCAGCTAGCTAGCGGTGACACCTATCATTCCACTGATGAGGAGTGTTGACTTGCTAAACCCAGAGGGCTAAAGAAGAACAACTTTCCTAAACAGCTTCCTGGAGGGGTGCAAAGTTAATTTTCAAAGATAGGGAAGAAGGGTAGGATTAAAGAATATGAAGCTGATTATACTGGAGGAATGTCAGAAAGACTTTGGAGGACTTTGTTAAAGATGTTTAGAAAACATAACAAATAACCTTAACCTAATGGTTAGAGTCCAAGAGCCAACCCCCTCCTCTTCCAACAGGCCCTGTAGTGTGCTTCTCATGCCAGGCAGTTTGAGTTTCTGCTGAAGATAAGATCTCAACCTCACAGCAGCAATGTCCACAAGAGTCAAACTATGGTAGGAGCCGAGATGTCCTTCAATAGATGATGGATAAAGAAGATGTGGTTCATCTATACAATGGAATATTTCTCAGCCATCAGAAAGGATGAATACCCACTGTTTGCACTGACATGGTTGGAACTGGAAGGGATTATGCTGAGTGAAATAAGTCAAGCAGAGAAAGACAATTATCATATGGTTTCTCTCACATTTGAAACATGAGGAATAGCATGGAGGACCACAAGGGAAGGGAGGGAAAACTGGATGGGAAGAAATCAGAGAGGGAGACAAAGCATGAGTGACTCTGGACTCTGGGAAACAAACTGAAGGGGGTGGGGAGATAGGGTAACCAGGTGATGGGTATTAAGGAGGGCAGGTGTTATGATGGGCACTGGGTGTTATACACAACTAATGAATAACTGAATACTACATCAAAAACTAATGATGTACTATATGTTGGTTAACTGAATTAAAAAAAAAATCTCAACCTCAACACTCCAAAAATAACTCTTGGAATCGTCTTACTTTTGCCAAGTGAGTCATCTACTCATAAAAAGAACAGCAACTTTCTTGGGGCTTAAGGGGAGAAACCCTTGAACATGGACATGGCATCCCACTGTATCAATGCCTAACACAGCGAGACAAAGAGAAACAAATGTGACCAGCAGTGAACAGTAACCACAGTGAACAGCTTTATGTCCTTTCCTTTCTAGTTCCTAGAACCCTCCTCTGAAGAGGCTCTCACACTGTTGCTACCAGGAGAGATCAAACAGGGAAGAGCCAAAGGGGCAGTGTCTAAGAGATTTGTCCCAAAGCTCTGGAGGGGGACTGGGGCCCCCTGGGAGCTACAGACCCAACAGGAGCACCCAGCTGCCCTCCGAAGCAGGTAGTGAAGTTTCCAGTTCCTAAACTTCCTTTTCTAAGGAAACTGTGGCTACTGGTAGATGAGTTAATCATTGGAAATCTTTTCACAGAAAATCATGGACCACTTAAACTGGAAAGAGCTTTCTTTGTTTTTCATGCAAAAATATTCCTCATTTCAACTACCCATTTTTTCTTTTGTTTTCTCTTTCCATCCTCTTTAAAAAATATCAACAAGTTACTTTTTTTTTTTTTTTAAAGATTTTATTTATTTATTTGACAGAGAGAAAGATCACAAGTAGGCAGAGAGGCAGGCAGAGAGAGAGAGGAGGAAGCAGGCTCCCTGATGAGCAAAGAACCCGATGTGGGGCTCAATCCCAGGACCCCGAGATCATGACCTGAGCAGAAGGCAGAGGCCTAACCCACTGAGCCACCCAGGCTCCCCAACAAGTTACTTTTAAAAGAAAAAAAAAATCTTGATATATGGAAGATGATGGAAGTCAAGTGAATAACTCTCATTTGTTAATGAACAAACACAATGACACTATAAATAAAACTTCAATCCTTGAGAAGCTCAAGAACTCAACCTTGGGTCACCCAGCTGCTAGGATAGCATCCAGGTCATCTGACTCCTCAGCCAGTTCTACCATGTAAAGATCAGAGAACTGATAGATAAAATTCCAGGAGCACCTTGGTGGCTCAGTCAATTAAGAATCTGACTTGTTTTTTGGCTCAGGTCATGATCTCATAGGTCATGAGATCGAGCCCCGTGGTAGGCTTGGCACTCAGTAGGGAGTCTGCTTGAGATTCTCTCTGTCCCTCTCCCTCTGTCCCTCCCCTCACCCACATGTGCATGCTGAGCAGGGAGCCTGATGGAGAGCTCAATCCCAGGACCCTGGGATCATGACCTGAGCCCCAGAGCCAAAGGCATATGCTTAACCATCTGAGCTACCCAGGTGTCCCACAGAGGTATCCTGTCTTCTTAAAATACCACCAAGTAGACAAAAGTATTCCAAAGTGAAGGAAGTATCCCCAAAAGGGAACACACTTGCGTTACCTGCCCTTTGGGGATACCCATGCTGTGGGATCCCTGCACTATGGGACAACTTTACAGGGTTGCAATCAACAGGCCCAGCTCGTCTTTCAGGAGCAAGCTGACAGACTTGGTGTCAACAAGGGGTTGTCGTTGAAGCTCTGATTCTATCCAGCCTGATGTTCCAATTTTAGTTACACTTCCTTTAGGTTCTTTTGCAAAGTGGCAACAAAAACAAACAAACAAACAAACAAAAAACCAAAAACCCAGAGGATGGACGTTAACCATATGCTGAAATTTTCCTTTCACACTTGGGAGCACAGCAAATGCACTTTTTCAGGCTTATGAAGTAACCCTCCAGCATCATTGATTTTCGAGTCTTACAAAAGCTCTCCGTATTGTGCCTTCACCACAGCCTTACGCTGCTATAACTCCTGTCAGACATCATCTTAGCTTTATGAATAAATAAAACTATGCTCTGGGGAAACATTGATTTAAGAGGAAAAATCAATACCCATCTAGCACGTGATCGACTTGAGCTTTAAGGCTACTTATCCCCAAAGTACAATGCAATAACTGAGTGTAAAACCATACCTTTTGCACCCTAATAAAAGGTAAGCGAGGGTAGGGGAAATTGGCAGGCAAATGCTTGCCTGCCATAGTTCCTAGCATAGCAGGATTTTTCTTTACAAAGTAGTTAGCAGATATTTCCAAAAGGGAGGAGGTAGGGAAGGAGAAAAAAGAAATGGATGAACCAATGGTACCAAAATCTTGATAGTGTGTGAATATGGATTGTGAATATATGAGAATTCACTCTATTATTAATTGTCCTATGAATGCAAGATTTCACATAAGAACATGAAAAGTATTTATGTTTGCTTGGAGAAAACTCTACAAAGCTGACAGCAGCCAAGATGCTGATAATGGTTCTCTTTGGCTAAGAGCCTCCCGTGGAAGCTTTTCTCCTTCCTAGGGAGTTCTGCATTTTCCAGTTTTCTGTAGTGAATATGTATCTTGCTTTTATAACTCAGAAGACACACACACAATAGATGTAGCTAAGGACAGCAAAAAAAAAAAAAGAAAGAAAGAAAAAGATTAGAGAGACTGCCAAGGAAGGATTTGGTTGACTACTGGCCCAGAGAAAGCCAAGACTCACGACGTAACACATACTTTTCTATTCAGCTCTTTCTTACTGCTCTTGGACATTTTTCAGGGCAGAAGCAGGTTGCTATTAAAATTGACTGGTTTTAAAAATAAAGCTAATAGCTTCTGCTGCAATTAACCTCATCTTTGTGAGCCAAAGATGAAACAAGAGATAAAAGCTGGCTAAAGTCACTATTTCCTCAGCCCTGCTCTCACCCGACAAGCTAAACCTATTTTCACAGTGGAGACAGTTGTTCAAAGTCCTGACAGGCCTGTGGTAACCTCTGGTTACAAAGCCAAGGCTTTTGTCTTCCTGCTCACAATTGGTTGGAATTAAAAATGAATTCCATTCTTTTTCTCTAACTCCTCAAAGATCCAGTCTTTTGCTAATTGTGTTAACTGCGGTCTCTCAAGAAACACTCATGTGTTGATTTGGATTAGGGCTCATGTCTCACCAAACAGTTACTGATGCTGTTCCTTCTCATTGCTTGTCTTTCTGATATGTGGGAAGAACAAGTCTGGAAATTTAAAGCACTTTTTCCAAGTCAAAGGCGATTAGAGGCCTGGAAATAGGTCGGGGTAATCTAAATTTTGAACCTCAAATTTAAGCACAGTGAAAAGTAACTACTGTCATCACCAAAGCTGGTGAGGATATTGGCTGAATCTACTTCTAAGTTGGAAATGACACACAATTAAAATTCCAAAAGTATCTATAGGAGGGTCAGACATATAAGTGGATAATTAAATACAGCACAATCAGAGACACAACTTAAGAACTGTGGAAGCCCAGTTATATCGGGGGATCAGGAGGGCTTCTCGCAGGACATGAAAACTGAGGTGGATCTGGAAGGGTGTGCTGGAATTTATCAAGGAAAAAAGGGCAAGGGCATTCTCAGAAGTAAGAACAGCACGCACAAAGGCACGTGTGCCTGAAAGCCCGCTGTGTGTTGGAATATCCTGAGAAATTCAGTCTAAATGAAGCTGAAAGTCTAAATGATGCTGAAGTGGGGAGAGGCAAGCAGTGCACGAGAGGGCTGCACAGAGCCAGTTGTGGAGTCCACACCAAAGTGTTTGGATCTATTCTCAAGGTTAAAGTGTACACAGAAGTCACTGAGTAGGAAACCACGTTCTAAATTGGGGAGCAAGGGACCTAAAATCGGTAGAGTTTTGGAAGAGACTTACGTTAGTTCTAGCAACAGACTGAAGGCCAGTCATGAGGGCCAGAACTAATGTAGTGACGGTAGCAGACAGAGGAGAGACTGGGAAGATATTTACAGCGAACATTTGTAGCAGCTGGCAGTTAATATTTGCCCTCACCCAGCCCCAGTCACTGTTCTTGGAATTTTCATATATGATCTTAAATCCAGAATCTGGTGTGCACTGGATGCAGAGGGTGAAGCAATGTCAGGCTGGAGATTTCTGGCTTAAGTCACAGGGTTGACAGTGATGCCTTTAAGTGAAATATTGATTCCAGGAGAAGGAATCCGTTATAAGCAGAAGGTGAGCAGGTGGGCAAGGGGAAAATGTTTCACTGAATCCAATATTAATTTTGAGAGCTGCCGGGGATACACAAGTGAAGATAACCAAAACATTGGGGTCACGAATTCGGCAGAGAGCACACTGGAAATTTGGTCGGGGGAAAAAAAATCCTTGGTTAAATTTAAGCAATCGGCCATGAACAAAAAAAGGAGCACACAATACAATGCTTTCCAAAAACTCAAGACTGTGATTCCACTACAGAAACATCTGAGACCTATTCTATAATATATAGATTTCTGAGTTAAACCTTAATGCCCCCCAACTGGAAAATGTTTCATTTCGGGCCCACAAATAAAATGAGTAAGGCAAGCAGCTAGTGGAAATGGAAATGCATTAGAGAAAATATTTAATCCCCAAATTGAGATTTTAGTCCAATGTTGGGTGATCAGAGTGAAGCATTTTTGGAGTGTGGATAATCAAAGCTCTTAATGCACTGATTCTTTAGACTAAGTTAACTAACAAAAGGCAGGCTGTTTTCCAGAATCTGTAGTCATATTTAAAAAGACCTCAGAGGGTAATCAAAATGACCCCGAAATCACTCCCTGTTCTTGTAAGAGGAAAGGGTTACTCTGAAAGAGAAAGAAATTCTCAGCAACTTAAAAGAAAGATTTAATTAAAAGACAGTGGCCTATTTTACTAGATTCATTCTGTAAAGAGATGGGGAACATTCAAGCCAGATGTACGCCTTTCTTTCTAGCCCCGCAGAGGAATTGCATAATGATGTATAATGGATAGAGGTCAGTCAGGTCACAGTGTTTGAGGTTTGTAAATCTTTTAAATGGGTGAACATAGCACTTTGCAGCCCAGGATTCATTATAAAAATTGAGAATCAAGTAGTAAGCTAACTGCTATAACTAAATCTAAAATATCTTTGTGTTAACTTGTCCTTCACTTAGGTTGGATAATTTTTTTTCTGGATTCGGTTCTATTCGAAAATGACCCAAAGTCATTAAGGAAATTTGATACAACTTTATCATTAGCATATATGAGATTCCTTACACCACTGAGAACAGTGAACACAGCCTCATAATTTTGATTGTGGTGGCAGTGACAGTGGGGAACACCCCAGCATCCTATTAATCTATCCAACAAACCCTTAAGACGGTAACAGTGATTATCCTTATCTAGAAGTTGAGTAGAGAGACCGAGAGGGTAGGCATTTTGCCCAGTCTCTCACTGGTATTAGAAGGCAGAGCCAGGGTTGTGCCCATCACCAATAGGAAATGCCACACTATAGAAAGCATAACCATTGATGTCTCACAATCTCTATGGCAAAAACCCCTGGTGCTGAATTAGGAACTGTACAGGCTAATACTCTTGAGATTTTTCAGCTTCAAAGCTGTGTCTAAGTTCTACAGTGCAGGGTCCCCAAATAATCTATCGATTCCCATACAAACTTAAGCTAAAAGCAAGCTTAAATAAGCGAGAACATAGAATACATCAGATATGTGAATACCTTGAAATCACTCTTTTCCGGCTCTGAGGTTACACCCAACTGCTTAAATAAGAGAACGGCCTTGTGTTTTCTGGAAAGGAAACACAAGAAGAAACAATTTCAAAACTCTGAACTGAAGGAACATTACAATAGCTAAGGGTAAAATGATCACCTTTTCATTTACCTATTAAGGTTCTGAACAATAAGAAAAGCAACCAACAACTCTTTAATTAACCTTTAGTATTTTAATACTATAAAAAAAGAATGTTGAAAAACAAAGGTTAAACCTTTCATTTAAAATATTCACAGACCTATATATTTATCTGAAATTTATATATGCGGAAAAGTGTACATGACATTACATGTGCTCCCAACGATGAATAATTATGCCCTGGAGGTTTTAGACACATTGCTGCATTCTGCCTTTCTTTCCACAGACATGGACAGTGACTATGGGTTAGTACTGCACACCTCACACAGAGACCTTCTGAGTTCTGCAAGATACCATGGGTTAAAACAAAAAGGGCTGCATGTCCCAGATGATGATGGCCTTTTCAAGACAAAGATAGCTGGAATAAAGTGGTACAGAACAGTGTGATGATAATTACAATATATTTAGGCATATTATTTTATTTTCCTCTTGAAATGTGCCATATTTTTGTTAGCATCATTCTTACCTTAAAATAAAGATCTTATTACTTATAAAGATCATTTCCTCTAAGAGGAAGGGTGATGCTATTTTGAGGAATGTAATCTCAAATCTGAAATTTTGTTTTTGTTGACTATGGATCTAGGAAGGCAACTTAAAATATGTTAAGTGGAAGTAAAAGGCAGAGGTCATGAAAGAATGGCCCAATAACTAGACTGAATATTCTCAGAAACAGTATCCACTGATGTAAACCGATGCAAATTTTTTTCCTTTTTGGTAGTGTAAAAGAGAAAAGAAAGCCATTTCTTACGAAAAAAATGAAATGCAAGTGAATGCTAGAAAGAAAAAGAAATAGTAAAATTGACAATAAGCAAGGTGGTGTTTGCTCTGTGAGCTGCCGTATCAGACTCTCCAGGGGCCACCAAGAGCCCCCCAACCCCTACTGCACCTCATGGAGCCTACACCCACATAGTCTAAGAGCCTGAATATAAGCTCCAAGAGAAAAAGGGCAGTAAATGGCAAGGAAGAGTCACACATCGGGGAGGCAGGCAAACGGTAAAGATCACATTTACTGTATCTCAACAAAGAAAGGCAACGGAAATTCTTTCCTCTTCACCTTTTGCTGGGAAATTCCCCATTCTGTACCACTAAGCGTTACAGTTCAGCCATATCATGGGTTTTGGTAGGTTTCCTGAAAACTTATCATTTATAGAGCCAGGAAGGTGCATTTCAAGCTCTAATCAACTGCGTCAGAAGCAAGTGTTGAGAGTAGCACCTGTTTAGAAGTGGAGAACTATTTTGAGACTCTGCTACCTCTGTCTAACAAGCCTTTCTGAAAAACCTCTGTGCTATCTCAAAGCAAAGAGGAGAAGGCCCAGTTCCAGAGACCAAGTTACCAATATACATGATACAGAGACACAGGTAACAACAGACCTATGTCCAGGTTGTGAAGAGACCACAGAAAAGAGAGTGAGGGCTCTGTGCATAGGACTCTCCAAAGCTCTTCGGATGAAACCCAAGCCACTTGGCACAGTGTGACAAGCTCCCCATCACACACCTGCCACCATGCCCAGCACCCTAGTGGAGCCTCCGCCTCATCTCCCTAAGCTCCCACTCACAGTTCTCCCTGCCTCTGCCACACTGTCGGTTTACTGCCTTTTTAAGAGGTCGAACAACTCGACCTCGAAATGAATATTGAGTAAAGCAGTTGTTTTTCAGCTGGAAACGATCTGTAATGTGCTTATTCAGAGTAGGTGGATGCTGGTACCTGGCAGGGGTAGTCCACCAACCTAGACCAACAGCCTGTCACAACCTTCTCAATCTTGCCTGTCTCTCTCTCTCCCCCCACCCTTTTTTTTTTTTTTTTTAAAGATTTTATTTGACAGAGACATGGCGAAAGAGGGAACACAAGCAGGGGGGCTGGGAGAGGGTGAAGCAGGTTTCCCTGAGCAGGGAGCCAGATGTGGGGCTCAATCCCACAACCTTGGGATCATGACCTGTGCTGAAGGCAGACGCTTAACGACTGAGCCACCCAGACACCCCCAATCTTGCCCGTCTCTTCTTTAGAGTCCAGTAGAGAAGTAAACTACAAAGAGCAGTGCAAAGTACAGAGCACTGGAATGTGGGGCTGGGAGATTCTTTGTTCTGAAGGGTTGGTGTTCCTTCACGCCTCAGCTGTGGTGACCAAAAAGGTCTCTCTGGAATTTGGCAACTGTCCCCTTAATGGCAAAATCACTTCCTAGCTGAGAATCACTGGTCTCAACGAATGATGACTTATTAAAGCATAGTAATATTTTTATCTTAATTTCCATACTTTGCAGAAAGACAACAAATTGGATAAGGACCAGCAGAAAGGGCACGGGTGAGGGAAAAGAGAGGGAGGAAAGCACATATATTGAGCACCCTCTGTATTCTCGGCCCTAATACAAAACACACTCTGCTTTGGATTCCTCAACCAAAGCTTGCTCAAAAGCTTGGGAGGCAAGGATCTATGCTGGCAATGTTATTAAAAGCAAAACTCTTCAGAATGAAATTAAAATAAATATTTCTAGAACTTTCCACACTGATACACCTTTCCTTCACTTGCAATGGACCAACTGCCTGCATTTCTCATCCTTGAGAATGGGCAGCACTACACAGTCCCATGGAGAGTGCCTCCATTTGTGGCTTCATAGGACATTTCCTCTACCAACTTAAAGCCATGTACGTGGTTGTTTTCATAAGCATAGGCCCAAACAGCGTCATATGCATGGCAAATATCCTCTTTCCTAAATGCACGACAAAGTAGGCATAGTTAGCCTGTGGAATTGTCAAATGCTTTCATTACAGCTCTCTGTCAGGTCCCAAGTAAAGACAGCATGCTCTGTAGCCCAGAACAGGAGGGTTGGTTAAAGGCTCATGTGACTATCGACCTCCCTGAGAGTGTTTACTGAGAAAGGACAGGAATTCTTGGACAGAATTAGATGTTGGTCATTTTCCCTCCTGATCCCGGAAAAGCCTGGCAGGCCCAGCAACCTCTAGGACATTTGGCAGTGTCAGGTCCAAAGGGGTCCCCAAACAAGGGTCTCCCATAGCCTTGTCTGTTCAGAAAGGATGACAGTGGCTTTTAAAATATCTATGTTGAATGGAATACTATGCAGCCATCAAAAAATGAAATCTTGCCATTTGTGATGACGTGGATGGAACTACAGGGTATCATCCTTAGTGAAATAAGTCAATCGGAGAAAGACAACTATCACATGATCTCCCTGATATGAGAAAGTGGAGATGCAACATGGGGGGTTTGGAGGGTAGGAGAAGAATAAATGAAACAAGATGGGATCGGGAGGGAGACAAACCATAAGTGACTCTTAATCTCACAAAACAAACCGAGGGTTGCTGGGGGGAGGGGGGTCAGGAGAGGGGGGTGGGGTTATGGACATTGGGGAGGGTATGTGCTATGAGGAATGCTGTGAAGTGTGTAAACCTGGCGATTCACAGACCTGTGCCCCTGGGCATAAAAATACATTATATGTTTATAAAAAATAATAATAAATAAATAAATTTAAAAAAATTAAAAATCTATGTTGATATATTGTTTTTGTTATAATTAGCTTTTTCAGATTCTCTTCAAATATAATCACATCTTCCACTCTAATACATCTAATATCTCTTCAAATGCATTATTTAAGGATAATTTCCATGTGCTGGACACTATTCCTCGTGGTGTTTCCATACTGACCAATGCAGACAAAATTCCCAGCCCTCATGGAGTGTCCTGGTAGGGGATGGGAGACAAACCAGCCATCTGGCAAAACAGTTATGAGAATTACTAAACAACTGAAGCTAGTCTGGGGCATGGGTACAGTCATGCATGCCCTTCAACGTGACCATCATGGTGGCACCACTGGGAGACTCATAGAATGCCCAGTGCTCCCATGGCTCCTCCAGAGGAGACCCCAGACATGGGCCCACATGCAGACATGGGGGTGAACCCAACAGATGAATGTGAGAAGCAATTTTATCAGCGGAAAGTAAAGAGGGGAAAGAAAACGGTGAAGGTTTCACAGAAGAGCAGAAAGTAGGGTTGAGTCCTCTGGAAGAGGGAAATTGTGAATGAATGGACAAGGAAACCAGCAGTCTTAGGGGTCCACTGGGTAAAAACAAGACCTATTAGTGCAGGGGTGCGTGTCCCTCTGGCCATATCAACAGCACAGATGTGGGCGGGTAGAGAGATAGTGTAAGCAGGGTGAGTAAAATGAGGAAAGAGAGAAAGAAGCAAAGAACCTGAAGGTATAGCAAAGGAATGTTTGGAGGGAATGGAGAGAGAGAATGGCATCTAAGCGGGGTAACTGCGAAAGGAGAACCCGCAGGAGTGACAGTGGAAATTAGCAGGATCAATGGATTGTAGGTCCTGGCAGAGCCCCAAAATGCCTGAAAGTAAGGTGTGGGGTATAGTTGAACACAGAGGTGGTGCCTGGAGAACAGGATGCTTGGAGGGAGAGTGGGCTAAACCGTCACTATTCAAAGTGTGGTCCCCGGACCCGTAGCAGCATCAGCATCTGGAGACCTGGGTGAAATGCAGACTTTCGGATCTACTGAATCTGAATCTACATTTACCAGGTGACTCATGTGCACACTAAATTTGAGGGAGACCTGGCTTACATCTGAGCCTGACCAGAAGCACGGGCACCAGATAAAAAGAAGCTACTGAATCAGTTTCTGAGGTTAGGGACTTCCCTGGGGTTCTGCTCCCCCTCCTCCACTTTAAACGGCTCATTTTGGCTTCCTGGGTTTCCATCCAGCTGCCTTGTGCCCTTGCTCCGTCCTGTCCTGCAGCCTTACAATATTGCTGGCAGGCTTTAGATTCCATTTACCAAAGAAGGCAGCCCCTCCAAGCGCCTCATTCACATTCCCGCCCTTGCTGTGTAAGCAAATGACATCCCCCTGCTGCCTGAGACCAAGTTCCAGCTAGCCCCCTCTGCTCTCACCAGCCTTCAAGGTAGTAAACTGATACTTAGCGCCCTCCATCCAGCCTGAATAATTCCACATGTCTACGCAGACCCATTACTAGGCACGGATGCAAAATATACGTATTGACAAAACATAATAATATGACTTTTTAAAGCTGCAGCTTCCTGCTATTGTAATTACTCAGGATTTTGTGTCTCCTTTAAATATGAGCAGGCTGCCTTCACTCTTTATAGTTACTTTCATAAAACAAAGAAAACAACAGCTGTACACGATACTACAGGATGAAAGATGAGGTTGAGCCTAATTAATGTAGGCTCTGCTTCAATAACAGCTTTATTCCTGATAAACAGAGTGTGACATTTTCATTAACCCAGATACAAACTCCCGTACAAACACTCAGAGGTGAAAGAATATAAAAATTCCAAATTTAGAATCTGTCACTCTTCTCTTTTAGTTCCAAATGATCCCAGATGCTGTCACTTGCAGCAGTTTTATTTTGGTGAGTAAAAATGACCGCTTACGAGTCCTACTACTTGCAGATGCTGTGCTACACAACCCGTACAACCTCATCTCATGTAACGTTCAGGAGAATTCCATGGGCTCTGTACTACTGTTATTCTGGTTCCACAGAGGGGAAAACTGAGCCTTGGAAAGGATAAGTAACACAGTCGGTGAGTGGCTGAGCAAAGTGTCAAACCCAAGTTTGATCGAAGGTGGAGCCTCACTGAAACATACCATTTCAGACTGGATTCACTTACAGCTGTCACCCCAGAGTGTGGCCCTTGTGTCACTGTGTCCCAAAGCATATGCACAGTCACCACTAAATATTACATGTGCCTACATGAGTCAAGAAGGTATAAACCAATGCTCTTTAATCTCATCATCCATAAATATTTTGATACAGACCCTCTTGGTTAGTTGGGACCTTTTCTAGATCTGTGATAATTCTTTCAGCTGTTTCTAAGCTAGAAGAAATGAACAAACTGAGCCAATCTAACATCATTCTGATAAATTTTGATGTGGTTATAACAAACCTGCTCATCACTATGGGTACCTGAATGCAATCTCTGGTGGGTGGGTGGCCTGGCCTCGAGGAACAGAATCTGTTCCGCTAGCAGGAGAAAAGGCTGGCAATGGCCTCTCGTCTGACCCCTTCCTCCACCAAGGCAGCAGAGACCTCAGATCTGTTTAACAAGCATACAGGAAAGAAGAGACCCGAATCCAAACCTTCCTGTGTGAATTAACTACCAAGAGACTTGGGACACACCTGCTTCCTTCCCTGAATCCCTTAACTGCCCATAATTCAGAGGTACTAATGACTGGCCCTGCCTGCCCTGCTTCCCGAGGATAGCATGAGGATGACCTGATGGCCCCAAGGCCTTGGGATGGGAAGAGCTGAGGTTAATGAAACTGTGTCCACACAATACATTAAGCAATACGAAATCAGGCCAGGACACCTACACGAGGTAATCAGAGTTGGCAAGTGAGGCCAATAAAATATATTTTTTAAAGTTTTTATTTATTTATTTGACAGAGAGGAGGAGGAGAGAGAGAGAATGAGAGAGAGAGAGAGAGCACAAGCAGGGGGAGCAGCAGAGGGAGGGAAAAGCAGGCTCACCTCTGAGCAGGGAGCACCTTGCTGGGCTTGATCCCAGACCCCGGGATCATGACCTGAGCCACCCAGGAACCTCTAAATATTTCTTCTGAGGTTAGTACAGCCAAAATAAACAACAATAACAACAAAGGAAGCCTCAGAAACTGACCTTCCCATTCCCAAATCCCCATCGGTAAAACAGAAACCTCTTCAAGTAAAAATCACAGAACCCCTTTCTAGTTTCCCAGATTTTAAAAGGAACAAAAAGCTATAAGAAAATAAATATCCCAAGGCCCATGCTGAATACATAACCTTTTTATTTTAATACATCCTATAACTGGATGAATATTTATCACTCAATATTTATAACTGTCTCTGCATAGTTCTCCATCTGTCTTAGGTTGTCAAGTCTGATAAGGCAAGGGCCAAACCTATTTAGTTATTTTTGTAAAGCATGTGAAATTGTTATGCATAATTAGGCACTTAAAGGGTTTTTGATGAAGATGATTATGAAGACTGAGAACAGTTAATACCATGGCAGGCATGCTTCCGGAAACCCTCCTGTCGTTCTGAAATGTCAGATGATCACGCCCATAGACTCATAGAGCTAATGGGCTTGGGGACAGCGCAGAGCTAGCGAAACAACACGTGGTTTGTGGCCCAGCAGCAGCAGCATCACCGCCGGAAGCTCATGAGAAAGCCAAAGCTCGGGCCACACCCCAGACCTACTAAATGAGAAGCTGCAATTTAACAGGATGCCCGGGGACCATGTAAGCACACTGAAGTCTGAGAAGCACACACCAGAGAACCATACATACAGTTCAACATACTTCATTTCACAGATGGGGAAGTAAGACACCCAGAAAGGCTGAGCGACAGATCCTGAACTGGGCTTGGTACCTTCCCAACCCAACATTCTACCACCTCTTGCTCCTTCAGGCATATTCCTCCTAAAATTACTCTTCTGTACATCTACGAATATGTGACTGTCTACAGCTTCCTGAGAACACACGTTTCTGTTTGGCATGGAGTCCCTGATTCTTTCAACATTTTTTTAAAGATCTTATTTATTTATTTGAGAGAGTGAGAGAGAGAGAGCATGAGCCTGGTGGGGATCGGGTGGCAGGCAGAGAGAGAAGCAGACTCCCCACTAAGCAGAGAGCCCGATGTGAAGGCTCTATCCCAGGACCCGGTGATCATGACCTGAGCCAAAGGCAGATGCATAATGGACTGAGCCACCCAGGCGCCCTCTTTCAACATTCTGAATACACTCATAAGATGCTGGAAACCGAGCTCTAGAAAACCATCTTCTAGTACTGTGTTGGCTTACGGCACGCTGCCTGCAGTGAGAGACCACACCATAATGGTGTGTGAAACTGGACAGCATGCTTCTTGGTCGAAATCCAGATCCCAGGTTTCTGCACATTTCAGGTCTAGGGATGCAGCCCAGGCTGCCAATCATCTTTGCCCTTTACTCCCTACTTCACTAAATGCTCCCAAGGCTTGGCTGCTCCATGGCTCTGCCTTGAAGTTCAATTAAATGAACAGAATTCAAACCCACAGGGATATGAATTAAAAAAAAAAAAAAAAAGAACAATTGGAAAATTTTCAATCAGCTCTTTGAGTTGCCGTTGATCCACGGGTTTGTCACTTTTAAGCCAGTTCCCTCTACACTTTCCCCATCAGCCATATTATGCATTTCCTACATCAGATTAGGAGCCATTCATTTCTAACTAAATTAGGGGAATTTTATTATGGGTTTCCCCTTCGACCTCAGCCATAAAAATTAGTTAGTAAAGAGTATTCGCTATTCAAATTCCATCACTGTTGTGCAACTAATACTTCCCAAAAGGTTGAAAAGGACTGAGGCACACTTTAATCAGATCTGTAAATGGCAGATATCTGTCTTGACTCACATGTGAAGACCAAATGGCATTCTCCAACCTATGATGATAATACTAATTTCTGGAAAAAATATTAATTTCTCTATCTATGAAAAGATTGGCTATATTTTTTCAACAACTCGGAGTTTTCTTTGTATGTTCAGAAATCAGAAAATGATTTACTGAACATAAAAGGAAAGCTGAAGAAGGCATGTTTTAAAAACACAAAAGATTAATTGAATCAATAACTGGAAGTTTAGACTAAAGTTTTGGGGGAAAAATGTGAAAATTTTACTGAAAGCAAAACATTTAGATCAGCTGGAGACAAGAACAGACTGACCTATGTCGTAGGTACCACTTCCTAAATAAACCCTCAGAGAGACTACCTTATGAAAGACAGCCAGGCTTACCTTTGAAGCAGTGTTCTCTGTCTCAAGGCAACATCCTTCATAAGAGAACATTCCATCATTTGAGGATACAAAGTACCCCCAGAAAAGACCAGAAAAGATGAAGAAGAAAAAATACCAAGAGAAGATACAGCTTGCTGAAATGCAAGAAGCCTATCACAAACTAGCTGAAGTATCAGGTTTTAAGAAACATTCATTGCATCTTTGAGGTTGTGTTAAATCAGTCTATTAAGCACTAAGAACAGGGCCTAGCTTACAGTTAGTGGAATGTAAAATCTACCAGCATTAAACCCACATTCCCAAATTCCTGAACAGTAGCAACTGAATGAAACTATTTAACTGTTGCCTTTTAGATAAAGAATACTCCCTGTTTGCCACAGTCTTCACCACTCCCTAACGTCTCCCAGATACTGCAACCAGGTGCTAGCAGCTTCTGATTGTTGCAGGTCACTGCTGTTGTTCTTGGAGTTAACAAAAAGGGATGTAGCTTTACCCACCTCTCTACCAAATCACTGGCAGGGTCCTGGGAGGGCTTTGAAATCTGGCTCCCTTAATTCATTTAATGTACCCACACGAGCTTGTGACTCATACCCTGAAAAACGCTTTCAAGCAGCTGCTTCTGCCAGCACCATTCTCTTCTCCCCTTTCCCATCCCCAGTTAGAATTCATTTCTTCGAGGCTTTTGCCATCTTTCTGATCTCATCAGTTAGAATCTACTGCTTCATTATTATGTGTATTAAAATTTTAGAATGAGTCCTCTGGACTATGAATCATTTTAGGCCAATGGTTGGATCTTCTTCTTCCTTCACTTGAAGTTTTCATTGCTCACAACATCCAGCTGCAGCTTCTCAACCTTTCTATTGGAGCCATCATCATCACCATCTTCACATACATACAGACCTCATCATGGACCTGAAGAGTGTGTGTGTGTGTGTGTGTGTGTGTGTGTGTGTGTTGGGGGGGCACACTGCTGGAAAGGAGGTTGGGAGGAAGGGGGAAGATAAAAAGGACAAAGTAGGCATGTATATGCTTTCCCGGTTGGGATCTCTTATCCCCACAGGACCTAAAGAAACACAGTAGAGTGATAGAGGAAATTGGAAAAGATGAAGGAAAAAAGTTGCTCCGTTTTCTTCTAGTACTTCTAGAACTCCCCTTACCAGCTTCCACTCTGCAAAGTCAGATCTATGCGACAAGGTAGGATCAAGAGTGAGGAGGAGGAGACAGAGGTGGAGGAGGCAAGAGACAAGAGAGAGAAACATCCCCACTTCTGCTCCTCGTGAGTTCCTTACCCACTCTCCATTTTCCCCTACCTCAGAGATAAAGTCTGCAGCTGCTGAGAGAACAGGAAAGAGAGAGGGGATCAGAGAATCCGGGGCAGTCAGATCTGCTCACAGCAACCTTGCCTGCCATCTCAAGAGCCTTTAAACCTCCTTCACTCCTACATCTGTCTCAGGCCCAATCTCTCCCCGGCAACATGAATGCCTCTTCTCACGGCTCAGTCTGCTCTTGTTCCTCCATCCCTAAATCCACTCCAGGGAGCCACACCTGGGGCTGGAAGAGCAGCTCCTTGAAGACAGGACTCTCTCATCTTGTTTAGCTGGTGGATAACCATGCCTAGCACTGCCTGCCTGGCCCAGGAATCCAGGCCATGTGAATGCAACTGGTTCAATGGAAACTCCTGAACTCAAAAATACTTTTCCTTACAGGATCATTATTACAAATGTACTTAGGAAGTCTCTTGACATATAGAATTAGGAAAAATATAGAAACTGTCTGCTATGGTATTTCTTTCTTTCTCCTTTAGAGAGAGAGAGAGAGAGAGAGAGAGAGAGTGTGTGTGTGTGTGTGTATGCCTGCAAGTAGGGAGAGGGGCAGAGAGAGAGGGAGAGCAGAATCTGAAGCAGGCTCCATGCCCAGCATTGAGCCAACACGAGGCTGGGTCTCATGACGCTGATATCATGACCTGAGTCGAAATCAAGAGTTGGATGCTTAAGCAACTGAGCCACCCAGGCAGCCCTGCTAGGGTATTTCATTTAATGCTAGAGTTTCTGGGTTCAAATTACTCAGTTCCATATTATTTCTCATGTACTTGTTTCTTGAGATAAAGTGACAAGTTTTTCATCTGTATAATAAGATCACATGCAAAAATATTTCAATCTATTACTAAAGATACTTTAAACACAAATATCTGTGGGCACCTGGGTGGCTCAGTCAGTTAGGTGTCTGCCTTCAGCTCAGGTCATGATCCCAGGGTCCTGGGATCAAGTCCTGCATCATCGGGCTCCTTGGTCAGCAGGAAGTCTACTTCTCTCTCTGCCCCTCCCCTCTGCTCATGCTCTCTCTCTAAAAAATAAACAGATAGATAGATATCTTGAAAAGAATTGAGGTCAATTTCACAATTAATAGGAAGGTTTTTCTCTTCTAGTCCTTAGGAAAGTGGAGATAAGAACTAAGGTGTTTTCCAACAGGGGCAAAGATCTTCCTAACATTTTATAATGTTTATAAAGCCATTCGTGAATGGCTGTATTTTGGAAATGAGTAGATATCTGGGTTTAGTGCTAAGACTGACCCTGAAAAAACAGCTAAGGTTGGAAGCCAGCCTGCAAAGAGATGTCTGAGAACACTCACACATTGATAAGGGTCCCAAAAGCATGCGTTGTTTTGACTGGCATTCTTTATCCTTCCTTATTTGTATCTAAGTTAGTTCCTAGGCTCCATTAAAAGACAAGCTGTTTCAGATGACCTTGCAGGTACAGAATAAAAAGAGCAATTGACCAAAAAAAAAAAAAGAAAAAATGTCCAGTGCAGAGATGTTGCTACTTATGAAAGGAAACATTGACTGTTTGGTGCAGGAGAGAGCAGGCCTGTCTTCTGCCTTTGCCCTGTGAGCACTCCCTCCTAGAAGAGCCAACACTGCCAGTGGACTAACAACACATAGCAGGCACTATTCTATGAACTTTTCATATGCCAACAATCCAATGAGGGAAATATGATTATTATCCCCTTTTACAGATGAGGAAACTGAAGTAGTGAGAGATTCATTATTTGCTCAAGCTCACAGAGCAAGTATGGGAAGCGGGTGGGAAATAGACATACAGCAGAAGTCTGGCTCCAGACCACAAGCTCTTACCCTCTCAACCCTTACTCTATTTGACATTCTGTTGCTCACTTCTCCATTATCTTCCTTCCCTCCTGCAAATGTTCCAGTTTCACCCGCAGAGGCATTATAAGCTAAGCAGTTGCTGATCCCCCTGGTCTGGTGAAACTCCAGCCAGGTTTCTGCCTTCTCAGACCTTCCCTTTGAATAAAGATAAGGCGGATTAGCAGCGAGCTGTGAAATGGGCAGGAGTCCACAGATTAGAGCCCAGCAGACTCTCCATTCCTGAAACCTGCCCACCCCCCTGACCCTTTTCTATCAGCACCAGTCACATGCCCAGCCTGGCAGGCTGTCTTCCTCTTGGGATCTTCAATCATCCCTCAATCCTAACACGATTTGTACAAACAAGGCCACCTCTTGTCCCCTGCTCTTTGATCAGGAAGCAAACAAAACAAACTTCTAATCATAATCTAATCTAATCATAATATCATTTGCAATACCATTATCCTGAGACAATATCGAATTATACAGGAGTTCAATATTGAGCATAATCAGTTCACTTCTCAATGTTTGCTCTGTAACAAAAATGTGCTAAGTACAACAAAGTATATCAATATGAATAATTTATGAGTCCTTTCCTCATTGGTAAATTTCCCTTCTGTGAAATTCTTTACTCCTATTTCCTACTAGGTCAACCACTCCAGATTGAATATCTGAGAATCAGGAGAGACACTCAGGGCTGGGCCCCACAGGAAGCAGTTGGGGTCTCTGAGTTATAAAACTAAAAACAGCTTTAATATTTTCTCAGAAAACTAGATGCAGAAGAAATATTAGCTCTTACTATGCATATCATATACCATCCAACCAAATTATAAGCACCTCATTGAAACTCCAGATAGAACTACCAGAAGGTCCTTAGTGAGGACAGTTAAAGGATCTACAACAATGAAGATAGTAACTGCATAACACTCATTCTTGCTGATTTAAGAAATGCCAAATGAGCCATATTCTCTTCCATGTATATCGATTTCATTTTAGTGAATAACTTTCATAGATGGCCCAATGGTATCCACTCCTCCAACTACGCTGAAGTCTTAGAACTGCCAAATCTCATATAACAGAGGTTTTCAGAGATAGGACTTGACTTTATAATTAGGGAAGATACAACTATACAAACTGCTAAAATAAAAGGTAGAACATTAAAGTCACGATGAAGAAATGTGGCTTGTATGGGAAGAAAGAAAGAAACAAACAAACAAATGGAGGGGAAAGAGAGAGAGAGAGAGAAAGACAGACAGACAGACAGCAATAGATTTCTTACCGAAGAGATCAGAAAGGCTGCCTAAACTTGGCAGAATAAGTCCCATCTGGGCAGGTGAGGTGAGGGAGGTAGAACATGGTCCTAGCAGAGGTAACAGCATTACAGCTTCAGGAAGGGCAAGAGTCATAAATTCAAGTGCTGACTCTTGTCAGGCAGGTACCACATCAGTGAAATGTACCAGAGGAACCCAAAGCCTTCTTAGGTCTATGATTTCGTAGAGAGGGGGGTTAAAATGTGACTTTCCTCTACTCTGCTTTAAGAAAAACAACAGTGCTACATGATGATAAAAAGCTGCTGACTGGCTGCATTTCCCAGGGGCAATAAGGAGTGGGGAGGCCTGTGGCAAACATCCTTCTTTTAAAGAGCCAGTCACCAAGCATAGGTATCCAAACTTCCTGGGGGAATATAGGCCTGTGAACCCAAGGTGGGCAGATTTTCTGTGTTTTTCTCAGAGAAGCTAGAAATTTGGATTTTTCTATACCTCACAATATTTTAATGAATGCTAACATAAATTTTAAAAGAATACTTTGCCACCCAACACTAAGTAGGTCAACACAACATGCTTGAGGATGAGGTTTGAGGGCTTCTGAGGAGGTGGGAGTAAGATGGGATTTGGAGAGCAAAGCCTTGGACTTTCATTCCCAGAATGACTCTCCTGTGGCTTGAGGAAAATGCTTAAATTTTCCGAGGTCAGCACCTTGCTCCAGAAACATACTTGGAGACGAAGTTAACAGCCTACACAAAGAGGCAGAAGAGTCAATCATTGAGAAAGAATGTTAATGATGTTGGATCTCTTTTCTTTTTTAAAAAGATTTTATTTATTTATTTGAGAAAGAGTGAGCCAGAGAGAGAGAGAGCACAAGTAGGGGGTAGGAGCAGAGGGAGAGGGAGAAGCGGATTACCCACTGAGCTGGGAGCCTGATGCAGGACTCAATCCCAGGACCCCGGGCTCATGACTGAAGGCAGATGACTAACCCATGCAACCACCAAGGCGCCCCCTGGACATCTTTTCATGTGTTTATTTGCAATCTGCATACCTTCTTCAGTGAAAGGTCTAGTTCTTTCATGTTCTTATCACATTGTTTGTTTTCTTTGTATTGTTGAGTTTCATTAGTCCTTTATTAAACACATGGTTTGCAAATATTCTTCCTCACTCAGTAGTTTTTTTCTTCATTTAATAGAATCCTCTGGAGAGCAAAAGTGTTTCATTTTGACTACATCCAATTTATCAAATTTTCCTTTTTTAAGATCATACTTTCTGGTATCAAGTCTGAGACCTTTACACCTAGCTCTAGATCTTAAAGTTCTATTCCAAATCTTCCAGGAGTTTTATACTTTTATTCTTTACATTTTAAATCCATTATCCCTCTTTCTTCAGATTGCATAAATTCTATTATTCTCTCTTCACAGCAGTGACTCTTTCCTCCATCATTGCCATCGTGCTGTTGAATCCATCGACGGAGATCTCTACCTTGGTTGTCATATTTTTTCCAGTTTAAGATGCCCACTAGGTTCTTCATGAAATTTCCCATTTTTTAAAAAAGATTTCCTTTATTTACTTGTCAGAGAGAGAAAGAGAGAGCACAAGCAGGGGGAGCAGCAGGCAGAGGGAGAAGCAGGCTTCCCACTGAGCAAGGAGCCCGATGTGGAACTGGATCCCAGGACCCTGGGATCATGACTTAAGCGGAAGGCAGATGCTTAACTGACTGAGTCATCCAAGTGTCCCAAATTTCCTATTTCTTTGATGAAACTTTCCATTTTTCATGTGTATCCTGAATGTTCATAATTGCTGAACAACGTCTTTTCATGATGGCTGGTTCAACACTTCTGTCACCTCAGTGTTGGCCTCTAGTGATTTTCTTTTCATTCAGTTTGGGGTCTTCTCATCTGTTAGCATGACATGTGATTTTCACTAAAACCTGGACGTTTGGGGTATGGTGACACTCTGGATCTTATGTAAACCTTCTGTTTTGTCTGCCTTCCTCTGATACCATGGAGACAACGGAGGAGAGAGACTATGTTATCACTGCTGGGTTGGGGTAGAATCACATGCCTCCTAGACCTCCACTGACACCTGAGAGAGGGGTTCCTCCTTGCTGCTGGCTAGGGAGCACTTTGGGCTCCCCCCTGGGCCCCTGCTGACACCTTCCTGGCTGGGAGGAGTAGTGTTACTGCTTCCAACACGGATGCCGCTGACACCACTCCAGGGGTGGAGACTTGGGGGCAGGTGTGTGTGTGTGGAATCTAGATTCCTCTTGTGGTTTCCACTTATTCATAGACGTGGAGGTGGCAGGTTTTGTAAAGGCCCAGCAGAAATGAAAGTCTTGGCTTCCTACTACTCAGCCTTCTGTGACACCGCCCAGTGCAGGGGCTTGCGTGCTTCCTTAGAACCTGGCAAGTGTGGAAATCTCAGCTTCCCAATCAGCCTTTGCTGGGAAGGTCGGGCCACAGTTTGGTTTTGTGTGTGTGTGGTGTGTATGAGAGAGAGACTGAGAGAGAGAGTCAGGATGTTTGGCTACAGACAGCAGTTGTTATCTACAAGTTTTCTACCTTGATGGGGTGTCCCTTTTCTGGTCCCTGGGCTAGAGAGGGCAGACTTTTGTTGTCGTTTTGTTTGTTCCCATTGGTGTCTCCTGACTGCTGGCTTCTCTAGCTCCAAATCTGGGATATATGAAGCCAAAAGAAAACCCATGTACGTGGTACCTGCCACCTCCACATCTATGAATAAGTGGAAACCACAAGAGGAATCTAGATTCCACACACACACACCCGCCCCCGAGTCCCCACCCCTGGAGTGGTGTCAGCGGCATCTGTGTTGGAAGCAGTAACACTACTCCTCCCAGCCAGGGATATATTAAGCCAAAAGAAAACCCACTGTGTCATTCCTTGGGTCTTGAGGTTCACTGATGTTCTGCTTCTTATCTCCATCTTTCACATCTTTTTATGTTTGTTTGACATGGTGTCCTGGGTTTTCAGTTGTATATTGCGGTAATAACAAGAAAAAATTAGAAAGTATGTTCACACCATCTTCCCAGAAACAGAAATCATCCTTCCTTTCATTTTGAGGTTAAAATGAGCAATCTTGTCAAGTAAGGAAATTGCATTTACTATATTGAAGAAGTCACATCAAGCAGAAGCAGAAGTTTACATGAAATTAATTTAGAATACTTATCAAAAAACCTTAAGAGAAACTTTAAAACTGTGCCATGGCATTTAACAAATAAGAAAACCAATTTATGAAGAGTATGTTTTAAGTGCTCTCCAAAAATACTCAACTTCTATGATTAGCTTTTAATCTCAAAAGTTTTCAAGAATAAGAAAGGGACTTTATCCCTATGGCTGATGTTTTGCAATTGATTAGGTAGAATACTGAGGTTTTTAGCTTTTTTTTTTTTTTTTCCTTCTTCGGTCATTATTTGAAGGTGTGTTTCTTTCCTAACCCATCTGTAGGAAGTAGCTGCACAGGTCTTATATTTATATTATCTGAAAACTCTTCTCCCAAACAGCCTCTTTAGAGAGTTTAAGAAAACCAGATGTATGCTAAAGGATGGCAGTCATCACAAGAGAGCAGACAGGGTCCTAACATTACATCTATTACCCCTTAATCAACCCTTTAGAACCCTTTATTTTAGACAAAATGGGCAGAGAGGCAAAAACACTACTAAAAGTAAATAAAAGTCTGCCTAAAATACACTGAGATGAAGTCTGTTTTTGACAGAAATTCTTTTTTATAGTTCAATATAAAAGGTTACTCTTAAGAAATTTAATTAAGAAAGTGTCAGAATCACATAAACTATAGAAAGTCCCAAGAAATGTGTAAATTAGAATAACCTTCAACTTGATAAAGCACTTTAGACAATTTAAGAGCAGCTCTGAGTTAAGACAGCTGGGCATTTACTTGGAATAGTTCCGGAAGAATCAGGGTTTGGATTTTGTGCTTCACTTGCCAATTAGAAGCAAATGGCGATTCCTTAGGGTAGTCTCGAAATTCATCGCGTTATTACTTCACATAGCCTTTCTCTTCCTTGGATGAACAGAAGGAAACTGCATGGTACAGCACTCAATGAAATGTAAAATAAGGATTAACAAGCCATTCTGGAGATTTAGCAAAATTAAGCTTCATCAACCAGCTTGACTCACAGCCAATCTGGCAAAAAGCATCCTAGAAAGAAAACTAACAGTGAAGTGACATGTAGCACAAAAAATTTAAGTAACTCACAGAAGCATTAAAATCATGAAAAGGTGCACTGTATTCTGTGAGCAACCAAGTCCATTACTAGAATAATAAGAGTCCACTCTGTACTCAATATGCAAGTCCAAAACTAGCCCACTGTAAAATCTGCTTATGAAGCAAATAGTACATTCCCCTACCTATCGCCAAAGAAGAGAACTAGTCAATGGAGAGGAACGTATAATATGGTACAGAAACCTATTTTCCCTTTAGGTGAAAAGGACACAGAAGACCTCCCTATAGAGCTGAGGTGTGACAAAGCCATTACTGGCTGCCTGGGACCTAGAAGACTGAATAAATTTGGGGTCTCTGTAGTCTGAATATGTCTTTCATACAAAAAATAGAACTGTTAATACAGTCTGGTAAACTTAAGTAAACTGGCAATAGTCAAAGTCTTTGAAAGTCTGAAAATGAAAGGATGCATTTGGTCAACTATGTTTTATGATTTTTTTTTCCGCACATACAATTCTAATTCTTCTGGTAAGCAGTCATAATTTTTAGTCTGGCCAGGATATATGGGCTATTTAAAAAAAAAGATTGTACTCTATTTAATAGCTATTACATACTATAAATTAGAATTTGTACCTGGAAGCACTGTAAAAAGTCAGTTCATTTTCTATCTTCAGGCGAGACTACATTAAAGTAGTTCAGGCTCAATATCAGTAGTTCTTATTTTCACTTATAGGGAAGGAGAATGTGTGAATGTGTTTATTTTTCATGAGTTTATTTATTTAATATGTTTGACCTAGAAATCATATGCTCTAACTTAAACCATTTCCAAGTTTCCATGTCTCCTAATCTGAGAATAAATCACCAATGTCTTCCTTTAAAATGCTTGCATATTATTATTATTAAAAATCCTAGAGCAACTAGTTAGTCACGTAATTATTAGATTCCACCACACAACCTTATACAAACATCAATCTCAGATAAATTAAACATAAAATCATAGAACATAGAGAAGACCATGGAAGCCTTCCTACAACCTCAGGATCAGAACAACTTTCTTTCTTTCTTTTTTTTTTTTTTTAAAGATTTTATTTATTTATTTGACAGAGAGAAATCACAAGTAGGCAAAGAGGCAGGCAGAGAGAGAGAGAGGAGGAAGCAGACTCCCCGCCGAGCAGAGAGCCCGATGCGGGACTCGATCCCAGGACCCCAAGATCATGACCCGAGCCGAAGGCAGTGGCTTAACCCACTGAGCCACCCGGGCGCTTTCTAAGGACACAAAAATATATAAGCTATCGTCTGTTACTTATATACATAAAATTATATAAAATGAAATCATTTTTAATGGGGGGGCTTTTTTGACCTGTTTCTTCCTCTAATGCATATAATGCTAATGTGCTTCTCCCTATTAGGCAGAAATTGCAAATTGACGACAATACCTTTGGTTGCAATCACAGAAAAATTGGTAAGGAGACCTGGAAAAATTGTTGTGAAGTGCTAAGACTTGAAAGAAATCAACTAAATCTGCCTTGTCAAGCAAACATTTAAACAAAACAAAATTACCACACACACATTCAGAGAAAAGCTAGCTTACCATGCCATTAGAAAAAACCAGAGATGCAAAGTTCTAGGAAGGGCTTGAAAAAATTATTACCAAAAACACCAAAACAAAAGACTTTGGACAAACTGAGGAAGCTCATCAGTCATCCCTGGAAGGGAGGGAGAGTTAAATCAGCAAACAACTGGAGTCTCTTTCTAGGCAATAGCTAGTCTATTCGTTCTCAGCATTTGGAGAAATCATTGTATCAAATTCTTAACTGCTCCTCTTGAAATTCATTATGCTAAATTATGTTTATAAGAGCAGATTTATCACAACTCTGTCAAGAACTGTAAAGGCTCTGAGATTTTTATCCAACTTGTAAGCTAACGAGCTGGCTTGCCAATATTCACAGATACCGTAAGAAGACACAAAACTCCTGGGTCAGAGACAAAGGATTTTATTATCTGCAGCATAACAAGCAGCATGAGTTTTATGGTTAGTCACTTCTGCTTGGTGTTCAAGTGTGATGCTGTGTTTACAGTGGGCTTGCATTACACCTAGAGAAGACTGAGTTTAGACAATAAGAATTGTTCATAACGGAGCCCTACAGTGAAGGAAGACATTATCTTTACTGTAATGAAAAATAAATAACCCTACCCTTTGGTCTGAACACAGACACTAACTTCTAAGGCTGTTCATATTACAAACATCATCCTTGAAAAAATAGTTCAGAACAAAAAGGCATTTACTTCTGCTTGCAAGATATGTAGAAATATGAGAGATGCCCCCCTCAAAGCTCAAGAAATAAAAAACAAACAATGAAACCTATGAAGACTTTGATGAAAACTGCATTACAATTGTAGATTAATTTGGAGAATGACTGCATCTTTCCTGTACTGTTCAATCCATGAACAGTGTATGTCTTTCCATTTCCTGGTCTTTTGTCTGTTTTAATAAAGTTTTATACTTCTCTTCATAAAGGTAAGATTTTTCCATTCTCAGATCTTTTGTACTCTCTGTTGCTAATTTAAATAGTATTTTTTAATATTATGTAAAATAATCCAAAGCAATTGTCTAATTCCCTTCATGTATAGGAACACAATGATGATCTATCTCACAATCTTTGTGAACTTCTTCCCATGAAACTTCTCGAATTCCCACTCTGCTTTATTAATCCATAACATTCCACAAATATTCAGTACCTTTAGCATATGTCCTTGGAGTGACTATAAAAACAGTTAAGCATTATGTAGCTTTTATTATATGCCAGGTAGTATACTGATGTTTTGTATGTAGTAGCTGTTTTATTTCTCAAAAACACTCTATGAGATAAATTCTGTTATTTGTATGAGAACAATGAAACAGATAGGGCATGCCACTTGCCCCAGATAACACACTGGCAGGCAGAAGAAGACGTAAATGCCCTCAAGGAATTTCCAATCTAGCCTTAATATTTATAGATGTGTAAAAATATATAATATATATAGTGACTTTACTCTCCAGTAGGGTGTTTCTGGGATTGACTGAAATGTCACTATGGACCTCACAACCAGAGACTTAGGTTGGAGTCCTGCCCCACAAACTCCTAAGCTTTTTGATTTATACAGGCAAGTAATGTACTAGCTTTTTCACTTTCAATGTCACAAAGAAAATGCTAATTGTTCTATGAATTTCAGACTTAGCAGGAGAAACAAGTGAAAAAATGATAACAAATTGTGTAAAATGTCATAAAATGCATGTAAACTGTCATAATTGGCAGGCACTGATCCCTACTCTATAGCAGTGTATAGCAGTGTCTATACAATAACATCCGCCCATCCTACTTTTATCTTCAGTTCATTTCAGATCAATTTAGCAATTACTTGATTGGTTACTAGAGAGTAGATTCAATGCTAGACACTGGGGAAATAAACATTAATAAGGTGTGATGTCTGCCTTCAAGGAACTCATAGTCCAATGGGAGAAAGAGAAACCACTAACGAGGCAATTACAAGAATGTGAGTCACTCATTAAAAGGGATATAATAGAGCATTATGGGAATGCCATAAGAGATATCTAAATGAGGTTAGGTTAGGGTGGTTGTACAAGCAGGGTCAGCTGCTCAGAGAAGGGGACACCTAAAGATAAAGGAGTCCGTTAAGGGATTTAGGGAGTTTATGCAAAGTCTCAGGCCACATTTGGGAGACTCTGACTTGCTGTATAACTAGAACACACAGGTGAGTGTAAGAAATGAGGCTGGATCACCTTTCAGAGACTCAGATCACTAAAGATTTTGTATACCATGCTTTCCAGGAGGCCACACTCAGAAAAATCAATGGAGGATTTTAAAGGATGACATGAACAAATATGCATAGTAAGTCATCTTCCCTGATAGTAGGGTAGAAAACATTATAGTTCTGGCTATGTTTGGCATAACAGAGACCAATTTAGAGGACTTCAAAAATAATACTGGTGCATATGTCACCCAGATGATAACATTCTAAACTAAGAGAATGGCAGAGGGATTTGAAATTGAGAGACTGATTCAATATTTAATAGATATGGTGTACAAACCTTGTTGGCCAAGGGCTATGAAGACAAAAGAGGTATCAAGACCGTAATTGAACCTGAAAGCATAAAAATCCAAGAAGAAAGCAGAGGCAGTAATGTCTGACACCAGCGGTAGCAACATTTTTCTCGATATGTTTCTGAGGCAAGGGAAATAAAAACAAAATAAACTATTGGGATTTCATCAAAATAAACAGCTTTTGCACAGAGAAGGAAACAATCAGCAAAACTAAAAGGCAACCTACTGAATGGGAGAAGATATTTGCAAATGACATATCCAATAGCAGGTCAATATCTAAAATATCCAAAGGACTGATACAACTCAACACTCAAAAAACCACCCAATTTAAAAATCGGCAGAAGACATGAGCCGCCACTCCAAAGAAGAAATACAGATGCCAACAGACACAAGAAAAGATGCTCAACATCACTCATCATCAGGGAAATGCAAATCAAAGCTATAATGAGATATCACCTCACACCTGTCAGAGTGACTAAAATCAAAAGCACAAGAAATAAGTGTTGGTGAGGATGTAGAGAAAAAGGAACCCTCATGCACTGCTGGTGGGAATGCAAACTGGTGCAGCCACTGCAGAAAATGGTAGAGGGGTGCCTCAAAAATAGAACTACCTTATGATCCAGCAATCATACTACTGGGTATTTACCTCCAAAATACAAAAACACAAATTCAAAGAGATACACACAATTCTATGTTTACTGAAGCATTATTTACAGTAACCAGATTACAGAGATCACCCAAGTGTCCATCAATGGTGAATGGAGAAAGAAGTGGTAAACACACACACAAACACACACACACACACACACTGAGCAGTATTATTCAGCCATAAAAAGAATGAAATCTTGCCATTTGCAACAACATGGATCTAGAGAGTGTGATACTAAGTAAAATAAGTCAGAGAAAGACAAATACCAAATGATTTCACCTATGTGTGCAATTTAAGAAAACAAATGAACAGAGGTGGGGGGAAGACAGACAAACCAAGAAACAGACTCTTAACTATAGAGAACAAAAGGGTGGTCACCAGAGGGGAGGTGGGTAGGGGGATGGGTGAAATAGATGATGGGGAATAAAGATTACGCTTATCATTATGAGCACTAAGTAGCGTACAGAATTGTTGAATCACTATATTGTACACATGAAACTAATATAACACCATATGTTAACTGGAATTAAAATTAAAAACTTAATTAAAAAAAAAAGAGTGACTTCCTATGTTATTTGGCCTAGTCTACTGAATGGGTGACATTAAGTAAGGCAAAGATTACAGGAAAAGATAAGACGTGGCAGAAGGGTGGGGGGGGGACTGTGGAAAAAGGCACTAAACACAATTCTTCTCCTCCATGATCTGGTTGAGAATATACACATATTGATAAACTATTCACAGCAGGACCTGACAAATGCTAGGGTCAATGAAACTACCAACAGCGAATGGGAAATTTTATCAATAAGTTGTACCACAAAAGTTGTAGCACAAAGTGAAGCAAAAACAAAACAAAATGAAACAAAAAAACCCTGTAAGTTTGGACATATATAACCATCAGATGTTGATGTCCCTCTACAGATTCAGCAATCTTAGCTTAGTCCAAATTTTTACCTGATCACAGAACTGATTAGACAACTGCAACAGTGTTACAAGTTTATAAATTAAGCCTATCCTTTAGCAGGATGCTTTCCCTAACATCATACAAAAAATAAAAACAAAACAACAACAATAAAGAAAACTATTTCTCAAGTCAAGTGTGGGGTGTATACAATTTTAATTAAGTCAGAAGGGCATGTGATCTGATTTAATAATTCATTTTTTAACCTCCGATTTCAAAACTAGTATCTATTTCTTGTGACGGTGAGATTTAAAAGGAAAATCACAGGAAAAGAGGGAGTGAGCACAGAACATGACTTCCATCAGACCTCCTGTGAAGTACCAACTCAGAGATTTTCTAGCTTACAGGCAAGTCATGTCATGGTTTTGACGAGATTTCTTCCCTTCAAAGTAAGAACTGCAGGGCTTTGATAATATACATTAGCGTGTTTGAAAAATACTTAGTTTTCAAAAAATGTTTGATTAATGAGGACTCCAAAACATATACTGAACAGAACCAAATATCAAACCAAGAAGATAATATGCTAACAATATGCAGTCTTTTGGCACCCCCAAAACTAGCTATACAGAAACGGAAGAGACCAGATCCACACCCCAAGGCTGCCCTGGGTAACTCCTCCTTCCGTCAGTGGGCAAACCAGGAATCAAGGACACCACTGGGGCTTAGGGGGACAACTAGTAAAATCAATTTTTAAAAAGCTTGAGGGTAGTCATACGTCTAGAAATCAGTGAGTACACATAACAAATAGCATGTTATTACTTTATAAGCCGTAGTATGTTCTAGGACATAAATATCTGTTTCTGAACTTTACAATCTATGTAATCAACACCTCAATGCTTTAAGGAAGATCAAAAAGCCCAAGTCTCTCCCACTTACAAATGCACTGTTCTTTAAACTGCCGTTAAACCTTATTTTTCATTCCCTTTCAAGCTTGCCACGGAAGCACCTCTTTCCCTTACACACAAATGCTGGCACAGATGGGGGCCATTCTGCCTTCACGATAGGATGGCTTGTCTTGCATGCTCTATCCCCAGAGGTGGCTCTGAGCCCACCTGACACCATTAGTGATGGGAATGAGACTGACCGCCAACTCCAAGCCAAAAAATGTGCCCCTGGGAAAACCTGTACGTAAGAAATGAGCCCCTCTGGGCAGTGTGCCCCAAGCAGAAGCAAATGAAGCTGATGGCTGCTGATAAAAATAACCTCAGGAAGGAGCGTTCATCTAATGTTCATCATCAAAGCAGTGATCTGTGCTGTGATAATCATGACCGGGTCTATAAACAAAAAGGCCTGCCTCTCCCCTGCCAAGTACACGACCTAGCAGGCAATTCCAGGAAACTCATTCCAATTGGCTCAGCCAGAGCCAGGCAGTTCACACTGGAGTCTAGTGGGGAGGACATTACCTTATGGCTGGTGGCTGGCAGTGCTTCTCCCCTGGGCCTGATGCAGGAGGAACAGGGCAGGGTAGGACATGGGGCCGGGTGGTGGGGGCAGAGGGGTTAGGGGATAGGGGCAGAATCTTGCTCTGGGAAAATGGTTTCTGGTCTGTTTTTTCATGCTCTTCTTCTCTATGTATTCCCCTGGGAGGGGGTCTTTTATGAGTTCAACTGTGTTTCCCCCAAATTCATACACAGAAGTTCTAACACCCAGTACCTTAGAGTGTGAGCTAGGACCTTTAAAGAGATAATGAAGTTAAAAATGAAATCATTAGGGTGGGCGCTAATCCAGTATGACAGGTGTCCTTATAAGAGGAGGACATTAGGACATGCAGAAAGACACCAGGGGCACACAAGCACAGAGGGACGATGATGTGAAGAGGCAGCAAAAGGACGGCCATCTGCAAGCCAAGGAGAGAGGGAGCAGAGGGGCCCTAGGGAGAAACAGAACCCGCAGACCCAGTCGTCTCGGACCTCCAGTCTTCAGAATTGGTCAAAAATAAATTTCTGTTGTTAAAACCCCCATGTCTGTGGTATTTGTTATAGGAGCTCAAACAAACCGCTACAGAATGCTGCTTAAAAATCAGAGCCACATACACGTTGTTATGAAATTAAATCTCCCCGATAAATACATTCAATTTCTTAACAGAAGAAAATAAAGCTGGAAACTTCCTCACACTTTCAGACGAGGGCAGGCAGGTAATTCATTTAAGTAAATGTGCTTCAAAGCTAGCTTTTAAACAAGAGTCCTAATCATCAGCAGACTTTCACTCAGCCATCCTCCTCTACCTCTTCAACATCATTTTTACAACTCTCCGTTCAAGAGCCACTTAAGAAATAAATGATTCATGGCAACTGAAAGCATGATAATTTTCTGTGAGGCATAATGGTTGGGTTTATAAGTCTATGGGTAATAATTTAAAAAAAAAAAAAAAAGGCTACCCCTTAACCCTCTTAACTTCTTTTCTCGAAAGAAAGGCAAAAGGACCCCCAGAAAGAGCTATTAAGATCAAATCTCTCCTTTGCAATATATATTTCTTAAGATACACATTTGAGGACTTTAAGGGCTTAAAATTCTACCTTTGAGGGGCACTTGGGTGGCTCAGTTGGTTAAGGCCTCTGCCTTCGGCTCGGGTCATGATCTCAGGTTCCTGGGATCGAACCCTGCATCAGGCTCTCTGCTCAGCAGGGACCTGCTTCCCCCTCTCTCTCTGCCTGCTTTTCTGCCTACTTGTGATCTCTCTCTGTCAAATAAATAAATAAAATCTTAAAAAAAAATTCTATCTTTGAGAGACAAAATTAAGGGGTGCCTGGGTGACTCAGTCAGTTAAGCCTCTGACTCTCGATCTCAGCTCTGGTCTTGATCTCAGGAAATGACAGATGCTGGCGAGGATGCGGAGAAAGGGGAACCCTCCTACACTGTTGGTGGGAATGCAAGCTGGTGCAGCCACTCTGGAAAACAACATGGAGGTTCCTCAAAATGTTGAAAATAGAACTTCCCTATGACCCAGCAATTGCACTATTGGGTATTTACCCTAAAGATACAAACATAGTGATCCAAAGGGGCACGTGTACCCGAATGTTTATAGCAGCAATGTCCACAATAGCCAAACTATGGAAAGAACCTAGATGTCCATCAACAGATGAATGGATCAAGAAGATGTGGTATATATACACAATGGAATACTATGCAGCCATCAAAAGAAATGAAATCTTGCCATTTGCGACGACGTGGATGGAACTAGAGCGTATCATGCTTAGCGAAATAAGTCAAGCAGAGAAAGACAACTATCATATGATCTCCCTGATATGAGGAAGTGGTGATGCAACATGGGGGCTTAAGTGGGTAGGAGAAGAATCAATGAAACAAGATGGAATTGGGAGGGAGACAAACCATAAGTGACTCTTAATCTCACAAAACAAACTGAGGGTTGCTGGGGGGAGGGGGATTGGGAGAAGGGGGTGGGATTATGGACATTGGGGAGGGTATGTGCTTTGGTGAGTGCTGTGAAGTGTGTAAACCTGGTGATTCACAGACCTGTACCCCTGGGGATAAAAATATATGTTTATAAAAAATAAAAAATTTAAAAAAAAAAAATAAAAAATAAATAAATAAATAAAAAAGAAAGAAAATTAAACTTTTCCTTTAGAAAAGAAAAGCCAGTTAAAAAAAGGAAACTTTCTGGTTCTATCCGAAGATGGGATGTATTGGGTCTTGGATTTGAGAGAAGGATCCTGTTCATTCATAAGACATATTAACCTGCAAAGGTTTTTGAATTTTGCAGGGGCCACAATTCCCATTTTCACACAGGCAGGGCTAGCGACACAAAGGGCAGATCGCTTTGTCAGTCATGACACGCACCAGTGGTGTCACCTTGGGCCTGATGCTTAATCACACTGACCCTGTTTCCTAATCTGTAATCTACAGAAAACACACTTCTCTCAGAGTTGTTGAGAGAATTAAATTGGATACTCAAGTAACAGCACAGTCTGTAAACACAATATTTCTCAAAAATTGGTCCACAGTCTCCACAACATCAGACACCTGGAAGCTTAATGAAATCCTGGGTCCCACTCCATATCTAGACTGGGATGGGTTGTGGAAATAGACATTTAAAAAAAAAAAAAGATTTTGTTGATTTATGGGAGAGAGAGAACACACACGAAAATACAAGAAGGGGGAAGGGCAGAGGGAAAAGCAGGCTTCCCACTGAGCAGGGAGCCCAACGTGGGGCTCAATCCCAGAACCGTGGGATCATGATCTTAGCCGAAGGCAGATGCTTAACCAACAGAGCCAACCAGGCGCTTCTGGAAATTGGCATTTTTAATAAGCATTTTAGCAAATGAATTAAGGTTCATGTCCTCAACAGGCTGAAAGATTCAATCTGGGTCTGGACAAGGAACAGAGGAGGATCCCCAGATCAGCCTCTTATCATCCGGCTGGCATGCTGCCTACTCTGTTCCCAGCAGGTACCCTAGTTCCAGGATCTGGGCTCCAGCCTGGGGAGCTGGATTCCAGTTCACCTTCCCTCCTGCTCCAAAAGTAACCTTCCTCAAATACAAACCTGACCAGGCTGCTCCCTGCCACCATGCACCCAGCCTCAACTCTCTGCCTTCCCCATCTCTTCCAGCTGCCTAGGTCTGTTCTGTCAAAGTTGGTCTATGAATTCCCACCAGCCCTGGTTAAATTTCACCCCCTCAAGGGGGCTCGCCCCAACTGCCCCGTCATTCCTAATAACATAAATACATTTTACTTCTCTGCTCAGAACATAATACCTGATGATACTCCCTTCCTTATGTGGTTATCTCCTCCCACCAGAAGAGGTAGCTCGTTGGCTGCTCTATCCACTACCTATAACGGTGCCCAGCACACAGTAGGAACTCAGTGTATGCTGAATAGGTGAACATGTTAATGCATAACTGGCCTGCACCAAGGCCAGCCTTGGCCAGGTTCTCCCACTGGATGCGTGAGGCTGAATGAAAAGTTCCATTTCTTACCACACAATAGGATGATTGAGGAGCAGAATTTTCTTTGTGCAATATCCGTGGCTCAGAGGAAAGTCTTAAATATAATTTATGTAAACTGACCCCATTATAGTAAAGAAAACTGGCATTTAAATCATTTTTATATCTTCCTAGTTGTTTATGAAGTGAAGTGAGGCATTTTTTTTTTTCTTTTTTCCCCACACAACTGGATTTTCTACAAATTTCACATGGGATGTCCCTGAAAGAGTTAGTCGTGTATACTTTTCATGAATACAAAAATCACCTCACTTAAATTTTCCTACTTACTGAAAAAAATAAAATTACTGTCTTTAGAACAAAATATCCCTTAACAACAAAACAGGTTCAGACAGCATTATAAATCTATTCATGTTATAACCCGTTCTCAGCCCCTTTAGAAACTGTGGAACAATGGAGCCCATCCAAAGGCTCTTGTGTGCTGCTCTCTGGAAAACGGACAGGCATTCTGACCACAGAAAGCCTAGAGAAGAGGCTTTTTAAAGAAGGCTATCCGAACGCATTTCTGTCCAACTTCTGAATTCCTTATTGTGTAAGGAAGGATTTCAGAGACCCACAGGTATATTAAAAATAAAAGGAAACTGTGAATAGATGGCAGTTCAATTTTAGTAGTGGTCTTCCCTTCTCCCACTAATTCAGAAAAAATTATATTCTCTACAATCGTTTCCCAGCAAAGACCGTGGCACCCATCTTTCTCACAAGGGAAAAAGCAAAGTGAAAACCTCCGCCTCGGAACTTTAATGGAGTCTCCTGTGTGTGTCTTTATGGCTGTGAGTTTCAAACTAACAACAAATGAGGGAGGAGGGCACGCGGCTTTGGTTTAGAGAGAGAGACAGAAAGGAAAAATGGAAATAGTGGGTCGCAAGGCAGGAGGCCATCGTTATGAAAGGAAAATAAGGCCCCTTGTGGCCAGCCTCATGAGGAGATAAGTGCACACTTCACCTCCAGTGGTTTCGGTCCTGCTGAGGGTACATGGCGGCCAGGGATTTACAGATGGGAAAGCAGTCCGAGGGGGAGAAGCTGCTACACTGGGCTGGTGTAGGTGGCACTCAGAGAAACCCATTCCCCCTGAGGTAAAACTGAAAGTACACGAAGGGACAAGGGAGTGTTACCATTGTTTAATCTCTTCTCATCTTCGCAACTTCCCTCCTCCTCCTTCCACAGTGGCCTGTGACCCCCAGCACCCGGCAGGTGTCATGTCCCCTGAATGGGTGATTGTCAGTGATGGCTGCATTACTTGAGGTGGGGCTTCGGAGAGGAGGCGCCTGTCAAAAACCACCAAGGTCTGGGGCACCCGGGTGGCTCAGGCAGTTGACTTTTATCTCAGCTCAGGTCTTGATCTCAGGATTGTGAGTTCAAGCCCGTACTGGGCTCCACCCTGGGTGTGGACCCCACTTTAAAAAACAAAACAAGGGTGGCTCAATGGTTGAGCCGCTGCCTTCGGCTCGGGTCATGATCCCAGGGTCCTGGGATCGAGCCCCGCATCGGGCTCTCTGCTCAGCGGGGAGCCTGCTTCCTCCTCTCACTGCCTGCCTCTCTGCCTACTTACGATTTCTGTCTGTCAAATAAATAAAATCTTAAAAAAAAAAAAAGATTTAAAAAACAAAACAAAACACCAAGGTCAAGGCCCCCTAGGGCCCGTTAATCAGAATTACTGGGGGAGGCCCTGGACATCACTAATAATGCTCTTATATGGTCAATATGGTGAACCACTGCTCTAAAGGCAGCTAGACTGACAGAGGGCGAAAGACAAAGGTGAGACAGATCAGATGCCCTGCCCCCAAAGAGGGGGAAAGCATCACCAGAACACAAAAGCGGGGGTGTCCCTTAGGAGGAAGGGAATGCAGAAGTGACGATGTGGGCTGTCGGCTCCTTTACAACAGGAAATGTGCTAATAAGAAGAAATGCTTGCAAACTCAGAAAGATGCTTGGCAAGAAAAGACAGGTGCAAAACCAAGGCGGGACAAATTTAGCTCTTTGAAGTTGGGAGACAGGAGAGAAAATGATACATGCGAGCACGCTGCAGCTGGAGAGGTGGGCATGAACCAAGACACCCAAGAATGAAGCTGCAGATGGGAGGGGCGAGGAGCCCACTTCCACTACCGAGGGGCAATGATGCAACGTCTTTTCCTGTTGATGGTTCACCTTCAGAGGAAATGTTGATATTACACCGAAGTGATGAAGAACTTCAAAAAAAAAGTAACAGTAGCAATGGAACCCCTACTATATGCTCCAGTTACTTTAGTCACTCAGCTGAGCTTATTACTTGATGATGTTCTTGAGTTCCCAAAAGGCAAAACTCTTGGATGTCCCTAAAAACATGCAGTTTTTCCCCAAGGCTTATATAACATTGCACTATGTTCTTTCGTCTAATTTACAGAAATTCGGTCACCCTTGGTGGTAAATGGGTCCCCCAACCTACAGTATGTCCTGCCTAAGTAACACTGCCATGCCTTCACACATACTCACGTGCAACAAGGGCAAATTTTACACACGGATCGAAATATCCATTCACATTCATAGCCACTTAGGAATACCATGGAAAATCAGTTAAACCCCAGTGTAATAGAGTTACAGTTTCCTGAGTACCACCACTGGAGTCTGGAAATTAATAAAGACATGAAATTTATGTGAATAAATATATGTGAAAAGAAACACATGTGAAAAGAAACTAGCGAGGCTTGCTAAGTACCATTAAGCAAATTATTTAAGATTATGCAGGATTTTTAAGAAACTGGAACAAGCCTGAAGTATCTCACTTTGTACTAGCATCTTACTTTTGATGTGAGAATGCACTAGATACCACATGTTGTATTCTTCATGTCTTTATCTCCTATCTCACTGCCCAGAGATTTTGGGATGGGTGCAAGGATTACTTAGCATGAGTCTGGGGCTACCTGGAGTGACAGCTGCCATTGTTCCTTTTGGACTTTTCTTGAAGGATATCATTTTGACCTCACAAAACTAACTTCATCTTCTGGGCCCCTGGGCCCCAGGGGTTCTGGAGTAAATTAACATGGCTACAATCCAAGGCTATAACAGGGAGGCAAAACCACAAACCACAAGAGGATGTAGATCTGGCCGCCGTAACACATCTGTACCTGGCCTTCTTCCACCAAAATTGAACAGCTAACTTGGCATTTTATCAAATCTGATGAGAAGCTAATGATGTGAAAGCAAGACAAGTATACTCAGGGCTAAATGGTATGAAATGTGTGTGTGGCAAGGGGGGATGGGAGGCTGGGAGTAGATAAGAGGAAGGAGCAATTATTTGAGATGTAACATCCTGGGATATACCGCAAGTTCACAAACATTTATCCACAATTTTGAAGTGCAAATTTTCTGAAAAAATTTCGGAAACTTTGTTCCATTGCTACCAAATGAATAAACTCTAAAAACTGACCTGAGCTGACATCAAGTTCTTTGGTCACCTTCTGTCTTCTTAAATGTTAATATTATACACTTTGCAACAGAAATTACTATTTCCAAAAAAGAAAAAAAAAGAAAGAAAGAAAGAAAAGAAAAGAGACTACTGTTTCCTGGGATCATGTGGGACTATTACATAACATACAGTATATAAACTGTATTACCTTTCTAAAAGCTGAATTCCAAAAGACATGTGTCCCCAAAAAGATTGCTGTCCCCCTACACAACTCTTCAAACAGGGGAATTCTCTGGATTTAATCCTTTTGTAGTTTTCCCACAACATGAAGTATTCATCTGACCTCAGTCAGCTTATCAGTGATTTCAATGACATTATTTTAGTAGACAGATTCACAGGGAACAAAACTGGTCAAAGCTGAAAAACAGGCATACCATGGACTGTTTGATGTAGCACATATGCTGCATTAAACATACATGTTTATCTTCCCCTTTGCCACATTTTCCACCTGATTATTCTGAGAATTCTGATAACAAACTACTCTCAAACCTGCACTATAGCTGGGTGTGACAACAATAAAAAGAAAAATATAAACACGATAACCTTCAAAAAGAAGACACAAAACTACATTTTTACTTGCAAAACAATTAATATCCCAAATGAAATGTCCAGAGATTTCCTAAAAGGCAAATCTATAGAGAAAGAAAGTGAGAAAAGACAAAGAGACAGAAAGATCAGCAGTGGTTGCCTGGGGTTGGCCATGGGAATACAGTGACCACAAATGGGCACAAGGGATCTTTTTGGGGCGATGGAAAAGTCCTAAACCTGGAATGTGATGGTAGTTCCATAATTCTCTACATTTGCTAAAGACCAGTTAGTTGCACACTTAAAACAGGAGATTTTCATGACATGTAAATTGTAACTGAATGAAGATGTTAAAAACTAATATCCTAAATTTCTAAAGTAACATTTTTTATGTCAATATCTCCTCTTCCTTCCTGATGTTTCAAATTAATACCAGTTGAAATGGAGAGAGAGAAAGGCAATAAAGGGAACCTATTCTTCATCAAGGGAAAAAGAGAAATTTTACTCATAAATGACTAATTTCATATCTAGCCAGAGAACATAAAATTTCTTCTGGATAATCCTTTATATTTAGCAAATAAAATCAAAATTATTTTTTAACATGTCATATATTCCTCTAATTACAGCATATGTCACATTGAATAATAGTATTTTATTTGCCAGTCATCTTTAAAGAGAGTATAAACTCCTGAGGGCTGGGACAGATGTCGAGGTTTGCCCTGTTTTCAGGACCTCTTAAGTGCTCGATAAATGATTATATTGATTGCAACGATTTCTTTCTAAGGACCATCTATCACATATTCATTTGCTTGAACAAAAGAATGCATATTAAACAGACATTCCCTACTTTCTAGATCAGGGTTTCTCCACTTCAGCACTATTGACATTTTGGGTCAGAGAATTTTTCCCTAAAGAGGGCTATTCTGTGCACTGCAGAACGGAGGAGGGCATTCCTGGTCTCAACCCACTTGTGCCAGTAACATCCCTCTCCCCGGTCATGACAACCCAAACTGTCTCCAGACATTGTCAGATGTCTCTCCACCCCCAGCTGAGAACCACAGCTCTCGCTAGAAAGAGACTGAGACAGATCAACCCACTAACGCGTTCACATTTCAACAACGCCTTTTGTGTTACCACTTTCTGCAGTGAGTGAGAACATCAAGAAAGAAAAAACCTATAACTAGGAAATAATGATTTTCTGACCACAGGTCTTGGCATATTATAGGGAGAAGAGAAGGAGAACATTCTTTTTATTCTTCCTGTAACTGTGGAGATGCGAGAGGCTTATTCTTTTTTTTTTTTTTTTTTTTTCTTTTTTTTTTTTTTTTTTTTGCGAGAGGCTTATTCTAATCCAAGGCTGACAATTTTCAGGATATGTGGAGCTGTGAAAATACATAAGAGAGGGGTCCAAATGCCAAGTGGCCCATGGCTATAAATGGTATAAAAGCATGTTCATCGCCAGCACTGGGCTGTTTATTATGAACTGCATCAAGGAGAACAATTTTGAAAACGCTATTGAATATTTATTAAAAGAAAAGATCTATAATAATTCGGGTCCCAACATGCCACTATTAGCAAATCACCCAGTGGGAAAGGTGAAGAGCCATGGTGGCAAAAACCATTAAATTAAGTATTAGGTTTAACACTTTGTTATTTTATTTTATTATTCTCAGCAACCATAGTGTTTCATAATCTTGTTCCAACTATCCCAGCACAAAGCCTGAAAAAGCTGTTATCCATACTGCATGCCGCTTTTTTTTTTTTTTTTTTTAAGATTTTATTTATTTGAGAGAGAGAGACTGAAAGAGAGAAGGAGCCCAGGGAGGGGCATAAGCAGAGAGCCTCACGTGGGGCTGGATCCCAGGACCCTGTGACCATGACCTGAGTCCAAGGCAGCCACTTAATCTACTGAGCCACCCACGTGCCCCCATACTGTATGCTTTTAATGAGACTCCAGAGTTTTTAGTTTTAATTCTATTTTGGAGATACTGAGCATTTCACATTGATGGTAAAGTTTAAGACACAGATTTTAGGAAAGTGACTATTACATAATGAAGCAAAGGAAAAAATATTCTTAATATCATCTAAATACATTTAAATATTTACAGCGATTCATATTATTTTACTTGAAAGCATCTTTATTTGTTATTTAGAAAAATAAAGGTGTACACTTCTGACCTCAACACCGAAAATTTGGCACTACATATGACACTATTCTAGTTTTCAACCACTTCTACATTTATCAATCTGTTATATATAAGAAAAAGCTACAAGAGACAGTTACATGTCAATTCCTAATATCTGAAAAGGAAGTGCATCTTTTAAATTCTATTTGTAAAAATGTTTACATTTTTCTCTCTGTGTCTATCGATATATGCAAGCAGGTTTAGGACTTTGAATATTAAACATGTAATTCCTAAATCCACTAAGAGAAAGAATATACACGATATGCAAAACCACTCTATTCAATCAAGCCCTAACTATACACATAATTATGGTATTCAAATTAGATTATTAATTTAGACATGCTCTATCATGTCAAGTATACACTTGCATAAAAATCTCTGAACAAAATTCAGTAGGAAATAAAAAGAGGTAAAGAAAATTCAGTTATTCTTTTTAGCAAATGAAAACCCCTGGTACAGAATGTTAAAATGTATACTTATGGGAAGATTAGTAGGAAATGCAGCTTAATTTTTTATCTAGGTGGTGGGTAATAAATACAGTACTGTCAAATTATCTCAACAGAATACTAACTCCAAGCCCTGGATTATCATATTTGCATTTGGATGAAATTGGGACACAAGAGGCATGAAATGGCCAAATTAATTTCATTTTACTTCATTTGTGTTTCCTCACATATTATTAGGACTCTAAAATGCAATAAAATCGTATATAAAATACCATATTACTTATATTATTATCTAAATTTTCATATGCCTCTACTGTACCAATTACACTGCACTAAGGCCACTATAATACGCCAAGTGTAATAGTAATTACTAGAATTAAGACAGGTGCCTACCATTTTCATAAGACTTTTTAAAATATAGGGCACCTGGGTGGCTCAGTGGGTTAAACCGCTGCCTTCGGCTCGGGTCATGATCTCAGGGTCCTAGGATCGAGTCCTGCATCGGGCTCTCTGCTCAGCAGGGAGCCCGCTTCCCTCTATCTCTCTCTCCCTGCCTGCCTCTCCGTCTGCTTGTGATGTCTCTCTGTCAAATAAATAAATAAAATCTTAAAAAAAAAAAGACTTTTTAAAATATATAAATGTATTGTATTCTTAAAAACCAGCACCAGTAACAAGAGATCAATGCACCAAATGTCACAAAACATAAGCCCCTTTAGATTCTACTTTTCCTACTGAAGCTAACATGTAAAATTGGCACCGTGAAGCTTGAAATTGAGATTTAAGGATAAGCACTGGTACCTGCATTTTGCTACTTGCTAGAAATTGCTTTCATCTGGAAACTGCCATTTAGCGAGGTTCATAGATTTTTTTTGTAAAGTAAGAAAAAATACAGCACTATAAACTTTACAAACTGTCATAAAATTCCATGTTCTTATGAGTCTAACATTCCTGTGTCTTAATAGCTAATAATTGATTTAAAGTAGCAAAATTAGGTAAATCATAATTTTAGAATACCAGGAGCTAAAAAAGAAGCTGTAAAACTAAAATAAACCCTGCATCATTTTACACTGCTCACATGTAAAATGCTCAAGACAAATGTTTTATTCCTTTGGCATTAAACGGATAACGTGACAGCTGCTTTGGCGAGATAAAAGCAAGCTACGTCATTTAATGTATTTGGAATATACAAGAATAATATTAGAAGGGAAAACCAATAGCTTAAACTAATTTGGTTAATTTTTATTTCACATGCACACACACATGTACACACAGAATGTTCCCCACCTACAACAGCCATTGCAACAACTGAACTGAATTTGTTGCAACAACAAATTTACATTGCCTCACAAGTACCAAGTTCAACTACCATAATTTTGCAGTTTAAAATATCCACCCTTGGGGCACCTGGGTGGCTCAGTGGGTTAAAGCCTCTGCCTTCAGCTCAGGTCATGATCCCAGGGTCCTGGGATCGAGCCGTGCATCCGGCTCGGGATCCTGCTTCCTCCTCTCTCCCTCTGCCTGCCTCTCTGCCTACTTGTGATCTCTGCCTGTCAAATAAATAAATAAAATCTTAAAAAAATAAAATAAAATAAAATATTCACCATTATATTTTATAACTCAGAGGCTTTTTTTAATATATTTTATGACTCAGAGGCTTTTTTTTTTTTAAGCTTCTAAGATAAGGAAAGAGAAAGATGCTCATTTTGTGAAGAAAGATTTTCCCCCGGTCTAACTTAATTACATACATTTGCATACATAACCTGTGGCCCATCAAATACAGACTAGCCAATACAGTTTCTACTGTTGTTGCCTTGAGCAGACTAATAAAAACAATCTCTGAAATGTTCTACCTGCTAATCTTCCTTTAGTAGCTTTTCACAAAGACAGAGGCAACATGATGAGTGGCAAGAACATGGAATCAAAGTCAGAAGGCTTCAGGTTGGGTCCTGGGAGCTGAGCCATTTATGAGCTGTTTTATCTCCGCCCAGTTATCCCAACCCTGAATCTTAGTTCTTTCATCTCTATAATTGGAGTAATTCTGTCTTTAGGTCAAAATTAAAACCAAAAAGGCTGAGGACTAACATGCATGATATAAACAAAAATACCTGGTCATGATTTCCATCATCCCCAAACACTCTAGTTTGTCTATAACAAGGCCTGTTTGGTTTTTTTTTAAGATTTTATTTATTCATTTGACAGACAGAGATCACAAGTATGCAGAGAAGCAGGCAGAGAGAGAAGAGGAGGCAGGCTCCCTGCTGAGCAGAGAGCCGGATGCGGGGATCGATCCCAGGACCCTGAGGTCATGACCTGAGGCGAAAGCAGAGACCTTAACCCACTGGGCCACCTAGGCGCCCCGACAAGTCCTGTTTTGATGGCAAGTGAAAATTACAGGAAACTATACTCAACTATGTCTCAAATATACCAATGAGCCAAAAGATTCATTTATAACTATAAAAGGATTGGTTCAAAGGTCCAAACCCTCTTAAGATGCAATGACCACGATAAAAGCTCAGTTTCCTTAAACTGCCAAATAATACACCATTTATCACTTTTCCCCCCAGCATGCCCATTCATGGATACAATGAGACATGTCTGTTAGAAGAAGCGAGCAAGCACTTTATCCACCGAGAAAGTCACTCTTTTATCCTTCCCACTTTCCCAAGTGCCCATGACCTATGGCCAATGAAGGAGATAAATGAGTGGAAAAGAAAAATAAGAAATGGCAACTCAATCCGCCATGCAGCTTCAGACCCAGGATCATGTTTTTTCACGATTTTATTTCTTTTTTCTTTACCCTTATCCACTGCACCCACCTCCCAGATGCAGGAATTCATGTTTATTGACAGAACAGAAACCTGCCTGAGGAACAGCCACCGTCATGTGTGTAGACACAAGCAAGTTAACAGGCAGACCCATCCCTCTGCTTGCTGCTTTCTTCTATTTCATTCCTTTTGTTACCATCAAGCCCCTCATTTTGCTTTGCCTCTGGTTTCTGCCACTTTGCATCCAGGCACTTGTCAAAAACTTCCCTCACTGAATCTCACTAGCCCATCTCCTTTGCTTGCACCTGCGGTCTTGACCATCATCTTCCCCCCGCCCCCACTCCATGTGTTCTCCCAGGAATATCACCACCTCCACAACAATGTGAAACACACAGAAGGCTTGTAAGCTTTTATTTTCAGCTCAGCCTCTATCCTGAATTCTAGAACCACAGCTGGTACAACAGTCCATTGACTCTCAAGCCCTGGAGGAGCCTCTGGTGCCTCACATCACAGAACTTTGCCAACAAACTTCTCAGCTTGCCCTGCAGACTGCACAACCCTCTGTCTTCATGATCAAGACCAATGCCACCTCTTTCCATTCAGGCACCCAAGCCAGAGATCTGGAAGTCATCCTTAACGTCACCATCCCCTCCCTGCTTCTCCCCTCTTCCTCCTTTCCCCACTCTTACCAGTCCAAGCTCAGACCTGAAACCTGCACTAGGATTCATTCAACAGTTTGTTGTTGTTGTTGTTCATCGAGCTTCTGTGTCTGCCCCCCACCCCACACCCCCATTCTCTACAAAACACCCAGAGTACTCATTCTAAAAGAACCCCCAAAAGTACGCAAATTCATCTGGACCAAGCATGGTCCACAAGACACTTCCTAAAGTGGCCCCCAGCCTCCACTGTCCATCTCTGACCTCGTCCACAGCCCTCGATGTGTACCAGCCAATGGGGACAACCAGCTGTCTTACAGACATGCCACCTGCCCTGTTCAGTACTTGCACTGCACTGTTCTCTCTGGGCCCTCTGCTCAGAATGATTTCTGTCAGCCGACTCCCATCCTCAGCTGCCTGGCCCCCTCTGACTCACCGGCCAGACTCAGGTTCAGCCCTACACTTCCGAAGGGAAAGTCATCCCCTTGGAGCAGGTACCCCAACAGAGCCCAGCATCTTTTATGCACTGCTTACAACTGCATCTTTTTCCCTTCGTTCTGCTGAGATTCTGGAAGGCAGTGCAAGGATTCTTCTGTTTGAGGTTTCAACATCCAACAACATGCCTGGTATCCTATCAATATATATCTGCTAAATGCGTAAATGAGTAAATATCATTCCAACTCAATCTGACTCAAACAGGCCAAGCTCTTAGTGATTGATTACGTGTGAATTACAGGTTCACAGCTCTCCTTAGAAGGTGTCAGGGAGAAAAGAGTAAGGCCACAGTGGTTGCAACGCCCCAGTGCTGAGTGCAGAGGTTGCAGTAGTCTTGTACACAACTGTGTTACAGCTTGGCTTTTTCTAATTAAAAAAAAAAAAAAAAATCAGGGGTGCCTGGGTGGCTCAGGAGGTTAAGCCTCTGCCTTCAGCTCAGTTCATGATCACAGGGTCCTAGGATCGAGCCCCACATCAGGTTCTCTGCTCAATAGGAAGTCTGCTTCCCTCTCTCTCTCTCTCTCTGTGCCTGCCTGTCTGCCTACTTGTGATCTCTGTCTGTCAAATAAATAAATAAAAATCTTAAACAAACAAACAAACAAATAAATAAAATCACTGTGTTATGTGGTTTTATTGTCTCTTAACTTATAACATGAGCTTCCTCAACATGAAAGCTTCCCAATAGCTTCAGTGTGTTCAACCATAATGGGAATGACAGAGGAATGGATACAGTCAGGGGGGTGAGGCCAGACTGAGCAGGAGCAACAGTAACAGTAATGATCCCATCACAAATGCAGTGAGACCAGATGCCCAAAGACTTGCCTGATTACGCTTCATCACTTAGAGAGTAAATCCACAGAAAAGCTTACATATGCAACACTAGGAGCCCTGTGAAGACTAGAATGTCTCACACCTTTTGGTACTTTTACAAAATTAACTGAAGCTGATTATTTGCAAATGAATACAGGATACGGTGTATGGATATTGGGTCCTATGAAATCATAGAGAAGATATAAAGCTGTTGCTGATCAATTGCAAAAAAAAAAAAAAATTTTTTTTTTTTTAACTTGCCTACTCCATAAGGTTCATAAGGTTTCTAGTGCTCTGTATTTTAAGTAAAGACTCTCCAGTCAAGCCAAATTTCCCTCTCCTTTGCAATAGTGTCTCTATTTAGAAAATTGAATTTTTCATAAGTTTTGAGTCACTCACAGGTTTGAAAATTGTACAGTTGTATAAAATCAAGGAGGGGGAGTAGATGAAACATCAACACAATATGCCAAAATGTTATAACAACATAAAATAATAACCCAAAACCCAAGGAATATGAAGAACTTATTGAAGAAATGCTGGCTCCAATGTGAAATCAAGAAAAACATGGAGGAAGGGAGGCTCTGAGGAAGGGTTTTAAAAATACTACAAGTTGGCCATAAATTCTGTCTTTGTATTGTGCATTTGGACTGGAATTAGACTACAATACAGGCATAGAAGATGTGATGCAATGTTACTATTCTGAGACAACACACTTGACCCATACTTGTTAGACTTATGTATTCACTGAATTTACAAACCATAGTCTCATTGGGAATAGCATATGACACTGTTGTAGTAATCTCCATTACTGATACTTTTTTTTTTTTAATTTATTTGATAAAGAGAGAGATCACAAGTAAGCAGAGAGGCAGGCAGAGAGAGAGGAGGAAGCTGAGCAGAGAGCCCCATGTGGGGCTGGATCCCAAGACCCTGGGATCATGACCTGAGCTGAAAGCAGAGGTTTAACCCACTGAGCCACCCAGGTGCCCCCTGATACTTTTTTATAAACATTTACTTTTTAATCTCCAGAGAAAATCTCAGGTTTCTATACTTCCCCTTTCTTTAATGAGAGGGACACAAAGTATGTGACCCAAACACAAAGTTAAGAGACCTCTCCATTGGGTCCCATTATCAGTCGAAGGCTTTCCACTTACTATTGCACAAGGCTAAAATGTGGTTTTTCTTTTCTGAGTTTGATGTAGGAACTAGGCTTTAGTTCTTTCTCCACAAAGACATGGAGATGACACTATGTAGTCAATGCCAGATGCTGGCCATGGGCGAGAAGGTGGGCAATGGGCTTCCCTCACGTCTCTTTAGCTCTCTTCCAGTGTTATTGTGGGAACCAAGACAGATAGTACAGGATTATTTTGAGAAGCACAATACAGGACAACTAGGCAGCATAGCCGAACGATCATGAAGGCTCCAAAATTAGATGCAGAATGTACTGCATGGAACCCAGGCCTTGTCAGATAGCTGTGGACTCCATTCTTGGCGCCAAAACTTAATAAAGTGACCCTAGACAGGTGTCCTGACCTTTCTAGGCCTCAGTTTCCACTTTTGAAAAACAGAATAATAAAGTAACTACCACATAAGTTTGCCATGAGGATTAAATACTGTAGGTAAACTTAGCATGGCAGCTAGCACATGGTAAGTGCTGTGTGTTAACTATTCACTCCAGTTCTTATCTAGAAGGCATGACCAATAAGGACTAGAAAGGTGGCAGATAAAAAATTCTCAGAGCTGTCTCCCCCCACCTCTGCCCCTTGTCCTCAAATTCAGCCATGCCCTAGCCTTGAGGGACTGTCTCTGCCACGATGAATACGAACTGCCTGCTCGTATAACCAGAAGCGTGTGTAACTTCCCAACACATCTCTCACGGATGTATGAAGCAAGAGCTCTAGAAACAGAATCAGCTCCCAACTCCCCAAGCCAGAAGTGAACATAATTCAAAAGAGTAGATAAGACTAGGGAGAGTAAATGATCTTCATTCACTTTATCCATATTAAAATTACCTGTTTCCTGTACATATATTTTCTGACAGCAGTAAAAAGCCGAGGTCAGAGAAGTTATTTGGGAATCTAGAGGTGACCACAGATAAGCCGTTAAATAGTTCACACAGATGAGAAATAAAACAGAGCTATGTAAATTGTAAAGAAGTAGTTAAAACTAAATTATGGACCCAGCTTAAGTCACGGAAGTGATCAAGGAAGACTTCAATTATACAATAACCCGGAACGAAGGAGCATTTGAAATGTCAATATTGATTGAGTAGAAGGGAATATCTGTACTCTGACAAAGAGGGTTAAAATTGAAGTAGAGGCTATTTCAAAGATGTGAAGGGGCTGTTGATGGCAAGGGTTCTCTTTTTGGTGCACGGTATCTGTGGAATTGTGTCCTCAGGCATACTGAGGCACTCTCCTGAAAGCTCATTCCCAGAAAGTTTTTTTTAAACTGACAAGTAACGGACATAGAAAATTCTACCAGTTTTAGGTATACAACTTAATGATCTGGTATATATGTATATATTGCAAAATAATCTCAGTAAGTCTAGATAGCACCTGCTACCACAGTTACAACTTGTAATGAGAACTTCCGAGATTTACTCTCTTAGCAACTATCAAATATGCAATATGGTATTATTAACTATAGTCACCATGCTGTACAGAGAGTTTTGATTTCAAAAAAAAAAAAAAAAAGCCAACTTAGAACATGTGTCCCCAAGTACTATCGGCGGTAGAATAGGTAGAATACGTTCACTAGGAGGATACACCAGTCTACAAGCCGTCTGTTGCTTATGTGCCTTATAGAATAATTAGATTTTAACATCTAGAAAACAGAATATTTTCCAGAGTCAGCACACTATGTAGTATCTGGATTATAACCTAAGGAAGCTACACACACACACACACACACACACACACGGCCTCTCAATCATTCTCAACCTCTGAAGTCAGGTGAGAAGTTCAACAGGCTATGGACCAGACTTTTAACAAAGTACTGCTCACAAAGGACCCCGGAAACTGCTTTGAGTGACACTGGCATTAAGACCTAGAAGAAGCATGCTTATTTAATGTAAAGCATAAATGATTTCCATTTTTGAAAATATGGTAAAATGTGCAGGAAAGTATAAGGGCTCTCTCTTGCTCTCTCTGCCCCACGGCTGTTCGCTAGCAGGGACTGAATTCATGCTGAGGTATGATGCTCTTTGTGGATGGATGACAGCTGCCCGGGCTGCTTTGCTAGGCTGTGTGGATCATTGCAGCCACATCTGCAGGCAGAAACAAACCAGAGAGCACTGTCCTCCAGTGTGAACTGTCACATACCATTTTTTCCCCAATAATTCTCTGAATATATGAATGGGGAAGTAAGAAGCAATGGAATCCACCTGAAAGCGAAGGAGAAAATACACTTCACCTGCTGGCACATCTACTCTGTGCTAGGCTAAGCAAGTTATTTAATAATAATTATGGTAATAATAACTCCCAATCTTGGAGAACTATGTTGTGAGTGCTGTTAAACACTTTGCATACTTTAATGCTTAACTCGAATTTCCTCATGCGTAAATTGAAGATAATAATGCACTTATTTTATTATTATGAGGATTAAAGGAGAATAGATGAAAAAAACAAGATCAAAAGGAAGTTAAGGCTGCAAGGTCAAAAAGAACAGGATTTGAAATAAACAGACATAGGTTAAAATCGCAACGCTGATTTGATCTCACTGAGCTTCAGTTTCCTCATCTCCCAAGTGCAGACGAAAGCACCCACCTCAGTGAGGAGGGAGACAGTAAATTAAACACCAGCTGCATCACTAGAAAGTGTTCAATAAATGTTTATATCCTCTCTCCTGTTATACCTGTGACCTGCTTCCATTAACCTCCATCAGCAGCCATTCAGTCCCTGGTATCCAAAGATGTGTTTCCTATCATAGCAATGATAATTCTTTTAAAAAGATTTTATCTATTATTTGAGAGGAAGAGCGAGTAAGAGAGAGCATGAGAGGGAAGAAGATCAGAGGGAGGAGACTCCCAGCAGAGCTGGGAGCTAGATGCAGGACTGGATGCTGGGACTCTGGGATCATGACCCAAGCTGAAGGCAGTCGCCCAACCAACTGAGCCACCCAGGTGCCCAGCAATGATAATTTTATCAGCTTAATAATGCGAGACACTGGTGGGGTGCCTGGGTGGCTCAGTGCGTTAAAGCCTCTGCCTTTGGCTCAGGTCATGATCCCAGAGTTCTGGGATCAAGCCCCGCATTGGGCTCTCTTCTCTGCTTGGTGGGGAGCCTGCTTTCCTTCCCCCACCACGCCCCCCCCCCCCGCCTCTCTGCCTGCTTGTGATCTCTCTTGAATAAATAAATGAAATCTTTTTTTTTTTTTAAATAATGCCAGACACTGGCTCAATGGCTTTACATCTATGAACTCATTTAATCCTCATCATAATCCCCTGAAGTAGGTACTACTGTTATCCCCAGTTTATAGGTGAAGGTACTGAGACACAGAGTTTAGGTAACTTGCCCAGATTCAAGTGGCAGGAGAGCCAAGAGCTCAGCTGCCTAGTCTACCCTCTTTACCACAGTGCAACAGTGCTGATAGGGGTGAGTCTGTTTGAGAGTCCATGCTGGGATATGTTCTCTTCTAGACATAAGCAATGGATGCTCTCACAAAACACAATGTGTTGCCTAACTTATCAACTTCTGAAACAACATTTTTGTATTTTCCTAGGATTCTTTAAAAACCTATGGTATGTTTTTAAATGTGGTGCCTATAACTAGCTCATCTTGTTTCATGTGTTGGAATACCATAAATAAAACCAGTTCTCTTTCTAAAGACTGCCTAGATAAATCTTACATTATAACACACCCCTGAGTTTTGGTTGAAACATTTATTACAAGTCCAAATTTAAATATATATATATATATATATATATATATATATATATGTGTGTGTGTGTTTATATATGTATATGTATTATATATATATTTATATATAAAGTCTTAATGCTGTTTTGTTAAACTAATGACTTTGATACCAAATAATCTGAAAATTCTCCTTGCTTCTAATGTTCGGTCTTAACAGTCAGTAATAGCGGTACTACATGTAATTCAAAGTATTCCTTTTACAAATTTAACTGACTCAAATATTAAACATCAGTGATGATAATCTATTGCTCTACTTAAAAGGAATCTCTAGGGGATGGATGAAAAAGAAAGGTTGTAGAATTCTATCCTTCAAAGTAGAACAGGATAGCTACCTATAAATCATGCCCTTTATTTATTAAGATAATTAAGCCCATCAGCACACTTAACTTTCAGACTCAACAAATGTCTGGGATGAACAATTTCCACTTTTTCTACAACAAAGGGGATGTGTTCAAAAAGGGTCCTCTGCAAGCTCTCTGCACAATGCATGCTATTTTAAAACATGATTTATGTGTCTAATTCCTGGAGCTGCCTTGAAAAATACACTGGGTTTTTCCTCGCATGCTACCTATTAGGAGAAGACACTCCAATTTGAAGAGTGCACTCTGTTTCACACTACAGAACGCTATATCATGTCAGCATTTTCATTAAATACTGTTCAAGCTGGACCTTAAACAAATGGAACGGAGAGCCACAGCTGCAGCCACTGCAGAGACACAGTTATCCCGCCGGGAGGCTTATATAAGAGGCGCAGGACAGGCAGGGTGAAACCCAAGTGCCATCATCAGAATCCTATTTCTTTGAGACTTGCCCACATTCTTGAAATGTATGAAATCACATACAATGAACGCATTTCTCATTTTATTTGCCTTATGGCACAAAACGCTGTATTGACTTACAAGTTGTTTTCTCCCCAAAGGACTGGACTCCAATTAAGGAAACGCTGGCAACTTCTGCCTAGGGGAAGAGTAAAGTGGGATGCGCGGGAAGCCGGAAGGGCTGGGAAGGAATGACTTAGCTCCCACCTCCAAAGACCTACTGCATCCAGGAATATTACAGGAGTCACTCCCCGCAGGACTTAGGATAGAGGTAACAAGACCCTGCACGCACCCTCCACTGCCAAACACACACCGTCAAGGGGCTCGCAACTTGCAATCAGCAGCAGGCGAAATGCCCTCGCAGCACCTGTCCTCTCACAGCACGTTTCCAACTGGCACGTTCGTCAGAGGCTGCTGCCAGCCCGCCCTGGATTGCCTCTCCCCGCGTGCCGGGTCTGCTTCTTCGCACCCTGAACTCCCTGAGACAGAGCCCCGCTCCTAACAAGAGGGGCCGCCCCAGCTTCCCCCCCGAAGGTACTAAAAACGCACCTCCCCTTCCCACGGCCCCCTCCAACTTCAGAAACTACAGTCAACTCACCGGGACGCAGGAGACAGGGAGCCTTCCGAGGGGACCTCGCTCCGCGGCGCTCAACCTCGCTGGCCCCGCACTGCCGGGGCGACGGCGGGTGCCAGGCTAGGCGCTGTCGCTCCGCACCAGCCACCTCGCTCCGCCGTGCCCGGAGCCCGGCACTCGCCAGGGCGCACTGCCCGCCGGCGGCGGCCGCAGCGGCGACCGAGGCTGTACCCGGCCGCGCGGACCGAGAGCTGCAGACGCCACCGACCCCGGAGTGCGGCGCTCCTAGCCCCCGGTGCGTGTCTGCGGCTCCGACGAATGGCGACTCAGCGAGGAACGCCGCAAGGGACAAGCCGAAGCGCTGTTACCCGCAGAGCCTCCAGCCCGCTCCCGGGCGGTCGGTCACATCGCCGGCGCGCCGGCGGGGGAGCTAGCGGGCGGGCACCGCAGTCCGCACTCGCCGCCGCGCCGCGGAGAATGACAAGCGCCGAGGCGGAGCAGCCGTGCGGGGCGCGGGGCGCGAATGCGCATGATCCCGGCCCGCTGCGGCACGTCACGGGGGAGGGAGGGGAGCTGGGCGGGGCCGGGGTGGGGGGCCCCCGGGGCGCACTCGGGCGCGGCGCCCTGCTCCCTCGCGGGAAGGTGCAGGAAGTCTCCCGCCTCGGGTTTTCTGGACCTAAAAGCTGCGTATTTGAACTTGTCTCCAGAGCCCATTGTCCCTTAAAAACCACTGTTTACTCTAAGCGGTCTTTAGGGCGCTGGGCAAGCCCAGGAAAGCCAGTATAACTCAGGTTATAGCTTAATCGTAGAGGACTGCGATTTAGGGGACAATGGTCCTCTACCTGGCTGTACATTAAAATAACTTGGGAAGCTTTTAAGAGCCCTTTGCCCTGACCGCACCTCCGGAATCCAGACTCCGTACGGGGAGAGGCGCAGGTATCGGTTGGTTGTAAAGCTTTCCAGATGATACTGACGCACCGCAGAGGTTTTCAAACCCTAATGTGTGTGTCAGAATCTTCTGAGGATTTTGTTAAAATGCAGGTTTCTGATTCAATAGGCCTAGGCGCCAAAGGAAGATTCGTCATCTCTAACGAGATCCCAGATGATGCCAGTGCTGTAAGACCAGACCATGTTATCTTTACTACTCCAAGTGTAGTGTAGAAGAATCTGGAGCAGAGCTTCTAAAATGCTGAGTGTGAGAATCTTCTGAGAAGTGTTTTGTTGTTTTTGTTTTAATTGCAGAGCACATTCCCAGGCCCTACCCATGTGGTTCAGCCTCTGAGGCGCTGCTAATTCCATTTGTAAAAAGCACTCCCTGTAAGGCTGATAATGGGTGTTGTTTGACCCAAACTAAAGGAATTAGGCCCCCAACCTGGAGTCGTGCATACACTTTCGCAGTGAGAAGGGCCAAGCTAGATCCAGAACTCAGAACATCTGAGTCGGAGTCCAAACCTAATGGTATTTTATCTAACTAGTCCAAATTTTCTGCAATTATTATTCATCGCTTTACTTGGTAGGAAATCTATATAAAACATATGAAATACACATGCACACAACGCATCCTGTATTCTTTACACATATTAAAGTGGCTTAAAGTTGGGTGAGGGGGAAGGGTCATTAGGAGGGGAGAGGTGGAATAAGGGATGTTAGATGGTCTGTCCCATAGTGCACTGCAGAGGAAAGGGTATGTAGGAGGGAACAAACCTTAGCTTCACCCTAGAGCCTGAAATGGATCTTGGAGAAGATCCAGGAATGAGCTTTTGGCCTCTGGTCTCATAGCACAGATTGAAACTCGGGTGTTCAAGAGCTTATGATTATATGGTGTGTCACAAATATTACCTCAATGAAATCTCAAAATGGTCTGGGATGTTGGATAAAAAAGATAATGGGCCCATTTTATAGATAAAAAAGGATGCTCTGGACATTAGTTGACTTGCACAAGTAGTGGCACTTGAACTAGAGTAGAGATATCAATGGTGGACATGGTTTCTATAATTCAAAGGAGAACAGTGGTTCAGATCTCACAAGGAAAATGGCTTCTGTGTTTATTGTTCACATCCTTTAAAGGTTGCGCCTAAATTTTGAGTTAGAAAGCATTTCGTTTTTGTGAGAGGAATTGCGTTCTATATCCTCACTCCATTTTTGCAGCTCTACAAATGGAATGCAAAATGTTTTGTTCAGAGAGCATCCCAGTCCTGGGACATCACAGTTACATAATGCAGGCTTCACCAACAAGTTCAAAGAGCAATGCTCATATATTCTGGTGGCAAGTGTAATTACCATCCTCATTTTATTCAGGCCCAAAGAAGTCAAGTGATTTAGACAAAATCCAGGCAATGTAGTCTCTGTCCTTTTCTGCTCTCCTTTTACCAAATGACATACTGAAGATTATTTTTCATTTCCAAATTTTTCATATCAAGATTTACCATCATTAAATTAGAACCAAATGTATTTCAAAGTCAGTCCTTGATACAGAACCAAAAATATGAGGAACAATTCTTATGTTTGTGAAAAATTCTATAGACTATATTCTCAGTCAGTGTAAAAGTTTTGGGCTGAAGTATGTGATACTTATACGCAATCTTTCAATGCACATGTTTGCCTTGGAATCCTACCTACCTTTATCTTTGCTTTTAATGTAAATTTTCCTTACAGCTATTCTTCTGTGTGATTATGAAATAAAAAAAAATAAATGGCTGATTAAAAAAGAATTCTCTGTAAATGAAGGAGCTGGTTGTAGAGTTTTTGTTAGTTCAGTTTTTAATAAGAAAATATTTTAAACAAATTTTAAAAAGCCAGAGGTAGTACACTAGTCATATTAGGACCTTTAGAAGATCCCAGAATTGTCATCCCGTTTCCTTAGGTGTAAGAAACTCCAATAAAAATATTTATCTGTATAGTATATAAATTCATTTGCATATTGACATTAAGAAATCTAGAATTTAATTACATAAAAAGTTAATTAGTATGTCCCATTGCCATTGTATTTTGAGCCACTATTATTGGCACTAAACACATGAACTGTGTAATATTGGTTTAATATTGACTGTCTTAGCATTAACCATATCTGATTAAGATTTGCTTCTCATTAGTTGGTGGTGTTATCTGGCAGGAATAGCAGCTTAATTGGTTTTGTTTTGTTTTGTTTCCTCTCTGAGGTCTGCATTCTTTATGGGTCAGCAAAGCTTGCTCTTTGGGTGAGAATTTCTTCATTCAGTGCCTCTAAAAGTCCCAACAGTGAGGACTTCAATTACATAGATGCTAGCAACTCATTAGAGAAACTGTACCTAAAATAGATTTTTATTAAACTCTTTTGGCTAAAGCTGAGCTGAGAAGTCTAGGCCCCCAAATTTGTTAATTACATTTCTTCAACCATTTTACTCAAAGAGCTTCTCTGACATGAAAAATCTTCCAACCTCTGCCGACTTCATACTTGTAGTCCATAACTTGGACCTGAAGTCCAAGGTGACTGGCAAAGCTGAGACGGAAATGGGAACACAGAATTAGATTTCACTAGGCAAAAACTAACGTTACCATTAAGATTAATACAAGTTGTGCTTGATTTTTGGACATGGCTTATTACAGTTTGCTCTGTTTGAACACTTGCAGCTGCTAGTAACTTCACTGGAAACCATAGCTGAATCTCTGGTGGAGGGTTGCGGGGGGGTGGGGGGGGCAGGGAGATTAGCATTCTTTCTTTTTCCCTTGGGAAACTTTGAAAAACAATTGGAAAGCCCAATTCCTCTTGCTCTAACCGAGGGAATTTACCAAGCGCCTGAATTTTTACTTCTAGCTTGATTGTTCTAAATAATTTATTTAGAACTTAGAACAGTCGGGATGACTGGGTGGTTCAGTGGGTTAAGCCGTTGCCTTCGTCTCAGGTCATGATCCTGGGATTGAGTCCCGCATCGGACTCCTTGCTCAACGGGGAGCCTGCCTCTCTCTCCGCCTCTGCCTGCCTCTCTGCCTGCTTGTGTGCTTTCTCGCCTTCTGACAAATAAATAAATAAATAAAATCTTAAAAAAAAAAAAAAAAAAAGAACTTAGAACAGTTCTGTTGTTGTCGTCTAGGTTGGGGTTTGTTACATTCTGCTAATGTAACAAACCCCATCCTAGAAAGGAAATTAGCACTGGGTGCGGATTCTGGCCTCATGGTAAGAGTAGGGTTTGGCACTGGGACAGAGAGAATTTGGGGACTGAAGAGGAAGACCGGCTATGGACTTTGGTGGCTGAAGAGCAGAGGCTGGGGGAGACTGGGCATCAGCAGTCTCTGAGATCAAGTTGGCAGAAGTCTGTACTTGTGACCAAAAAGAGAAAGAGCATCGAAACTGTACCTGGAGCTTTGTGCTTTTGTTTCCACTTAAAGATCTTAGGGGTCCCATGTTTGACCTACCCTATAGGAAAGAATGATAGGAGATTAATAAATAGATTACAAACCCCTTATAAATAGATAAAAATAGGTAACTGCTTTAAAGAACTACTGTATAATTTTAATGTCTAAGAATTATATCTATGCCCTCTAATTGCTCCCAAATTGCCCACGGGCAGAAGAAAGTGGCTGGTGAAGCCACATGCACTCTTGGGACCAACCACACAGAACCATCTAGCTCCAGCTGCTCTCATCTCCTTCTGTCTGCTGAAATCACATGGCTGCCATCTGCAATTACCTAACATGGAGTGCAGATAGCTTCAAGCACATAGTAGGTACTTAATAAAAGCTGGCTGTTAGTATCAGCTTTGTTTTCTCTCCTAGAGTTAAAATCTGTCACTCGCTGTCTCCTAATGTCCATTTATCATTTTAATGTAAGCAGTGATTAACTAGATTTTAATGGAGTGCTTTCCTTTTCTGACAGAAGACTTAAGAGTGACTCCAGGGCTCTTCTGAGAACAGGGGAATCCTGAAGAAAAGGCTTTCAGGGGAGATCAAGACAAAGCCTGCTAATGTTACTCTGTGGCCTCACGCTGTACTGCAGGGAAAATGCAGGGCTTAGGACTTGACGTGTGTAGATCTTTCTACTGGGAGAAACAAATGATGGCGGGAAGAGAGAGAGTACTTAACAGAGCGTGCCTTAAGGAAATGTCTCCACATTACAATTAAAGAATGGATATTCCCATCACCTTCTGGCATCCTGACCCTACACATTCCTTACATTTCTATCCCACCATCTTCACTCCCATTTATGCCTATAAAACTAAGTGGATACTTTTTAATTCTTCTGCCTTTACTATCTCCATAGAATGTAATTCTTACACACCTACATTTTAAGTAGTCATCAGAGGATACCGTGTTTCATTAGTGATAAACCATTTGTCAGTCCACAAATAACAGATCTTTCAAGACTGGGAAAGGAAGATGTATAAAATTAGTTAGAGTTTAAGTTCTAAGAGAAGCTGGTTGCACAGTCTTCAGAGTCAGAAAGTTGTAAAAGGTATTTAGTGGCCAAAGCATGTCTCTCATTTCTTGCCCTCTTGTAGATTTTCCTTCTCCGTTCCCATCCTCTCAACATTTTTTCAGCAAATAGACGTTTCTGCTCTCAGACCCTGGAGTAGAGGCCATCTCTTGCTACAGAGGATAAAAGATGACAGGGAGAGGAAATTCAGCATACTGTGGCTTTCTTCTTGAGTCAGTAGCCAATTTAGAAATGCACGAATATGCACTGTTTACATGGGTTTCTTCCTCGGTCTAGATAGGTTTCCTTATCTTGAAAATGAGGATAATAATAGTGGCTATTATTAATCTCTGTTCAGCCATTTACCTATTCCTACTTCCCCATGTAGAAAGAGTATCCAGTTTCTGCTAAACTCTCTTCCCTTCCCTACTCCCCAAGAAAGAACCCCTTCTAGAGAGAAGTGATGGTCAATACTAATGAATGCTAGGGAGAGTGAGGGCTCCCTCAAGTTTCTATACACTTGGCAGTGGTCAAACCTACTACTGTTCTGAACAGGCAACAAAAACTGCTGGAATTTGAGATGTTACTTGTGTGGTTGGTGGTCAGACCCTCCGTGGAGTCTCAAATGCATTCTTTGGGGAAATGAATAAAAACACAATTGTGTAGCCTGAAGGGAAGGCAAGGGACCTTGGAGATCTCACAGCAATTCCTATAGAGAGAAGAATTGCAGGGGAAAAAGCCATAAAGTAAACCATCACTCCAAGATGTCTTATAAAAACAACAGTTGGTTTTAGAAATATTTAATCCCAAATTCCACTGACGTGCACGTGGTATTTCCTGTTTCTGGAAATGTAGAAAAAAAATAAAGCTCTGTTTGAAAGCAAGCAAGCAGAGCCAGATGTTGGTGTTGGTAATGACCCGCAGCACCCAGCGCTCCTGTGGCGGCAGTCAGGAAAATGCATGACAGCTGTCTGAAGCCATGGGAGCTTAATTTCTCTTGGCCAAAAAAGAAACAAAGTGTAGAGTCTGTTTTGTTTATATATACAAAAGGACAGCTGAACCCAAGAGACATTATTTTGGTTTATAGAGCCAGTAAGAGCAATTTAAAATATTATTTATATTCCTTTGACATACTTGGTCCAAATCACTTATTTGAGGAGTGTTCACTACCCAACCAACTATAGCTGTTGTCTGGGTTTTGTCGTTTTTTAATTTTTTTCTGTTTGTTTGTTTTGCTTTTTGTTTTTAGAAAATATTAGACTATTGAATTTTAAAACCAAGTATAGGCAGTCTGATAGTGGTTTGCTTTGTCCATATGAATAATTAGAGTTTTTTTGTGAAAATACACGACGGAACTTCTTGATTAAAAGATCTTTGGGGGGGACACCTGGGTGACAATCAGTTAAGTGTCTGGCTTTACCTCAGGGCAAAGAACCCATGATCCTACTGTTCTAGGATTAAGTCCCACATCAGGTTCCCTGTTAAGCGGGGAGCTTGCTTCTCCCTCTGCCTCTGCTCCCCCTGCTCATGTGCTCTCTCTCACTGATAAACAAACAAACAAACAAACAAATAAATAAATAAAATATTTAAAAAATAAAAGATCCTTGGGTAAGGGCACCTGGGTAGTGTAGTTGGTTAAGCATCCAACTCTTGGTTTCAGCTCAGGTTGTGATCTCAGGGTTGTGAGATCAAGCCCCACGTCAGGCTCTATCTCAGCGTGGAGTCTGCTTGAGAGTCTCTCAAGAGAATCAACCTCCTGCTCCTGTTCTCTCGTCTCTCTCAAATTAAAAAAAAAAAAAAAAAAAGAGCATTGGGTTTACAGAAGTGATTACAACCTACTTTATCTTTTACTATACACCACCTTAAATCTTCTATTTTGGTCTAACTAGTTTGCTCTTCACTGCTTCACTATCCTGTGTCTTTCTTGCTTTTGTGTTTGTTGTTTTTAAACTGAAGTTCTAAGCTGCATCTCTGTCCAAATACTAGCCGTGCTCTAATACCTAATTCATGTTTCACCACATTCGTGAAGTTGACCTTGGTCATTTCAGCTGCTCTGCTGGAGGGGTCTCTCCTCTTGGGAGCCTCTGAAATACCTACTATATCAATCCACATTGCACTCCTCCAAAACTGTTCCTGGTTCCTGGCCCAGACCTTCCAAAACCCTTGGAATTTTCTGAGTGAGAGGATTGTGTTATGATATACATAATGAGCCCCCATGGACCATACCTGAGTTTTTGCTGATGAAATGTGGAGCAAAATCAACCAAATACTTAGAAGGTTGGAACCTTCAGCCTCACCTCCTAACCCTCGGCAGGGGGACAGGGAAGCTGGGGATTGAATTTAATTGCATGCCCAATGATTTAGAACATCACCCCTATGGAGTGAAACCCTGATGAAAAACTCAGTACACCAAGGCTTGGGGAGCTCTCAGGTTGGTGAACATCTTGATGTGCTGGGAAAGTCATGCACCCTGACTCCACAGGGACAGAAGCTCCTACACTCAGCATACTTCCAGACCTTGTGCTGTGTATTGCCTCCTCTGGCTTCTCATTTGTATCCCTTATTACAAAACAGTAACCGTTAAATACAGTGCTTTCCTGAGTTCTGGGAGTTGTTCTACTGAGTTATCAAATCTGAAGGAAAGTTGTGTGAATCTCTGAATTTGTAGCTAACTCAGACAAGTACAGGAAGCCCGGGAACCCCACTTGCAGCTAGCATGTGATGTAAGGGCAATCTTACCGGAAACCCCACCCTTTTATTTGTGGGATCTGATGCTAACTCCAGTTAAATAGTGTCAGAATTTAATTGAACTGTTGGGGCACCCATTTGGTGTCAGAACACAATATTACATAGTGCATTTAAAAACACACCATGTTTTTGCATTGCCTTATTTATAGCTTTGATTATCATATGGCAGAAATGATACCACCAGCTCAAGATGAAAAAGAGAGCAATTATATCAAGTGTTTATGTCTTTATCAGTCAAGCTGCAATGTTGATTGATGGTTAGGGAAGTAATCAACAAATTTGAGTATGTACATTCCATCCCTTCAGCTGGACTGAAGGCTTCTGGAAAATTGAGTTCACATTTTCAACATCTATATATCTCAAACCATGCCTACTGCTTTGTCATCAAATTCCTAAGTACCAATGACCTGTTTTACAGTTTATATGATGATGTACAAATAGGTCCTTACTAATTACAATACTCACCTTGCATTACATGCTTATTTAACAGTCTTCTCCCTGTGGACATTGCTTTAATACTCTTCTTTCTCTTCTTATTTCATGAACAGGAAATGCTAAGCCATAGAAAAGCATCTTTCTTAGGATCTCAGAGTAAGCCAGAACCAGAATTGAAATTCAAAGTCCATTTCCCCTAAATTTCCAAGCCTATTACTTAGCTTATCACACCCTCCTTAAGTAGTAAGAGCTACTGGTCATTTTTACTTCCAACGACTACATGGATAATGATAGTGAAGTAGCCATCAAAATTCAGAATCAGGTTTTATTATGCATGGTGTGCTTGTCATTCATTTTTAGAAGGGTTTTTTGGCCTTATATTTATGCTAGTAATTAAATCCAATGTCTTCTTCCCAAGTCAAGTCAATGAATCACTTATAATGATAGAAAAGTTTAGGAATCTAACTCAATTTAACATGTACATGATTAAAGATGATGAGAAATATACCTCAAGTATTGACAAAAACAGAAACAGTTAAATAAAGAAATCTCAAAGGTATAAAAATAATTGCATTGCTTATCTAGCAGGTTAAAATTTAATTAGCTCTATCGTGTCGTAGCTGGGCTCACTTTTTTTGAGTCTTCATGTTATAAATCAGAATGGAAACAATAACTTTAGCAGGCAGAGTTTTTAATGGCTATGGGGACTACCAGCCAACAATTTATTTCACACTGGAGAACAGAGAGAAAAATCTCATTTTATTTTATCTGATCTATTGTTACTCTTCAGAAGTAATGACTTGCTTTTAGAACACAAAAAACTTTTACTTTATTACTAACAGAATCTCTAAAAATGATGGCAACTGGAGTCAGGGAACTGTCATTACTGTCATTCGATTTGACAACATGCAATCATGTCCATTAAGAGCTTTACGTTCTCTTCGAACGTGTGGTAGGAAACTTCAAAGTTTATTTAACCTACTGCTAAGTACACAACAAGCTCAATAATAAACATGTGTTGATAGGCTATGTTTCCAACCACTTCCCTAGGAGCTTTATCTAAATGGCAAACATTGACAGAAATCATTGTTTTCTGAAGTCGTAAGACTCTACTTGTGACCCTTTCTTAGAGACAAAGTGGATCATTCTGGGGGTCATTTTGTAGTTAAAGGAAAAGTTCAGGGTCCCTCCCTTCTAGAATACTCCTGCATAAATGGTGACATGCTTCTGACCTTGGACTTCTGTTCCATACAAGCTTTTTTATGCATAGCTCTTGAATGGGAGATACCTGAGTGATAGGACTTGTCCAGAAGAGGCCTCAGAGTTGGCCTGTTTTAATTATTTCAACAGTATTTAATTTGGGGGGGGGGGTCCAGGTCAGTTTTCTTTTAAGATCCACCTCTTGGGATAATTTCAAATGTTCAGATTTTCAGAGCAATGTCTCTACTAGTCTAGACTCTTCTGAAATAGGGATGATAAGGTCTACTATAGGCCCACCCTCCTGGGACCACAAAAAAATTCGTGGGGGGAAAAAGTGGCTTTGATTAGAGGTTTGTATCTGCTACAGCAGGGAGCCCAGAGCAGTTCTTCTTTTATGTAAGAGAGAGCTGGTAACAACATTTGGCCTGCAGCACAGTGGTTAGCAGCGTGGGCTCTGGGGGCAGGTAACCCAGGTTTAGAGGCCTTCACTGACAGGTACAGAATCCTAGTCGAATCACTTATTCTCTCCACGTCTCAAGAAGCCTCCTTTATGAAATGTAGCAACAGCTTTTCTTATTTAATATTTACTAACAAGATACCAAACAAAATGAATGGTTTTTAAACATTTGGCACAGTCTCTCCAACCTAGAAAGTGTTCAGCTGATAGTGCTTACTCTGTGCCTGGGGAAGTCTGCACATTACGTACACGTAAATCCTTTAAATTTCACAGCGTGAGATACCACAGGCCATTTGACAGATGAGCAAACTGAGGCACATTCAGGCTAAATAGTTTGTCCAAGAGCATAAAGCTAGTAAGTAGCAGATTGCCTCTGCACCTTTGAACTCAGGCCATGTAACTCCGAATCCATGCATTTAGCCGTTTCTCGGATCAATACGAGTGATGTTTCATTATTGTTGTTTTCCTTCCTGTAAGGCTTTCCAACTTTGTGGCACAGACGTGACCTTTGTTCCCTCAAGTCTTGTGTCCCAAGAGACCAGCAGCTGCCTCCCCCTTTTGCTAAGCCACTCATAATTCACGACAAGCTACTTATCACTTGCACAGTTCCCATTGTGAAGGTTTTTCAGGAAAAGCTGAAAAACCGTATATGAGGAGTTACATTCTTGTTTGGATTTTGACACTCTACTGGCCAAGGGTGCTTAAAGATCTTCTCTGGGCCTTAATGTCCTAAATTATGAAATGACTGATTCAAACTGGAATATTTTTACATATCTTCCATATCTAGGATTTCACAGTAGTCTACTTACTTAAACTGAAATATTTACTAAATATTTTACTAAATGAGAACATTGTGGTCTTTGCTAGGATGAAAAAAAATTAGTAGAAATAAAAATGATAGAAAGAACAAATAAATTGAAGCTGTAATTGCAACTAAAGAAAGACTGTGTGAGTTGGGAAGACTTGGACTCAAATACAATTTTTCTCTCCTTCCCCCGCAAAAGATTTTATTTATTTATTTATTTATTTACTTGGGAGAGAGTGAGAAAGCAAAAGCAGGGGAGTAGGGCAGAGGGAGAAGCTGGCTCCCCACTGTGCAGGGACCGCTCCCCCCCAACCCAAAGCAAGATTCCATCCCAGGATACTGGGATCATGACCTGAGCTGAAGGCAGACACTTAACTGACTGAGCCACCCAGACACCCCAAAACCTTTCTTTGCTATCTGTGCTTAATTTTAACAAAGTTATCTATCTAGATCTTAATGTTCTCATTTAGAAAGTGGGTTTGATAATACTTTCCTTGAACGAATTGGATCATTGCTGATACTCATAAATGTTATTAAAAGTATTCCACAAATGCCTTGAATAAATATGTTATTAAAGAGAAAGAACATAGGGATGTCAGCAGGAAAACTATATGTCGTGGAAATTTAAAAATATGGATGGAATCATGGACTCGCTTGATTTCCATGCTCTGTTTTCAAAATAAATTAAAAGGAAGTTATATGCCAAAATTCATGATAAACTGATTAAGAATTTAAAGTCTAGATACCAACACAATTTTACAAATAGAGCCTCTTCTATCTCATGATCTCCAGAAACATGCTCACTGTATGCTTTGGCAGTTGTGTTCATGTTCACTTGTGGGGAGTGGAGATGGGGAAGTGGGTGTGGGTGTGGTAACTTTTCATGGGGGTAGCCAGAGTGAAAGGCAAAATCCTGTGAAAGGCAGCAGTGTGTGTACAATCAAAAAGATTGGGAGGAAAAACTGAATGGGAAGAAATCAGAGAGGGAGACCAACCATGAGAGACTCTGGACTCCATGAAACAAACTGAGGGTTACAGAAGGGAGGGGTTGGGGGGGATAGGGTAACCAGGTGATTGGTATTAAGGAGGGCATGTGTTGTGATGAGTCCTAGGTATTACACACAACTAATTAATCATTGAAAACTACATCAAAAACTAATGATGTCCTATATGCTGGCCAACTGAACATAATAAAGAAAAAGACATATTTTGTTAAAAAATTGGCTTTCAATAGTGAACAGTGAGGGGGAAGCTGTTCTTTCCTATCCTGTTATCTTCTTCTATGTTACAGGGATTCCATTAGCCTACGCTATCTGGACTCCTTTCTCCCTGTTACTAGTTCCCCACCCAGGGAGGGAGAGTGACTTATCTGAACTGGTGAGGTTGAGAGAAGAAACTGTGCACAGCCCTCTCCCTCCTCTTCTCCTTTAGGTATGAGTTGCTAGAAGGAAGGGAATTCTTTGCTCTGCTCCTTCTCTTCTTTTTGTGTTCCAGAGATTGATCTGTTCCCAAAGTCCAGCAGAATGGGTGGGTCTGGCACGCTGAGATCCCTGCTGTCCCATGAATGTGTAAGTCACATCTTCATTGGTAATAAATGCTCTATTGTGGCCTCCATCTATGTAACTACTCTAGGTCTTAATTTATTTGGGATTCAAGAGAGGGAAACAGTGGCGTTAATTATCAAGTACTCTTGATCTCTGACATTCAAGAAATTGTTGCCCCACCCCAGGCAACTTCAGGTTTTCCTGCTCAATTAGGTGGCTTACATCACTGAGTCCTTGGCATTCTTCTGTCACCCCTTGATGGTGCCATGCAGTTTTCAGGGTGATTGTGGACTAATGGAATAATTTCTGCATAGAATTTGACTACTTTAAACTTAAGTCAATGAGTGGGAAGAATTTTATTTAATAATCGTTTCATCTTTTGCATGTGAAATGTGCTATAAAAAGATGTCAATGAATACTCTCATAATTACAAACATATAATATTAATATATTATTTTAATGCTAAAGGAACATGTTATTAACAGACACTTGATAGGAATAAAATGCTTATGGGACGCCTAGGTGGTTCAGTGGGTTAAAGCCTCTGCCTTCAGCTCAGGTCACGATCCCAGGGTCCTGGGATCAAGCCCCGCATTGGGCTCTCTGCTTGGCAGGAAGCCTGCTTCCTCCTCTCTCTGCCTCTCTGCCTACTTGTGATCTTTGTCTGCCAAATAAATAAAATCTTTTTAAAAATGCTTATTAAAATGGGATACATCAATGAAACACTATGAGCATGCCATTTAACCAATTTATAAATGAAAAAAGGAAGTGGAAGGAGATGAGTATGGATTTGTGAATGTCCTGATTAAGTCCTGACTCAGGTGTCCTACCTAAAGATCATAGTGCAGAAATTACATATGGCCCATTTTTAAATTCAGGGCTCTCACAATAATGTTAGCTGTTCAATTCAATTCAACAGATATTAATTTGACTCAAATTTTCTATATGCTATCCATGTTCTATGTTCTGTTTGGGCAAACAAACCCGATAAATATGAACCGTGCCCTCATGGGAAATAATGGAAAGAACCTAATTGTATTTCTTAGTTAAATTGTACTAATATATGTATCATGATTTTTATTGCTTTGTTCCTTATAACAGGAAAAAATAAGGAAAATATCCTGAGTGCTTATCAATAGAAGATGGATGGCTTCATAAATAATTGTATTTCCATTCTATGGACTGTTATGTACTTATTTGATAGAATGAGATAAATCTCTATGAAGATATTAAGACACCATAATGATTCATTATTAAGATAAGAGTTATGTGTATGATTTCATTTTTGTAAAACAACAATAGCAGCAATGATATTTATATGTATATTATGCTAGTTTAGCAAAGGAACAAGTAAGGAAATTTTTAATAGTGATTACATTAATTGGGAAAATGAACTGTAACACAGGGAAGTAGTATCTTTAATTAAAGGATTAGAATAAATGCTTTATTGGTAAAATAAAATAATGCTAAGTAGAAAAAATAGAATACATTTCAACTAAGAAAAACAAATAGGAGTATGCTGGAGAACGAAAATGTCAAAATGTTGACAATATTTGCCTCAAGGTATATAATGATTACAAGTTAATTTTTTCCTCTCCCTCTGGACACTTTTATGCACTTTCTGTATTTTCTAAAGAAGCATGCATTAATGTAACAATCATAAAGAAAGAAGACTTATAAGGAAGATGTTTTTGCCCTCGACTTGCTAATGCTACTCTTAAGTTTCTCTCTGAAAATAGAACATACCAGAAGAATCCAAATAAGAACAATTCCTTTTAAAGTAATTATAAGGGAGAGTATGTCGTTATTCCAAAAATGATTTTAAATAATCACCGATTATTTAAATAAATATTTAAATTTATTTAATTAAATAAATTATTTAATAAATATTTAAATAAATATTTAAATAAATATTTAAATTCCAAAAATGATTTTAAATAATCATTGATTATTCATTGTATATTCTCAATGATTATTTAAAATCATTTTTGGAATTTGTTTTGGATTTTCCAGTGTATTCAGCAGAATCATTGATATGCAGAAGCTTATCTTTGAGCTCATCTCTATGAGCTAATGGTGTTCCAGTCATTCTGGGTAAGACGCACGCTCCTCTAATCTGAGTTATCATGATGTACACTCATAGGAAAAAAAGCATGCTTCTCAGAAATTACACAACACTTTCCCCTCTAGCTGTTAACTATTTAAAAAGAGGCACCCTCGAAAGCCATCCAAAAGGAGCAAATAAATAAGTAGGATACTTAAAAAAAAATCTATTTTAGAGAGAGAGGGAGTACACATGTGCACATGAGTGGGGTTAGGAGCAGAGGGAGAGAACCTTCAACAGACTCTCGACTGAGTGCAGAGCCCGACCCATGACCCATGAGGACCTGACCTGAGCCAAAACCAAGAGTGAGGCGCTCCTGGACTGAGCCAGCCAGGTGTGTTAGGTGTTTCTTATGTAGAAATATATATTCTCAAACCTGGGGAGCTTAATGCTTGAATAATTGCTTTTTTGCATGAATGTGTGAGGGTATAGGAGACAATCCATTTGACAAACACTATTGATAACCCACCATGGGTATCTCGTCATCTTTGGGAAATATAAAGGCAGACGTGAATAGAAATAACACCCTGTGTGGTTGGTAGTTACCAGACCACTTTGGAGGCACTGGGGCTGGGACCATGGAGTGACATTGGAGAGAAGGGAAATGCACAGGAAAGTGGAGGCTTAGTTTGTCACTGGAAAATCGAGGCTGTTAAAACCCACAGGTGGAGTAGGAAGACCTGAGGTGAAATTCTGTCATTGCCAAGTTTTTTTGAACTTGAACATGTCAGTTAATGTCTGAGCAATGACTCTCTGATTTGATCTGTGCTGAATTGAAAAAAACTGTAAAAAATATGCAAGTGCTTTGCAAAGTTATTGTGAAGATTAAAGGAGATAATATATGCAAAAATGTATTTAAAAAGTGTGAAGTTTAATACATAAATTTGATATGTTAATAATCAAAGGCTTATTCATATCCCTGGGGACACAGAATATAGTGTCTTCCACTTGGTCATTACCCATTAAATATGTATTAAGTTTATTTGGGGAGATAGGACACATACTGGTGATAAAGTGATGTTTTGGCAGCTATCTTCACAAAAAAAGCCAAAATTCCCTAGGTAATGTAAAATTAAAAGATAGTTATCACACTTCACATGGGCACAGAATTCTTAACATCATGCAATTTTAGAACTGATAGGGTACTGTGTGGTCCCTTAACTCAACTTTTCATTGGTGGCAGTGTTTTCCCATGTACTCTTTCCTGGACCACTAATTCACTGTTTCGGTATGACTCATGAATTCAGTTCCTCAGCCAGGAAAGACTACTTGAGGACTGACCATGTTTCAGACACGCTATTGAGAGCTATGGATACAATAGCAAGGAAAGGTGTTCATATTCCCTATCCTTACAGAGGGGACAACATGGAATATGAAGCCACTGTAACCATGACAATTGGTGTCAGGGAGAACTATGTGATTCCAAGTGCCTGGGTGGCTGGATTGGTTCAGCGTTTGCCATCCGCTCAGGTCATGATCCCAGGGTCCTGGGAAATCCCTGCTCAGCGGGGAGTCTGCTTCTCCCTCCATCCCTCCCCCCTGCTCATGATCTCTCTCTCTCTCTCAAGTAAATAAACAAAATCTTTTTTTAAAAAAAGAGATAAATATGTGAATCCAAAGGAACCTATCATTTCTATGTTTGCTTTAGTCAGTAAGGTCAGGAAAGATGTCTAGTGGTACTTAGAAGAGGAAGATGGGAGAGAAGAATGTTCCAGACAGAAGGAAAGGCTTGCACAAAAGGTCTGAGGCAACAGGCATGGTAGTATGAGTAAACAAAAGGAAGCCAGAGTTGCTGAATGCAGAATTAAAAGCAAGCTGAGAAGACGAGGTTGGCGAGGCTCAGAGAACCTGAAAACCATGAAAGACTTGACTGCTATGTTAAGGAGTTTGCGATGTTTCCAAAGAGTAATAGAAAACTGATTAGGGTTGTAAATAGGTGCGTCTTGACCAGATCTGTGTTGTGGTGGGTAATCTCTCACACTGTTTGTAAGAGTAGACCAGAGATGGGCCAGGGTTAAGTTATTAGTTTTCTATTGCTGCCAAAACAAATTACACAAATTAAACAATTTAGAACAATATCACAGTTTCCATGGGTCAGAGGTCTGGGCACAGCATGGCTTAGCTGGGTGTTCTGTTTACGATCTCAGCAGGTAGAAAACGACATGTGGGCTGGGGCTGAGGTTCTCATCTCAAGCTCATAGGCTATTGACAGAATTCATTTCCTTCTCTGGCTTTCGATGTAGCCCCTCCCATCTTCAAGCCAGTAAGGCTCTCATGTTTCCAATCTCTCCAGCTTCACCTTCTGCTGCCTCTCTCTTATTTCCTCTTCTACTGTCTGCCGACAGACAGCTCTGCTTCTAAGGATTCATGAGATGACATTGGGCTCACCTTGATTATCCAGGATAATCTCTCTATTTTAAAGTCTAACTTATGAATAACCTTTATTACAAGAGAAAAGGCTCTTTTACCGTGTAACATGTAACATGAGTTGTTCATAGGTGTGACATCAAGGGCAAAGTCATGGAGCCAAAACTCTGCCTACTGCGCATGATATAGGTATACTAATTAGAAAGTTATTCTAATAGTTCAGGCAGGAGAGATTTGTTCTCTGGACAAGATCAGTGCTGGTAGAGCTGGCCAAAAAAGTGTATGTGTTAGAAGAATCTTGGGGGCTGAGGGACGGAAAGGTGTAAAGGCACACTCCCAGATTTATGGCCTGCACAATTGGATGAATGGGAAACTCACTACCTCGCAATGCAACTTGCTCCATTTTGAGACTGTTTCCATATGATTCTTCTTTCCTGAACCTCCATCTTCCTGCCCAATTTCCAGCCTCTCTTTATCCTGCATTTCAAACTGTTCCTGCATTTCTTCATCTTCGCCTGGAGACAGCACTCCTGCAGATGCTCCTGGCCTCCTACCATTATTGAAAATATACACCAGAGAAGATCTGTTTCTTTAGTGATTTGTTTCTGGTTGAAAATACCATATATGTATGAACTATAAAAATCCATTAATACCCATATTCAAGTCTAAGAGAATAAAAGTCCCCAACCTCAGAACTAACCACTGTTTATAAGTTAGTTTATTCATCTTGAGTTTTTTGAATGTATATAAATATTTTTAATAGAAAAGGAATAAAAATATGTTCTACAACTGGATTATTTTTCTTAGTGATGTATCTTGGCAATCCTTATTTGTCACCATATGTGGATTTTTCTGATTCTTTTTAAGAGTGACATAGTATCTTTTTAAATAGCTGTACCATAATTTATATAATCTGTCTCCATTTAGTGGCCTGTTTTCATTTTTTGCTGTTATTAACAATGTTTGCATCACTATCTAGGTGCAGGTGTCTTTGGCCACTTGTACGATATATCCCTGGGATAACTTTTTAGAATTGGAATTGCTGAATCAAAAATTACATATAATTAAAAATTTAATTGTCATAATAAGCACCCTTCAAAAAAGTTGTTGCAATACACGTCTTTCACCTAGCCTGGGGGAAGGAGAGTATAAGTTCATGTAGAACCAAAGGAAACCCTCTCAAGGAAAATCTGGGGTAAGACAAAGCTTATCTCTTCAAGAAGTCTAGGAAATGCTGATTTAATTAAGAAAACACATCCCAGTGTTTCTGGTACTATGTTAGGTTCTGGAAATGGTGTCATGGTACTGGGGCAATTCAAAGAATGGGAATTGAGTCTTTTCCTCAGGGGTCCCTTAGTCTAGGTAGTATGCATACGGCTGGTGGAAAGCATTAAAGAAGCATGAGAGGAACTTGGGAGGTGATGAGCTGGGGACAGTTAGGGCTAAGTCATTTTGGTGAGCAGGATTTTGGAGGGGAAGTATTTTTGTGCCCATCACGAAATAGCCCTGTGGGTTTGTAGAATAAAGTAGATTTTGTACCTCGAGGAATAAGGGTTTTGAGGTAATGAGGCTAGAAAAGCAAGTGATCTCAGTCTGTTTCAGTGAAGATTTATTATAAGGGATAAGAAGGGAACAGCCATGGCTTAAACAATTATAGGTTTATTTTTTTCCCCAAAGTCTAAATGCAGGAGGCCGAGGAATGGGTTCAGTGACTAAATGGGGTTGGGGCCAGTGACTAGTTCTCTCAGCCTTTGTCCCATGGTGCCAAAATGGCTGCCTTAGTTTCTGATCTCACATCTACATTCAGGCTAGGAGGAGAAAGGAAAGGGTGGCACCAGCACAGCTGTCCCCTGCCTAAGGAAAGCAAAAGCTTCTTCAAAAACACCCCCCCCCCATCCCAGATTTCTGTTGCTGTTTTCCTGGCTACCACTCACCACAAGGGAAGCTGAAAGGGTAGAGAATAGAATGTCGTAATTTGCTTAGGCCAACTACAGCACTGCTGGGAAGTGGGCCCACAGATTCCCAAGCAAAACGTCAGGCCCAGAAGAAGAGGGAAATAGATGTCAGGAGATAATGAAGCTATCCTTGTGGGTTAGATTTTGAAAGCCCTGTGCCCTCTGCTGGAATGTGAACTTCATGGTATGCCAAAGACAACCAACCATTCCGTTTTCCATATGGATCATAAAAGTTTCTAGTAGTGACTGTTCTTTCCCAAAGAATTCAGAGCTTCTGAACTTGGTGGAAAATTATTTCAGAGTGATAGCTACTGATCAAATGAACAACTCTCTTTATTTACTTTACAATATGAAAGGACAAGATTGTGCTATCTCTTTCATCGGCAAAGCTTTCCTGACTTCAAACAGAATATCGTAAACAAAACACTTCACAGGATGTGGAGATGAAAACAAGTTATGAAACCAGTTTACATGGCACAGTTTAGGAAGAGTCATAAGACATAAACAAACACCCCTTTTGGGTTAAAAAATTCCATATTTACACACAGATGTATAATTACTATCAAGTTATTTTGAATTTCGAAACATCTTTAATTAGGTGGTCAAATAGCTCAAATGTGCCATTGTTTTTATGGTTCCACATAGTTTTCTCAAAATATAAAACAGTTTTTCTTCTCATCAAACCATAGTAGCTGAGAACCATTACTAAGCCTTAGATTATCTATAAATTAATATTCTTTCACTATGATTATTGATATGCTTATATTTAATACAGGAAAAAAATGGGAACACAGACAATGAGAATAGGAAATACACCATGAATCTTACATAAGTTAAATATTAAAAGTAATCTGTTAAAAACTTTAAAAGACTGTTTAAAAATTACTGAATTGGACTATGTATTATAATTTCTGTTCTCTTATTAAACACAAAAAGTGTTTTGGGATAAGAGAGGAGAATAATTTTCTTAAATAAGTTATTGCCTTTTTAAACAAAACATTATTATAAAACTATAATTCCTTATGTGAAGTAGAAAGATCACAGTCTAACTGTATTCTCCCTAGACTTCAGAGTTATGCCCATGACATATGAATAAATGGTTGTAGTATTCTTTAATTAGGAAATTTTGATGATATGAAGTATTATTATTTTGATCATATGAAGTATTATTTCATGTTACTGATATTCAATAAAAGACATAAATGTTTCAAACTCTCAACAACAAACACCTATTTGACCTGAGTTACTAGGTCAACTCCACTCCAAGTTACTATAAACAGAACTAAGGGACCCAAAAGGGGGGGAAAAACCCCACAAAAACAACAGGTGAAGACTCAGAAGTGACAAAAGGATCAATATTTATCCATCTCCCCCATAGGTGAAAAATGTATTGATGATTGGAAGAATTCAGAGTAATAAGCAGAAGGATATTGGAGATGGCTTTTTGTCATAGAAAGTGTTCCCTTCTTTTTACCTTCTCATATAATTCTCCCTTTTGCCCTGCTGGTGCTGACTCTCTGTGGGACTCTGGAGAATACCCCTTATGTGGGTCAGGGCTGCTCATCCTTCTCACTCCACTACTGTGTCAGTCCAAGTTTTCTAGGAGATGGATGATAAATATGCAAAACGCTTGTCTGGGGCATTGTCTGTGGGAAGCACAGAAAGATGGGGCACAGGAGGAGACAAGGGGAGGCTACAGACTGACCTATGGACCTGACACCTATGACAGGAGAGAGGAGGAAAGGTTGAGCACCCAGAGCCCAAACAGAGATGAGACAATCTCAGCCATGCTAATGGGAAATACTCAAAGTGAAGATTCCCATCGAAGAGGTTGCCTACTGGTCAGGAAGAGTGACACTGGGGAATTCACCAGTGGGGTGAGCCCAAAGGAGTGACTCCTGGAGACTATCAGTTATCTCAACCCCCAGGAGATTGTCTTGAAGGGAAATCTGAGTAGGGCATTCCTGTCGCCATCAGGCTGGCATCATCTTTTTCATTCTGGATCAGCTCATGTTGCTCCCCTATCGGAAAGTCTGCGCCAGTTTCCTGTTGGCTATAGAACAATGTCCGATATACACTGGTGGTTTCTGCAAGCTTGACATTGAATTCATTTACACCATCCATTTTACTTTAAATGTATCTCTTCCCAATTCTTGTTCTCCCGCCAGACAACTTAACACCATTCCCCAGAGTTCCAATGCGGTGTGACGCCTCTGAGCTCTTGCTGTGCCTGTACCTCCACACTCTCTTTCTCAGCCTTTCAAAATACCACCGCATTTCCATGTCCACGGAAGCTCCTTCTCCTCGGAGGCATCTTGCTCGAGCCATCTCTTCAGGATGCAGCCCCTTTCTTTTGTGCTCAAACATCATATGGTGCAGATGTGTATTTGGCATGGATTTCATTTTACTTTGTCTTATGTCTTTTCTTCAAAGAGCTAGTGGACAGGGACTATATCTTTAGGAGCATTCCTGGGTCTTATGCATAGGAGGGGCCATTTGACAAGTGTTGATTGAAAAGAAATTAATCCACATGCAGGAAAAGACATATGTTTGTGAGAAGAGAAGCTGGGGAAGAAAGGGGGCATTACCTAAGCAATTCCAAATATATTTCTGCATGCACGCTTGCTAAATTCTCTTTGCTTCTCCTGGAGAGATAAAAGATCCCCTTTCCAGGAACCTGAAACACATAGGGTCTAGAAAAGTTGAGAACTAAAGAGCAAGGAAGCAGATGGAACTCCCTTTTTATGCAGCCCTTAGAGGACTCAGCCTTAAAGAAAAGAAGCAAATCTGTGTTTTCCTGTATAACTCTTCCCTTTCTTACTTACGGTTATCCATGTGGTCTAAGATTCTCCTGCCTACTTCTTATGTGAAGACCAGACAGTGAGGTTTCTCATGCCTTCTCGTGTTTATGTTTGGGACCCTATCACCCAGCAGAGCACCTGGTAGAGATTTTGTGCAGAATAAACGACCACAGTGAGCCGCGCTAAGAGGGGTGTGTGGTAAGCGAGGAGGCAGGCAGTCCTACAGAAGGAGAGATCTAATCGGCAGAGGGTGGTTGCCAGGAAATCACACAGAGAGAACTATAGAGACTACAACAGCAGCAGGAGGGAAAGGACAGATGGCGGCATGCAGCAAAGAAACGGAGGGGAGACACTTGGCTTTGCAACGGTCAGTTGGATTAGACTATTTCTGACCCCAATACAAATAAAAATATTAACTGCATTCAAGTTAATAAGTCTGTTATGTGCTCCTTTTGCAAAAGGCCATCTTCATTTCTGTGATTCAGATCAGAAAAAAAGGAGGATATAATTAATTTCTAGATGCTAAGTCATTGTACTCTTGTTGGGAGCACAAATACAAACACACATTAAATAGCTTACTTAGGACGTGAGAGAATTCACATTTGAGTTTTTTTACTCTTCTATCTTCAATTTGCCCCTAAGTCCCGAGGGTTTAACCTATAAAATAGATCCCAAATCTGTCAACCTTTCACCATCTTCACTAGACCATCTCAGTTGAAACCTCACTGTGCCCTCTGACCAAACAACAACCTCCTGACTGGTTTCCCTTGCTCTGACCTGGGTCTCCCTCATGGTCCATTCTCTGCACAGGAGGCAAAGAGATCTTCCAAAAACTGTATGCCATATGCTATCTTCTCCTGCCTAAAACCATGCCATGGCTCCTGGATGCACTCAAAGTCAAAGCTGAGGTCCTTACCGATCTAGAACCTGCTCTCGATCAAACCAGACCCAGCTTCCCCTTGCTCACTACCTCCCGCCCATATCACCCTTCTCTCTGTTCCTGGAAACTGTCATGCTTGGTGCATCCTTAAAATGTTTGCAGCTGTTACTCATTCTGCCTGGGACATTTTGCACTCCATCTTTGTAGGACTGGCTCCTTTTCTTCGTGTAGATCTCAGCTCAGATGTCATCTCAATGAAGCCCTCTCTACCCCCCCAATCTAAGCTATCCATCTCTTCCTTCAAGCACTTTCTGATATCACCCTTTATAGGTCTTCCTAACACTTAGCAGCCTCCAAAGTAATCTTCTATTTTGTTTGTGTTTATTGTCTGTCCTTCCCCCAGGGAATGAATGCAGAAATTTGAGGGTTGTTTTTTTTTTTTCCCATTCTCATTTATCTTCATTGCCCTACTGTGATGCTTCGTGTGTAGTCAATTTTCATTAAGTGGTTGTTTCATGAATGGATTAAAAGTATGAACTATTGAAAGACAAAGAAAGGAGATTATAGCTCAGAGTAGCTGGGAGGAAGAAGTACTCAGAGTAGCTCTTGGAGGAAGAAAGATGATTTTATCTATGAAGAATGGGGTGGGGAGCAGAGACTTAAAGGATGTGTATATGTTTGTAGAAGGGAGGACTTCAGTGTGGCTGGAGCAGAAGGTACAGCACAGAGACAAAGATGGGGGCAGATATCACGTCAGGCAGTGGGGTTTAGAGGGAAACACAAGGCAAAGGAAAGTCATCCCACGGTCAAATAGTATATATGCATTTTTGCCTCAGGTGGCAAAGCATTGGAATTCCACAGGGTACACGAGAGTTAAAATGTCTATTTATCATCTTGTTTCCAATTGCAACAAATATGGAACAAATTACAGTCCCTGAATCATGACCATAATGAAAAAGATTTAGTAAGTCCCATATATTTCATATTTATACTAGTGAAGGTGATTTTATTTTATTTTCTGGCTCCTCTGTTTCTCATGAAGTTGTTTACTATTTTGATAGAGCCGCTCCCTAAATTATTCAATCTAGGAATAGTTCCCGTTTACTTGGCATTTTATTTTCTCTCAGGAATGGCCCATATAGAATATGCATTTCTTTTCCTTGAATGAAATAATATATGTGAAAGTACTTTGCAAGCCATCAGGCGTCCCCGAAATAAAAGGTGAAATGATTATTACCGCGAAAGGTCTTAAGGGACATAAACTACTGAAAGCATTAAGTCTCCCTGCCCTGGTTTCCTTGCTTTTTATTGCAGTAAGATGGACTCTTTCATTATACCTGGAGAATATTTTTGTTGTTGTTGCAGTCAGGAGGCAAATCTGTTTTTTGTCTGTTTATCTCCCAGTCATTAATGTTAAGAAAATTAACAAAACCATGTATTTTTGAGAGGAATCTTGGATGAATGATCATATAGTATATTGTTACTCAGAAGAAAAAAGAATTAAGATTCTGCTGATTTCAAAGAGCACGCGTTCCTCACATTCTCACTTGACTCCTTCTCTCATTAGCACCGGAAGTCTACACACAGAGTCAGGAAGAATGGCAGTTTCTGTGAGCACCTCGTGTGGCAAGGGCTGATTGCAGAGACTGGGAGACTAGTTTTGTGTTCTAAGTAACGGTGAAACTGTTCCCCCCCCAAAAAAAAGAAAGAAGAAAGAAAGGAAGAAAGAAAGAAAAGAATGAAACTGTTCCATTAAAGATTTTTAAGGAACATACTCGAAGTATGAAAATATTTTCCAAAATAGGACCATCGCTGTCTTCGTCCTCTATAATCAGCTCAATCATGGTTCCTGAGCATTAATATTTTTGTGGTCGCATTGATTTTTCCTGTGCCATATTTTATAAGGTGGTCCTTTTCTCATTTATAGATATCAGAGGGGAAACAAAGTTCTCAGAGATCCCGGGGCTCCTGGGTCCTTCTACAATCAACAGCAAAACTCTGCTTTCAGTTAGGAAGCAAAGGTCAGTCAGAGATAACAAGGAGCAGAGTGGTTTGACTGACTGAAGTTGATGAGCTGAAGTTGATGAACAGAGGACGGTGGGTCAGCTCTATCTGGAAAAAACAAACAAACAAACAAACAAACAACAACAACAACAACAAAAAAGTCGGAAAATAGGGACCCAGAGACAAGTTTTTCAGTGAAGAGGTAAATCCAAGGAAAACATAGTTTTTCGGGTGTAGAAGTAAATGGAATCTAATGCAAATGCAAACTTCCAAGAGAACAAAGCGGGACAAGGATCCCCCCTGATTTAAGAATGGACTGGGATTAAACTTTGTCTGATAAAGCAGATAAACTTGGACTTTGAATCCAAAATAATAATAGTAATAATAACTGAGCTTTCTTTTTATTACAGTATACATTTTCATGAATCATTCTACATTATCTTACTAATCTTTCCTATTTCATGATATAAGAACTAAGCTTATTCTTATGTTATAGCCAAAAAAATAAAGATTTAGGAAATCCAAGATGCATGAATGATGGAGCCAGGACCCAGGCTATGCCCTGCCTGACTCCAACACTCATGATCTATATAGTTCTCAAAGACGTAATGTGGTTTGGGATATATACTCAATTTGAAAAATAGAGAAGCACATACAAAGAAATTAAAATTCATGATAATTTTACCATGTAAAAATAATGGAATGTATTTCTTCAGATCATCACTATTCCCAAAAGTCAGTTCTGTTAACGTTTTAGTTTATATGGTTCCTATATACATGTGTGTATATATATATGTACGTGTACATATATGTGTATATATGTGTATAGATACGATATGTGTGTCTATGTGTATTTTTTCATTGGTACTGCCAATAAGAAGTGGCACCAATTTATATTTTTACCTGTGTACCATGTAAGATCTCCCCTCTTCTTATATCTTTGTGAAAACTAGTTGTTATTAATTTTAAAAATTTTTATGATTCCAATAGTGGAGAAATAACTTGTCTTAGCTTTTTAAAAAAAATTTGTTTTCAAGATTTTATGTATTTATTCATGAGAAACAGAGAGAGAGAGACAGAAAGGGAAGCAGGTTCCCCGCAGGGAGCCTGATGCAGACTCGATCCCAGGACCCCGGGATCATAACCTGAGCCAAAGGCAGATGCTTCACCTTCTCAGCCACCGAGGTGCCCTGCTTTTTTAAATTTTTTATTCAAGAGGAACATATTTAATGACCATAACATAAATAGGTTTCTTTAAAATATATTAATGTAGATATGTTTTCTCTTAACTACCAAACTGTTCTGTATATCTGTAATTTTACATATGGGTGTAATATATAGTCTGGGAAGTAGGGATGGACAGTATCAAGAAAGAATGAATATTGATTGGGGTTGGGACAGTGGTAAGTGGACATTGAGACAGGACTATTTTAAATAGCTATCCCAGAAATGTTTGACAGAAGGTAATGAAAGAATGTTTCAAAGTACTGTTTCTGATCTTTGATCATTTTACTCTCTTATTATGATGGCTTTTTCACACCAAGATCTAATTTCTAATTTGTAAAACGGGGATAAAATTCTCTTTCTTTTTAAAAGGATATTTTGAGTATTGGAAAAGAAGACATGAAAACACTTTGAAATTGGTACTCGATAGCATGATAACTGTCTTTATTTTCCTTTGTTTTATCAATGACATCCTCTCAAGTCTGATCTAAGCCATTTCAAATCCACCCACACACTGTTTTTTATCCGTCTTATAAAAACACTTTTACAATAGTGAAAATAACACATCTTTGCCATTTCCTTGGATTTCCATTCAATTGTCTTTCAGGCTCAAAGAAGGAGGTCTTATTCCAAAGTCAAGATGGAATTATCTGAGTTTCCTTTAGTTAAACATGAGAGCAGGAGAGTTTTATGAAGAAATATAGGACTCTGGAATTTTGCTTTCTTTTGATTTAGAAAAAACCTAAACCTATTGTCCTTTGGGGCATTATGCAAAACCCATCTGTTAAATCAGGATTTTCCTGATGAAAATGGACACGGGCTCTCTTGAAAATTTGACCTATTTGTATTCTGTTGGGCAGCTATACATATGCCCGGAAGACCCACTAAAGAGTGGGCATTACGAATTGAAACAAAAAAAATCCCACTTGGCTGTATTAGAACCATGATCCATTAGACACGATCCCCCAAATCTTCCTCTAATCAAATGTAGTTTTATTAAGAGCTATCCATTTTTAATAGACAGCTCGCTCTATTCATTGTAATTCAAGGCTGTGCCTCTGCCACCATCGTAAATCACTTGTTATGCTCTCCTGCTTTATAATACCACTGTAACCTTTTGCTATATCTTGCTGTCAAAACATTCCAATCTGATCTGATGCAATTTCATTCCACATGCATCCTTCTCTAACCTACGGGACAGCAGAAATAATTGAGTACATCTGAGAATTTTTTTTTCTCCAAATACCTATCATAATTGAATTCTAAATAAATGGGAAATTCTTGACAATAGGGTTTATCATTAAGAACTTCTTTTCATAGGCATAGCAAACAAGATGTGGACTGTGTACAGTAGCTGGTCAAAGATGGACGAATAATAGAAGCTCTATTTGCTGAGCATTCCAAAGGATCCCATTTATGAGACAGCGAAACATGATTCATTGGATCCATTAGTGGTTCCCACACTAGCGGCAGACTGGCAAGAAAGACCCCCATTTCCAGGCATGAGGATATGGTAGTCCTTATATTGCCTCAGACAAAAATGGTTTCATACTACTTTCTGTATAGCTTGCAGAATTGCATTGGATTTTTTCCTACAGCTTTTGCAAGACAGATCTTCCCCAGATGCCTGGATCACACTTGCCAAATAGGTGTTCGGTCCAGCAGATCTCTGGCATTCTGCACCAAGAGCTGTTATGGAGATACTCTGAAGGGCATAAAAACTGAATGTGTAATAGAGATTTAACTAAGGGTATAGTCTTTTTTTCTCTTACCTCACACTTGAAACACAATATGATATATTTTTGGCTGAGAAGTGTTTTCTTCTTGTTTTCTATTTTTATACACATACTATCAGAGAGGGGCACAGGAAATCTATGACAGCCCAGCCCAAGCTGTTCTGAGATGAGACTAGGAATTAAGTTTCTAGCAGGAAACCACATGTATTTTGAAATCCGGTATAATATGCAACAAAATCATCTCTTCCTCTCTCTATCCTATAACAATAGTCATTATATTCTTTTACCAGAGAAACTGGCCCTTTGTTTCAGTCCATGGGGGTACTTAAGGTATCTTTAGAAGATATGAACTGCTTGGCTGGTCCTAAAGTATGTGCTTTCTCAATGTACTTTCCCACCATTCAGGTTTTTTGAGAAAAACTTTATTTTCTTTTTAATATCCCTTTTATTAATATAGAGTCAGATTTCGTTATTTTCCTCATCTATAGTTTCCTTAGCCATATCAAAAATGGCACCCAGTAACTAATTCTTTAAAAATAAGGAAGGGCTTAAAGACTTTTATTGCTTCTCATATGGAAAGAAACAAAACAAAACAAAACCACTAGAAACACTGAAGAAGGAAGATGTGTTGCTTTTGCTGATCTAGGAAAGCAGTGTAATGTCCCTGAAGAGAGGGACCTCCAATGCATCACTGTATTTCTGCAGAAAACTTGGACTTACCCCTGATGCGTGAGGCTGGGTGCCAAGGAGGAAGATTAGAAATGCCAAGTACAAGATTTCTGGATCCATCCTACAGAGTGAGGAGGGAAGTGCTTGCTAGGGAGGCCAGAGACAGCCCTTCGGAGGTGACATCTGAGGCAATTGTGAGATCCTGAGAAGCAGGAAGCCAAGTGGAGAAGATGCAGGCACAGAGAACCGCAAAGGCCAGGGAAGGGCAGGTCTCAGGCCCTGAGAAGGGAATGAGCTGGGCGTTTCTCAAGAGCTGGACAGGCCAGTGTGCCCAGAATGGATGGAGAGCAAGAGGTGAAGGGGTGGGAGGTATCAGCTCACTCAGGACCCTGCAGGCCAAGGTAGGAAGCTGGCGTTTTGTCATGGTCTCAGATGAAAAGGCACCTGAACATTTTAAGCAGGGGAGTGACATGATGTGACTTGGGTTTTCGAAAGAACATCTGCAGAAGTTGTTTGTGGTCACTGTGCAGGAGGCTCAAGGAGGCCTGGTCCAGGAGTCTATTGCAAAGGCTAGGAAAGATGTGATGGCAGCCAGGGCGAAGTTGTAGCAGTGATGTCGGCAAGAAGTGGTTGATGCTGGGGTATACGATGGAGTCGGGGGTGGGTGGGACTGGTTGAAGGGTTTAAGGAGGAGACTGAACAATGGAGTGAGTGAGTGGACAGCAGAAGGTGACAAACAGATTGGTTTTTAGTTAAGTGGAAAGTATAACCAAAACGTTATAGGAGATAAGGATGGATGGTGAGCTTCCTGATGTCTGTTCTTTGGAAGGCTGAGTCAGTGACCTAGGAAATAGGACTGATCTGGAGGTCACACAGCTAAAGGAGATTGGAATTTGATTATGAGGCTGAGATGGGCAGAGCAGAAAGGAGGAGGAGAAACTAGAACAAGAAGGTAGTAGCCTTGCGCTTGGGGGTGATAGAAAGATTCTGGAAAGAATGAAGGTGAGCAATGTGACAGGAAGTTGGGAGCCCACCAGTTGTGTCAAGACACTTCCAAGACAGCTGCTCCATTTATCAGTGCAGAGAAAAATCCCTGGAACCTGACGGCGTATCGTAGAGACAGAAAACCAACAGACTGACTGCATTTCCACACATTAGCTTCTTGTTTTTATACTTCAGACATGAAACTTTTTTAAAGGATTGGATGGAATGGATGACGCAAGGAAAAAAAATCTGAATTTGATTTCAAACTTGGTTTCAAATTAGTGGGAACACAAATACAGGGCTGCCTGTTATGACCACGAGAAACCTGGGAGAGAAAAAAAAAAAGTGGAAGGAGGTCATTTCATCCAATAGTTAATGAAAAACTTTTACCTTTGACTTTGGAAAGGTTTTTCTGTTTGCATTTAAAGCCAAGAAGTGCAGTTATCTGGAAGTTAATTTAAATATAATAAGTAAGTGGAGTGCAAACCAGACTCAGGAGATTCTGGGAAGCTACTTCATTTCTCAGTATCAGCTCTGCCCTGAGAATAGACCGCTCTCTCTTCTGGAAAGATGATCTTTCTTGGGTCTTCCCAGGAAGATTATGGGAAGAAGTTATGTGTTGTGTTAAATATGAAAAATGAGTTGAGAGGTCAACAAAGCTATAATTAAACCCATTCATTTAGTCATTTGACGTTTATGAATTACAGTCAAATCCAAAAGCATGTGATAAATATTCAAACCCCTTTAAGGTCAGGAGCCATACCTGATGCATCTTTGTATCTCTCACAGCCCTTGGCAGCAGTTGGTGAGTTAAATGAATTAGACTGGCAAAAGGAAAGGTGACCGCGGTTGGACTATTCAGAGGAGCCTCATGGACAAAGTAGAATTTTATCTTGTCCTTTAGCAGAGGGAGAGTTTACAGAGAAATTAAAAGAGGTAAGGAGCTATAGCAATTAATAAATCTATATGGAAGATTTGTCTCCTAATCCAAATGTGAGCGACTGACTTAAAACCACTCATTCATTCCTTCAACAATTCACTTGGTACCCACTCTGTTTTAGGCATTGTGTTATGTCCTAAGCATGCACTAGAAAATAAAATAGTTACAGTCTATGCCCTAATGAGACTTAGAATAGATAAGAAACAAATTAGTAATTAAATTAAAAACAAAAACAAGCAAAAGAAATCCAATTTTTTCCTTGTGATGAAAACTTCTAAGATCTACTCTCTTTGCAACTTGTGAATATACAATGCAATTATAAATATATTATACAGTGGTATTAACTATAGTCATCATGCTATACATGACATCACAAGGACTTCTTGCTTTTATAACTGGAAGTTGGTGCCTTTTGTTATAAAAAATCTGTAACTAATATGGGGTGATGAATGTTAACTAGACTTACCATCATTTTCATTTCACAATATGTGCAAATATTGAATCATTAGGCTGTGCATCTGTAATTGTTATATGAAAAAAGAAAAGAAAATCTATATTGTTCTGGTGGAAAATAATGAGGGATTGATTGACTGGGGTTATGAGGGGAATCCTTTCCAGGGAATGATATCGCATTCGGATGAGGAGCAGCTCGCCAGCCTAATGGCAAAGAATGGGGCGGGAGAAGGAGGGAGTTGAGGTGTTTAATGTTCTAGACAGAGGAAACACCACGCAAAAGCTGTGAGATAGGCTATATCTTGATTCTTTAGGAAGCAAAAGGAGGGTTTGTAGCTCAATTTTTGACAGTCGGTTTTGAATAAAAATGGGATATCGAAGCAGAGATCTCCTAGAATAAGGAGGAAATGAAGAGCCTAAAAGGGGATAAACTGTCACTGATAATAGTCACTCATTTCACTACTATACACTGAGCCAATCTGGGCATTGGGGAGATAGCAGTAAGAAGCTTGCCCTCTAGAAGGGGATGACAAATCAGAAAACAAGTAATTCAATAAACAATTTAATTTCAGATCATGATAAGGTGTCATGAAGTTGACACCATGTCATGAAAGTGGTAACAACTGCTTTATTTTATTTTTGTTTTCAAGATTTTATTATTTATTTGACAGAGAGAGACACAGCGAGAGAGCAAACACAAGCAGGGGGTGGGAAAGGGAGAAGCAGGCTTCCCGCTTAGCAGGGAGCCCAATGCAGGGCTCGATGCAGGGCTCGATGCGGGGCTGGATGCAGGGCTTGATCCCAGGACACTGGGTCCATGGCCTGAGCTGAAGGCAGACATTTAATGACTGAGCCACCCAGGAGCCCCGGTAATGACTGCTTTAAATAGAAAAGTCAGAGAGGCTTTGGAGGAGAAGACACCAGCTGCCTAGCCTGGAGTGAGAACATTTCAAAAGCACATGTGCAAAGGTCCTGAGATGTGCAGTTCTGTGGGGCTGTTTCCAGTGCCACAAAGGTTAGGCATGTTCTCATGGCATGTGGGTGTACTCCACTCCATTGTGTTCAGAGAAAGCCCCTCACCTCAGGAAAGCCAAGGTTGTCCCGGTGCATTGTACCTCCTCTCTCTCCTTGACTGTTGTCTCTCTCTCTGTCACCCTGTACAATGTATCTTCCCATTCCAGCTACACTGCCAGCAACACCATCTCCTTCTCGAAGTGGGCACAGTGAAGTGCTATGGGCTTGACGCTGGAAGGAGCTCCACACAACCAAGAACAAGAACCCTGAGTGACCAAAGAGGCTGGAGCAGGAAATAAGTATGGGTAAATGTAATTACGGGGAGGCTCACTGACAACATGTCCCTGAGTTCCCACTGTGGGGGCTTGTGTTTCATCTTCCTAACATATGTATGCACTTCTGGCTGAGAATATGAGGTCTAAATGTGGAAGCAGATGCTTTGGTGTCTATGTGCAAGATAAGAGTGAAGTAGAAAATTATGTTCTCAAAGACATACTAAGACTTTACTAAGTCACAGTTAAAGATGAACTGAGATGTTATCAAGCTGCTGCTTAATGAGAAGCTATATAAAATAGACTCATGTATTTTCCTGACAGAATTAAGTCACACGAGAGTCAGACTCAACAAGCCTTAACTAAGCACCTATTATATATCAAGTACTCTGCTTAGAAAATGGATTTGATTCTATCCTTTGCAGTAAGTCTAATTTCCCCATTTTATCAATCAGGGACGAAGGAACAGCCTGACACTCCGGTCATGTACTAAAAAGAGGCAGAACATCCTAGGATCACAGGTCTTCCGATGCCAGATTCTGTGGTCATCTGATGGGGTATCAACTGCCTGCTCAGTGCTATGACGGCAGATTGGGAGGGAGCCTGGGGAGGAGTGGAGAGTGATGGTGAGCATGCCTGAATTAGAACATGAGATAAAGTCCGTGTTACTTCTTTCTAGACATGTAAGACGGGGCCCGGGACTTTACCTTCCTAAGCCTCAGTCTCCTGATGGCTAACATGGGAATAGTAATGAAATGATCTTGCAGGTTTGCTGAAAGATTAGTATCCAGAATCATGCCTGGGGAAGTTGGAACTCAATAAATGGCAGTTACCTATCACATCGGAGGAGAGAATTTAGCCCTTAGGGTGCTCTTTTTAAGCTGGATGATGTTCACCAGCTCACTGTGTCCTCCCAGATTGGAGAGGGGGCTCAAATGGAGCCCACTGACGGAGGGAGGGGACTCTAAGACTGTCCCAAAGACAGGTGCTCTTGCTCTCCAGGGCTCTTCATGAAGGGTGAGCAGCCCAGTTGCCCTCATGAAAGCCTACACTTCCCACCACCCAGCCTCAGGGGGACAGAAACCTCCCAGAGACATGAATGGCAGGCAGCAGTAACCTTCAGAGTCTCCGGGGCTATCTACAACCTGAACTCTTCTTCTCAGAGAACACTGAGGTTTCCAACAACTGAAAGGCTTCATGTTTGAATCAAAGCCCTGCTTTTCTAACATAATCACTGCACCCCTGTACCTTTTAGATGTCTAAGAAGGATGATTTACATAAATATCCCGTATACCACGTCAGAACATTTGAATGTGAGTTTTGAATCAGGCTATTATGAAGAAGAAATTCATTGCTAATTTAACTTAATTTTTTTTTTTTTTTGCATGTTAGGCCCGTCAAATAGGCTGCCTGTTAAATTATGTAATAAAGAAGTTAAAAATAAGCGAGTCACGTGACCTTGGCAGTGAGAAAATAAATCAGAGGAGAAAAAAAGGGAAGTGAATTGTTCTAAGTATACCAGAAAGGCCTCATGTATTCAGAAACTCATTTACTTTTCACCAAATCAATATGCAGTGCTCAGCACAGAGACTATCAGAGAACTACTGAATATAAAGCACACAAGATAACAGCCGTGATTACAACACGCAATTGTGCAGCTGTGATACTAGCCCCTCCTCCAAGTACGGTCCCCCTCCATCAGATTGGTTGCTATGTTAATATTTTAGGCTTAAAGGACCAGAATTAATGAATTCCGTTTTATCTCTGATGTGTTGGTCTTCTGTCAAAAATTCCTGACTGAATTAACAGCTAATGAATCAGGATAATTAGATGGAGAGATGTACCCCATCACGTAGTCCTTGGAATCACTGGGCACAGCATCGTCTCCTGCCTGGTCACGGAGCCTTGGCACAAGATGATAGCCTCTCCCCATTTTTCTACAGGGCAACAATTTTCAGCTATAAATAGGCTACCATTTTTTATAATGAACATGGAGGATGATCTTCCTCTGTTTTGATGAACAACAACAACTACAAAATCAGATGAAATCTGGGGAGGAAACTGGAAGAGGTGTTACGAAGTCCCTTACACTGATGAAATTTAAATTAAGGAAAGTATATTTAGTTTAAATGAAGGAGAATAGTAAAAAGCCTGATCATTTTACCATTTTTTTTTTAATGGTGATGAAGTCGTTGTCTATTAAGAGAGATCCTGTGAAGTAGGCAAAGATCGTCCACAGAATGTTCCAGTTCATTCAGCCTGACAGTAAAAATAGGGAAGTTTGTAGGGGATGACAACAGAAGCACAGGAAGCTGACGGGGGCAGACAATGTGAAACTCTAGCATTTTCACCCAAAGTGCTGGCCTCTGCCCTTCTCCACTCCGTCTCCTTTTCTCTGGTGCCTTGGCTCTTGAACAGAAGTGTGGAGGAAGAAAGAAGGAGAAAGAATTCTATAAGTAACTGGCGGCCAATAAAATGAACACCTACTTTACGGTCAGAAATGACTATACGACCTTTTTCTTCACCATTTACTCAAGAACAGTTGAGAATTCAGAGTTCGGCTGTTGTCAGTGGCTAACATCTTCCCAGTGCAGACCTGCTTTTGGTTTCTGATCTCCAGTTGGTTGCTCCAAACTAGCTTTCTTTACTTCCCTCTGCGAAATGTACTCAAATCCTGTAAAGACTTTCAGAGGGAGAACGCGGTGCCGCGGATCCTTGCGTGTCTGAGGTTTGCGAACACTGTGTAGAGGACGGTGTTTTTGAAGCTCGGTAGGGGAAGGTCAAGACCCCAGCGGCCTCGGACCGGCACCTCCAAGTGCCTTAGGCCTTGCCAGGGACAGTTGGCTGAGGTCGCCTGCGGAGGTCAGCAGGGAGGTCCCCGCAGCCAGCAGTCTTCGAATAGGAAGTGAGCAGGAAGGTAAGAATCAGCTGAAACCCAGGAACTGAGATCGCCCTCTTGATCATCTCTTCTTAAATCGGCAGAGATGATTGAGCAACAAGGGAGGGAGATGCTTTGTCCTTTAGAAACGAAATTGGTGTAATAATTAGAAAACCAGCTGTAGCGAGGGTCTGATGAAACAGACCATCCACCCTAGAAAGATGGTTTCCCTTCCCCCCTGGCATGTTGCTTACCATAAGCAGTTGGGTAACACCTATGCTCTGAAGTGACCCATTCCGGATTTCCAAATGCTGGGTCACTGTTACAAAGCACCAGGCCCTATCTACTCTGATTTATAGCCCTGGAGTGGCGACGGACATCAATAAATAAACAATTAAGGACCCACATAAATCTTTTCACCAATCCCTCATCTAAAATTTTCACTTTCCTTAAGAGTGGAGAAGATTAATTTTTAATGTTATTAAATTAGAATAAAACCTAAGAATAGGCACATTTGACTATTTGATAGAACGTACCTTCTTCCTCTCATTATGAGAGTAGCAGCTAAGGAAGGCCTCATCCTCATTTGGCTGTGGCTAAAACTTGAGAGGGAAGAGAATCCGTTGAATAAAAGGGGCTAAGTGTTGAAAAATATTAATTGAATTGTCATTAAGTATAAACTTAATCAGAAGTATGGTCAAAAATAGAATACACCACCTGCTTTGTGCTATACACAGAAAGCATATGTGAATCACATTGTAATGACTCCCTGTTACTAAAAGTTTTCATTTGATTTTTAAATATATTCATATAAATTTCCATTGCAGGAGTAGAGAGCACATTGTTGGACCATGTTTTGGGTTAAATCATATAAGACTGGAAGATCTCATTTCAATCTTCTGTACTTCCCAAGATTACTCTGAACTGTAGGACCATCAAACTACTACAGGCTCTTAGACTTTGGGGAAAAAGTCATGGGTGATGTGTGTGTGTATATAGGTGTGTGTGTGTGTGTGTGTGTGTGTGTTGTGTTTTGTGTGTGTGTGTGTGTGTGTGCCTGAGATTACTCAGAATCATTTTGAAATATAATTTTCCCCATACTATTTCTTATTGTGATAACAAGATAACATCTATTTATTTAAACATTTTTCAGTGAATTTATTTTATTAAGCATGGTTTAAAGTATTTTAAACGACAACAACAACAACAAAAAGATAGGAGGTTTCCAATTCTGGTCATTCTTAATCCCCATCTTAAAGAGTATTTTGGGAGCTAGAGCACGAGTATCAATAACCTGGTGAGTCCTTTGATCTTTTTGTTTCTTTAAAAAAATCTAAAAGAAAGTGAAACTGGTAAGAATGAAAACAGATATTCCCAAGTATACCTTACTAAAGCAATATTGTGACCCAAATTTCTGAATAAAGAAATTTAAGTGTATAAAAATAGACCTCTCATTTTATAAAAAAAAAAAAAAATCTACAAAGTTTTTATCAGGAGAATTTGATTAACCCACTAAATTTCATCCAAATTGAATTTGACTTTGATAGTAGTAGGAAAAACTGATATCTACTGAGATAGAATTGCTGCAAACTGCATCATAATGTGTTCAAAGTATCGAATCTCCCAGATGGGACTCAGAGTAGCAACATAGGCATCTAAAAGCAATTTATGAAGTGATGAAAGCCCGAGGACATAGTGAAAACAGTAACAAATAATAAAGCAATGGCTGAATGGGATGTGTTATTCTTAAGTCCATCAAAGATAATTATAAAAAATATCCTCGATAGAATTAATTATCTCTTCATAAGATCAAATACTTTCATTAGAACATCTTTAAATTATCTATTTTTTAAATAAATGTTTTAATATAGATCAACTGGGGACATGCACACTTTTTTTTTTAAACTGATGGGAGACACAAAATATTTGCAGGCAAGCTTTCCAAAAGAATTTAATATTAAAATTATTTAAACTGATGAGACATTTAAAAGCATACTTTTTCCTCTCAGAGCAGTAAACTCTGAAAGAAAAAAAATGCAGTCCCTAAAGAACAAATAAGACCATTAATGCAAAAAATATTTTGGGGAAAATTTAGTTTATAATGTCATTTACTAACAGTCTTGTGACTCCTGGAGACTATTTTTAAAATGCACAAGAATTTAGGTATTTTTAAAAAATTTATATCAGCTTTACATATCATTTTAAAACTATTAGGTCTGGGGAATAAAGAGTAAGTCTATGGGGAAAAAATGTTTTGCAGGTCACTTAGCTTACTACAACAAAATAATTTCATTTTATATCCCAAGTCTGACTCAAAGGAAATCAGTGCATTCTTTTCAAGTTCCCAGAATAGATTCCAAGGAAGCAAGGGGGACCTTAACTACAGTTTTAACTACTAGTACTCAAAAGTCCCCAGTGATACTGATTTGCTTTCCTTTCACCTTTTTTTTTCCCTGTTCTGTGTTCTCTACAGTAAATTCCTTTATTGCAGGTAGACTAATCCCATCTTCCTTTGACTCAGTTCCAGAGCTGATGCATCTCAGTAGTCTCTGGGAAATCCAATCCCAGCAGGGAGAAATCTAGTTTCAGGAAAAAAAAAAAAAAAAAAAAAATCTAGTCCCAGAAGATAGATGCACTTCCAATAATTAAAAAAGAAAATCAGGTTAAAAGATTTAATGAGGTTTTGTTCTCAAAATTAGTCATGTTGTTTTATTAAAAGAAAAAAAAAAACTCCAATGAGCCTTCTGTGCTCAGATTTGCATGTTGCTTTGCAGTTTACAAAGGTTTTTCACAGATTATTTTATTTTAGTTTATGTGGTGCTTGTTTATTTTTCTATCAGATTTTGGAACTCTGCTGTTTTCAGTCATAATCTGGAGTTCGTTAGCAGTTTAGTTCTCTTGGATAAAATACAACACAGACTGGTAACAGGAGCCCCAGAAGGCCTTGTTCCATACACTGTTCCATCTCTAACATGATTTCAGAGTCACGACTTTAGAGATAATGTCATCGTGAAACTTTACTATACTTAATTTGATTTTTTTATTATTCAAAATCATTTCTTGGGAGACCATATTCTTACTTACATTCAGTTTTAAAAAACATTTCATCTTCACCACTATTTCTTTTAAGCTTTCCAGACTGAATTCTTAGAGGAAAGCCTCTTTGTAGTCATCATCGAGAGAGATGCGTTTGAAATACGGATACATGAAGGCAAAGTCAAATGCTTCGTATTGTGAAAATAGCTATCATTCTTATTTGTAAAATTCAAATAAGCATTTCCTAATCATTTGTGTAGATCCAGTTTCGATTCATAATTTCCAGACTGCCACCTGGATGCATTCAAGCTGTTCTGTGACACAGTTGAGCTAATTTTGCAGGTTCCTCCTTTGTCTCTGGGCTCCTTCTCTTTTATCCCCCTAGGACTCTCTTCTTCAAATTATTTTATCTGAAGCTATGTCTGAACATGAATAGACAAACGGAGGACTGAGGCAATTATACTACTAATTCAAGCAGAAAAAGGAACACACTTTGCCTGAGTTATCTGGAAATTCCTGGCAAACATCTTTTTCTGTTTCATTGATCTGGAAGATTGCCTAACTTCTTTGGGTGGGGGTGATAGTGGTGGTGGTGTAGATCTGGTCTATGTCACATGGCTCGAGCATTCAGTGTCTTCACATGATTGCTTCATTTCCTGCTGCCTCAGACCGTATCTATTCTAGGAAGGCTAAGCCATGATAGAAAGGTTCAGTGGTTCCGAGGTACAGTTCTCATGAAGACATCCCTGTGAATTTTAAATTCTTAACTATCTTAGGGTTTGTTACACCAGTCATGGTGAGCTGGACCAACTGACATTTTTATTCATTCATTTACTCATTCATCATTTATGAGTGTTCTGTGCCAGGTCCTAAGGATACAAAAATGATGATGTCTTGCTACAAGCACTTGAAACCCTTCAAAGACACATTAAAAAGCAGGTATGATACAACGTAGTAAGTTTGAACAATGAGTCCACTGTGAAGGAAAGCACACACCCTCTGCAAGTTTCAAAGAGACAGAAGCAGAAGGCACAAAAGCAATTTCCCATGAAGATAATTTTCATGCTTATCTTGTTTTATTTTTCTCCTGCAATCCCTTAAGAATGAGATAAACCAGTCTCCCTGGAGATTCGTTTGCTACTTCTCAATATTCCGTCTCTGCGAGTTCTGGGGGTAGACATTCTCAACACATGAGGGTTTGGCAGAGGCTTGTTAAATATCTCTGCCAAGGGCTCTCCCTGGCAGATGGCAACAGCTGTTTGTGATCGAGTCAAAGAAAGTACAGGAGGAACCCCTGCAAAACGTCCTTTTTATTACACTAATGACTTCTTCCCTGAGAGTGGTCTTTCATTGTATCTGTGCATAATTGTTTTTGCTGATGCATTTGCTCCCATCACACAAAAATCTAATAACTCTGTGTAATGAATCATTAACAATTTCCTTAAATTCATTTCAGTGTTTGCATGCTGGTATTCAGTTTATGCTAATAAACCTAAAATATTCATGCCTTGAAGTCTGAGATTGCAGACTGTGTTGAAAAAATTTGTTTTAGTAAATGTACATTTTAAATCTGCATTTGGTAGAATAATGAAGTGTAAACTCTGCGGGATTATTCTTGAATACAATATTCTCATTTTCTATTCACTTTCTAAGCTGAGTTCTTTTATTTCCTTCACACCCCGTGATCATTTAGCTACAACAAAATGACACGTGGTCATGTTTAACTTCAGAGCATTAACTGGTGTTTGGTAATGGAAGAAGATCAAAAGTGTTTGATGCTGACCTTTTCTCTGATTTATTCACATCGAGACTCAGCCTCTGATTCATTTGCTGAAACAGATATTGGAATAAGTACCTTAATATCATTATTTTTCATCAAAGAAGGGGAAAATAAACTTTGAATTCTAGCCTTAAAAAGATACCACTCTGCAGTGCAGAGGTTTTCTACGTTATTATTATTATTCAGCATAAACGATACACCAGGTACTCTGTTCCGTGCCATGGTTCCCCATCTCATTTCCTCCTCCCCAAAGCCCGTGAGGCCAGTGTTGTATTATCCTCCACTTACAGATAAGAGACTGAGATTTAGAAAAGTGAAGCAACTTGCCCAAGTTTGCAGTGTTGCACACTGGTTCTCAACTGAAGACGGTGTTGCTTGCCTTCCTGAGGATATTTGGCAATGTCTGCAGGTGTTTTTTATTGTCACAACTGGATAGGGGCGCAACTAGCATTTCACGAGGAAAAGCCAGGGATACTAGAGAACATTCTACAGAGCACACGGCAGCCGCCATGACAAGCAATTGTCTGGTCCAAAATGTCAACAGTGCTGTGGCTGAGAACCCCTGGGCTAGCAGCTGTGTGATGACGTGCGATGCCCAGGTCACAGCCATGCGAGCGGCTGGTTTCCAAGCAGCTGTGCGGGACAGCTGGGATGGACACCGCGCTTCGACTGCCAGCAACTCTCCACTGTGTGAAGTAGTGGCTCATTGCTTTTCTGCCTCAGGGCTTTCTCTGAAACACCTGTGTACGTGCTGCTGGGGCTTATTCAGGCATTGACAGCTGGAGACAACTCTCCATCAGTGTGCAACCTCCCTGTTCACGGCCGGGACAATTCTGGGGGCCTTTTCTACAGTTCCTCTGCATGTCCCCAGATGGACTCAGTCTTAACTTGTCTGCAGTGGTAACCCCTGGTACAGCAGACCCAGTGCCATCTCCTGCTCGTGGAGGGTTGTCCCAGGGTTGTCAGCCCCGCTGACAATTCCAGGCTGTGTCTATTGCTGAACTGCAGAGAAAACTCTGGGGCATGGGGACACAGACACCGCTACGCGAGCCTGAAGTGGAACGCTGATAATGACACTGAACTGTTTGCCGTAGCTGGCTGAAATCAAGAGCATACACGTTATGGGTTTTATCACCTACGTTTCTCACTTCCCATGCTCTCCTTCCTAGATGTGCCCTCACCCTCCAAGTCCTTATTTTACTACCTATACCCCCAGTCCTTATTTTAAACTCTGCTTTCAAGGGAGCTCAGACTAAGACACAAAGCTAGCGAGTCTGCTATGTTATATTGCAGATCAATCAAAACAGAGCCCAAAGCTGGCCATCCCCAGAGAAGCAAGGGAGATTGGTCTGTTAGCAGCCTTTGGCTTACAAGTCCCTCTTCACTTTAAATTTCATAGTCAGTGACTGAATATTGCATAACTAGGACTCTAAATTCTCTCCGTACTTTATCTTTTCCCAAACCCAGTAACACGTCCTCAGTGACAGAATCAATCTTGTTGTTATTGTTGCACAGGTCATATTACCTTGAGGGAGGAAGCCAGTTGACTTGATCGTTTGCAAGTTTATGCAGAGAACTTGCAGTGGGCCTTTGCTACTGTTTGGAAATCTTTCATCAATCTTTTAATAACTTTGTTGCAAACGTCTCCTTCCTTTCTAGGCCCTAACTTTTGTTAGCTCTTTGTCTATGAGCTCTTGAACAGTTTGACACCTTCTTCCTGAATTTTTTTTTTCAACTGCTATTATTTTTTTTTTTTTTAAAGATTTTATTTATTTATTTGACAGAGAGAAATTACAAGTACACTGAGAGGCAGGCAGAGAGAGAGAGAAGGAAGCAGGCTCCCTGCTGAGCAGAGAGCCCGATGCGGGACTCGATCCCAGGACCCTGAGATCATGACCTGAGCCGAAGGCAGCGGCTTTACCCACTGAGCCACCCAGGCGCCCCTTCAACTGCTATTATTATGCTATGTTTACTAGTCCTTGGATCTCCCTGACAGCTCGCTCTCTCTTTTTTCAATCCACTAGGTTCTTTTCTCACTCATTCCTCCAAGCTGAACATAAGATTTACCGTCTGCCTTTTTCTACACTCACTCTCTGGGTGAGCTCATTCACTTCTAGACGGCTGATTTCTAAATAGTTGTTTCCAGCTCTGATATTTCCCCCTAGGTCCCAGGGTCATTTCTCACTGTCCATTGGATTAACCTATCAGCTCATCTTCACCTAGGTAGCCCATATGGCTCAGAAGAGGTTAAATCCTCTCCCAAATCCAGGAATGTTCCAGAATAGTCTAATGAGAAACTCCTTCTCTTGTCCAGTTGGTTCAGCAATTGTCATGCAAACCAGTTCAGTTCCCTGAGATTCAAGGAAAGAGTTATTAGGGGTTCTGGGAAAATTCTTCCTTTATCTTCTGAGAGAACTTTTAGAAGCAATTCTTTTTCCTGAGCTTTTAGAAGCAATTCTTTTCCCCTTGCTTTTCCTCAGGATATATTCCCATGTGGCTGGGACATCTGGGAGGAAGGTCATTATATTAATACCCCGTTGGGGATGAAGCCAACAAAGGGAGGAGTGCTAAGTCAAATAAATCTCAAGAAAATGGAGCTCGGAAAACTGGATTAAGTCTGTCTGTCCCAAGGGGTGCACTACCTTTGGATATCCAGCAATGGGAGACAATACCTTTCCTGATTGTATAAGTCAGTTTCTGTTACTTGAAGCCAGAGGCTCTTAGTGAGAAAATAGTTCTTCTGTGTTCTCTTTAGAAGTATCCTCACCTCTGTCCATTCTTCCCCATTATAATTGTCATCTGTTCCATGCATATCCAATTATTGGCATTGTCCTAGTGAATCTATATCCTTTCATTCTCTCCTCTTTCTGATTCATCTTTCATATTGCTGCCAGGCCAGGTTTCCTACAAAACAGTTTTTAACGTGTTACTTCGATTCTGTAAATTCCTGTAATGATTCCTTTTTGTTTTCAACTTTTAGTTCAAACTCCCAAGATTTGTTTTTAAGGTTTTTCATAATCAAACTTTTTAATATACTCAGCAGGGTTTCTCTGTGTTACCCAGTATTCAATGATAATCTTTTTTCCTAATATTCTCCCAACTGAGAATTATTTCCCCAGTGAAATTCAATGTGTACTTTCAGTCTCTATTCAAGTTCTAGATTCTTGATAAACTCACCTTGAATAGAGAGAACCTCTATTTATTCAAACAGTCTTTATCAGGTACATACTTAGTGTTCTAAGTACTCAATAATGCAGTTGAGCTATAAAGACAAGTATTTGAAAAATTCTGTTTAGGGGAACAACAGTGGGGAAAAAAGTTGAGAAGCACTGTTCTAGATACTGGGTAAATAGTATTGAATAACAGGAAAAAGAAACCCTTGAGTTATGGAGCTTATATGCTGGAGAAGGACACATAGGAAACAACATAAATAAGTAAAATGCATAATACAGCAAAAAAAAAAAAAAAAAAAAGAAGCAACAAGGCAAAAAGTAAAGGAAGGAGATAGGAAGTAGATGTATGGAAGGAAAGGGTATTGACACTTGAGCAAAGGTGGCCAAGAAGATTTGAGTCAAGGCCTTCTTGAGTGAGGGAGTGAGTGAGAATGTCCCTCTGTAAATGGAACAGCAAAGGCCCTGAGGCATGAACAAACCTGGCATACTGGAGGAGGGCCAAGCCAGTGTGGTAGAAGAGAAGTCGGGAAAGGGTATTAAAAAGCCTGTCCAAAGTGTTTGCAGGGCCAAGACATGAAGGGCCAAGTGAGGACCTTGTTTTTAACTTTAATGACAGAAGAAGTCCTTAGAGTGTGCTGAAGAGGAAATGATATAACGGATTTACACTTTTATTGGGCTCACTGTCATTGCTGTGCTGAGAATGGACTGAAAGGGCAAACAGGCCACCAAGGTGGTTAGTTGGGAGGTATCTCAGCCTACTACGTTGCTGTAACAAAATACCACGGGCTGGGTGGCTTCAACAACAGAAATGTATTTCTCACAGTTCTAAAGACTGGAAATCCAAAATCAGAGTGCTGGCAAGATTTTATTCTGAGGCCTCTTCTCTTGGCTTGTAGACGACCGCCATCTTGCTGAGTGCTCACATGGTCTTTCCTCGGTGCGTGCACACTGACAAAGGGAGTGCAGGCTCTTCCTTGCGACTTCCTACAAGGGCATGACTCATCCTAGGGCTCCACCGTCATGTCCTTACTCAATCCTAATCACCCCCTTCCCAAAGACGTACCATCACAACATACCATCACAATGGGGTTAAGGATTCAAAATATGAATGTTGGGGGGACACAAACACTCGGTACCTAACAGGAGGTTACTGCAGTAACTCGGTGAGTGATGGTGGGGAGCTTGTATGACATAGTGTGGTAGTGGAGGATAGAAGTGAATAGAGTTTTAAAGGGAGAGCAGGCACAGTGTGCTCATGTGGGAGGTGAGAGAAAGAGGAGTCCAAGATGCCGAAGGGTTTTGGAAATTCATGGTATTATTTCTTACTGAAGTTTTCAATATTAATAAGTTGAATAACACAAATCAAAGCAACTAAGACTCTTTGGAACACTGGAATTTGAAAACATTTGGGCTAATGAATCTCAATTTGTAAAAAAAATGTGTGGGGACATTTTAAACTAAAGTAAATTTTTTTGACACAACAGTTGGGTAAAACTGGCATTTGGAAGACAGGGGCCAGGGATTTGAACCATCTTGCAATGCATGGGGCAGTCCTATATAACTGAAGAACTATTCTGCCACGAATCCCAACTTTGCTGTTAAGAAACACTGAGGCAGGGGCGCCTGGGTGGCTCAGTGGGTTAAGCCTCTGCCTTCGGCTCAGGTCATGATCCTAGGGTCCTGGGATCGAGCCCCGCATCGGGCTCTCTGCTTATCAGGGAGCCTGCTTCCCTTCCTCTCTCTGCCTGCCTCTCTGTCTACTTGTGATCTCTCTCTGTCAAATAAATAAATAAAAATCTTAAAAAAAAAAAAAGAAAGAAACACTGAGGCAGTTTCTTTTCTGTATTTATTTATTTTTTTAAAAATCTCTTACTGCAGTTCAAGCAACAGAAAAAGAGTATTTTACTGCCAATTAGTTAGGCCCATTCCTTCCCTCCCCACTAATCGAGCTTCGCAGTGCCTTGAGGGAAAATGTGATACCCTGTATTTCTGTCACATCCTCCTAGAAAGAATGGCATACAATGCCTTTATTTATTTTGGTGTCTCTCTTTCTCTGTCTCTTCCTGTCTTCCTCTCTGTGTCTCTGTCATTCCTTCTCTCTCTCCCCATATGCAGTATATACTCTCATTTTATCCATTTCTTACTGGAGTGCAAGGAATGATCTATGCCAAACTGATCCTAACTATGGTTAAGAACTGCCTTTTGCTCTAAGGACTTAGCATATAGGAGATGATAAGGAAATATTAGCTCTTATTGGTGATAATAACAGGAGGCATCTAAGATGTCTTGACTGAAACAAACACATGCCTTAGTTAAAAAGTCTTCTAGCTGCCATCACTTCACCTATTTTCTTAAATTCATATCTTAAAAATAGGATTTAAAAATTACTGTAAAGTTTGAGAAGTTTATTTTCTTAATCTTTTCATAATCTTAACATAATCTCAACTCTTTAGTATTTATTTCTTTATATCCTCTCACAAATTTTGTCCATGTGAAGTTGATTTTTTTATGTTTCTTTCTTTCTTTCTTTCTTTCTTTCTTTCTTTCTTTCTTTTTCTTTCTTTCTTTTCTTTTTTTTTTTTAAGATTTTATTTATTTATTTGACAGACAGAGATCATAAGTAGGCAGAGAGGCAGGCAGAGAGAGAGGGGGAAGCAAGCTCCCCGCTGAGCAGAGATCCCAATGCGGGGCTCGATCCCAGGACCTCGGGATCATGACCTGAGCCAAAGGCAGAGGCTTTAACCCACTGAGCCACCCAGGTGCCTGATTTTTGCTTAGAAATAATAATATTGAAGGTGTTTTCACTGAGAATCATTTTGTAAGTATATTTTAATGTTTCTACCTGATTATCACAGTTACCATTTTAATAGCTGCATTATAGCCCATCACATTTACTGATGGTTCCTTCCTTTTATGTTGGATAATTTGTTTCTCATCTTTAATGCCTTTTATCTGATGTTTCTGCCTGGTCTTTTTGTCATTGATTTTTCTTATCCTCTATTACATTCAACCCCTCCTCCATGGATTATTGTCTATTTGCTAGGTTTCTGACTATTGTGATTTATATGCGTACTAGCATCAGTTCACCGATCAGCTTTAGCTCTGATCAATGATAGTTGCTTGATCCTTATAGCTTTTCTTCGATATTTATATCCCTGGCTCCCAATAGCTCATGCTTCAGATCTCTGTGGTTCAGGAAGGATTTGTTATAGCTTGAGGCATGTGTGGGAAATTAGTTGGATGTTTCACGGTAGGAGAGAACACATATCCCAGAGTAATTCAAACTTTTTAAAGATAAAAGCCACATCTTTTTTCTTTCAATATTATAAAATATATCTTTAGTAAATATTTATGTATTTACTAAATTATAGCAAATATGGTCCCAGGGTATCCATGGATTATTTGATGATAATAAAAAATAACAGCTAAATATTTTTTCAATATTGAAGAAAAGTAAACACATTCAAAGCAATCATAACATTACATCATATTCCTTAATTAGGATGGAGTAACACTTTTATAGAAGATGTGATCTGGGTTCAAATAACACTTAGTGAATGCAAAGGATTTACTTCTGACATCAAGGCACATTAAATCCATCGAAGTTAAGATTCATTATAGGCACGGGTCAGATGCCATGACAAAAACTCAAAGAAACCAACCAAAGTAAGACAACTTCATAAGGCTCTAAGTAAACAGTCTGCCACAGTCAATTTCATATATTTGATAAAAAGGAGGAAAACACTTTATTTAAGATGAAATATTTAGGAATAAGTGTGAGATCTATATAAGGACCTACATAAAGAACATTTTTACATGCTACTGAAACACACAAAGAAGATGAATATATAGAAAGATATTGCACTCCTTTAATAGGAAAAAATCTACATTATAAAGATGTGATTCTAGAGTAACAGCAGCAGCATTTTGGAATTATTTTGGAATCAGACAAGGTGGTAAGGTCAAACAGAAAAATGAAAAACAAGAATAGTCAAGAAAAATCTGGAGCAATCATTAGGAAGACTAGCTTTTTCTCATATTTGAACATATTTTAAATCTTTAATAATAAACACAGTGGGGTACCTGAATAGAATGACAGATCAATGGAATTGAAAAGAAAAAAAAATAAAAGGAGAATTTAGCATATTGAAAAAGGTGGAATCCCAAATCAGTAGGATGAAAGTAGATTTTTCAGTGAATGATATTGGGTCCATTGGTGAGGTCTTAAGTAACGTGTAACTTGATAGCACATCTTTATATGAACCCTCCCTTCTGCTTCCCTTCTCCACCCCTCACTCATCCTCTAGACACACTCTTCAATAACATACTTGAACGAAAGACTTTGTTACAGTTGTTTTCTAGGGAACATAGGTTAAGGCACTTACTCTTCTCTAACCTCTTCTTCCCTCTACCTACCTATACTCTTTTCTCATATCTTTTATAACTTTTAGAGGTTATAATACTTCCCATTCATCACTCTATTGCCTGTAATTATTTTAGTCTTGGTCTTAAAGTTATTTAGATGCAATGCCCACTGTCAGTAGTTGGCCGAAGTTTTTCCTCAAGTGGATTCCTTAGAAAGTATTTCCGGGAACAATATTCCCTGAATTCTTGAAGATTCTAAAGATAATTTGTCTATTGTCTTTACACCTGAAAATCAGTTAGGGCATAAAATGTTTAAGTCACAATTTTTCTTTGAGGATTTTGTAGGTGTTTTTTTTTTTTTTATTGTGTTTTGATGTTGGAAGGTTTAGAAAAGTCTGAGAGCACTCTAAGGTCTTTTTTTTTTTTTTTTTTTTTCCTGAGTACCTGAAGAGTTTTCTTTCTTTTAAAAGTTTATTAACTTTATTAGAGTATTTCTGGGTAAAGTACATTTTGGGTCATTCTGGGTCAGTTTACTCTGGGAAATGGTACATTGTCCGTACTTTTCATTTTGGAAAAGTTTTCTTGAATAAGCATTTTGTTTTCATTTTACTTATTTTAAAAATTTTTATCTCTGTGTTTGTCATGTTTAGTTCCCTCAAGTCCCCTCCAAACTTTACCTTTAGTTCTGTCGGTATGATATTTTTCTACTTCATTCCTAAACTCCATTGGCTCATATTTCATCCTTTCTATGACCTTGCTATCTCTCTTCTAAGTTATTGCATTTCCTTCTTTCTCTCTTTCTCTTTCTTTGTGCTTTCCTTTCCTCCTTCCTTCTTTTTTTTCTTCCTTCGTTCCTTTGTTCCTTCCTTCCTTTCTCTCTTTCTTTCCTCCTAAGATTTATTTTTTCATGTGAGACAGCAAGAGAGAGGAGAGGGAAAAGGAGAGGGAGACAGGAACTCAGGCAGACTCTGAGCTGTAAACAGAGTGCCGTGCAGGCTCTACCACACTTGATCCCAGGACCCTGAGGTCATGACCTGAGCTGAAGCTAAGAGTCTGATGCTCAACTGAATGAGCCACCTATGCACCCCAAGTTATTGCATTTCTGTTTTATGCCTTTGTTATGTAGAGGTGATGGCTTCATTGGACTTCTTCCCTCCTATTTATTTATTTAAAATAATAATGTATTATTTGCTGCAGGGGTACAGATCTATGAATCATCAGGCTTACACAATTCACAACACTCACCATAGCACATACTCTCCCCAATATCCATCACCCAGCCACCCTCTCCGTACCCCACCTCCACCCCCCCAGCAACCCTCAGTTTGTTTCCTGAGATTAAGAGTCTCTTATGGTTTGTCCCCTTCCCTGGTCCCATCTTGTTTCATTTTTTCCCTCCCCATCCTCCACGACCCCGTGCCTTGCCTCTCAAATTCCTCGTACCAGAGAGATAATTGTCTTCCTCAGATTGACTTATTTCGCTTAGCACAATACTCTCTAGTTCCATCCATGTCATTGCAAATGGCAAGATTTTGCAGTTTTGATGGCTACATAGTATTCCATTATCTATATCTATATCTATATCAATATCAATATCTATATCTATTTAACATCTTCTTTATCCATTCATCTATTAATGGACATCTAGGTTCTTTCCATAGTTTGGCTATTCTGGACATTGCTACTATAAACATTTGGGTGCATGTGCCCCTTGGGATCACTACATTTGTATCTTTAGGGTAAATATCTAGTAGCAGATTGCTGGGTCATAGAGAAGCTCTATTTTCAACTTTTTGAGGAGCCTCCATACTGTTTTCCAGAGTGGCTGCACCAGCTTGCATTCCCACCAACAATGGGAGGAGGTAGATGTGTAAGAGTTGTTCCCTTTCTCCATATCCTTGCCAACATCTGTCATTTCCTGACTTCCTAATTTTAGCCATTCTAATTGGAGTGAGGTGGTATCTCACTGTGGTTTTGATTTGTATTTCCCTGATACTGAGTGATGTGGAGCACTTTTTCTTGTGACTCTTAGCCATTTGGATGCCTTCTTTGCAGAAATGTCTGTTCATATCTTCTGCCCATTTCTTGATTGGATTATTTGTTCTTTGGGTGTTGAGTTTGGTAAGTGCTTTATAGATTTTGGATACTAGCCCTTTATCTGATATGTCATTTGCAAAAATCTTCTCCCATTTTGTCAACTGCCTTTGGTTTTGTTGACTATTTCCTTTGCTGTGCAAAAGCTTTTTATCTTGAAAAGTCCCAATAGTTCATTTTTGCCTTTGTTTCCTTTGCCTTTGACAATGACTCTAGGAAGAAGTTGCTTTGGTTGAGATTGAAGAGGTTACTACCTGTGTTCTCCTCAAGGACTTGGATAGATTCCTGTCTCACATTGAGGTCTTTCATCCATTTTGAGTCTATTTTTATGTGTGGTATAAGGAAATGGCCCAGTTTCATTCTTCTGCATGTGGCTGTCCAATTTTCCCAATACCATTTGTTGAAGAAAGTGTCTTTTTCCACTGGAAATTCTTTCCTGCTTTGTCAAATGTTAGTTGACCATAGAGTTGAGGGTCCATTTCTGGGCTCTATATTCTGTTCCACTGATCTATGTGTCTGATTTTGTGCCAGTACCTTATGGTCTTGATGATTACCACTTTGTAATAAAGCTTGAAGTCTGGAATTGTGATGACACCGACTTTGGTTTTGTCAACATTCCTCTGGCTATATGGGGTCTTTTCTGGTTCCATACAAATTTTAGGATTATTTGTTCCATTTTTTTGAAAAAACATTGATGGCGTTTTGATACAGATTGCATTACATGTGTAGATTGCTTTAGGTAGCAAAGACGTTTTCATCGTATTTGTTCTACCAATCCATGAGCACGGAACATTTTTCCATTTCTTTGTGTCTTCCTCAATTGCTTTCATGAGTACTTTATAGTTTTCTGAGTACCGATTCTTTGCCTTTTGGCTCAGTTTATTACTAGGTATCTTATGGTTTTGGGTGCAAATGTAAATGAAATTGACTCCTTAATTTCTCTTTCCTCTGTCTTGCTGTTGGTGTATAAAAATGCAACTGGTTTCTGTGCATTGATTTTATGTCTTGACACTTTACTGAATTCCTGTATGAGTTCTAGCAGTTTTGGAGTGGAATCTTTTGGGTTTTCCAGTTAACATATCAGATCATCTGCAAAGAATGAGAGTTTGACTTCTTTGTCGATTTGGATGCCTTTTATTTCTTCCTGTTGTCTGACTGCTGAGGCTAGGGCTTCTAGTACTATGTTGAATAGCAATGGTGATAATGGACAGGCCAGCTGTGTTCCTGATCTTAGGGGAAATCTCTCAGTTTTTCCTCATTGAGAATGATATTTGCAGTGGGTTTTTCATAGATGGCTTTGATGATACTGAGATATATACCTCTATCCCTACATCTCTACACCTACACCTTGATCAAGAAAAGATACTATACTTTGTCAAATGCTTTTTCAGCATCTGTTGGCTATCATATGGTTCTTGTTCTTTCTTTTATTAATGTGTTGTATCACATTGATTGATTTGCAGATGTTGAACTAACCTTGCAGTCCAGGAATAAATCCCATTTGGTCGTGGTGAATAACCCTTTTAATGTACCGTTGAATTCTATTGGCTAGTATTTTGGTTAAAATTTTTACACCTGTGTTCATCATGGATATTGGTCTCTGATTCTCCCTTTTGAGAGGGGTCTTTGTCTGGTTTTGGGATCAAGGTAATAATGGCCTCATAGTAATTATGGCCTCATAAAATGAGTCTGGAATTTTCCTTCCATTTCTATTTTTTTTTTTTTTTTGGAACAGTTTCAGGAGAATAGGTATTAATTCTTCTTTAAATGTTTGGTAGAATGCCCCTGGGAAGCTGACTGGCCCTGGGCTCTTGTTTGTTGTGAGATTTTTGATGACTGCTTCAATTTCCTTACTGGTTATGGGTCTTCTCAGGGTTTCTATTGCTTCCTGGTTCAGTTTCGGTAGTTTATATGTCTCTAGGAATGTATCCATTTCTTCCAGATTGTCAAATTTGCTGGCATAGAGTTGCTCATAATATGATCTTATGATTATTTGTATTTCTTTGGTGTTGGTTGTGATCTTTCCTCTTTCATTCATGATTTTATTAATTTGGGTCCTTTCTCTTTTCTTTTTGATAAGTCTGGCAAGGAGTTTATCAATTTTATTAACTCTTTCAAAGAGCCAGCTCCTAGATTTGTTGATTTGTTCTACTGTTTTTTGATTTCTATTTCATTGATTTCTGCTCTGATCTTTATTATTTCCCTTCTGCTAGGTTTAGGCTTTCTCTGCTGTCCTTTCTCCAGCTCCTTTAGATGTAGGCATAGATTGTGTACTTGACCTTTCTTGTTTCTTGAGAAAGGCTTATATTGCTATATACTTTCCTCTCAGGTCCGCCTTTGTTGTGTCCCAAAGATTTTGAACAGTTGTGTTTTCATTTTCATATGTTTGCATGGATTTTTAAAATTCTTCTTTAATTTCCTGGTGGACCCATTCATTCTTTAGTAGGATACTCTTTAGCCTCCATGTATTTGAGTTCTTTCCACCTTTCCTCTTGTGCTTGAGTTCTAGTTTCAAAGCACTGCATTCTGGAAATATTCAGGGAATGATTCCAATCTTTTGGTAGTTGATGAGACCTGATTTGTGGCCAGAATGTGATCTATTCTGGAGAATGTTCCATGTGCACTAGAGAAGAATGTGTATTCTGTTGCTTTGGGATGGACTGTTCTGAATATATCTGTGATGTCCATCTGGTCCAGTGTGTCCTTTAAAGCCTTTATTTCCTTATTGATCTTTTGCTTAGATGATCTGCCCATTTCAGTGAGGGGGGTGTTAAAGTCCCCTACTATTATTGTATTATTGTTGATGTGTTTCTTTGCTTTTGTTATTAACTGATTTATATAATTGGCTGCTCCCATGTTAGGGGCATAGGTATTTAAAATTGTTTCATCTTCTTGTTGGGCAGACACTTTAAGTATGATATAGGGTCCTTCCTCATCTCTTATTATGGTCTTTGGCTTAGAATCTAATTTATCTGGCATAAGGATTGCCACCTCAGCTTTCTTTTGATATCCATTAGCATGATAAATTGGTTTAACCCCCTCACTTTAAATCTGGAGGTGACTTTGGGTCTAAAAGGAGTTTCTTTTTTTTAAAGACTTTCTTTATTTATTTGACAGAGAGAGTTCACAAGTAAGCAGAGAGGCAGGTAGAGAGAGAGAGAGGAGGAAGCAGGCTCCCCACTGAGCAGAGAACCTGATGTGGGGCTCGATCCCAGGACCCTGAGATCATGACCTGAGCCAAAGGCAGAGTCTTTAACCTACTGAGCCACCCAGGCGCCCCTAAAAGGAGTTTCTTGCAGACAGCATATTGATGGGTCTTGTTTTTTTTAATCCATTCTGATACCTTGTGTCTTTTGATTGGAGCATTTAGCTCATTTAAATCTAGGATAATTATTGAAAGATATGAATTTGTTGCCATTGTATTGCCTATATGGTGACTGTTACTGTATATTGTCTCTGTTTCTTTCCAGTCTGTTATTTTAGGCTCTCTCTTTGCTTAGAGAGAGGACCCCTTTTAGTATTTCCTGTAGTGCTGGTTTGGTGTTTGCAAATTGTTTTAGTTTTTGTTTATCCTGGAAGCTTTTTATATCTCCTTCTATTTTCAGTGACATCTTAGCTGTATATAGTATTCTTGGCTGCATATTTTTCTCATTTAGTGCTCTGAATATATCATGCCAGTCCTTTCTGGCTGCCAGGTCTCTGTGGATAGGTCTGCTGCCAATCTAATATTTCTACCATAGTAGGTTACAGATCTCTTGTCCCAAGCTGCTTTCAGGATATTCTCTTTGTCACTGAAACTTGTAAGTTTTACTATTAGGGGTGTGGACCTTTTATTGATTTATTGATTTAGGGGGTTCTCTGGGCCTCCTGGATTGTGATGCTTGTTCCCTGCACCCAATTAGGGACATGTTCCCTTCACCCAATTAGGGACATTCTCTGCTGTAATATGCTGCAATATACCTTCTGCCCCCCACCCCTTTCTTCTTCTGGAATCCCAATTATTCTAATACTGTTTCATCTTATGGTATCACTTATTTTTTTAATTCTCCTCTTGTGGTCCAGTAGTTGTTTGTCTCCTTTTTTCTCAGCTTCTTTATTCTCCATTCTCCATCATTTGGTCTTCTATATCACTAATTCTATCTTCTGCCTCATTTATCCTAAGAGTAAGAGCCTCCATTTTTTATTGCACCTCATTAATTGCTTTTTTAAAATTTCAACTTGGGTAGATTTTAGTTCTTTTATTTCTCAGAAAGGGATTCTCTAGTTTCTTCCATGCTTTTTTCAAGTCCAGCTAGCACCTTGATAATCATCATTCCAAACTCTAATTCTGACATATTACTAATGTCTATATTGATTAGGTCCCTAGCCATTGGTACTGCCTCTTGTTCCTTTTTGTGGTGAGTTTTTCCACCTTGTCATTTTATGCAGATAAGAATAGATAAATTATAGAACAAAATACTAAAAGGATAGCAACGGCCCCAGAAAAATATACAGTAACCAAATCAGAAGAGACCTGAAACTGGGGAGAGAAAAAGGGAGAAAAAAAAAATATGTTATTTGCTGAATAGAGCAGAGCCACACACTTGACTTTGGGTGTATTTTGGTGTGCTAGGAGAAACTACCTCCCAAAATTTCAAAGAAAGAAAAACATATATATACAAAATAAGGGTAAACATGATGAAGGGGGGGTAATATAAATGTAAAGATGAAAATTTAAAAAGATTCTAGAAAAGGAATTGATAAGAAGTTGGTTGAAAAATGAAAAAAAAAAGGAGGAAAGAATGTGATCAGGCTGGAAATTAGAACAAAGCCATGTGGTAAATTTAGGGTATATTTTGATCTAGTAGAAGAAACTGTGTCCAAAAATTTAAAGAAAAAAAAAACCGTATATGTATACAAAAAATAAGCTTAAATACAATGAAAGGAAAAAATATGTTATTTCATAACAATGAAAATTAAAAATGATTTTTTAAAAAAGGTATTGATAAGATAAAGTGGTTTAAAAAGTTAAAGTAGGAAAAAGTAAAAAGTAAAAATAAAGAATAAGAAAAGGTAAAATTTTAAAAATTTAACTTTGAAAGACTAAAGAATCATGGGGGGAAAGCCATGAATTCTATGTGCTTTATTCCCGTAGCTCTGAAGTTTTGCAGTTCTCATTGGTCGGTGAACTTCTTGGTCTTGACTGGATGTTTTTGCTGATATTCTGGAGGAGGGGCCTATTGCAGTGATTCTCAAATTTCCGCTCAAGGTGTAATTGTGCCGCTCATGCTGGGGGCCAGCCTAAGTAATCTGCTTGGGTTTGCTCTAGGGACCTTTTGTTCCTTGAATGCTTTCCGTAGAGCTCTGGAGGACAGGAATGAAAATGGCAGTCTCCTAATCTCCATACTGGTAAGAGCCCGGAGCTTATGGCCCCACTCCTCAGTGTGCCCTCAGAGAAAAATGGTCAATCACTCCCATCTCTCTGGTCTCCAGCTCCTCCAAGCTCACTTGGCCTGTGACTGAGTGTTTCTATCTTTGGTGCACAGCCCCATTTGGAGTCTCCATTCCAGCAGATTCCTGCTGGAGGAAGAAGGAGGGGGGTCTCCCTGGTTTTGCCACCTGCAGGGTCCCTGCTGGAAGAGCAGTGGCCCGACTGTGCCTCAGATCACAGTTTAAGGAAACCCTGAGCTGAGAGCTCACTCCTCGGTTCCATCTCTGTAGTTTGCTTCCCCACTTCGATACCTGGCAGATCTGCCACACTCAGACACCTTCTGTTTTTCTGTGACACCGCAGGTTCTGAGACCACATGGTCTCCCTGAGGGCTCCACCCCCACATTAGCCTCTGGAGAAATGTCCCTCAGTGGAGCAGACTTCTAAAAGTTCTGATTTTGTGCTCTGCTGCTCTACGCCTTGCCAGGAGCCGGCCCTTCCCCCTGCAGTTTATCTTCCTGTCACTTCAGATTCATTTCTCTGTGCATCCAACCTTCTATAAAGTGGTCACTTTTCTGTTCCTAGAATTGCTGCTCTTCTTCTTTTTTATCACCTGTTGAGTTTGTAGGTGTTCAGAATGTTTTGATAACTATCTAGTTGAATTCCTGGGACCTGATGATATTTAAGTCTCCCACTCCTCCATCTTGCACCCCCTTTCTTTCCTCCTTTTTAATTCATTGCAAAATATGTGGTCTTTTTTTTTTTTTTTTTCCTGTTCTACAGCAACTTCTTTCTGGTGAGATTTTCATCTTTCATCTGTTTTCCTGCTTCTTTTATTTTTTTCTCCTCAGAAGAATTTTGGTGGGTGCTTGGGTGGCTTAGCCTGTGAAGCATCTGCCTTCACCTCTGGTCATGATCCTGGGGTCCTGCAATCAAGCCTGCTTCTCCCTCTGCCCCTCCACCTATTCATGCATTCTCTCTTTCTCTCTCTCACAAAAATAAATTTATATAAATAAGTAAATAAATAAATATAATATAATGTAAATATAATAAAAATAAAAATTAAAAAAAATATATATAATAATCTTAACAATGTAGGAGGGTTCCCCTTTCTTCACATCCAAGTCATTTCCTGGCTTGTTAATTTTAGCCAGTTTGACTGGTGTGAGGTAGTATCTCACTGTGGTTTTGATTTGTATTTCCCTGATACTGAGAGATGTGGAGCACTTTTTCATGTGTCTATTGGCCATTTGGATGTCTTCTTTGCAGAAATGTCTGTTCATGTCTTCTGCCCATTTCTTGATTGGATTATTTATTCTTTGGTTGTTGAGTTTGATAAGTTCTTTATAGATTTTGGATACTAGCCCTTTGTCTGATATGTTATTTGCAAATATCTTGTCCCATTCTGTTGCTTGTCTTTTGGTTTTGTTGACTATTTCCTTTGCTGTGCAAAAACTTTTGATCTTGATGAAGTCCCAATAGTTCATTTTTGCCCTTGCTTCCCTTGCCTTTGGTGATGTTGGTGGGAATGCAAGCTGGTGCAGCTCACTCTGGAAAACAGTATAGAGGTTCCTCGAAAAGTTGAAAATAGAGCTACCTTATGACCCAGCAATCTTACTACTGGGTATTTACCCTATAGATACAAACATAATGATCTGAAGAGGCACATGCACCTGAATGTTTATAGTAGCAATGTCCATAATAGCCAAACTATGGAAAGAACCTAGATGTCCATCAACAGATGATTGGATAAAGAAGATGTGAGATTATATATATATATGCAATGGAATACTATGAGGCATAAAAAAAAAAAAAAAACACAAAACCCTGAAATCTTGCCATTTGCAATGACGTGGATGGAACTAGAGGATATTATGCTAAGCAAAATAACTCAATCAGAGAAAGATAATAATCATATGATCTCTCTGATATGAGGAATTTGAGAGGCAGGGCAGGGGTTCATGGGGAAAGGGAGGGAAAAATGAAACAAGATGGGACCTGGGAGGGAGACCAACCATAAGAGACTCTTAATCTTAGGAAACAGAGAGCTGCTGGGGAGGGGGTAGGGGATAGGGATGAGGTGGATGGGTGAGTACATTGGGGAGGGTATGTGCTGTGGTGAGTGCTGTGAATTGTGTGAGACTGATAATTCATAGATCTGTGTACCTGAGATAGATAATAAATTATGTGTTAATAAAAAAAATTAGAAAATAATTAAAAAGAAACACTCCTAAAAAAAGAGACTTTGTTATTGTTCCTGTTTTAGTGCCATTTTAATTCCTGTTCAATAAAGTATGCAAATTTTTTCAGGTAAGTTATTTGTGGGAGTCTCATAATATGGATGAGTCAAGTTTGTGTATCCAGCTACCTTGAATTTTTCTTGTGATCTAATACAACGAGGCCTTATTTCTCCCCAGCTTGTGGAGATAAGCAACTATGGTATTTTTCTTTTTCTTTTTCTCTTTCTCTTTCCCATCCTCCCTTCCCCATTCATTCATTCATTTCTTCTTTTCCATGAAAGATCTTTCTTTCCTTCTGCTGCCAAAGATATGGAATACTTCTTGCAAATGTGGCTAGCGTGTATGATTCCCCATTTAATCTCATGTTCTCTGCCTCTTGGCTCTAAGGGAGGTCCAGGAAGCTCATGCTGCCATTTGGTTGTACCTATTCTCATTACAGCAAAAGATTTACATTCAGTATTTCATCTAGTAACTCCCCACCTCAGAACACTTATTTTTCTAGCTCTTTGAGAGATCTGCTGCTACCGTGCTTCTTCTGCCTCGTATTCTAAATCTGCTGCTTCCTCCAGAGTCTCCTGCTTTGGGCAGTCTTCCCACTTCTATGGAGCCTGAAGTTTTAGCTCCTCTCCTAATTTTACTAAAAATGTCTGCTTTGCTTTCCTTCTCCTGTATTTCTTATTGCCTTTTGGATAATTTTCAAAAAGAGAAGAGGTAAATGCTGACTTAATGTCACTATGTTTCACAAGGAAACCCTACATTTCTCTAGAAGTGATGGTGAATTTCCTCATTAATGCCATCAACAAATGTTTGATTCTACCTGAATGAAAGTAGTCTCTGTTCAAGCATCAAAGGAGTTTCCTTTGCAAGATTCCATGATGACACTCCTTTATGCCCACATGAGTACTATGTGCAGAGACCATATGATCCACTCAGGGCACGTTAACTCGGGTGATCCACTCACATATCCCAACCTTTGGTCTGTCCTGTTATTTCACTGCATATTCCAACTACAAGTGTTCTTGCACCTAGCTGATAACTCTTAATTTTCTCCCAATTTATCACCATGCTCTTGGCTCACTTTCCTTCTGTATCCAGCCTACCACATATGAAGTTCATATTAACAATTTCTTGGTAGTATGTGATTTCTGTCACCATCTACTATACCTACTATATCTACTATACCTGCCCAAGAAAAGCCCAATCTCAAATCAGTCTAAATGTCCATCTTCTCTTCTCCAATATTGAGTACTGATAGAAAACAAATATCACACAACCAGTGAGATATGTTACCCGCACAGATAAATGGTTCCTAGTCTCAGTCAAGTAGTAGTTATGGTGATAACAATCACTAACATTAATTCATTAGTTATTTCAAACTTCTGTTTAGGAAGTTTGGTGTCATTTTGCTTGTATTTGATATCTGGCTCCCTAACTTACCATCTCTATGACTTTAGATACTTTTTTCAACCTCTTGATCTCAGTTTTCTCATCTATAAAACAGGGGGAAATAAGAGTACCTACCCCTTAGTGCTATTGGGAGGGTAAAATGAGATAATATGATTAAGGAATAAGAATGGTTTCAGACACATAGTTTACACTCACCAAGGGGTAGCTAGTGTCGGTATAATTGCCACACAGTTTTAAGACACATTTTCAGACAGACACTAAGTCATAGAATATATTCCAAGGACTATAAATTCCATAAAGGTGGTGTCTCTGTCTGCTTGGGCTGCTATAACAAAATACCGCAGACTGGGTAACTCATACACAGTAGAAATTTATCTCATAGTTCCGGAGGTTGCAGGTCCAAAAAAGTGTGCCAACAGGGACAAATTCTGATGAAGGATCTCTTCTGGCTTATAGACATGTCGCCTCACATGGCAGAAGGGTTTGGGGAGCTTTGTGGAATTTCTTTCATAACAGTACTAATTCCACTCATGAGGGTTCTATCTTCATGACCTAAACATTCCCCACAGAGCCCTACCCCTAATACTATCACATTGGGCATTAGGATTTCAACATATAAATTGGGGGGGTGGGGCATAAACATTCAAACCATAGTGGGCAGTGGCTATATTGCTACTTTTTGTCTTTCACAGCTGGATATATTTTACATCATACCTGCCCCATGTGAGAGTCTGTTATTCAACAAATAGTTGCTCAATGAAAGAATGAATGAATGAGCAAATACACTTCCCATGGGTCACACAGCTAAGAAGTGGCAGAGCCAGTATTTGAACTCAGATCTCTTAGACTTGCCAGTCACTTTTACTTCAGCTGCATCTTATTGCTCCAAGCAAGTCATAAAACCAACTGGATTTCAAGGGTTGGGGAAACAGACTCCAGGTCTTGTTAGGAACTACAAAGGTTGTGTGGCCATAAATAAACAACCACAGATGTTCTCTCCCATCTTTACCACTCTCCTTGAGTCTCTTAGCTCTTCATATATGCCCACTTTTGGAAGGTACATGATCTCTAACTTTATAAAGAAAATGGAGAACCTTAGGCAGAAATTACTTAGGTTTCCTGCTTCTACCTGGCAATGAATTCAGTATAGATTGTGCCTCCCCTGCACCTTATCTCCCTATCTCTCCTATCCTTGGTCCCATTCCCAGGAATTAGTCATTCTGATAGTTATCTTTTTATTCTTAATTCCAGGATCAGAGATGTAAAAGTCTTCTTCCTGAAAAAGCCTGCTCTCTTTACCATTAGGTCTGTTCCCTATTCTATGTTTTCCTCAAGAAACTTCCATCATCACTAAAATCTTTGAATAGTTTATATGTTTTAAGTTTCATGCCATTTTATAAACATGCAGATATCTTTTCCATCTTTTGGGGGGAAAAAAACCCACTCCAACTTTACCTTATCTTTTGCTTTTAGTCACATGAATATATTTGCACAGAGATATCTCCACTTACCATCTCTTTTTCTTTACTTTTTCTTATCAAAGAGGTATCTTCACTTATTATCTCTTTTTCTGTACTTTCCATCACCAATAGGCTTTTACACCAACATGACATAAAACACAAATTATTTCCACCAAAGTTACCCATGACTTACTTCCTAGTTGCTTAATCTAATGGATCTGCTTGAATCATTACTGGATGCTTCTTTACTATTTTTTTCACTGATTTCTTTTCTCTAATCATGTATTAAACATTGGTTTAAATTAAAACTTTTAACACCTTTGTCCATGACTGAAACAATATGACCTCACGTGGGATGATCTTGTGCAGTCCTTGGTATTGATCATCATAATGGTTATATTCCTTCTCCCATGGGCTTGTAGACTCATATCCAACTCCCAAATGGATGTTTCCCCTCAGACTAGCAATAGATCAGTCCTCCAAGGCCATATAGTAAATTATCCTAAAACATAGTATCTTTAAAAAAACAGTAATTTCTTCACTCATGATTCCGGTAATTTGGTTAGACAGGTAGTTCTTCTGTTGGTCTGGCCTGGGGTCTTGTAGGTGGCTGCAGTCAACTGATGAGTTGGTTGGGGACTGGTTGGTCCTGAAGGGTCCCATCATCATGTATTTGGGAAATCAGCTCAAAATGCTGGAATGACTGGAACTCTCTTGCTCCACATTCTCTCTAGTCCTCAGAAGCTAGTTTCTTCTTCACAAGGTGATTACAACACTCCAAAAAGAAGAGAATAGAAACTACAAGATGACTGTGGCTAAGAGTTGCCAGTCATGTGTTACTTCTGGCACATTCTCTAGGTCACAGCAAATCATATGACCAGCTATATTTCAAAAGTGGGAAAATGGACTCCATGTCTTGTTAAAAAGACCTGCAAAGAATTTATAACCATATTTAAACTATTACATACACCTGGTACCTAACATTCCCCTAACTGATATTTGTCATCTTCCTAAATTTTCTGTTTGAATTCACATGGTCCCCCAGGCCAGAAATCTAGGAGCAGTTATTGACAACCCTTCTTTGTTTATCAAGTCCAATCACTCTCTAGGTTCAAGTTTATCACATCACTTTCTCTCAAATCCGTTGTTTCTTTTTCTTTCCTTATCACTTTAGCTTCAAGTTGTATATGTGCCTTCAAAGTCAAAGTCCAATTTTGCCTCTGTAATCTACTTTCAATATCCCTGCTAGGGTGATTTATCTAAAGTGCAAAATGGTCATAATGCATCAAAGTAGATGTATATCCAAAAATAAAGTTATTTTTGTTGTCTGGCTTTTGAATCTCTTTCCTATGCTTGGTTTGTTTTACCTCCTCCTATGGAAACTAGAAAAAATGATCACTATTTTCCCAGCTGCTGGCTGCGTGGGTGCATGACCATCACCCCAGCCAGCCCAATCAGACCTGCTTAGTGCAGACTTTGAATCCAAAACAAAAAGTGGCAGCAACATCCAGTCTCCAGGGCAACAGTGCCAGGAGTAGCCTCCAGATTCTGGGCTGAGGGAGCAATGGTGGTCATTCCAGTATCCAGTCATCAGATGTAGGGAATCAGTGTTTTTGTCCAAACAGTTTTATGTTTCTTCTGTTGCTGCCTAGTTTCTGAGCCTGGTTCTCCAGTCTTCTATGTAAGGCTTTTCAATATATATATTTTTTGTCTCTTAAAATTGGCCCAGGTTGATTTTGGTTGCTTACAAATCAGAACTTTGTATGCTTTCTGATTTTTGCTTCATGTCTTTCAGTGACGCATTCATGAACTAATTTTGAGTAAACTTTTATTGAATGAATTGTCGAACCTGGTTTTTGACATCCAGAGGCAAGCCATCTATGAAGGGAGAAGAGACTCAAAAGCATGAAAAAGTTCCATGATATTATTGTCAGTATTTTGGAGTTGGAGAAATCATCAATTACTTTATGAAGTGCCCTCTGGGCTTTGGTAGATGTTCTTTTTGGTGCTATTAGAGAAAGACCATTATATGGGCTTGGCCCTTAGGGCTAGCATTTAAGAGATTTTAAGGACATAAAAAATTATTTTAATTTTAAGAGAACAAGAACAGTGCTCTCTTTTATTAATAAAGTATTGTGTAGAAAGTATAATTTAATCAATTAAGCATTACACTATTGCACAATGGCCAGAAAAACAACCAACCACACACAATGCCAATTTCTTTCTGTTTTAAATTGTAACAAATTTACTCTGAGCCAATAATCTTGGCAAAATCTGGTTAATTAGTGACCAACATTCATTAATAATTCTAGATGGCATTATGAAAGGTCCAGAGATTTGAAGTAATCTCCTTTTATTTCAGCTGATTCCTGCTGAGCTAAATCTTCATTGGTAGAAAATACAAAGTTACATGTTATTTGTCACTAAATAAATGCAACAAGTAGCAAGTATAATACTAGTTCAAAGAACTTTTATAAATAGTGTCATTCCCTTTTTGTTCCAGGGTAATATTGCTGTTCTATTCATTGTGATTTTGAATAGATATGCTGGTAACGTCTTATGAACCAGAGAGATCAGAGAAAATCTATTAGAAATTCAAGACTTGAGCTGGGTTGTGACACATTACAAAGATTTAGGTATGGATAGGAGAGAGACAAAGAATTCGTTAGTGAGTGGGGAATGGAATGGGCAAGATATATGGAGGAGAAATTGTATTTGGCATTTGAGAGTGGAAATAAAATTCCAGCTCACTTGAGGAGTATTAAAATAATGCAGAAATTAGAGAAGGCTGTGGGTAATGTAAAATTAAGGATAAGGAAGTGCCCTCAACAATATGTAAGTGGAAAAGGAATGGATGTAGTGTCTAGAAAGATTAATTCGGCAGTCTTGTGTATGATGGATGGAAGTGAAGAGATACTGGAGTCAAGAGTAGGTGAGGTGGTTAGTGAAATTATTACCTCATAGGGTTATTGTAATTATCAGCTCACAAAGATCTGGCAATGAGTCAGGTAATAGGAATGAAAAAAGCAGAGACTTTTAAAGATGTTATGAAGTATAAATTTATAGAATTTAAAGATAGAACATCATGTCAAAGGACAAATGAATGAAGAGTTAGGGAATTAGTAGTTTGAGTGTTTCTCAATGTAGAGAAGTATGGCCCCACTAATGCAGGTGAACTCAGAAGAGGATAATTCTAAAAAAAAAAAAGACAAATCTGGTTGTAGATATATTGACTTTGAATATCTAAGTGGAAGTTTTCAAGTTCCATTTGCATACTGTAGCCTAAAAGAGGCACTGAAGGCTGTAAACTATCCTCATCGTAAAGATGGTTTGGTATGGGATGAATGAACTCATGAGAAAAGTAGATCTCTGAGAAGTGGCTATGCAGTGGAGATGGGAGGAGAAAGACGAAAGCAAAGAGGACTGGAAGGAGCTATCTGAAAATCAACAAACAAATAAACAAACAAAAAATAATGTAAAAGTAAAAATGGGAGCTGGATTTGGAGGATTAAGCAAGAATGCAGACATTAATAGTGTCAAATGCTATTCCAGCATTTTCTAAACATCCTTGAGGTTATCACATTTATACCTATATTAATTATTTATTGCTATATAACAACATTTCCTAAAACGAGAACAAACATTTGCTACATCAAATAATTTCTGTGGGTTAGGAATTCAGGTGTAGCTTGGAGGCAATGTTTTGGTTTGCTTTCTCATGAGGTTGTAGACAAGATGGCAGCTGAAGCTGTAGTTATCTGGAAGCACGACCAGGGTTGGGAGGCTTTGCTTCCAAGATGGCTCACTCAAATGAGTAGAAAGTTGGCATCGGCTGTTGACAAGAAACCTCAGTTCTTCACATGAGTCTTTCCATAGGGTACTTGACTGTCCTTGAACCATGGCAGTGGCCTCCTCCTGAGTAAGTGATCCAAAAAAGAAAACAGGAGGAAAACCACAATGTTATTTATGACATAAGTTTAGAAATCCCACTCCATCATTTTTTGCAATACCTTATGATTAGACATGTCAGCCTTATCCAACACCAGCAAGAACTAGACAAAAGTATGAACAGCAGGAGGTGAGGATCACGGAGGGTGTCTTAGAAGTTGGCAACCACAACGTGCTGCGTCTTGTCACCAATTAGAAACTTAGAAGTGTTTGGTCTTTCCTATAAAACTACTGACTTCTAAAAAGTCAAGTTGATGGAAAAGTTCCTAAAATAATGAGAATATCATATCTTTTTACAATTAATTCTTTTCTTCTTTCTGATCCATTAAGTTTCATTTTCAATATATGCTCTGAACTTGTAACTTGGAATGCAGCATTATGAAATAGTTGGTGAAATCCATGGGGTCAGTAACCATAAGTGAACATTATCCTCCTTAATGAGACATTTAATATAAAGCAGATGGATTAGTGGTGTTTCCTGGCTCATTCGTTGATTATTAATGCTTGTGTTTCTCCTTGTCTTCCCAAAGCATGTAATCCATTTAAAGGCATGTTGATTTTTAAAATTTTATTGTAATTTTATGTTTATCCTTTTATCATTTTTAACTGCTCTTCCAGTATGATAACTAAGCAAGGTCTCCATTAATTAATTAATCAATTAAATTAATATTTCGTGAAAACACAGATAGCATTTTCAAAATAGGCCATCCTTTTCAAATTTGAAGGTGTAGAAGAATCACCCAAGAACCTTGTTTATAGATGCAGGTTTCAGGTCCTTAGCAACAAAAATTAACTCATAAGGTCTGGAATAAGGCCCTGGAAAGAGAATTTTAAATGAGTATCCAAGATGGTTCTGAAATAGGTGGATCTATGAATGATAAAGAACTGTGTTCTTTTTTTTGAAGATTTTATTTATTTATTTGACAGACAGAGGCACAGTAGGCAGAGAGGCAGGCAGAGAGCGAGGGGGAAGCAGGCTCCCTGCTGAGCAGAGAGCCCTATGTGGGACTCGATCTCAGGACCCTGGAATCATGACCTGAGCTGAAGGGAGAGGCTTTAACTCACTGAGCCACCCATGTGCCCCAAGACCTGTATTCTTATGAAAAACTTTCATTAGCTCGTAACGTTTATATCCAGCATTTTGTACGATAAGTTGCAGAGAATAAGAGGCTTCTGAGAAAAGTTGCTACCAAACATTAGTTCTTAAAAGAATGTACTTTCTGCCCAATACCTAAGGGAAGAACATTCTAGAGTTACCAGCCAAGGCCTGAAGAAAGAGGTACTGTGCAAAGCAGCAAGGTATGAAGCAAATACCAGTGTTTCTCACCTAGAGTTATTGTGAGGATTAAATGATGTAACACGAGGTGCTTAGAACAGTAACTCACACAGTAAAACTTCCATAAAATGTTCTTGATGATGGTGGTACTATATATTTTATACATCTAGAAACAGTGGTTAAAGATGACTACCCATGTATCAGTGAGTAGGAGCTAAATATGGTATCAGACCCTTGTGTGAACATACTCTTAACATTGTGCAATATATCGATACCAGAAGTGAAGCATATACGGTTCTTATCTCCATGAATTCAGACATCTTCAAAAAATACCTAGCTGCTTCAGGTTAAAAAAAAAAAAAAAAGAAGAAGAAGAAAAACAAACAAAAGAACCTCTGCATTAGTTTTCTAGGGCTATTATAACAAAACACCACAGACTGGATGGTCTGGAGAACAGAAATGGATTGCCTCAAATTTCTGGAGACTATGAGTCTCAGATCAGGGTGTCCACAGTGTGTGTTCTTCCTGAGGGAGATGAGGAAAGGGTCTGTTCCAGGTCTCTCTCCTTGGCTTATAGAAGGCCGTCTTCTCCCTGTGTGTGTCTGTGTTCAAATATCCTGCTCTTAGAGAGCACCAATCATATTGGATGGGGGTCCCGCCTAGAGACCTCATTTTAAACTTGATTACCTCTATAAAAGTACTGGGGGTTAGGACTTTAACAAATGAATTTTGGGAGGGACACTATTCAACCCCTAACAATCCCTCTCAACTCTCCTTGCAAAGCCTTATTTTATTTACAAGGTTTCAGATTGGGATTGAGGGTCCCTAATGAGTGGGCTTGGAATAGAACATACACACACACACATAACGACAAAGATGGTCAAAGCCTGCTTTTCTCACATATTGCCTTAGTAATAAAGCTTTCTCTTCTTTTCTTTTTCTTTTCTTTCTTTCTTTCTTTTTTTTTCTTTTCTTTTTTTTTTTTTTTTTTTTTTTTTTTTTGAGTGCATGGAAGTGGTGACATTAGCAATATGGGCAATATAAAGGAGTAACTTATCTTGCCCTTACCCTAGAAGGACTTATAATCACAGGGCACGCAAGGAATAAGTTGGGAGAGGGGAGAAAATAGTGTACAGAAATGTCCACTAGCTGAATTTAATTCAGCTTAGAGTGTGACTAAATTTAATGAGTACTGTTTTGGGTGTAGCATAGGCAAGGTGCTCAGTAAATCATGCTCATTCCTACCTCACTGCTGCTAACCTGACATCCTTCCAGAAAGGCTTCATATGAAATAAGTAAGAATGGGCCACAAGCAGAGAGAACATCCAATACAATAAAACTGGGGCATATTTGTTGGGAGTCCGTTCTTTTGTTTATAATCTTAAATAATAGGTACAAAGTGATCGATCATCTCCACTTTTATTAAGTCTTCCCTTTTGTTATTCTTATTTGCCTTGGTTCTTTTTGTCTTTTTTAATATTGTCATATAACTATACATCATTTTGTAAGTCCTTTCAAATAGGGTTTGGAACAAGATGAGATATAAATACAATAAAATGTTCTGAAGGAATTGTCTTGCTTTATTTTGTTCACTGAAAGGAAAGTACTTTTATAAGTCAAGCCAGCTTTCAAAACCTTGAAACTATAAACAAGAAATATGAGCTAAGGAAAGGTCAAATAATGGATAAAACCAAATCGTGTAATTTGGATAAGATGTGTGTGCATGTGTGTTTTTGTGGGACAGTAGAATTGTGTCAATTGAGTCAACCATACGTTTAACAGGGGAAAAGGTCGCAGACCCAGAGCAGCATGCACTTCATGTAATAAACTGAGATACAGAAGAGAATAATAGTGATTTATGGGATTCTTCTTGGTTCTGACATTTCATTATTTTTATACAGAAATAGTACTTCTAGTGCATGCTTTTGGCATTATGTTTCCTCATCTTGCTCTGAAATAATATATACACTATAATGAGCCATCTCAGTTTACTGACTTCTATCAGGAAAATAGTGTACTATTTTCAGCTGTGTTCCTGAAAGTATGGAAAGGAATGACATAAATATGAAATTTAAGACTCAAAACTGACTTCTTACAAATTACATATACACATGCACACACACAAATACAAACAAACCATTTTACTAATTGGTATGTGCAGTTTTAAAAGAAATAACAAAATTTAAATGGTAAGGTTTTACTTTTCATTTTTAGCTGATTTTTTAACATCAAACATTTAATTATGCTTTTGAACAGTATGATTACTTAAGAACTAGAGAACAGGGTTTCATTTGTAGCAAGATACTAATATGGGTCTCCTCATTACCTATCAATTTCTTATTTAATATAGAACCTTGTCATAAGTGATACATGTCACAGAATTTAAGTAGGATGGAGAAAGTTTGTTGTATGTGGCAAAAGTCTGTGGCCAAAAATTATGATTTGGCTACAAACTCATCATATGGTTTTGACTATGACCTACCTGTAGCCTACCACTTCAGGATAGCAGTAGTGTAGTCATATGGATCTGGGATTAAATCTTTATTTTGACACTCAATTGGAAGAGGTACTTTACCTTTCTAAGCCTCAGTCTCTCCATCTGTAAAATATAGAAGATGATACCCATTTTATAAGACCTTGAGGAGAAGAAAATGAGTAATATATGTGACAAATGTTAGGCATTACCTCTCATAGTACTTTCCAAGAATAGCTCAAATGTTAATTGAATGAAATAATGGTGTTTAAAAATAAGAATTATTGAAAATTAAACTTGGAGGGAAAAGTGGTGATTATAATGGCCAATGTCTTCTCCAAGCAAATATCTTTGACTTTAGGGCTTTTGCTTGAAGATTGTCAGTAAAGAAGTTTCACCATCTGCCAGGGTAGTTGGCTCTACGCTGAACTGTTTTAATTACTACCACATTTGCTATGTCATTTTATGAATAAAATATTGACATGTTGCTTCTAAACTCATATTGGAAAAGGAGATCACGTTTTTGCAATATAAGGCTGTGGACTTTACACTTGCAATGACTATGGTTCACATGGCAAGGAAAATATGGCAACACCATGATATATAAATGAAATATTGAATGCCTGGGAATACATCCTTTATAAAACAGATGGTTCTTTGTTGAAAACAAAATATGATTATGGTGTTTGCATGCAAGAAATTTTATGCTGTCCAATTATAGGAATCAAACTAGTTATAACTGTTTTGGAGTGCAAAGCTTCTTCGAATCAGAGGGAAATTTCCTACGCTTGAGTCTATACAATGGAGAAAAATGAGATAGAGGTAAAATAGCATTTTAATGAATACCATTAGGATGCCCAGGTATATGAAACAAGACTGTGTGCAAGTTCAGACACATGATCCATTGTTAGTGTTGCCTGTTGATCTGGCTTCAATAAATGCTGTTGAGCCAAAAAGTTAGCTCGACGGATGCTATGTTTACTACGCCCTTCCTCTTTAAGAGCTCATCTGTACTAGTATTGCCTTGGCACTTATCATTGCATTGTAACTGGATGTCAGTGCAGTGGAAAGCTTCTTTAAACGTTGATAGATATGAGGAAAGAATGACTATCTTGGTTTTAGAGAGGGTATGGAGATCAAGTAGATGAGTAAAATATAGAGGAGAAAAGGGAAAACAGGGAACTATCTGAGTGAGGTGTCTTTACTTGATAAATGAATATAAATATCCTCTCTCTCAGTGACTTTCCACTGGGGTAATTTTGCAGAGAGGCATTTAGAAAGGTCTAGAGATACTTTGGGTTGAAACAGCCCAGAGAGAGGAGAGATTGGCATGTAGTGAGTAGAAGCTAAGGTTGCTTCTAAACATCCCACAATGCACAGGTCAGCCTCTCACAGCAAAGAATTATCCAGCTCAGAATGTCAATATTGTGGAAACTGGGCACCCCGTGACTTGAAAGTCTCATTTACATCCCCTTATGTACATTTTATGAGTAGATATATCTATAAAAGTTGGACTTGTAATAAACAATGTTTATATTGTATCAGCATCATTCCTATGGGATTCTACTCAGATTGTATAATTTTAAAAAAATAGTTACTTTCTGAATGTTACATGAAAATAAGATTTTCATGGTGGTAAAACCAACCCTCAACAAGTAGTAACCTCAGAACTGTCTCTCTCTAAATTCGGCAGAAGAGCAAAATATGCAGACACCAAATTTGGAAATACTTAAAGCCTATTTACATCCCCGTGGACTCTATTACCATTCTGGGCAATAGCAGAAAAACCCAGTCAACATGGGACACAGAGGTAATGGTAATTTAAGTTGTAAATATTGGGACAATAGTAAAGACAGTTAAACTGAGTGCAAAATTTGAGAAATTGCTGGGAGCCGGAACAAATCAGCTTAGCTTGGGGGGATTAAAGCTCACAAGTTAAAAATAGAAAAAATAACTCTGGAAACAGAGCTGAAAAGAAATCAACCATCTTCAGTCCTTAGATTGTTGACCCCATAATTCTCATGTTTGCTGAGTTATTACTATGCATATGCAACCCATAAAATCCCAGTGCCATCCAACAATAAGGGCTTATTTTCTGTGGGTCAGCTTGTTGATGGCAGTTGGCTGATCTAGACCCTGCTGGATGGCTCTGTTTTAAACTTCAGGCTTGGCTGTGGTTGGCTCCACTTGTCTTTATGCTGAGCAAAAGATATGCAGAAGAATCTCTTTTCATGGCAATGGTGGAGACACAGGAAGGTAACTGCACAGGTGCATTTCAAGCTCTTGTCAATGGTCAAAGCAAGTCCTATGGGCCCGCCCAAATTCTAGAGACAGGGATGAACACTCCTATGGAGGTAGAAAGGGGAATTAATATTTTCAACAATAATGTAGTTTTCTATGTCATCTATAATTGAGCCCGTTGCTTTTTGGGAGCAATATAACTTTTATTTATTCAACTGCACTATCCTATTTTTAATTCTTAAAAGGAAAGGATGGTCCAGGTCATGAGTAATGTAGTTGGATTCCCAGGTCTGATTATTATTTCCCCTTTCTACCGCTGACTGAGAAGCTGAGCATATTGGTTTTTCTGCAGTCTCATCTCTCCCATCTGCTACATGTAGATGACATTTGCTGTTGATTTACTATTGTATGTCTTCCAGGAAACAAGGTAACTCAAATTCACTAGAACACCCTCAGTGGACAGGAGTAATGAAGGACTCATCATTACTTAATTGTTTAGCCTTGATAGTTTTTCTGCATTTCCTTTGACATTATTTAGAATATTTTCAGGATGGAGAAAAAGAAATTTGTCCAGACAAGCATTTGATGATTTCCTCATCTCTTCTCCAAAGGATACTATTTTGAATTTGTTTAGTATTTTAGTAAATCCATTAACCATTCACCCTAGACTTAGCAAACAGGTCCAACAGTTTAACTTTCTTCCCTGCAAAATCTTAAAACTGCATCATAAACTGCTGCATGTTAGACATTAATTATAATGTATTTTCACACCAATTCAGAGTTAGGATGATGAAAGTACAGAAAATAGGTGCTGGAGAAAGCCAAAGAAATTTGTCAGTCTTGGCACTTGCTAATTTTGGTGTAACTGGGTTAACTCCTGTCAATGGAAATGGTATAGATCAACAAAGGGGCTAAAACAATAACTGGATTTTAAAAAAAATCCACTTAAAATAAGCTTGTTCTCTTTCCTGTGTGAGATTGCCGCCTATATCCTTTTTAATCTGTGACAAGTCTTAGGGATTATTGGTTTCTCCATATGCTATAATGTTCACAGCTTGAAATTAAAAGGAGTACCTCAGAAAGATGGATCTCAGTTTCTGGTGAAAAAACAAAAAACAAAAACAAGCCAAAAACCCCCCAACTTTTTGTAAAAATCAGTCTGCTTTTCTGTTGCCTCCTTTCATTTCTTGAATCAATCGTGAAAAGCAGGAAACACATAAATGGCCTCAACAGGTTACTCTGAGGGGAGAAAAAAAAAAGAATTAGGCTTTGTTTCCTTTACTCCCCAAATAGGTGTGGTTATTGCTAGGAACAGGCATTGCAAGAGAACAAGAGCTGCCTTGTGCCTGACTCTCTGTCTACCACCTGGATAGCCTGCCTCACTTCCACACCTCCCACCACACACATCAAAGTGAAGATAGTGCCTACTTGTGACTCACCTCATGTTCTGCCTGCTATCTACCTCCTGATCATCAAGGTCTTCTCAAGGGCTTTCATCATCGTGAATATCCGTATCTCACTGGAGATCCCAGTCATTTTGTTCTGTTACCTCGCTGACCTTACAAAGGTTTGCCTTACAACCAGGTCAATTTCCTCCATTTTCTTGCGCTTGAACAAGGATTTCTTTCCAATTCAATATTTCTATCCAATTTCCAATATTGTTGAGGTAGCAGAGGTTAAGGCATTAAAGTTTCTGATGAGCAATAATTTCAAGGAAAGGAAAAATGGAGATGCAAATTCCAACATTTCTCACAGTAGTTATTTGATGAAAACATCACCTCATTAGAAGTCTCAGATAAATCATGGATGAAGTGAGCCTTTATTATTTTGCGTGCTGGAAGTGAGTGAGAAGGGAAAAGATAATGGGTAGTGATAATATGACATCCACTCTGTTGAATTATAGTGGCCTGTCATTGAAAGATATTACTTGGTATTTCTGTCTACTAAATAGGAGACCAGAAAAAGTTTGGGCAGAGAGCTATTAATTATATTTTTAAAAAATTCTGAATTTTTGGTTTTCTACTTGAATTGGAGTAATGGTTATTTTACTAAACAATATTCACCAATAATATATTGTCCGTAGCACTCTCCTACTTTTCTAATTCCTTCAAGTATTTGTGGTTTTATTTTATTTTCATTTATAATGATATTTACTTCTGTTGACTGTCCACTTTTTCTTGATTTGACATACTGAGGGTTTCTCTTTTCATTCACTTCATTCTGTAAATATTTTGAGGACCTACATTAAGTGATTGATTCAAGAGTTTGTTGGTTTTCTAACTCATTACTTTTTGCCTTTACCTTTATTCATCTTGCTTGCTGCTTTCCTTGAACTGCATCTCTTACTATTGTGTTTCGCTTTATATGACTTTGATTATGAATCCTTTTAGGCGTCTTTAATGAAAATGTTAATCTTTGTATTTCATTTTTTAAAAACAATAGTATGAGTTACCATTATAAATTTTTGTCTGAATATGTTTAGAGACGTAATCATCATATTGGTCATTTGGCCTTTATTACATATTCCCCTTTTCTAATAGTGAGCCTCTACAACCTTTAATGAGTAGGAACTTGGAGCCCTACAGTCCCAACTGATGAGACAAGAGTGGGCATCTTATTCAACTGGACCAATCATTATTTTTTCTCACCTTGAAGGTCAGATTTGGTAAAGCGATTCCAGTGAGTGTCTGCTAGACTCGAGCTGGAATTTCAGAAAAACTCAGAATTGGAATGACCATGTTTAACCCATGAGCAACTGGAACAATAAAATCTAGGCTGCTGGTGAGTCTATGCATGAAAACAGGAAGAACCAAGAGACTATGCAAGGTGAGACAGAAAGACAGAGAAAGAGGTCACTTTGATTCTTGTAAGATTTTCTATTTCTTCTATAGTTTAGCTTCTCTTTTAGACTTTCATTTTGATTTTACTTAAGCTAGCCAATTAGTTTATTATCTTACAACGAAATGACTCTTAACACAGTAGGTCTTTTATTATATGTTAAAACAATGTAGTCTTTTTTTTTCATTATTTTTAACTTAAAACTTTTTTAAAAATAGTGAGTTTGGCTCATGTATGGGGAAATTAACCAATTAGTTCATCTATCTGTGCCACAGTTCATCTGGTAACAGTAACTTGAGTTTTCAGTAAAGTTTCTGGATTTCTCTGCTCCTTTCAATAACATGATTATTTTAATGAAAAGAAGTAAGGTGTTTAGTTGGAAAGAGTGTGTATTACTTTCCTATTGCCACTATAACAAGTTAATGTGAGCCTCGTGGCTGAAAACAACACAAATTTATTGTCTTACATTTCTAGAGTTCAGTAATCTGAAATGGGTTTTATGAGCTAAAATCAAGATGATGGCAAAGTCTCATTTCTTCTGGAGGCTCCAGGGATAGTTACTTCCTTGCTTTTTCTAGCTTCTCAAGTCTACTTACATTTTTTGGTTGTGGTCCTTTCTTGCATTTCAAAGCACATCTCTCTGAGCTTTGCTTTCATCATCTTGTCTCTTTTCTGCTTCTGAGCTTCCCTCTTTCTCTTACAAGGACCCTTGTGATTGCATTATACCCCCACAAATAACCAGAATAATCTCCTCATTTTATAATCCTTAACTTAATCACATCTGCAAAGTCTCTTTTAGTATTTAAGGCAACATATTCATAAGTTCTGGAGATTATAATATGGATCGCTTAGGCCGTTACTCAGCCTATCTAAGAGCATTAGATTAAGGGCAATTTATTCAATGTCAATGCTGTAACTTCACTTATTAATCTTAAGCAAGTTAGTTAAATTCAGTGTGTTTCAGTTTCTATATCTGAAAAGTAAGGGACTTATATTAATCAATTTTTACAAACTCTCTTCTTTTTTTTTTAGATTTTATTTATTTACTTGACAGACAGAGATCACAAGTAGGCAGAGAGGCAGGCAGAGAGAGAGAGGGAGAAGCAGGCTCCCTGCTGAGCAGAGAGCCCAACTCGGGGCTCGATCCCAGGATCCTGGGATCATGACCCGAGCTGAAGGCAGAGGCCCAACCCACTGAGCCACCCAGGCGCCCCTACAAACTCTCTTCTTAAGCTAGAATTCTTTTTCTAGGCTACCATGAATAACGTGTAGAATAACATCAAATTGCCAGGATAATTTTGAAGGTGTTTATTTTTTCTCAAGAATATTTTACTATCTTTAGCTACTAGGTTTCTTAATTTCAGGAAACATTTAAATGTTCCTTTTCATTTAACAAGAACAGCATTCTCCTTCACTCTATATAATCATTTTATGCTTTCTTAATGACAGTACTCCTCATTCTTATTCAATACTTCCTTTCCTTTCTAATGCTTTTCCTGTTCCTTCCCACTCATATTACCCCACCTCCTAATTCTTTTAGGGAAAGGGGGTGAAAAAAAAGCCCAAAGCTTGTAAGACCAACTAATAGATGGTGTCTTTTAAGGAAGTTTATTTTAAATAAACATCCCATTGTTTTTACCATTATCACCAGCTGTTCTCTAGTCTTACCCATCCATGGCACCAAGGGGACATGAGTAAGATAACAACTTTTTATTTTTATTTGTTAAGTAATTAAAAAACCACTGGGTGAAAGCATAGATAGCAATGATTAAAATGTAACATTAAGGAGTTTGTGTGCTAAGTTTTTATTAACAATTACAAGATTTTCTCATAGTGAGTTTACTAGTTTAGCCAGTCTACTTTCCAGTATGAAGGGATAAAGGAAATAAAAGCAGACACATTTCAATGGAGGCAAGTTGTAAAATATTCAGACAAGCATCATTGAGAAAAGACATTTCAGTGGAAAAATTAAAGAGGGAGCTTTAGAGTCAGAAGAGGGTCTGACTACCAAGAGGCTGACTGCAGTCTCTGGATAAATCTCCTTCATTGTCCCATCTTGTTTAGAGTTGCTGGGAACATTACATTGTCCATGGTTTTCCAGGGAATGTCTGTGAGAATGGGCCATCATTTAAACCTTTGGTTTTCCTATTTACATTTTAAATATGAACTAGATAATCGCAACTAACAAATTAGATGGCCTAGAAAAAAAAAATGCATACATTTCTAGAAACACAAAACCTGCCAGGACTGAGTCATGAAGAAATAGAAAATCTGAAAAGACCAATCATTAGTAAAGAGATTGAATCAGTAATCAAAAACATCCCAACAAACAAGGATCCAAAACTAAATAGTTTGTTAATTCTACCAAACACTTAAAAAATTCATACCAGTTCTTCTCAAACTCTTCAAAAAAAATTGAAAAGAACACTTCCAAACTCATTTTCCAAGACCAGTGTTATCTTGGCACTAAAATGAGACAAGAACATTATAAGAAAATAAAATTACAGGATGAACACAGATATAAAATTTTTCAATAAAATATTACCAAATTAAATTCAATGATATATTAAAGCAATAGCATGCCATGATCAAGGAATGCAAAGATGGTTTAACATCCACAAATTAATGTGATCCATTGTATTAACAAAATGAAAGATAAAAATCTGAACATTTAAATAGTTTCAGAAAAAGTATTTGACAAAATTCAACATCCTTTCAGGATAAAAACGCTCAACAAACTGCATATAAAGGTTCAACATAATAAAATCTATATATGACAAACCCGCAGTTAACACCATATTCAATACCAAAAAACTGAAAGCCTTTCCTCTAAGATCAACAATAAGACAAGGATGCCTACTCTCATAACTTTTATTTAATATACTATAGGAAGTCCTAACCAGAACTCTTAGGTAAGATAAAGAAATAAAAGTCATCCAACCTATTTCTATTTGCAGATGATATGATATTGTATATAAGAAACTCTAAAAACTATACCAAAGAACTTTTAGAACTAATAAACCAATTCTAGTAAGTTCAGTAAGTTGCAGGATACAAAATCAATATATATAAAAAAAACCCAGTTGTACTTTTACATTCTAAAAACAAGCCATCAGAATGAGATATTAAAAAAAACAATCCTATTTATAATTGTATCACAAAAAATAAATACCTAGGAGTAAATTTCCCCAAGGAAGTGAAAGATCTGTATACTAAAAACTATAAGACATTGATGAGAGAAATTAAAGGAGACACAAATCAATGGAAAGATACCCTATACTCCTGAACCAGAAGAACTGATGTGAAAATGTACTTACTACCCGAGGCAATGTACAGATTCAATGCAATTCCTGTCAAAATTCCAATGGCATTTTTCACCACAATAGAACAAACAATCCTAAAATTCGTGTGGAACCACAAAAGACCATGAATAGCCAAAGCAGTCTTGGAAAGAAGAACAAAAGCAGAGGTATCACACTTCCTGATTTCGAACTATATTTAGAAAGATATAGGGGCGCCTGGGTGGCTCAGTTGGTTAAGCATCTGCCTTCAGCTTAGTTCATGATCTCAGGGTCCTGGGATGGAGTCCCACACTGGGCTTCTTGCTCAGCAGGGAGCTCCTTCTCCCTCTGTCTACTACTCCCCCTGCTTTTGCTCTCTCTCTTTCTGACAAATAAATAAATAAATAAAAGCTAAAAAAAATTAAAAATGGCCAGAGAAACTGAATAGACATTTTTTCAAAGAAGACATACAAATGCTGAAAAGATGTTCCACATCATTAATTATCGGGGAAATGCAAATCAAAACAACAGTATTTACCTCACTCCTGTTAGAATGGCTATTATCAAAAGTCAAGGGATTACAAGGGTTAGAAAGATCTGCAGATAAGGGAATCCTTGTGAATTGTTGGTGGGAATGTAAGTTGGCACTGCCACTATGGAAAACACTATGAAGGTTCCTGAAAAACTTAACAAAATGCAGTTACCATATGATAAAACAATCCCACCTCATATATCTAAAGGAAATGAAAATAGGATGTTGAAGAAATGGTTATACCCCCATATTCATTGCAGCAGTATTTACAATATCCAAGATATAGAAATAAGTGCCCATCAATGGATGAATGAACAAAGAAGATAGTATATATACACATACACATATAAGATGGCATATGTACATATTTATAGACCTAAAAAAGAAGGAAAGCCTGCTGTTTTCAACAACTTGGATGAACTTTTAGGGCATACTGTGAAGTGGAATAAGCCAGACAAAGACTTATATGGTATCACTTACATGTGGAATCCAAAAAAAATAAATAAAAGCAAAAAAAAAAAAAAAAAAAAAAAAAGAAATCAAACTCATAAACACAGATTATAGAAAACTGTTTTCCAGGGTGGAGTGGAAATAGGGAGCGATTGGTGAAAGTGTATAAATATTCAGCCATAAAAGAATAAAGTATGAAAATTTAATGTAAAACATGTTGACAATAGCTGGTAACACTATATTGTATAATTGAAATTTGCCAACAGAGTAGAACCTAAATGTTCCTACTGGGGGAAAAAAAAAGGGTAATATGTGAGGGGATGGGTTTATGAATTAAATTGATTGAGGAATCCTTCCATAATTTATATGTATATCAAATCACTACAATGGATACTGCAAATATCTTATAATTTTGTATGTCAGTTATTTTTCAATAAAGCTAAAATTAAAAAAAAAAAGAAGCTTAAAAGAGTAGTTTGAACTTTTATATATTTACTATTTTTGCTTCTAAGTGGTCTCTTAATTTAGCAGTTTCCCAGCTCTGCCAAATCACAGTGACCTTTCATCAAAAGATATTACTTGGTAGAGCCAACATGTCTGGATACATTATACGCTCTCAATCCTTCCTTTAGATTAGTCTTTTTTCCTTGCAAATCTTTGTTGAAAGTAACTGTCTTCAGCTGCTTGAAAATATTACCATCATGAACATGTTAATATAGAATATATCATCTGGACTATGAACCAGGAAGAAATCAGGCTATATTTACTGATGTTACTCAATATGGCTGCCCTGGTCACTGCTCTTTTAAAAAAAAGAGCACTGAGGGGTGCTTGGGTGGCTCAGGTTAAAGCCTCTGCCTTCAGCTCAGGTCATGATCCCAGGGTCCTGAGATCGAACCCCGCATCAGGCTCTCTGCTTAGCCGGAAGCCTGCTTCCCTTCCTCTCTCTGCCTGCCTCTCTACTTATTTGTGATCTCTGTCTGTCAAATAAATAAAATCTTAAAAAAAAAAAAAAAAAAAAGAGCACTGAGAATATTCATCTAAAACCTCAAGAACTTATGATTCAGTAAAAGGAAAGTATAATTAAGAAACTTAAGCATCAACATTCTGAAAATAAGCTTAACAGTTTAAGTTAAATAGGCAGAGATATTTCAGCTGCTATTTCTCCAGAAGTGTGTCTTTTCCTGAAAAGTGTCTGTAGCCCCCAAGAGACTGAGATGTGTCATCCTCATTGCCCAACTGCCGACAACTCACATGTGGCTTTTTTGGGAAGAAACTCAAGCAATAGTCCAGCTTAAGAAAACTATTCCCACTACTATCAAGATGCTACTTCACAGCCGTAATGGCCATAACTCATTCTTCCAAGGAAATTGTGTTTTTGTGGAGAAATTAAGGCAAAAAAATTAAAAAAAAAAATCGTGAAGAACTTGACAGGATTTTTGTAGCCAGTTAATTCTGAAATGTAGTTACAACCAGGTTCATTGTTCTCTCTCGGCTACTTTTATGACCAGAAGTTTCTACTGAGTCTAATTTTTAAGGCATGCAAATTACAGGAGCCTTTGGAATGCCAATAATAGCATGCTGGGGTTAATTATTGACTCAGAAGGGATAATGTCAACTACTGAATCATCAACATATCTCTTGCCACACCTGGGGTTTTCTCTGGATGACTTCCATCCCAGTGTTGACAAAACTTGACCTTGGATAGTTACTAAGATTTGTTGGGACTATGGCCAAAGGTATTTATGTGCCAGTAAGACAGACTCCATATTCATTAGCCAGGTTATTCTGCTCCACATATGGGAAGAAAAGTACTTTCTGAGTTTTCCACATTAATGCTGGTTGAAAGCTTCCAGACAAAAAGGCTCTTATTACCGTAATCCCATGCAGTGACCTGGATTCCATCCTGATGTAAACCTGAGTATGTAGCGAAGTCAAAAGACTGAAGCTCAATGATGGGTCACCTAGGAAGGATAAGCATGCTCATTTATTAAAGTTAAGATACAGGCCCACAACCGGGATACTACATTTATACCTTCTGAATGGTCTTGGCAGCAATTCTAGTGGGGTGGGGGAGTGCGTTCTTTTCCAATTGAATTAAATGGAGCCAAGACCCCAGCTGTGCTCCTGATTTGTCTGGGGAAAGGCACTTAACCTAGAGTCTCCCAATTCTCCTTGGAACATAAAATCATTAAGTAACTGACCTTGAAGGTTATTGTAAGGAATGATGACATTTTAGGAAGCCTTGTCGTTGGGAGAAAGGTACTTCATAGCCCTCTCAAAGGCCTTGCTGCTTCCACAAGGGGTGGTAAATAGAATGAAGAGAGTGGAATAACAGTCATAAAAAGGGCATTATAGAAAAAGACTAAATAATGTTGTCTAGCCTGTTAAAACCTTTTCTGCTGCTATTATCTATAATTTCCAGGTCAATTATGTTAATGTCAACTCAAGGCCTAACTGAGTTAAGGAAGGAATACAGGAAGATTTGTATTGACATGATGTCAAGAGAAGGGTGGGCATGGGATGTGGAAATGGCTCATCATGCCTCCATTTGGATATAATAGTCTGTTTTGGTTCGAGCTAATAGGGCCCGATGGTTAATCATATCCCTGTGGGGTGAAACTTGCATCTCACTAGATCACAAATCCCAGAGACAACCAGTTTCACAAAATGTAAGGTTGATAGCAAACTTTGAACAATTTGCTAGAAAGTATCCTTTGGAAGAGTTTAGAAAATTGGTCAACAATAAAACAAAATTTATGCTTCCTGCATGCCAAGTCAGGAGTAAGCTCTTTAGACTTAATCATAAATTATTGTCATGTCATAAAGCAAATTCACCAAGATGAATAGAAAATTTCTAATATAAAATATGAAATGTATTAATTTAAAAAATCAACATATGAATAAGTCATCCTGCCCTGTTTTTCCTCCAGGAAGTCTTCAGTACCCCGGAAAAAAGATTTACTCCTTAATTCTGCCCCTCCCTGACCCATGATAACACATTCTCTTAAACTCAGGTATAGTGGGTCTTGGTCCTGAGGTAAGCTCCCCAGCACAAATAAATTTCCCTCCATGTAGAAAACTATCTGGAGAGAGTGAAGAGTTTTTCCCCAATAACTGGAAGTATGAAACTGGGATTGGGCAATTAGGCCCTTCCTTTTGGAAGAGCTCTGTCTTCCTTTCTGTGGGGCCCAACATTGGTAGAACTTTGTCTGAGTAGACATAAGTTTTTGTTGAAACCTGTGTAAGGGAAATGGATGAGCAGCTTTCCTTGGTATGTCAGCACCATGTTGATTCAATTTTTTTAAAAAAGATTTTATTTATTTATTTGACAGAGAGAGAGATCACAAGAGGCAGAGAAGCAGGCAGAGAGAGAGGGGGAAGCAGTCTCAAAATGTTAGTGGTATACTATAGAAAGTACACTGTACTGCAGAGTATACTATTCTATACAAAGTATATAATTATACTTCACTATTCCATAGCATATGGAAGTATATTATACCTTTAGAAAGTGTTCCAGGGTAAAAACAATTTAGAAAATGCTATGTTACAGAAGCTACACATTTTTTAATTCAAGATGTCCTCAGTATCTTCAATGTGATAATGAGTCAATGAGCGTTGTAAAACACTAAGAGGAAATACAATATTCACTATTCACTATTTCCCAAACTATCTGATCAGAGAAAAATTTTTTTTCATAGTATACATATTAACATCTCAGAGCAAAGCTCTTCTTATTAGGAGTTAGTTGAGCAGTCAGGCAGTAGGATCATGGTCCCCAACAAGAAAATACAGAGTCAGGACAGCGAAAATAAAACAGCACTACATCCTGTTTTGCAGCTTGGACAGGAGTGTGCTAACATTCTGCTTTGCAGCCTTTGCAGAAATGACTTCTGCAAAATGTCCTAAAGCAAGGCAATTAACCACAAAGCATTTGTCCCTATCATGGGGAAGGGGGCAGTTTAAGACATAAGCCTCCAGATGTCAGCAAAAAAGACCCTTAGCATGTTGATAGTAACCAGAGAGGTAGACAGATAATGACCAAAGTCCTGATTGGCATGACTCAACATACCCTGATTTTTAAATATAGTTCTGCCAAAGAGCTCATAAAAACCCCTAATCTTAGGAACTCCAGGGGCAACCCACCACTCTGGCCCCACTCCCTCTCCTGGAGCTTTACACTATCACTCAATAAACTTTACTTTGTTGCTCACCACTCTTGGTCTGGTATAGCTCTTCGTTTTTGGAAGCAGTGTGGCCAAGAACTATGGACACTAAAGGCAGAAAATTCCTTCAACATTCTGAGTAGTTTGGGAAACATAGAGCTGAGCATTCAATGTAAGAAGCATTAAGAAAAAAGGAATAATAAGAGTGAAATAAATCAAAACCACAAACTGTTCAAATTAATAAATAAATTTGTAATCTGGTTCTCTAAAAACAAAATAAAATGAAATAAATTAAATTCAAAATAAAATAAAATAAAATGGGCTACACTTGATAAGCCTAAATGTAGACAAATAACAAAACCATTTGATAATAATAAAATTAAAATACCAATGAAGCATTTTTGAGTAACTTATACATTACTTAAATTAGCTTAAAAGGAACACAGAAAGTCAAGAAAATAAATATTGTGATAGAATTGAGGGGAAAATCACTTAAGTGCCTTTAATAAAACCTTGCAAATTACATGATTAGTTATTTTGGAACTTCAATGGATGTAAATGTTTCCAGAGAATAGAAGCTCATGGAAAGCCCATCAGTTCATTTCAAATATCTAGAGTAATATTTGTTCTGAAGCAAAAACAGGATTGTACAAAATAGTAAAAAAGTAAATTTGGGGGCAAACAGATCAAAAATTTCTAAATGGGGGCACCTGGGTGGCTCAGTAGGCTAAGTGTCCTTTTCTTAATTTCCGCTAAGGTCATGATCTCAGGGTTGTGAGATCAGACTGGGCTCTAGGTGTGGAGACTGCTTGAGAGTCTCTCTGTCTCTCCCTCTACCCAACCCACACCCCCACCGCCACCTCTCTAAAAAACAAAACAAAAAAAAGTTTCTAAATAAATTACCAATAACTAAATCTCTCATTTGAAATAGATACATATTCTATTTATATACTTATTTAAATATTTATTTTATCAAAATATTTATTAAGGAATGCAAGCATTACTGACAACTAGGAGGTTATTAACATAATCCATCAATATCAAAGACAAAAAGGTGATAAATTTGATAGATGTTTAAAAGGTATTTAAAAGGGTTCAAAATCAGTTTCTGACTAAAAGCATTTAGTTATTTTAAAACAGAAGAATTCTGAACAGGACAAGGAATATTATCTCAAGTTCAGTGTAGAATTTTCTGATAGGCCAACTAGACATGCATGTAGAGAACTAAAGCATTCGATACTTAGTATTTGCAAAACACCCAGTGAAGCAGTCACCTTTAGAAGACAGAATTTCTTGACCATAATTTACAAGTTAATGCTGGTCTGTTTATTTGTTTATTTATTTGGGGGGGGTAGATAGTGAGAGGGAGCATGAACAGAGGGGAGAGGCAAAAGGAGAGGGAGAAGCAGAAACTCTGAGCAGGGAACCTAAGGCGGAGCTCAATCATGGCCTGAGCCAAAGGCAGACGCAGATGCTTAACCGATTGAGACACCTAGGCACCTCAATGCTGGTTCTGTTTTGAACTGCATATTGAATCCTAATCTTTTCATACTTAAAGTGTCTATATGTCTTTAAAGGTTGTTTAATGCTTAAACAATTAGCATTCCTATTTAAGTAAATAACAAAACAATGATAGCCATCAGCATTTGTATTGAATAGGTCTGCAAGTATAGTAGGACAGGAATGATAAGATACAATTACAAGATTTAAGGAGGCAAGATTATCATTTTATCCTAACGATATGGCTGTTTACTTTACAAAGCAAGAAAGCAATGATAAAAAATTGTTTTTTTTTATTGTGAATGAAAAACTTCATTAAGTAGATTGATTATAAAATAAATATACAAACAAAGTCATTCAGTTTTCTATTTACCCATAAAAACAAGTTTGAAAATATAATGGGAATAAATCTCAATTACAATAAAAAACAATATTATAAAATCATCTTGGCATAAGTCTAATCAAAAGAAGGGCTTATCTAATTAAGATTATATATTTCTTTCCTTACAGATGTAAAAGAAGATTGAATACATGAGGGCATATATATACCTTAATGCTGGAGGGAATCTTCAAAATTTTATGCATTGCCAATTATAACAAATTACTGGTACAAATTTCATGCTAATCAAATTAAAATATGGCTAATTCTTAGATGCATCTGGAAGAATAAAGTCTGTTTGGATTAAATATTTAATTGGTAAAAATTAAAATTGGGAGAAAACAAGAGGAGGTCTTTTTAAATAAGGTAAGAAATTGAGAAAAGCTATAAAGTAAGTATTAAACAGTTTGACTAAACAAAAAAAATTTTTAAATGTCTTGTGGCAATTTATATATTAAAAACAAAATGAAAGTTATAGAGAAAGGATATTTATAATGCATATTATTGATAATATACAAAGGGCTTCTTTGCATTTCTAAGGAAAAAAACCCAAATAATATCAATAGGTAAAACAAACCAGTTTTAGGTGGACAATTCATAGAATTGTATTGTGTTAGTATTTAGCCACAAAATACTAATTCTTATGCATTATATTAGTAAAATTAAAGAAATGATAATGCCTAATGCCTGCAAAGATGTGGACAAAACAATATCCCCAGACTTCTGGAAGAAAGGTGAATTGTATCACCCTTTTTGGGAGGAAGCAATCTGGTAATATTTATTTCCAGATGTTACCCTTCAACCTAGAAATTCTATCCCTATGAACTTATCAATGTAGAAACAAAGGTTTGATACCTTAGAATACATACTCAAAAAAATCCTTTTCTTATAGGATTGTTTGTAGAAGAAAAATGTCACCAAGGTCAGTGATTGTCCATTCATGGGAAAATAGTTGAATATATTGTGGCACATCCATGCATGGATTTTATGCAACCACAAGAAAAAATAACCTAAATCTATACTTACTGAACTAAATTTCTATTATTTACTGAGAAAATCAAGATGCAGAAAAATACTTAGAAGACTCTACTTGTATGGGACAGAATTTTTAAAAAGCCCTGTATGAGAGTTTGGGTCCATACATATTTGCAACTTAAAGGAACCTAGATAAAGAGGAGGAAGGACATCCACAGGCTGCTGGTGATCATGTTCAAGGTATAAGGAGAGGAAGAGAAGGAGAATGGTTTTAAAGAGGCTACAGTATACTGGAAAACACTTCTGTTTTAGAGAACATAAAATTCAATCTACATTATTGGTTCACATTGTAAAAATTAAATCTATGCATAAACTAGAAGATAGCATGAGTGGATTAAAACATTGATTTGCCCAGGACAGTTATTTCAAAATAACTGAATTTTTGAATAAAGCAAGGAAAAAAAAAATTCAGTGAAAACAGCCAGGAAAACTGAAATAGCAATAAAGAAGGAAAAATTGTCACAGCCTGTGAATTAAAATAGGCTTAGGCTGGTTGGGCTTTTTCAGATGTTAGCTCCACTGATAGGGCAAGAAAGCAGAGGCCCAGGAAAGGAGAAAAGGAAATGCTCCCTGAGGCCCTCATGAAGATCTTAAGTGTCGCTTATTGCCATTCAGGATAGAAAAGTGGCTTTGGCCCACTGAGAGCACAGAATTCTGGTGTCCTCCATGGAGAGCTACATCTCTACTCCTTTGTCCATTTCAGGAGCTCATTTTCAGAGGTGATAGGATCCATTATGCTTAGCGTATGGGTGGCAGCAAGCCAGAGTAAGAAGGAAAATCTTGTAGAAGTAGAGCCACACCCCCTGGAGATGCCAGGGACCAGCTGCTGTGCCTCCGACATTTCTATAGCCGTCTATTCTTGATTCCAATTCATACGGTAACATAGAGGTTCTTGTACCCAGGCGAAGACCACCATGTGACTGCCTCTCCTGGAAGCACCCCTTGTCTCTTTCCATGTCCATATTCTTCTACCTTCATCCGCCTCAAAGTGCCCATTCATTATACTGTCGAAATAGGGCTGTGCCTTGCAGTTGGTTTTAAGGCCTATTCTCTCACATTGTTTATAGGTTGTTTTCATCTGTTGCCCAGACAATGCCGTGACAGACATGGTTCTCCCAAATCAGCTAGATCTTGAACTTTAGAGGGACTCTGTAGACCATTAGGGATTGCTGGTCACTGATGACCATGTAGTTCTAGTATTTAGAGGTTCAGGATTTGGGGAGAAAAAAGAGTTAGGTGATGAGTGTGTCTCTTTAGCTTACACTTGAACCTGACCCACATAAATGGATGACTTGATAGGCTGATAACATGTCTTCAAAAAACTCTGGTTCCTCTAATTTATTATAGGAAAGTCTTCTCACAAGTAAAGCAATATGTCTCAAATTTATCTTCTTTCTGGAATTTTCTAAATGCTTTTGCATATTTCATGCTTTGTGATATGCAGCTATGTCTTACAGGCAAATTTTATGCATTCCAAACTTTATACTCTTCATAAATATTTTAATTCAAATAAAGTAAATTTCAGAGTGTTATTTTTTCCAAGACCAAAAAATATAACTATTAATAATTTCTGACTTTATTAGTGTTCTCTAAATATCATAAACAAAATTAGTATTATAAATCTTGGGTTAGGTTGTTAATTCTTCAAATGGTTCTAGTTTATATGTGAGGAACTTTTGAAACTTTAAAAAAATATTTGGAAAAATAGTTCACTTTCTTTGAAAATTGCTTCTCCAATTATGTATCTCTAACTGTTTTGTTTTATCTACCTGATATTTATTTGTTTATATTCTAACTGCTTAATTTATGATCTATGTCTTGTCACACAGATTACTTCAAATATCACTCTTTTGTTCCACCAATTAGAAATGCTTGTCTTGATTCTGAAGCCAACTATCCCCTGTAGAGAAAGGTACAAACAACAGAACTACAACAGTTTAAAAGAAAAAAAAAAAAGTTTTTTTTTCCCCTCTTTTTCCACTTTGGCTGGGAGATATGTACACTCAATAAGGTTCATAAATTTTGGTTTTCCTCAGTAGGACTGAATCTAGAAGGGAACTTGAACATGAATAAAATCACTTCACATGAAAGCCTCCAAATTTTGCAAGTCATCCTAAATTTATTCTCATTAGCAAGCAAATGAATAAGAAAACCTACCTATGGACAATTCTAAGTTCCTTGAAGAGGGTGTTTTTATGTTTGTTTGTTTGTTTCGTGATGAAGCAACCAAAAAACTCTAGTAAAACAGCAGTACTGCAGATAGAAGCCTGCTCTGGTTCATTCTCTCAGAGATTTTAGAAACTGAATACAGGGGCCTGGATGGCTCTGTTGGTTAAGGGTCTGCCTTTGGCTCAGGTCATGATCCTGGAGTCCCTTTCGGCACTGGGTTTCCTGCTCAGCAGAGAGTCTGCTTCTCTCTTTCTCTTCTCCCCTCCCCCTGCTCCATCTCTCTTTCTCTCTCTCTCTCTGAAATAAATAAGTAAAACCTTAAAAAAAATAACAACAACAACTGAATACAGAAGTTTTCTCTTTCTTCTGCATTCTCCCACCTCCTCATTTGGAACTTGGTTGTGTTTTTTGTTTTTGGTTTTTTGTTTGTTTGTGTTTAAACTTAGTTTTGAAAAGAAATATTAAGAGACTGTGCTGAATACTAAAGTTATAATTATTTTCTGAGTTCCACCCTATAATTTTTTTTAACGAAAAAAAAATACAACTAACTTGAACCCACTTGGATTAATTCTCACATGTTAGTTCATTAGAAAATGTATTTGCTGATCAAACATCTTCAAACCTCTAAATATTGTTGGATACCAAGCTATGAAATACTTCAGTTGTGGGGTTCCATAATGTGATGCTTAGCACTTGGCTCTGAAATACTTCGGTATGGGTCACATTGTTACATGGACTGGTTCCTTAAGGGCACTAATTGGCCTCTTTAATTGGATGCCCACAGAGACAGTTTAATTTGGAAGCAATCTGACTGGCTACCTCTCAATATCACTGGCTTTTGGTTCCATAAGCTTATTTTGTCTGCACATGATAATAATTCCCTTTTCTCTTTCTTCAGCTTTTCCTCAAAATGAGTTCTTAGAGTTCAGGAGACCTCAGTGACTCAACACACCCACCTTTTTTTCTTGTTTGAATCACTCATTTTTTTCTTAAAAGTATTAATTGGACACCCACTGTTGGGTACCACTGTGTAGGGATTTAAGATAGTTTTAAGGATGTAAAGGTAATTTCTTCATGATTTTTCCCAGCTCTCCTTGGGAAGAGTTATTATACTATTATACAAGCAAGAAAATGACAAGGACATGAGAAAGGGAGGAGAGAAATCTTAGGAGTCAGAGGAGGGAGCACCTGGTGTCAGCAGTAGGATTAGGGGTGGCTTCCTACAGAAGGTGAAGGTCAGATCTCTCCTCTACTGAAACAGAATACACATGCACATAGATTCACACACAAATCACAATGCTGCATTGCTTTTTAGTTACTACCCTCCATACCCTCTTTCCCATAACCAAGCTGCCTCATTTAAATCATGAACCTACTGCATCCTCTGTAGGTGGGTTTGCCCTTCCCACTCTATGAATGGCTCCATCAAGTGCTAACTGGTCCCCTAACAGTTACTACCACTAGATTCTTTTCAAGTTTTATTTCATTTGATCTTTCTCTCCCATGCTTCTAATACTCTTGACCTCTTCTTTCTTCTTTTGACTTCGTAAATAGCACCCTCTCTTGATTCTATCCCTGCTCCAAGCATTGTTCCTCAGAATTCTCTCTAGCTTTTCTTCTCCTAACAACTTATTTAAGTATGGATAGACCTCAAATTTCTCTGACTCTCCTAACCACTCACCCTGTACATCCTCCCTGAAGGAGCTCATTCAGTCCAGTGGTCTCAGTTAATATCTTCACCTAAACTCGGTGTTATGTTCTGGGCTCAAAACTGCTATAGGATATTTCCACTTCAGTCAACCCAAAGCCCTGTTGTGGGTTAGAGTCCCTGAAAAAAGCACGCTGAGATTTTGTGTGAGGGATGTTTGTTAAGGAGTATTCTTGGGAACATCTTAAGAAGGGGAAAGAAAAGTAGAATCTTGGACAGGAGGAGTTAAGTTGTAATGCATTCACAAAGCCTTAGGTAATGTCATGAGAAGTCCTGAAGCTGGGATGTTGCTGCAATCTTGACCCTAGTTGGAATGAAGGGGCTGGGCCTTTGTACCCTGCGCTGATCAGCAATGGCTGCAGGCTGCCCCTAGAGTGGGCACTCGATGTGGGCGAGAAGCCCCGCATTCCGGGCAGCACAGAGGGTAAGTCCTTCCACCATGAAGGTGTATCTGACAGCCCAACACAACGTTTACTACAGGCACCTAGAGTATCTATAAAACTGTGTCCATTATCTTTTCCATGAATGTGTTACTTTTCTTGCATTTCTCTGTTTGTTGAATTGCTCTCCTAAATAGCAATCCGTAGCAGACCCTGGCGGGTCACTGAGTTTCCTCACTTTGTTGTCACTTGTAGCTACTCCAAAATCCAAATCTTGGGGAGGCTTTCCAACCTCCATCCTTAAGTTTTCACTTATATTCTCCCTCATCTCCCAGGTTTTTGCTAGGGGGCCTAATGCAGACCTACCTTCTCTATCACCCCAGCATCCATGGTAATCCTACCACAGGTTCACCTCTTGTATCCTTCCAAGATTGGCGCGAACTTCCTTCTATTATCCTCTTCACCTCCAAAGTGTTATTTCTCCACTGTAAAACTGACCACATCAGTCTCCCATTTAGTCGGTGGATCTCCACTTTCTTCCGTATGATCAAATTTTGATCATGGCCTGAAATTTCTCCAGCCTCGTCTGAAGTCCATAATTCAGCCATTCAGAAATGCTTGTGGTCCTGCAAGTACAGCAGGCTGGCTAATATCTCCCCGCCTTTGATCATGACGTGCCTTCTGCCTGGACGATTCTTTCATCCCCTTCCCTTGCCACTTGAGAATGTCTATTCATCTTTCAAGTCTTACTTCAAGCAGTAACCCTCCATGAGACCTTTCCTGGCTTGTTTTATCCCCCTTGAATCATCCCATTCTTTATTTATGACCCTGCTATGTCCCCACATACTGCTATCTTTAAATCTATAATTAGTAATTGCCCTCTTTGTACCCACGACTGTCTGTCCTACTCTTTGTATCCTCCTAGAAGGCAGAAATTATGTCTGATTTATTCCTGAGGAGCATGGAAGAAAGCACATTAATTAATGATGAGTGAAAAGATTGTTAAGTAGAGGGGAGGGGCCCATTGCTAACAGACAGGATGAATCTGAAAAAAAAAAAATGAAAAACCCAACAAACAAGCTTGGTTCTGTGACTTTCTTCAATTATGCCCCAAAGCCTCATGAAGGGAAGGGAAGGGAAGAGATAATGTGAAGCGCTCACGGTAACGACCTGAAAAGTTGGGTCCACTGGAAGGACGCAGTACAGAAGAGATCAAGGTCTCTAGTGAGAGCTATACAGAAATGGCGACCCATAGAGAGTGGTCTGTATCAGAGACAAAAGAACCTGCAGTCTTTTCTGGATGGGCTGTGTGTGTTGTGTCCCCAAAGCTTAAGGTTGCTTAAGGGGAGTGTAATGAAAATAAAGGTTGTTATCATTAAGGAAACTGAAAATCTTTGAAATCAGCAACCTATATGGGTTTTTATTTGAGTGACCATATATCCTGGGCTCTGGCCCCTTTCTGAGTTATGCCTGCTGTTTTTGCATAATTATTAATAGTATTTCTCTCACTCCCAAGTGTTCTTGTTTGGATGATAAATTATAGTCGCTCTAGTTATTATTAATATCTCCCAACCACCATAATAATATGTTGTATAGCTAAGATAGCTTTCTGGATTTTTGGAGAAAAGTTAGGCTTTCGAAATTTCAAAATTAGAATTTTCTTTTTTATTTTTTTAATATTTTATTTATTTATTTATTTGACAGAGATCACAAGTAGGCAAAGAGACAGGCAGAGAGAGAGGAGAAAGCAGGCTCCCTGCAGAGCAGAGAGCTTGATGTGGGGCTCGATCCCAGGATCCTGGGATCATGACCTGAGGCGAAGGCAGAGGCTTTAACCCACTGAGCCACCCAGGTGCCCCCAAAATTAGGATTTTCACAATTAGAATGAAAATATAGTAGGGGATTTGAGAATATTTATTGCAATTTGCCATGGGAAGATAATAATAAATGTATTTTTAATTAAAACATATATCACAATTAGAACTTTTTAATTTTGTATTTACACACAAAATCTTAAGTTTTCTATATTATGGGTCCTACATTTTGTGTTTTTTAGGATAGAGTGCATTAAAACAAATAAGCAAAGTTTAACATGTGGCTTTAGAAGTTACACTTAAAGAGGAGCCCACCAACTTATTGATGTGTCAAATATAATTGCTCCATTGTATAGAGGAAAGAACACAGGATGAACATCAGAGGAAGTAGTTCAGCTCCTTACCAGCTAATGTGAAAATATCTAAGCCCATTTCCTCACTGGTAAAAGAGGATAATAATAGTCATCTGACCTCTCAAAGGAGTTGTGGTGAGGACCAACTGAAATAATGGAAAATTCTGTTAAACACTATACAAATGTAAGTATACCAAATGTCCTTTCTAAAAACAAAACAGAATAAAAATAAAGCAAGAAGAGGAAAAAGAGAGATTCCAGGTGAGTTATTAGTATTTTTGTTTTTAATGAACTTGAATATTTTTACATAAATAGAGAGTTAACAAGTTTGCCACTGTTAATATAAAAGAAGATGAGTTGTTCAGGATTTAAAAATTCATTTCATAAAATAGAATGTAGGAAGAACACTGGGAATAACTGGAAACCATAGTTATCTTGTTAGAAATGTGTCTTCTCATTTTATGTGAAAGACAGAATCATTAGGGAACGGAAGGCTTGATGAGAAAATGAGATAATTTTTGGAGACAGAAATATCTAATTCATTCCTTTATAAATGTTTTGCCTATTAAAAGCCCTCAACCGAACCACCAGAAGGTCAACCATTTTATAGATTAATTCACTCAACCTCTGTCAGAGGTTAGGAACTCTCTGGTGAGAACAGCTGTTTGTCATTTGTCTTTCCACATCAAAGACCCAGGGAGATTCTTTAGGAAATTAGGGAGGTATTGAGGAGATGAGATTAGTTCCTGGTTTTAAGAAAGTGCATACTACAATACTAGTTTCCCTATCATGAAAGTAGGAAATAATAAACATTAACTGGATCAGTGAAGCTTCTTGGTCCAGGACATTTTATTCTAGGACAAACTTATTCTAAGTTTGCAAATATGAAAAACATTTTAGGTAAAACACGACATGTAAGTTCATAAGAGAAAATTATTTTTCATGCAGAATATAGGTTTTTCTGAGAGTAAACTTAAATTTAATTATTAAAAAGAGGCAAGTTTATTCTTGTACCCTGCTTGCAGTCAATTCATAGAATAATAGGAAAAGAATATAAATATTTGTGAAAATAGATATACTTTGGTAAGAAAATGAATATATTTAAAATTCCAACTATGGTCTGGGAGCTGTGCTAGGCATTTAACATGAATAATGGCATTTAATTCCCATAGCAATAAATGAGGTAGGGTTAATTCCCACCCTCACTTTTCATAAAGGAAAAATAAGAGTAGCTAGGTTAAGTTAGAAGCCTTTAGTCAGAAATCTAAAGGTTCGCCCCACCCCACCCCAGGATTCCCTGGTTATTTAATCAGACATTAATCTAGGTAGTGCTGTGAAAAGATTTTGCAGTTGTAATTAACGTCCCAAGTCAGCTGACCTTAGGACATGGAGATTATCCAAATGGGCCTGATCTAATCCCATGAGCCTTTAAAAGGCAGATTCAGAAATCTAGAGAGAATTAAAATGTGAGAAGGACTCAGACTCGCTCTTGTAGCTTTGAAGATCCAGGGGCCATGCAACTGTGGGCAGCCCTGACAAGCAGAGACTGGACCCTGGATGATGGCCAGCAAGTGAACAGGGACTTCTGTCCAATAACCACAAGGAAATGAATTCTCTCTAGCCTCATTAGCTAAGAGTCCCTGCTAGCCAACACCTGGATTTGGCCTGGTGAGACTGGAAGCAGAGAACCCAACTGAGCCATGCCAGACTTCCAAACTGCAGACTGTGAGGTAATAGGTAGGTGTCCATTTAAGTTGCTAAGTTTGTGGTAACTTGTTACAGCTGCAATAGAAATTGAATACAGAAATTCAGAATAAATAACCAGGAGATCTAAGATTTAACCCACGCAGCATAAAAGTATAGTGATGAAAATAGAAGACCAGTGCATTGATTTGAAGAAATTTCATTCATTCATTCGCTTATTCATTCATTCATTCATTCAGCAACTACCAAATATGTTTGGACTATCTTTCATATAATGGGCTTAGCTCTATAGAGGCTATAGAGATTTAAAAAAAATCTAGTCCCTTTCCTCAAAGAGTTTACAATTTAAGGGTTGGGAGCAGACAAGCAAATGAGTTGGCACAGTACAATATGACTCTTAAGTACTATAAAAAGATAGGCTAGAGGTTATGGTAGCCCAGATTCATTTAGTCTGATTTCTTACCATGTTGACAATGGCAAGGAGGATAATGGGCCCCCAAATATGTCTCTGTTCTAATCCCCAGAACCCATAATTCTATAGGGTATAGAATATACTGTGTTACAAGGCAAGAGGAAACTGAAGATGTAAGTGGAATTAAGGTTTTTAAATCAGCTGACCTTAAGACAGGGAAATCTGAAAGGTTTGAAGTAGCGTGGGGGTGGGAAGTTGGGGTACCAGGTGGTGGGTATTATAGAGGGCATGGATTGCATGGAGCACAGGGTGTGGTGAAAAAAATAATGAATACTGTTTTTCTGAAAATAAATAAATCAATTTAATAAAAATTAATAATAATAAAAAAAGACAGGGAAATAATTCAGGATTTTCCAGGTGGGACAATTAATCACAAGGGTCCCTAACAGTGGAAAAGACAGCAGTATCTGGGTGGCTCTAGTTTGAGCATCTGATTTTTGGTTTCGGCTCAGGTCATGATCTCACGGTCTGTGGGATCGAGCACCTTCACCCCACCCCAGCCCACACCATGGGCTCAGGGTGGAGTCTGCTTGAATATTCTCTTCCTCTACTCCTCCTCCCACTCTCTTTCTCAAATCAATCAATCAAGCAATCTTTTTTTGAAAAGTGGAAGAGAAAGGCAGAAGAGTAGGTCAAAATGAGTTGATATGAAAAGGACTAGACAGGTCAGTGCTGGCTTTGAAGATGAAGGAAGAGACCACAACCCAAGGCATGTGGGGAGCCTCCAGAAGCTGGAAAAGACAATGGAATGTATTTTTCCTTAGAGTTGCAAAAGAGAAACACCCCTTCAAATGTTAACCCAGTAAGACTCATTTTTGGACTAAAAATCTCCAGAATTATCAAATAATAAATTTGTGTCATTATAAGCCAATCATTTTATGGAACTATGTTACAGCAACAATAGGAAGCTAATACATTGCCTGAATTTCCTTAACATGAGATGAATTAAAATAGGAATAGAAGAGAGAGAGAATGCATTAGGTTTGTTTTATTTTAGCTAATAGTCAAGAGATAGTCTCTAAATACTGAGAGCATTTGAAAAAAAGAAAATGAGTGCAAAAAGCTAAATTATTAGAGAAAAAGTTATTTCATCAAATTAAAAAATTCTGTTCTTAAAAGAGCAGAATTATAATTATTATAATTATAATTATTATAAGTATATTATAAGATAAGAAACTATTAACATTCTTCTTTAAAAAAAAGCTCAGACTGGGAGCAAATATTTACAAACATAAGTCAGATAAAGGTCTTGTATCTAGAATATGTAGAACCCTTACAGATCAACAATAAAAAGACAGACAATACACTTTAAAAATAGGAAAAATATTTTGAGGCACATTCCAGCAGAGAAGATATACAAATAACTAATAAATACATGAAAATATGCTTAGTATCATTAGTCATCAGGGAAATGCAATTTAATATCATAAGGAGATACTACTATCTGCCTAGAATGACTAAAGTGGAAAAAATCAGCAATGTTAAGTGTGAGCAAGGATGTGGAGCAACCTCGAATTTCCTACATTGGTGATGCAAATACAAAATGGTATAATTACTTTGGATGATGGTTTGTCAGTTTCATATACATGAAACATGCACTTAGCACCAGATCCAGCAATTCCACTTCTAAATATTTATCTAAGAGAAATTAATGTATAGATGTCTGAACTAAGATCTAGATATAAATATTTATGGCAATTTTATTCTTAACCCCCAAACAGCCCATTGGTTAGTGCATGGATAAATAAAGTATGGTACATCTATACAATAGAACACCATTTGCTAATGAAAAGGAATAAACTGATCTGTGCAACAATATGGGTGAATCTCAAAGACTTTATGCTATGTGAAGAAGGTAGATTCGAATGACCATGTATTGTATGATTCTATATGACATTTTAGAAAAGGCAAAATATAATAATGGAAAGCAGATCAGTGCTTTCCAGGATTGGGGATTGGGGAGGTAATTGCCAAGGGACATGAAGGAAATTTTAGGATGACAAAAACATTACATAACTTGCTGTGTTGGTAAAATAAACATATACGTTTATTAAAATTCATTGATCTGGGGGCATCTGGGTGGCTCAGTTGGTTAAGCATCTGCCTTTTTTTAAAAAACATATAATGTACTATTTGCTTCAGGGGTACAGGTCTGTGAATCATCAGTCTTACACAATTCACAGCACTCACCATAGCACATACCCTCCCCAATGTCCATCACCCAGCCACCCTATTCCTCCCCTCCACCCCCCAGCAACCGTTAGTTTGTTTTGTGAGATTAAGAGTCTCTTATGGTTGGTCTCCCTCCCTGGTCCCATCTTGTTTCATTTTTTCCCTCCCTACCCCCCATGACCCCCATACTGCCTCTTGAATTCCTTATATCAGAGAGATCATATTTTGCTTAGCATAGTACCCTCTAGTTCCATCCACATCATTGCAAATGGCAGGATTTCATTTTTGATGGCCGCCATATATATACATACATATATATATATATATATATATATATATATATATATATATTTATATCACATCTTCTTTATATATATATGGAGATATATATATATATATATATATATATATATATATATATATATCACACACCTTCTTTATCCATTGATCTATTGATGGACATCTAGGTTCTTTCCATAGCTTGGCTATTGTGGACATTGCTCTATAAACATTCGCATGCATGTGTCCCTTCGGATCCCTACATTTCTATCTTTAGGGTAAATACCCAGTACTGTGATTGCTAGGTCATAGGGAAGCTCTATTTTCAACTATTTGAGGAACCTCCATACTGTTTTCCAGAGTGGCTGCACCAGCTTGCATTCCCACCAACAATGTAGGATGGTTCCCATTTCTCTGCATCTTTGCCAACATCTGTCATTTCCTCACTTGTTAATTTTAGCTATTCTGACTGGTGTGAAGTGGTATTTCACTGTGGTTTTGATGTGTATTTCCCTGATACCGAGTGTTGTAGAGCTCTTTCTCATGTGTCTTTTGGCCTTTTGGATGCCTTCTTTGCAGAAATGTCTCTTCATGTCTTCTGCCCATTTCTTGATTGGGTTATTTTTTTCTTTGGGTGTTGAGCTTGATAAGTTCTTTGTAGATTTTAGATGCTAGCCCTTTATCTGATATGTCATTTGCAAATATCTTTTCCCATCCTGTCAGTTGTCTTTGGTTTTGTTGACTGTTTCGTTTGCTGTGCAAAATCTTTTGATCTTGATGAAATCCTAATAGTTTATTTTTGCCCTTGCTTCCTTTGCCTTTGGCGATGTTTTAGGAAGAAATTGCTGCAGCTGAGCTTGAGGAGGTTACTGCCTGTGTTCTCCTCAAGGATTTTGATGGAATCCTATCCCACATTGAGGCCTTTCATCCGTTTTGAGTCTATTTTGTGTATGGTGTAAGGAAATGGTCCAGTTCCATTCTTCTGCACGTGACTGTCCAATTTTCCCAATGCCATTTGTTGAAGACTGTCTTCTTTTTATTGGACAATCTTTCCTGCTTTGTCAAATGGTAGTTGACCATAGAGTTGAAGGTGTATTTCTGGGCTCTCTATTCTGTTCCACTGATCTATGTGTCTGTTTTTGTGCCAGTACCATATGGTCTTGATAATTACCACTGTGTAATAAAGCTTGAAGTCTGGAATTGTGATGCCACCAACTTTGGATTTCTTTTTCAACATTCCTCTAGTTATTTGGGGTCTTTTCTGGTTCCGTATAAATTTTAGGATTAATTGTTTCATTTTTTTGAAAAATATTAATGGCATTTTGATACTGATTGCTTTACATTTGTAGATTGCTTTAGATAGCATAAACATTTTTACCATATTTATTCTTCCAATCCATGAGCACAGAATGTTTTTCCATTTCTTTTTTTTTTTTTAAATTTTATTTATTTATCAGAGAGAGAGAGGGGGAGAGAGCGAGCACAGGCAGACAGAATGGCAGGCAGAGGCAGAGGGAGAAGCAGGCTCCCCGCCGAACAAGGAGTCTGATGTGGGACTTGATCCCAGGACGCTGGGATCATGACCCGAGCAGAAGGCAGCTGCTTAACCAACTGAGCCACCCAAGCCTCCCTGTTTTTCCATTTCTTTGTGTCTTCCTCAATTGCTTTCATGAGTACTTTATAGTTTTCTGATTACAGATCCTTTGCCTCTTTGGTTAGGTTTATTCCTAGGTATCTTATGGTTTTGGGTGCAGTTGTAAATGGAATCGAATCCTTAATTTCTCTTTCTTCTGTTTTGCTGTTGGTGTATAGAAATGCAACTGATTTCTATGCATTGATTTTATGTCTTGACACTTTACTGAATCCCTGCATGAGTTCTAGCAGTTTTAGAATGGAGTCTTTTGGATCTTCCACACAAAGTATCATATCATCTGCAAAGAGAGAGAGAGTTTAACTTCTTTGATTTGGATGCCTTTTATTTCTTTTTGTCACCTGACTGCTGAGGCTAGGGCTTCTAGTACTATGGTGAATAGCAGTGGTGATATTGGACAGCCCTGCCATGTTCCTGAACTTAGGACAAAAGCTCTCAGTTTTTCCCCATTGAGAATGATATTCGCTATGGGTTTTTCATAGATGGATTTGATGATATTGAGGTATGTACCCTAAATCCCTACACTGTGAAGAGTTTTGATCAAGAAAGGATGCTATACTTTGTCAAATGCTTTTTCAGCATCTGTTGGGAGTATCATATGGTTCTTATTCTTTCTTTTATTAATGTGTTGTATCACATTGATTGATTTGCAGATGTTGAACTAACCTTGCAGACCCGGAATAAATCCCATTTGGTCATGGTGAATAATCCTTTTAATGTACTGTTGGATTCTATTGGCTAGTATTTTGGTTAAAATTTTTACACCTGTGTTCATCATGGATATTGGTCTCTGATTCTCCTTTTTGATGGGGTTTTTGTCTGGTTTGGGGATCAGGGTAATTATGGCCTCATAAAATGAGTGTGGAATTTTCCTTCCATTTCTATTTTTTTGGAACAGTTTCAGGAGAATAGGTATTAATTCTTCTTTAAATGTTTGGTAGAATGCCCCTGGGAAGCCAACTGGCCCTGGGCTCTTGTTTGTTGTGATATTTTTGATGACTGCTTCAATCTCCTTACTGGCTATGGGTCTGCTCAGGGTTTCTATTTCTTCCTGGTTCAGTGTTTGTAGTTCATATGTCTCTAGGAATGCATCCATTTTTCCAGATTGTCGTATTTGCTGACGTAGAGTTGCTCATAATATGATCTTATGATTGTTTGTGTTTCTTTGGTGTTGGTTGTGATCTTTCCTCTTTCATTCATGATTTTATTAATTTAGGTCCTTCCTCTTTTCTTTTTGATAAGTCTGGCAAGGAGTTTATCAATTTTATTAATTCTTTCAAAGAGCCAGCTCCTAGTTTTGTTGATTTGTTCTACTGTTCTTTTGCTTTTTATTTCATTGATTTCTGCTCTGTTCTTTATTATTTCTCTTCTGCTAGGTTTCGGCTTTCTTTGCTGTTCCTTCTCCAACTCCTTTAGATGTAGGCTTAGGTTGTGTACTTGAGAGCTTTCTTGTTTCTTGAGAAAGGCTTGTATTGCTATATACTTTCCTCTCAGGTCCGCCTTTGTTGTGTCCCAAAGATTTTGAACAGTTGTGTTTTCATTTTCATATGTTTGCATGGATTTTTAAAATTTTTCTTTAATTTCCTGGTGGACCCATTCATTCTTTAGTAGGATACTCTTTAGCCTCCATGTATTTGAGTTCTTTCCACCTTTCCTCTTGTGGTTGAGTTCTAGTTTCAAAGCACTGCATTCTGGAAATATTCAGGGAATGATTCCAATCTTTTGGTAGTTGTTGAGACCTGATTTGTGACCAGAATGTGATCTATTCTGGAAAATGTTCCATGTGCACTAGAGAAGAATGTGTATTCTGTTGCTTTGGGATGGACTGTTCTGAATATATCTGTGATGTCCATCTGGTCCAGTGTGTCCTTTAAAGCCTTTATTTCTGGAGCACCTTGGTGGCTCAGTGGGTTAAAGCCTCTGCCTTTGGCTCAGTCATGATCCCAGGGTCCTAGTATCGAGGCCCACATCAGGCTCTTTGCTCAAAGGGGAGACTGCTTCCCTTCCTCTCCCTCTGCCTGCCTCTCTGCCTACTTGTGATCTCTGTCTGTCAAATAAATAAATTAAAATCTTAAAAAAAATGCCTTTATTTCCTTGTTGATATTTTGCTTAAATGATCTGTCCATTTCAGTGAGGGAGTGTTAAAGTCCCCTACTATTATTGTATTATTGTTGATGTGTTTCTTTGCTTTTGTTATTAACTGATTTATATAATTGGCTGCTCCCATGTTAGGGGCATAGGTATTTAAAATTGTTTCATCTTCTTGCTGGGCAGACACTTTAAGTATGATATAGTGTCCTTCCTCATCTCTTATTATGGTCTTTGGCTTAAAATATAATTTATCTGGCATGAGGTTTTGCCACCTTAGCTTTCTTTTGATGTCCATTAGCATGATAAATTGGTTTCACCCCCTCACATTAAATCTGGAGGTGTCTTTGGGTCTAAAAGGAGTTTCTTGCATACAGCATATTGATGGGTCTTATTTTTTTTATCCATTCTGATACCCTGTGTCTTTTGTTTGGAGCATTTAGCCCATTTTAAATCCAGGAAAACTATTGAAAGATGTTAATTTAGTGCCATTGTATTGCCTGTATAGTGATTGTTACTTTATATTGTCTCTGTTCCTTTCCAGTCTGTTACTTTTAGGCTCTCTCTTTGCTTAGAGAGAGGACCCCTCTTAGTATTTCCTGTAGTGCTGGTTTGGTGTTTGCAAATTGTTTCAGTTTTGTTTGTCCTGAAAGCTTTTTACTTCTTCTATTTTCGATGACAGCTTAGCTGGATATAGTATTCTTGGCTGCATATTTTTCTCATTTAGTGCTCTGAATATATCATGCCAGTCCTTTCTGGCCTGCCAGGTCTCTGTGGATAGGTCTGCTGACAATCTAATATTTCTACCATTGTGTGTTACATACCTCTTGTCCTGAGCTGCTTTCAGGATTTTCTCTTTGTCACTGAGACTTGTAAGTTTTACTATTAGATGATGGGGTTTGGGCCCATTTTTATGGATTTTGAAGAGGGTTCTTTGTGCCTCCTGGATTTTGATGCTGTTCCCTTTGCCAAATTAGGGGAGTTCTCTGCTATAGTTTGCTTCAATATACTTTTTGCCCCCCCTTTCTTCTTCTGGGATCCCAATTACTCTAATATTGTTTTGTTTTATGGTATCACTTATCTCTTGAATTCTCCCCTTGTGGTCCAGTAGTTGTTTGTCTTTCCTTTGCTCAGCTTCTTTATTCTCCATTATTTGGTTTTCTATTTCACTAATCCTATCTTCTGCCTCATGTAACCTAGTAGTAAGAGCCTCCATTCTTTATTGCACCTCATTAATAGCTCTTTTTTATTTCAACTTGGGTAGATTTTAGTTCCTTTTTTTTCTCCAGAAAGGGATTCTCTAGTATCTTCCATGCTTTTTTCAAGCCCAGCTTACACCTTGATAATTGATAATTGTCATTCTGAACTCTAGTTCTGGCATATTACTAATGTCAATATTGATTAGGTCCCTAGCCATTGGTACTGCTTCTTGTTATTTATTTATTTATTTATTTATTTATTTATTTATTTTGTGGTGAGTTTTTCTGCCTTATCATTTTATCTAGATAAGAATAGATAAATGAGAAAAAACAATACTAAAAGGGTAGCAATGACCCCAGAAAAATATACAATAACTAAATCAGAAGAGACTAGAAACCAGGGAGAGAAGAAAGGAGGGGGAGGGAGAATATACACACACACACACACACATTAGACAGGTGAATAGAACAGAGCCACACACTTGATTTTGGCTGTATTTTGGTCTGTTAGAAGAAAGTGCCCCCCAAAATTTTAAAGGAAGAAAAACTTATATATACACAAGAATAAGGGTAAACACAATGAAGGGATGGAATATGACTGTAAAGATGAAAATTTTAAAAGATTCAAAAAAAGGAATTGATAAGAAGTTGGTTGAAAAAAGAAAAATAAAAGAGGAAAGAATGTGATCAGACTGAAGATTAGAGCAAAGCCATGTTAGATTTAGGGTATATTTTGATCTATTAGAAGAAACTATATCTCAAAATTTTAAAGAAAGAAAAACCTAGATGTATACCAAAAAAATAAGGTTAAATACAATGAAGGGATAGAATATGAGTATAACAATGAAAATTTTAAAAGATTTTTTAAAAGTATTGATAAGATAAAATAGTTAAAGTTAAAATAGGAAAGAGGAAAAAAATAGAATAAGATAAAAAAATAAAATAAAAAAAAACTTAACTTTGAAAGACTAAAGAATCATGGGGGAAAAGCCATGAATTCTATGTGCTATATTTCCATAGCTCTGAAGTTTTGCAGTTTTCATTGATTGGTGAACTTGGTCTTGGCTGGATGTTCTTGCTGATCTTCTTGGGGTGGGGGTGGTGGGGGAGGGTTGCTGTTGCAGTGATTCTCAAATGTTTTTGCCTGAGGTGGGATTACACTGCCCTTGCCAGGGGCCAACCTAAGTAATCTGTTCAGTTTTGCTCTTGGTAGCTTTTGTTCCCTGAATGCTTTCTATATACCTTTGGAGGATGAGAATGAAAATGGCAGCCTCCCAGTCTCTGGCCCTGTAGGAGCCAAGAGCTTGGGGCCCCACTCCTCAATGTGTCCTCTGAGAAAATCAGTCTATCACTCCCATCTCCCTCATCTCCTGCTGCACTCAATGCTCACCTGGCCTTTGACTGAGTATTTCTATCTCTGGCATATGGCCTCCTTTGGAGTTTCCAAACCCAGCAGATTCCTGTAGCACACTGCCACACTCCTCCTCCTGGAAGAGGAAGAAGGGGGTCTCCACAGATCTGCCATCTGTGGGGGTCCCTCCTTAAAGAGCAGTGGCCCAACTGTGTCTCAGATCATGGTTTAAGGTAACCTTGAGCCAAGCACCTTCCTCAGCTCTGTCTCTGCTGCTGGCTTCCTGCTCTGATACCTGGGAGCTCTGACACAATCAGACACCCCCAGTCTTTTTCTGACCCAGCAGTTCCTGAGACCACATGGTCTCTGCAAGAGCTTCACCCCTGCTTAGCCTCTGGAGTGACATCCCACAGTGAAGCAGGCTCCTAAAATTTCTGATTTTGTGCTCTGCTGCTCTCTCACTTGCTGGGAGATGGCCCCTCTCCCCATGGTCTCTCTTCCCATATATCACCTAGGATTCACTTCTCTGCATGTCCTAGCTTCCAGAAAGTGGTCACATTTCTGTTCCTAGAATTACTGCTCTTCTTCTCTTCTATCTCCTATTGAGTTTATAGGTGTTCAGAATGGTTTGATTACTATCTAGCTGAACTCCTAGGACCTGATGATATTTAGGTCTCCTACTCTTCTGCCAACTTGCTCCTCCCAGAAGCATCTGCCTTTGGCTCAGGTTATGATCTCAGGGTCCTGGGATTGAGCCCTGCATAGAGTTCCCTGCTTCACAGGGAGTCTGCTTCTCCCTCTCCCTCTGCCTCTGCTCTGAACTTGTGCTCACTTGTTCTCTCTCTCTCTCTCTCAAATAAATAAAATCTTTAAAAAAAAATTCACTGATCTCAGGTGCCTGGGTGGCTCAGTGGGTTAAAGTCTCTGCCTTTGGCTCAGGTCATGATCCCAGGGTCCTGGGATCAAGCCTTGCATCGGGTTCCCTGCTCAGCAGGGAGCCTGCTTCCCTTCCTCTTTCTCTGCCTGCCTCTCTGCCTACTTGTGATCTCTGTCTGTCAAATAAATAAATAAAATCTTTAAAAAAAATTCATTGATCTGTACACTTAAAAGGAAAAATTTTATTGTGTATAAAATGTACATTAGCAAACCTGATTAAAATTTCTACCTCTCTTGCAGAGAGGTTGGGTGGCAATTTGGTTAAGCACCCACTCAAATTTGGCTCAGATTATGATCTCAGGGTTGTGAGATCAAACCTGGGCTCAGGCTCATACTGGTTGTAGAGGCTGCTTAAGATTCTCTTTCTCTCGGGTGGCTGGGTGGCTCAGTGGGTTGAGCCGCTGCCTTCAGCTCAGGTCATGATCTCAGGGTCCTGGGATCGAGTTTCGCATCGGGCTCTCTGCTCAAGGGGAGCCTGCTTCCTCCTCTCTCTCTCTCTGCCTGCCTCTCTGCCTACTTGTGACCTCTCTCTGTCAAATAAATAAATAAAATCTTTAAAAAAAAAAAAAAGATTCTCTTTCTCTCTTTGCCCTTCACCTCTCAAAATTAATCAATCAATTAATTAATTCTCCTCCCCCAAAATAAGCAGATAACCAAGCTTACAAATGTAAGCTCTTTCAAGAAAAGATGGCTTCTTAAATATATAAGGGGAGAGCAAGAATATAAGTGCAAAGATTTACAATTACTGCTTGTGCATTAAAATTTAACGGTAATGTATATTCCCTTGTCTGGTCTTTTAAATCAGTGTAAACCTTAAAAAGGGAGTCTCCAGAGATGAATTAAGATAGCCAGAAAAAAAAAAAAAACAAGAAAGACAGAAAATATGCTCATATCATCTTCATTTTAAAAAAAGCACTAGGATAAACAGTTTGATGTACAGTGAATAGCACATTGAGAATTACACAATCGTTTGCTGAAATGAGTCTCATTTATCTAACTCAATATTCAGGAATAGACTTAAAAAAAACCCTCTTTTACTAAAAAGAGAAACACTTCTGTGCTTATATAGTACACTGAGCTCCTCAGAGAAGAATACTAAGTAGAGGGTGGTATTATTTCATGAGCATTGGGCTTACTTTGACAGTCATTATAGTTGTTCCATTTATAATTGCTGGGATTTTCTCCATAAAGTACATCTTTTGTGCATGTATTTGTAATTCATTAAAAGCACACCCTCATTTTGGGAAATGCCATTTTAGAGATCTGGGCATTGAACTTGTGAGAAGGCAACTATTTTGCCTTAAATTACTGTGGCCTCGAGGCCTAGAAGGGATGAATAGCAACAGGGACTCCTGGTATGATGCCTTCTGTACCACACAGGGGCTCAGCAACTCTCCATGGATTATTTACGTGAGAGAGATTTTTCTTAATGGGCATTATTTTTTTAATTTAAATTCAATTAATTAACATATAATATATTATTGGTTTCAGAGGTAGAGGTCAGTGATTCATCAGTCTTATTAATACCCAGTGCTCATTACATCCCCTGCCTTCCTTAATGTCCATCACCCAGTTACCCCATCCCCCTCCCGCCTCCCCTCCAGCCTCCCTGTTTGTTTCCTATGGTTAAGAGTCTCTTACTGTTTATTTCCCTTTCTGACTTCATCTTGTTTTATTTTTTCCTCCTTCCTCTACGATCCTCTGTTTTGTTTCTTAAATTCCACATATGAATGAGATCCTATGATAATTGTCCTTACATGAGAGAGATTTTTAATATTTTTACTTTGTGAACAGTTCTTTTGAGGAGGTCCTTCTACATGGGGGCCTGAAGATTATAACAGAAAAATCATTAGGTTAGAAAAACACAATTTTATTTTACTATAAATTTTATAATCTAAAGGGGGAAAAAAAGGCCCAATGCAGTTCTTTGTTAATATCCTTCAACTGCACATATTGTCTTCATAAACGCAGTGCTTCTCACTGTTTTAATAAGCATTTCTGCCTCTTCCCTTGGGGTTTGTGGTGGTCGTCAGTAGTTATAAACTGTAAAGATGTGATGGGATGTTTCATCTCATTAAGATGCCATGCAACCAGGATGCCTTCGTCCCCCTTCCATCTGATTTGCGCTCCTCAAATATGACCTTTAAGGCCTTTGTTGCTTTGCACACACATCGCATGTCCCAAGGGTACATAATTAAGTAGGTCACATGTCTCCTATTGCATATTAGTACTTGCCTTTCAACATGCATTTCCTCTGTTGCACTGTGGGAAAATTCCCTTTTTCATAAGCCATTCTTGCATAAGTTCTTGGCGTTTTGCACAGAAAAAATGTCCTTGATATACTGTGGGAACACTTAAGGTCATTTGGGATTTATCTGTCATGAGAATAATTGGCCCCATGTTTTCTAAGGAGCAGAGTCCACTCTACTAATTGTAGCATTACCTTAGGTTTGTACTTCTACAGGTATAAAAAAGCTCTCAAGGATCATAGTTGTAGTTATAACCTTTGCCAGCTGAAGTATGTCAATAATGTTTGGATAATGCTATCCATAAAATGTCACAACAAAAATTTAAAAAAAACATTGAAAATACAACTTGATAATCTTTGACATTAATAAATTGACTTACATCAGTGCATATGTACTGGTAGGGTTTCTATTAATTCCTCTTGGAAATTATATTTACTATGCATGCTGTAGGACTTTCCAATCAAATGAGTAAATGAATACACATGCTTATCTATGCTTAAAATAATTTTGCTTTCATAGCTTGAATAACTGAGTGTGAGCTTTAGCAACAAGATAAAATTTCATTTTGCCGACTATATTTTTGGATAGTAAAAGATTTAAGATATTTAGTGCAAGTAGATTTTGACAAAAATCAGGATTCGTGGCTTTGCTTCTCCACTCCAGCATCACAATCCTTTGAAAATCAAGTAAGTTTCCTCCATCTACAAAATCAACTGGCATGGGGTGCCTGGGTGGCTCAGTGGGTTATAGCCTCTGCCTTCAGCTCAGGTCATGATCCCAGGGTCCTGGGATTGAGTGCATCGGGCTCTCTGCTCAACGGGGAGCCTGCTTCCTCCTCTCTCTCTCTCTGTGCCTGCTTCTCTGCCTACTTGTGATCTCTGTCTGTCAAATAAATAAATAAAATCTTTTAAAAAAATTTTTAAAAAAATTAAAAAAGAAAAAAAATGAAATCAACTGGCATAATCCTAGATGAAGCATTTGTGTCCTAATGAATAGGCCTATTTAATTAAGTTGGATTGCATAACTAGTGACTTGCTCCTTTTAGTGATGCTAATAAAGAGACCTCCACAAAACGCAATTGAGTTTTCGCATGATGATCATCTTAAGAAATTCATAGGAGATGAAACAGTGGCAAAGAAGACACAAAACCTTACAGAACAGTGATTTTCAGATTCAGTGTGCATACAAATCACCTGGCGAATGTGTCAAAACATGAATTTTGATTCTGTCACTCTGGGGTGGAGCCAGAGATTTTTCATTTCTAACAAGCTCTCAGGAGATGCCCATGCTGTTTGGTGGGAAGGACCATGTTTTGAATTGCAAGTTTATAGACCATCACAAAATGACAGTTCACCATTTGTCTAGGTAGTGTGGTTTGGCCTATAGCTCTATGGCACCACTCAGGGCTGAGCTGCCTCCTTTTGTTGTCCCTGAGGAAATTAGAGCAATGCACTGGGGTACAAAGTGGGCCTTCTGGATTAAAAAACATACCAGTTTGCCTTGCTCTCTTTTATTTCCCTGCTAGAACTGAACTACAGCTATTGACTTTAGGAAGAATGATGTGGATTCTATACTGAGATATGTTGATGGGTGACAGTGATGGGAATGTGTGGGACTTGGTGTCCTAATGGATGCAGTCAAAAAGTGTGATTCACTTGGGAGACTGTAGGGGATGTGCAGAGTCTGTGTGTGTTTGTGTGCGTATTTTTGGGTGCCCATGTATGGACTTCTCGTGGTTGAGTAGAATCATACTGCCGTGGGCTTCTTACTTTCATTTTCCCTGAAGTATGTGGACTGATGTGTTAATTTCCAATCTTACTGAATACAAAGACCTCCTTTTTATTTTAAACTGAAGTGTAGCTGACACAGGTGTTTCAGGTATAAAACACAGTGACGGGACAACTCTATTCTGTACTCTATGCCTACTTAGTATAGCTACCAAGACCTCCTTTGTGATAGAAAAGTTATTACCGAATTTTATCATTCAGTTGAAAATTCATTATCAAAACCTTTGAATTGAATTTTTCCTTAAATAATATCAAGATTATCTGCATACATTTTGGGGGGGAAAATCTTCCCCAAACCAAAATGAAACTAGTATACCTATGAGAGACATAGTATTCATTCAACCCGGACAGGAGTTTCTCTTTGCAGCCATGGTTTGGGAGACAATTAAGATGATCTGGCTGATGAACCTCTCACTTCACTCTACCACACTAGATCTCCTGTTTTGTTCTCCAGGATGACTAATTTCCTATGAAGGACAGAGAGCATGGAAAGGTTGGAGATAATGAGTTTACACAAAATCTGGAAGAACTTGTGGGCCCTAGATTTATATATATTTTTTCCTTTCTCTAAAAAATACTTTTTTGAGTATAATTGACATACCATGTTATGTTAGTTTCTAGTGTACAAAGTAGTGATTCAACTTTTCTATATGTTATACTCTGCTCGCCACAAGCGTAGCTACCATCTGTCACTATACAATGCTATTAGAATATCATTGACTATATTCCCTATGCTGTGACTTTTATTCCCATGACTTATTCATGCCAGTTCTCTGTACAGAAAATTAGTATGTAAAAATAAGATAAAAGGAATGTTTAGCTCTTCTTTAACATGATAAATGATAAGGGACTGACAAAAAAAATCAATAATTCTGTTTCAAATGTTCTTAGGAATAGTTCCAGATTTTTTGTTTTGTTTTGTTTTTTTGCTTCTTTGTATTTGTCTGGGTGATGTTTTCTTATAAATAAATCAACAAAGCCAAACAGCAATATGTAAAAGCTTATCATCAAGATCCTGCTAACAACAGAAGAGATTTCCATGCTTTGAAATAGAACGAATCAGTTTTCAATCTGTGATGTGTGCTCCTTAACCAGTTTCCGTGTCCTCATAGTGACTTGCCTATGGAGGTTTTCACCCTCCATTGTTACTAATGGCCATGAGACTGAGTTCTCACTAATGGAATGTGGGAAGAAATGTGTCCCTTTCCTGAGACTATCAACAGTAACTCCCCCACATGTCTGCATGTGCTTTTTCCCCTATTTTGATTGGCTAGAGAGGGAAGGAGCCATGGATGGAAAGAGTCTTTATCCATGATTGACAATTTAGAAGGTGATCTGAGAAACAAGCTCAATACTGAACTGTAAAGTTAGAGAAAATTAAACTTTTATTGTGTGGAGGGATTATACATTTTTGATTTATTTATAATGCAATAAGGCTACCCTAAGAAACACAGTGAAAAATAGGAAATCAATTCTTGTTTTGATGTCCATCTTGGGGAAAGGGACTGGGCCTTCATCTTTGAGTATTTGGCAGATTGCCCTATATTATCAGGTGCTCCATAAACATTTGCTGAAAAGACTTTAATTTGGTACTAGTTTCCAGATCCTGCTCTTTCTCCCAAGTCAGTGACCCAGAGGTGAGAGTCTAAGAGCCCACATTCCACACAGACCTGTGTCTAGAAACAGTTCATGCCTATTCCACTTTTAAATCTCTTTCCAGGTATACTTTGCCTAAACATGTTGCAAAGGAACTTTTGCATGAATGAATTCACCTGTCAATATTCTTTTTGAATGACTTCCTTTCATCTTAATCTAAAAGATACTTTTATTTAGCAGTGAACAAAGGCTAACATCACTTATTTGGGAATAATGTCTCTTTATTGGCTAGGAAGGAGGAGAAAACGATTACTTGTATTGTAAAATATATATTGGGCTTGATTTTAGTCTCCAAGGACTTTGTGCTTTCTGAGAAGAGAGGGGAAATTATCTTCTGTAATAATTTCTAGAATCTTCTTTCATACTGAAGAAGTCATGAGAGGCTGCTGAATCCTTTTGTTTCTTGGGGAACCACCCTCTGGCCTTGGTAGGCTAATTATAGGAGATATGTTACTTTGAAGATATTTTTTATACACAAAAATGTGGTATTTCAAAAAATATTTAAGTTTGTTATTAGTTATATTAGGTACCTAAGTAAATTATATTAGGTACCTAAATATTTAAGTTCCTAATTGTATTGAATACCTAAGTACTATCTGCTTAGTAGAAATGGTTCCCACTTTTTGTAAACCTGTAAACAGAAACCACAAATGTGGACTTAAAAATGCTACAATTGAGGGGCCTGGGTGGTTCAGTCAGTTAAGCAGCCAATTCTTTATTTTGGCTCAGGTCATGAGATCTGAGCTCTGCGTCAGGCTCCATACCGGGCATGGAGCCTACTTGAGATTCTCCCTCTCTCTCTCCCTCTCAATATCAAAATAAATACATAAGTAAATAACAGTAAAGTCCTATAAATGTCAAACATATAAGAGATGGCAACATTTAAAAGGAAAGTCTTTTGTATTGGATGATGAAAGCATGCTCAGAAAGCATGCCAGAGAAGAGAGGGTACATACCTTGTTTTGCCTGCTTACTGCTCTTAAAGGATTCTTAAGCCAGATGTCTCTAGAATTGTGAGAAAGTGCATCTCTAGTGGTGTGAGCCCTCACGTGTGTGATAATTGGTTAGGAGAGTCATGTGAACTACTGTATCTCCCCTACCGTAATGTCAGCTCCTGGAGATTACGGGATTATGTTTTGTTTACTGCAGTAGTTTCCCAGGCATAGACCCCTGCCTGGTGTGAAGCAAGTGCTAAATAAAGACTTGTTGATGGATGAGAAGAAATAAGGAAATGTACCTCCATCTTACTCGGAAGGTGTAATTTCCTTTTTAAACAACATTCATAGTCTTTATGAAATTGTACCGCCACACTGTTTTCTGGTTTGTCCTCATTCTGAGACAGTAGTGTGTGGCGGTTGAGAGCTGAGGCTCTGAACTTTGATAGAGTTGGATTAAAACTCTGGCCACGGAATCACTGGCAAGTATCATAGTGGACAAATTAATTAATATTCTTAAGCCTCAAGGAATTTCTTCATAAGACTGTTGGAAGGATTCGATTAATCATATATATAATTATATATGTATGCATAGATATAATTCCTAGCTTAGTGCTTGACCATGTAAGTATATAGTATATCACTATTATAATAATAATTAGTTGACATTAATAGAGAATAAACTGAAATTTTATAGACTCAAGTATCTTATAATTTTAAGTTGCTTTAAAATGAGATCCATCTGGGATAACATTTCTTTACTAAGAATTTCATTCAAGGAAACCCTTTGAAACCAGAAAATTCCCTACTATGGTATTTTCAGATCTCTCTGTACCATGAATAAACCATGAGAAGACTGTATTAAGTACCTGCGGATTTCTGGGAATTCAAATTATAACATAAATTCAGCCCCATCTGATTGGCCTACCTCACCCACAGTGTCAAGGTGACTAGGCAAGCAACTGGCCTTTTGGTTCTTAGCCCTTCGGCTTACTGTGCCCTGATCTGTCAGTTTTACTGCCTCACAAAAAAAAATTCTCTCTGTGCTCTTTATGTTGTGATTCAGTGTCTAAATATCACATTGGATATTGTGTGTCACTCAGGGAACAACATTTCAAAAACATAATTATTCATTTGCATAAATTAGTATAACATGGAAACACAGATGAAAGATCTTGAGCTACTCCATCACCACTGCATATAAAATAATACAAAATAAAAGTGAAGGAAGATCTTTATGAATAGGAGGCCATGTTTAGATAATAAAACTGGGGAACTGTGCCAAAGAAGGAGGCAAGAAAGGTTATGTCTTTAGAAGGCAAGATGACAAGTATTCTTGATCTGTTTTATTATTTTGTTCACTGAACATAAAATATTTATTAGACTTCAATAAATTTGTTCCTAACCAGAATCCCTTTAATGTTCTTCTAAGCTATTATATTTCTCAATCGTGAGGTAAAACAGTTTGGGGGTTTGGAGACAGAATATGTACTATATATTGTATAGTATATACAATATATAGTATTGTATGGCTTCTTACTCTGGTGGAGGAAATCTTGCCTCTTCTACCTTCCCACTCCAGGATTCTTTTCTGTTCCTCAGAAATAAAGCTGAGGAGTATAGCTGCTCCTTTGGCCTAGGAAAGCACTTTCCCTCATCTGTTGATGGCTGGATCTTTGTGGAGGCTTTCCTAAATCCCTGCTCACGTGTCAGCCTGGCTTTATTCTTTGCCCAGCATGGATATTGTGTGTGTGTGTGTGTGTGTGTGTGTGTGTGTGTGTGTGAGAGAGAGAGAGAGAGAGAGAGTGAGAGAGACCATTCACTGATGAACCGGCCATCTCCTATCCCATTAAAAAATAAGCTCAGGGCACGCCTCCTGGGTGGATCAGTGGGTTAAGCTTTGCCTTTGGCCCAGGTCATGGTCTCAAGGTCCTGGGATAGAGCCCTGCATCGCACTCTCTGCTCAGCAGGGAGCCTGCTTCTTCCCCCTCTCTCTCTGCCTGCCTCTCTGCCTCATGATCTCTCTGTGTCAAAAATATATATATATATATATATATATATATAATAAGCTCTGTGAAAATAAGACCCTGTTTATTTTGTTTGCTGCTGTATACTCAGTGCCTAGCACAGTTCTTAGTATAACCAACTGGATGCTAGTAAATCTACAGGAAATGTAATCAAGGCAATTACAATCAAGGCAATATATTAATTTTATTGTTAGTATCCCTTCTCAGTCTTGGATGATCCAAGTTCTGATTTCCAAATTTTCACTTGAGTCTGAGATATTACAAATTCTGACTTCCGCAATTGCAGAATGATATATAACCTTAACGTGTAATATTAGGCACTGAGTACTAATACATACTGATGTTGGCCACTAAGGTCCATGAGGGCTCGATGGGAGAACACTGGGCTAGGAGACTCAGGAATGGGAATATCGTCTTATTACTAGAAGTTCTTCTACTTTGGCGTTCTTGGGGAAAGTACACACAGAGAGACCCTGACAAAGAAAGGCAAGGACAGTTTTACTGGTGGAGTGGTTCTGGCACCTCGGATCCCAGTGTGGAGCCGCTAAGAAAATGCACTAGAGCAAGAGATGTGTGAAGGGGAGGAAGCACCATTTGACGGTTTTATCTCTTCCAGCTCAGATGAAAATCTTAGAATCTTATCACTCTGGCCAATAACAAGATACAGATGGTGGTAATTGCCTACAACGTCACAGATGGACATTGACTCAGCTCCTTCTGTATGAGAGAGGCCCCTTGCTCTTTTACCTTCAAGACACATGGATTTAGAAAGAACTGCACACAGTAGATATATCCCCATATAAATTGTGGTGCAAATTCTTAAACAGTTACACATTCATTTACCAGATGACCTAGTAATCCCACTTCTAGGAATTTACCCCAGATAAATGAAAACATGTGCTCCCACAAAGACTTGTATTTGAGTGCTCCTCACAGATTTATTCATAATGTCTTAAAACTGAAATCAAGAAAATACTTGGTGTTAGGGAATAAACAAATCACAGTTTATCTATATAATGAGATATTACTTAGCCATAAAAAACTCCACTGATATATGTAATATCACAGATGATGATTCTTCTTTTTTTAACAGATGAATCTTAAAAACGTGCTTTGGGTAGAAGAAGCCAGGCCAAAAAAAGATGACATGCTGTATGATTTCATTTTATGATATTCTAGGGGAAAAAAACTATAGTGACAGAAAGTAGAGGATTTGTTGTCAGGAGCTGAGGAGCTTGGAGAGAGTTGGGAGGAAGGAGGAATGTTTGCACAAAGGAATGTGTCACTTTTGGAGTCATGGGAAATGTTCACAATAATGGTTGTGGGTACACAACGATATAGGTTTGTCAAAGCTCATGGAAATATACACTTCAAACTGGTGAATTTTATTTTATATTAATCATACATAATCATATAGTGTTTACATATATATACATACTTGTATGTTTACTATATATAGTAATAGTATGTATATACATATATACATATATAGTATAGTATAGTATGTATGTTTACTGTATACATATACTGTATATATAGATACTATACATATATATGTATATGTATATGTATATATACATATATAGTATAGTATGTATGTTTACTGTATATATAGATACTATATATATATAGGTACTATATATATAGATACTATACTATATATAGTATGTATATACATACTATTACTATATATAGTAAACATACAAGTATATATATATAAGTAAACACTATATATAGTATTTACTTAACTAGCTTTGTTGAGGTATGATTATATAATAATATATATTATTATATTATATATTATTATGTATAATATATTATTTATATATTATATATTATTATATAATTATATATATTCCTATAAATACTCTGGAATCTGATACAAAGATATTAGTATTTCTTCCTTTTGAAGAAGAGGGAAGGGAGGAAGAATGTAGACTTTTTGTTCCTATTTAAAAGAACAGCCTCTGGGGCATGTTCTTGCAAAATTACAATGGGTGACATATTTTCTGTTTCACTCAACATGGTTCTGAATGGTCCTTCTCATTTCACATTTTGTAATTACAAATTCTTCTTTGTGTTCTTCAGTGACATGTTTTTTGACTAGGAATTTTTTTTTTCCCAATAGTACTGGGGGATGTGGAGGGGTCATGAGAGGGGGAGTGAGTTGCTGCAGGGTTCTGTTCTTCCTATGAAATAGGAAATGGGTAGTTAAGGATTTTCTTGGTTTACTCATGTGTGGTAACTTGTCATCCGAACTTGTTATGGTTTGATCTGATGTGTCTCTTACACTTTTGAGTGTCTCCAATAGGAACCCTTCATTTGAACAAAAGTCCAAATATATGGCGATCTGGGTAATGCCTATGTGAATAAGCCTGTGTATTCATCCCTTTGACTTCAACCTCTAAGCTGGGCACTTCCATTAGTGAATTTTATTAATGTCATGCTATTCATAGGTATGATGGTTTTAGGTCTTTGAGCAAACTTTTCTTGAGTTTTGACCTCAACCTGACTTACTAAGAATTTAATAATAGATAACAAAGGACAAAATCTATTCTGCCTCTTAAATTTATGCTTTGTGCTCTGTTTCTTTTTGATTGTCCTGTTAAATATTTGTATTGATCTAACTTAAATTAAATAGTTGAAAATCTGATGGGGTCAAGGAATAAGTAAAAGTCAACCCACAGTAGATGTGTGGTAACTTCAGTCAGACCTTCTTTGGGATATTAAGTACCTCTCTCTGCCCCTGGTAAGTATTCATTCCCCCAAACAAGGGATGCCATTCTAGATTTACTGTAGTAGAGAAAGGCATGGCCATTTGAAACCGGAGATATCTTCAACTAAATAAGCCAGGTTTATTTATTATCCCCCTCCTCATTGAACGAAGGAATGAGGAGATTCATATCTTCTTCTATTTTTTTTTAATGGATTATGAGATTCAAATGTGTGGGAAATTATTTTCATTATGTTGTGGGTCTCTATTTTGAAAAATGAAAAATTTTCCTTTTCAGGATTAACTTTGTAGGGAAGAATATTATTCCTAGTCCCAATCTTCTTAATTTAAAGGGAAAAAGCTATTTCTGACCATTGCTAAATCCCATAAACGCTGCCAAGATTCAACCACACCCAGTCCAAACTCTATCCAAACCGGGCCGCTTCTGCCATCTAGTGACCATGCTTCTGAACTACACGCGTAGGACACTACCTAGCCTGGTAGGCTCAAGTGTCAAGATTTTTAATTTAATGTGTCATGTGATTAGTTTTGGCCTTCCTACCTCCTGTCTGTGTAATCTTGGGAAAATTATGTGATATTTCTGTGACTTAGTTTATTCATCTGTAGAATGGGAAGAAGGACCTGTCTCTTACAGTTTTCATGAGGTTCATATGAGGTTCATATATGAAAAATGCAGAGCAGAGTGCCTGGCATAAGGAAATCCTGAAGAAAAATGTGATAGTATTTTATTTATAATTATGCAAGTCCAGAGCTAAAAAAAAAAATAGGCCAAAGCATGGAAAATAAAGTTACAATATATGGAGTACTTCAGAATAAATTAAGTATATAATATTTAAAGCTTGGAAGAAAATCAACTTTATTTAGGCTTTTCGTGTAGGCTGCCAACAAATGCATTATTGCACTTGTCTCATTCCAAGTCTTTCCCCAGCTCATGCTGAATGTTCCCGTCACAGAAGACAACTCATTACTCTGCATACATTTTAATGCTTTTCTTCCTCTTTCTGAAATAGTCTCCCTCACATTTTTACATTTCACAGCCCTAAACTCCCAACTCAAATGTCAGCTTCCCATATACACTCCTCTAGTGCTGTCAGGTGGAGTTAACTGCCATGTAGCCTTTAATCTCGTCTTCATTAGAGCATCTGACAGAGACAGGCTCTACTGGAGAGAAGCGGGAATCCGGTGTGCGAGGCCATGTAACTAGTCGGTGACTTGCCGGCTGTGGGAAACTGTGTATTGTCTTTGTATCTTCTCCCCCTCAAGCCAATGCCTCACACAAAGACTTCACACAATCGTGCTCCATAGAAGCTTGCTAAATTGAAATATGAGTTTAGCAAATGTCTTAGAATGCCTTTTTTTTTTAATTTTTTTATTTTTTATAAACATATATTTTTATCCCCAGGGGTATAGGTCTGTGAATCACCAGGTTTACACACTTCACAGCACTCACCAAAGCACATACCCTCCCCAATGTCCATAATCCCACCCCCTTCTCCCAAACCCCCTCCCCCCAGCAACCCTCAGTTTGTTTTGTGAGATTAAGAGTCACTTATGGTTTGTCTCCCTCCCTTTTTAAGAAGGCTGAATGACTCATAGAGGCTTCTAATGTACGTTGAAGTACATCGGCCTACTGGTTTGAGTTGGCAGGGTTAGTCCCATCAAAACATGCTTTTGGCATACAAAATAAGTAATATCTCTTTTTTAAAAAAGATTTTTATTTATTTATTTGACAGAGAGAGGGAGAGAGAGAGCTCAAGCAGGGGAAGCAACAGGGGGTGAGGGAGAAGCAGGCTTCCTGCTGAGCAGGGAGCCTGATACATGGCTCAATCCCAGGACCCTCAATCATGACCTGAGCCGAGGCCAGACACTTAACAGACTGAGCCATCCAGGCGTCACCAAAGTAAGTAATATCTTAATAATAATAGTAATAATAGAGTTCATTTAAAAAATTTTGGAAATTACTAAAAATGTAAAAAAGAATCATGGCTCCCCTACCCAAATAGTCCTATTTGATCTTTTTTCAGTGTTTTTTCTATACATTGTTTTTATTATGGTTGTGATCCTTATCTGTTTGCAGTTATATATCCTGATTTTTTTTTTAAGATTTTATTTATTTATTTGAGAGAGAGAGAGTATGAGAAGGGGGAGGGTCAGAGGGAGAAGCAGACTCCCCGCCAAGCAGGGAGGCCAATGCAGGACTCAATCCCGGGACTCCAGGATCATGACCTGAGCCGAAGGCAGTCGCTCAACCAACTGAGCCACCCAGGCACCCTATACCCTGATTTTTAAGCTTAACATACTGGAAGTATTTCCCCCTCATGCTATATACACATCAAAAACAATTTGAAGAACCAGAATCCCACTGAATAAATGTACCATAGTGTCCTTAACATCACTGTAGTTCAGACAGTTAGCTTGTTGATGTTGGTTTTTTTTTTTCCTCTTATATGTAATAACACGAAGTAAATCTTTGGGCATAAAGGTTTTCCTTTGCCCAGGATTATTTGCTTTTATGAGTCCCAGAAGTATAATCCCCCACTGACTGAATACCTTATTATAGCAAGCCCTGAGGGACACGAATTGGTTTTAATCAATGGGTTTTGGCTTCTGATGGCTGCAGGCCACCATTATGAACTTCAACTGCCCAGAACTCTACTGAAGATGTGAAGAAAGGCTTTAGAAGATTGGGCTGAGCAAACACAGAAGACGTACTGTTTTCTAAAACCATTCGCTGATATTAAGTTCCTTGCTTTAATTTTTATTGCTTGTTTGTGCGTGTGCATTTATGTGTGTATTTTGTCATTTCATTTTATAAGTGAAACCCTCCAGCCCATTATGTGTTAGCTAATTTTATACCTTTCTTTTGCAAAGAATGATTTCTTTGATTTCTGGATTTACTCACTTACACATTTATTAATGCATTTTACAAATATTTATGGACATTTACTCCATGCCAGACACTTCTACTAGGTATTACATAACCAGGCATTAATAAGACACATTCTTAAAAGCATTGACAATGTAGGACAAAACTTAACTTCAACAGAAGTAAGAATTGTATGGCTTTGGAAGAAAAATGGAGGAATTTTTCTGTCTGGGGTAATAGGAAGACTTTACAAAGGAGCTTCTACTTCCGTCTTGAGTGATGTAGGAGTTCAACTGTTGGGCATCAGGTGGATTCCAGTCAGACCAACTTCTTCATGGGTATGAAAGGGAGTGATATGGAAAAATCGAAATATTCTTTGTGGCTAATGAGGAGGCTTATATGGAGGGAAAGAACAGGAAATCATGTGGTAAAGATAGAATGAGGCTAGATAATGAAGGGTTTCTTGTATGTTTATATATATATATATGCATTTAATTTATATCTATCTTTATATATATAAATAGATATATTTAATTTATATCTATTTTTAAGTTGCAAGCAAAGTAGTTAATGTTTTATATTATAACCCATTAGGAGTCATTTAAAGTTTTTTTTCCTCTTCTTCATCCTCCTCTTCTTCTTCTCCTTTTTCTTCTAAAGCAAAGGAGTGGCATTAAATGATAATATTTAGGAAATATTATGCCAGGCATGTTACTTGGACATTTTAAATAAGTTTTCACAACAATGCTATGAGACAGTAGAGTTGTTTTCTTGAATAATATGGTGGAGGAAAATAAGACTTAAAAGAAGTTAAGTAATTTGTCCAAAGCCACACAGCTGGTAAATGGCCAAAGGGAGGTACAAACCTGAGTACCGTCGACTGCGGAACCTCTTAATCGCTGTGGTCTATTCCCTCTTCAGTGACATATTTTAGAAAGATGGCTTTGGAGTCTGGAGGGAGGTAATTAGTAGTTGAGGGAGAGAATGAGAGAGACAGAGAAGTCAGAGCCCATTTGTGAAGCTATTGCAAAAATGCAGGACAGAGGTGATGAGGGCCCAAAGTTGGAGAGACTAATGGAGGCTGAGAAATTGGAAAAACAACAGCTCTAAGTATAAGGCTTGGATAACAGAAAACCACAGCAATTCTGGAAAAAATAGATTCATTTTATTAAGAAGACTGAACATTCCAATTGTAGCACCTATCATTTGGGGACTATCATAACGTTCTAGAAAATAGTTGTCCCTCTCTGAGACTGATCTGAGGTAAATGACATTTCTTTCAAAAAATCTGGCATAATTTCCTTTTGAATCATAGGGTTGCCTTTCATATACAGAGGAATTGTGTTCAAGGAAAATTCTTTATTCAGGCATTGCTTCAATACATTGCTAGATCCTGGGGTACGCAAAGATGAATGGACTAAAAACTTTCCCTTAGAAACTTCCCAGTCAAGAAGGGTTGGTACAGTTAGGACAAAATAAAATCACACTGCTGATAAAATGTACCCGATGTCCTGAGAGGTGTTAAGGTATCCCGAGAGCCCCCAGGGAGGGGACAGAATTTCTGGTTGTGGCATTTGGGCAAAGTCTACCAACAGTCTGTGGAGAGAGTCTGCATTTAAACTGGACATGAAGCATTTGGGGAGGGAGGTAGAGTGAGAGGTGGTGAATCCCGGGTAGAAAAAAAAAAAGAGAGAGAGAATCATCACAGAAGGAGAAGAAGGCAAGAACTGGGCATCTGTGGGGAGAGCAGAGTCAAGTTTAGTTTGATGGTTGCAGAAGGCACGTGTCAGCAAAGGGAGGGAGGTAAGGCCAGGAGATACGAGGCCAGCAGAATGCCAAAGCAAGCTGTCACATACGGTCGACCGGGGCAATATGGCTGACACTAAGTAAACACTCTGGATGGAGGAAAAGGTTTTTATTGTGAATCACTGGATTAGAAATCCTTCCGGGTCCTCACACCTCAAATATCCACAACAGTCTTCACGGTGCCTGGCAGATGTGTTGCAGATGTGAATGAATGACTTTTGTTCTTCCTGCTATAGGTACGATAGAGAAGACCTACTTTCCAGCAAGCACACATCTTCTAAAAAAAAAAAAAAAAAAAAAAAAAAGTAGCCAAAATTAATGGCTACCAGTGAACTCTGGAGTCAGGAATGGCTCCAAGTCTCACTGAGGACAAATGATCAAGCCTCTCGCTTCAAGCCCTCTTTCTTCATTTTCAATTGGGAACAAAATTAGAACCTACCTAAGAAGGTTGTGACATTTTAAAAGCCTGGCATACAAAGCACTACAGTAGGCTATTATTCGGGAGCTGTTAGAATTCTAATGTAGCAACCAGAGTTCCTTTCTTAGGCTTCTGGCAACCAGCAGACCTATCAAGACATTATTCTACCTTATCCTCACATCTGTCCTCCTGACATTTTATTTCACTCTTCAGAATGCATAAAGCAAAGAATCATAAACATAAAAATCATCACTTTTCCTTGCCCTAACTGATTGAAACCCTTTTCACATGACAGGCTTCAGCGGGCACTCTCTCTAGCTGCCTGCTGGACCCTGTCAGCTCTTCCCGCACGCTGCCCCGGCCATCTGCTACGCGCCACAGCAAGCCATATGGAACCTAGCCCCCACTTCTCTGGAAATGCTTGGCTTTTTCCTTCTGCAGGTTCTTTGCTTAGCTGTGCTTCCTAGGTCGATGGAATGCCCTGGTTTAGATAACAGTTCTCTTATCTTCCATCCTTGGAAGGACAGTCAATGACTTTAAATTTTATCAGGAGAACCTTTAGATGGTGCATCAACACTCAATGCTAAGTAGTGACCAAACACTTCACTAAAAGCCCTGTGACGTTTGTGACACAAGATAAATAATTCAGAAATCACGGTCCTGTTATTCTTTCCTACAACTCTCCCTCTTCTCTACAAAAGGAGTAATATTATATTTGCTTTCCTTCTTTCCTCTGATACTTTTAGCTGCAATTATCTTCCTCCAAGCTTATAACAGCAGGTACAGCCATGCTGAGATGATTAGTTCTTAACTGTTGCAGGTTATTAGCTGTGCAGAAAATTATATGCAAACCAAGATATGGTTTGTCTCCTACTGTGATAATCTCCATGAGATTTACAAATATCAAGGAGATTTCTAAGCTCTCCTTAAAACTCCTAGCAAAAACGCTCCTCTCTTCAAAGTAGGCGCTTAAATTAAACCTTAATCAGTTTTCAAAAATAACTTTTGAGGATTTTGTCTAAATAAATAAAAGTGTCGGGTTGCTTACTTAAATATACTTTTTAATGAAACAGGAAAAAAATGTCTTAATGGAACAGAGGTAAAAGGAAGCAATTTTTGCTGATTTTCAGCAAAACCATGAAGTGAGACAAGCAAGTT